>NC_057418.1:3752611-4352611 GCF_019320065.1 Cervus canadensis | reverse complement strand
GCATTAAAATCTACAAAAGAGCTGGCTGACAGACTAAATGACACTTATAATTACCTCCTCCGAACGGCACTGAAACATGTATAGTGCCATATGTAAAACAGATGACCAGTGCTAGTCTGATGCATGAAGCAGGGCGCTCAAAGCCACGGCTCTGGGGAAACCCAGAGGGATGGGGTGGGGAGGGAGGTGGGAGGGGGTTTCAGTACAAGGGGACAAGGTGCACCCATGGGTGATTCATGTCAATGTATGGCAAAAAAAACCACCACAATACTGCAAAGAAATTATCCTCCAACTAAAATAAATAAATAAATTTTTAAAAAATTACCTCCTCTTTCTCTCCTGCCCCACCCCTGCCTCTAAACCAAAGCTGTGCAACTTGACTCTCCCTTGGAATCATGTATCAAAGGGATACACTTCCCCAATCTCTCATGCAAAGAAATTCCTGGAAGCCCTGGCTTACCATGTACCACCAGGAATCTAGAAACATTACGTGGTCATGAAATTAATTATCTTGTATTAAAAAAATCCTATAAGAATATGGAGATGCAGGCCCTCTCATACACTATGGTGGCATCATTGATTGAAACAACCTCCACTCTATAGAGACCAATTTTCAAGAATATATCCTCCAATTCAGCCCTTCTACCTCTAGAAATTTATCCCATAGATACTTGCACATATGTATAAAAAATGTAAAAGGTGACTCACGGACTATAGCACCACTTGTTAAGGTCAAAAAACTGAAAACAACCCGACTGTCCATCAGGAAAGGCAAACTGGAGTTCATCGACACAACAGTATAAAACGCCACTGCAGAGAATCAGGAGGAAACTGCACATTCTGATACAGATGAAGCTCCCAGATACAATCAGTACTACTAATTTTACATAAGTTACAGAAACAGTATGACACAATTCGTGTAAAACAAATGGGGTGTATATCAGTATGAGTATTGCTTATATATGCATAGACTATCTTTACAAGGATTTGTCAAAAGCTGGTTAACACTGCCTGCCTCCAGGAAGGGGCAATGGTAAATTGAAAGCCAGCTAAAGGATGGGAACCTACTCTCTGTGGCCACTTTAGCACCTGCTGAAAATTTAAGTGTGTTTTTTTTTTAAGAAAAAAATTACATAAAAATATATTTCAAAATTCTATTTCATATTTCTTTAAAATATGCTATGTTATGAAAGGTGCTTCTCCTTACAAAAATATTTAGCTTCTTATTGATGCCAACAATTGAAGCCATAGCCTGGAAGACACTAAGGAAAACTGACTTCCCCAAAGCTCTTGTGTAATTGAACTAGTAGGTATTTAACTGCATACACAAACGTGTCAGCTCCACAGATGGATGGAAAGAGAAAGGGTTGATTGAGGGTTCACTTCTCCACAACTCGGGTATCACAAACACACAGTAGATCCCTGGCATTCGCAGACGATCTTGATTTCTACCGTTCCTGAGTGACAGCTGAAGCGCCCATGACATTTAGTGATTTGCCATTTTGCAGAGACAGGATTCTGAATCACACACACCATACGCGGAGGGACCCGGCCAAGGTCCAGGTGTGCTCTGAGTCACCCTGCTTTGTCTGAGCGCTACAGCCACTGGAAATAAAGCGGTGACAACCCTGCTCCTGGTGAAGAAATGAAACAAACAACATGAGCTGCTAGTGGAGTCTAGTGTGGATGACAGAACAAGGAGAACATGGAAATGTTTATTAAAGTGATAGGTCCCAGCCACAAAACAGAAGTTTCAGGTAAATTAAAGGCTGAAATGTCAAATGCAATGATGACTCAGACACATTGTGTGAACAAAACTACCGAACGCTCCAAAAGGAAACAAGCAGAGAAGGTGTGTATCTGTTTCAATAAGTGCTCCAGACAGTACAAAAATTGCTCATCAAGTAAGATAAGTAGTTAAGGTCTAGAGAGATCGTTTACATTACTCAGTTATACTTTGGCAATCTGAAGGGAGGAATTATGTGGTACAATGATTTTTTTTTCAGGTTGTGGACTGGTGATGGTTGTGGGCTATATCCATCATAAATGTCAAGACTCTACTGTATCTTATTTTGACTAGAGATAAACAGAGTCCTTCATAATCCTCTCTTTATGACGCCTTTGCTCACATCTGCCAGGAGAGGATAAAATGGTGGCTCAGAGGTGGGGGCAGAGACTCCCCAGGCCTGCACTTGTATAGCATATTCAAGGTGAAGAGGCTGCCTGGGGCTGAGATGAAGAGAAGATAACAGTCCCTGGGAAGATAAGCAACCCAGTCTGGTAGCTGCCACACAAAGTGAGAGGGTGGGCCTTGCCTAGAAACCAAAAGTCTGGATCTGCAGATAAGGTCCGAACTAAAGATTACTAAGAAAGGGTAGAACTGCAGCCTGGCCATTCCTGCTCAAACCATTGTTTTCAAAACAGCAGAGTATTTACAAGAACAGCTAATGTTCACTAATGCCAGTTAAACAGTTTTAACATTTTAAAATAAAGTTATTTTCTTTAGAATTCCATTTTACACCATTAACAGGCACAGTTTTTCAAAAGTAAGTTACAGAGATAACAAGGCCGAGAGCTGGGAGTAGCTGGAAAATGGGGGTAGGCATTACCCCAGAAGCAGCATCTGAGAATCAGATTTAATTCTATCACTCAGAGAGATAAGGGGACTGACTTAGATCTCAGTGCCTGGTGTCAATGAACACACACATCAGTTTTTGGTTCAAGAGGGCAATGTGTCTTTTGTGAAGAGTAAGTCAGGAATGCTAACCCTTAAATCATGACCATGAGAAGAAATAAAAATGACAGCTCTGCAGAAGAGTGAGACAATAAGAAGAGAAGCCAACATCCACGGCGGGGAGTCAAGGCTCTGCTGCTCCGATGCTCGCCTGAGTACCATCGACTGAAGCCGCTTCTGCTTCACTTTGCAGAAACCATCACGCACTCACCAGAAGCGGTCTCTGGCACATCGTGACACTCTCAAAAAGTCAGTCTTAAGCATCACCTTCAGTAATATCGTCGAAAGGGCCTCTGCGCACTGTAAACCCGTATTAAAACAGTGAATAAAACTGCTGAGCCTCCCGCTCCCCACCCACCCTGCTCCTGTCATCCTTTCACAGACACAACTCAAACAGTTCATGCATCATCCTCAAAACTTGCCACGCTCTCAAGTTCCTCGCTCCATCCTCTGCCCTTCCCTAAATAAGCCATGACGTTCCTTTCCTCCTCTTCAATTCACTTTTCAAGGCTTGACAATGCTCTGTTCTGTGACTTCAGACCAACTAACCCCTTGAAGCCTCAATTTCCCCATCTATAAAATGTCGGTGATAACAGAACTTTTCTTCATTGTGCATGGTGAGGATTGAATGAGATGAGTCAGGTAACAGTTCAACAAAGTGCCTACCCCAAAGTTAGGCAGTCAATAAAATCTTAACTATTATAGTTACCTGGTTTAACAATTATCTGAGTTCATGAAAATTGCTCAGTGACCTTAAAAAATTAGTCACTGGCATTTCCCCCCGCCTTTCCCTTCATTTTATTTCAGTGGTGTCTCTTATGGTTAAGCCACCTGTGTTCAAAGCTCCATTAGAAGATGTCAACATTACAACGTAGAAGTAGATGTTGTGTTGTTAATAACAATAATCCCTCATATTAACAAGGCTCTAGAAATGACTAGCTTTCTTCACGGAACAATTCCTCTGAAGTAATGGAGGAGGATCTGCCACATTGGGAGGGAGCTGGACCCGAGGGCAGGGCTCTCCTCACCATCACGCCGGGCTGGTAGCACACTGGGGGCCAGGCTGAAGCAGGTAAACAAGGCTAAGATGAAAGGCTAGGGCACACTGTCCCGAAGCCCGCTCCTCAGAACTTACAGGAGACCATTTCTGGGTGTCCTGTGACACAAGTTTTGTGGTGATGGAGAAATGTGACCTCTGGGTCTTTGGGAGATGGATGGCACGCATCAGCAACAAGGCAACTATCTGTGAAGCGCTGAATCCAAGTTTCCCACGGTCACTTAGCCCTGTAGCTCTGTTATCATAGCCTAGCAAGTCTCATGGAACCCCTTTTCAGAAAATGCTGAGCTATGGAAAATAAATTCAAGAAATAACATGAGAACAGGCAGTATTTTACAGGATAGAATGCATTCATCTCCAGGTTAGAAAATCAACCACAGAGATGCTATGTTCTGGTTGGGCTCCCAGTCTGCACCCATGTGCTGAAACCTATAGCATCTAACACTGGGGGAAAGTCCCGGGGACCTAGAGTCCAGGCCCAAGAAAGTGATCCTGAGAAAGACACGGTCCCGCCTCTTAAGGTCTATCTACGGTTTTCTGATTTATTCTCTGATGCCTTCCTATGCACTTTCATGACACCTGAGAGGTACACCCGCTGTAATGGGGGCACTCACATATTTACAAATACACAGCCACGTAGGGGGAGTCGGACAAAGTCAGTAAGTCTAACCCACGCCAGAGATACAGACATCGTGGGGCTGGAGCGTTTCTTCTACACTTTATCATTTTAAAGGATCTCACCAATACTAGCCTATTCGACCCTGACAGCTACCTTTTAAGCGGGCCAAGAATTGCTGGCCTCATTTTACAGATAAGAAAAGATCACCAAACCAATAAACAGACTTTTACCTCCCAAAACAGGGACCCTCAGACTATACCACAGTGCCCAACACAATGTATTTCAGTCAATAAAGAAGCCAATCTAACGTAAAGATGAAGAGCATGACAGTCAGAGCGCCTGGGCTGAATTCACGACTTACCAGCTGAATAATCTTGGGCACGGTACCCAACCTCTCTTGAGCATTAACTCCTTCATCTAAAAAATGAATAGGAATATCTATTTCGTAGGGATTTAAACTTTTTAAAATTATGTATGTTAACGTGCTTTGTACTTTGTGGCCACTCAGTCCACAACTGCTACAGTTACTTTGAAGAAAAGAAACAAGTTACTCTCCACTGTCCACATTCCCTTCAAGCATGGGTTTACCAGCTGTCTGAATATCTCAGGGCAGTGGAATGATAACTATACAAAAGCTAATATCTTTGCACCACAAAGTCCTATAGATTCCTCCAGAGTCCAGAGGTGAAGGTGGAGAAAAGTGGGAGTTAAGAACGATGGTAGGACTCTGGGATTTCACAAACAAGTACAATTTCAAAATGAATTTAGGAAACTGATGAGAAGTCAGTAAGTATTGGTTTTTCCAAGCTCTTATAAAGAAAAGAACATTCTAACAATGAGAAAAGTATGAAGGACAGAATCTCTGAACAACGACCTAAGACTAAGCCATTGGCAACCTTACTGTGACGTTTTTGCTTAGAAGGCATAAAAGCATCCTCACGTATCAACTCTGGTTCCAGGACATGCTTTCAAGAGAGCTAACACAGAGGCAAAAAGAAAGCACCGTTGAGAGATCACAGCAAGAGGCCTACAGAGAAAGGAGAGATGAAAGCTATGGATCCTCTCCAAAGGGGCTCAAATGACTACTATAGTGAGTCTTTCTCTGCACAAGTACTGGAACGTGGGTGTGTAAGATGCCAGGAGAACAGGGGCTGAAGGGAGACTCTGTACCCCAATAATCGTACTTACGATACATCATATCATGATCCTTTCTTACAGGAGGTTTTGGAGGAAAAAGACTTTGATTTATTCATTTCATTACCCTCATGTGAATATCCACAGTAGGCATCAATAAAAATTTATCACATGAATGAACAAAAGAGAAGAGGAAAACGTAACAGACTAGCTGTGGGCAAGGACTGGGGAGAGGGAAAATCAGAAACAGATCTTCACTTGTCCATCTATCTCATGTTCTCCAGCGAAAATTCTAACAAGGAGGCTGCTAAGTATTTATTTACCTCTTTGGCAAGAGGATAACTCTCTAGCTCCAAGAAACCCTCCTTATTTAAGTGTCAGTGAAGAACACATCAAAAGAAGTTAAATTCAAGCCTCTTAAACAGGCTTATTCAATAAGGATAAGAGAAAAATCTAAACTCACCCTTGAAGCATCTCTCAACAAATATTTTGCTACAAAGAAAAATTTTCCTTTCAAATCAAGCATGACAGATACCAGCTTTGATATTCCAGTAACCCTGACTGATAAGAACTCTTGAATCGCACACATACTGGAATTGAGATCTGTTGTGGAGAGATGTGAATTCTGCCCTGAGGGCGCAAGTTCATAGATTTTTTTAGGCAGGTAGAACTCTAGATGACTTCAATGTGAAAACTGAAATCTCAATAGCATCAAGAACAAATTCTTGAGAATCTAGGTTTTCTATCCCTATCTATGTTCATATAGTAGATGCCTGAGTGGCAGCTAACCTAGGTTTCCTTTATATATGAATCGATTACTAGGACGGTTCCTTCTTGTTGATATTTTTTCAAGAAACAACTCCCGCCCCTGTATCTACCACTAGTCATGTTTTAATGAAAATGACTCTATTTATAACATATCGATGGCTTATCTGATTTCCTACCTTTTCTGCTATAACGATTACATGCAAAGGGGTAGTCACCAAAGGCAACCTTTACAGAATCTCAACTTCCTGCCCTTCCGTTTGTTACTGTAAGGAGGATGAATTGTTTGAGAGTCTGTGGCCTTAACCTACTTACTTCCTCTGAAGGAGGAACAGAAAATGAAAAATGCCTTTCAAGAAAAAAAAAATGTATATAGAAAATGAAATCACAAACTGACATTAACAGTCTTGTGGCATATTCAACACACTCTCTTCGAATGCTTTTATTTGAAGTTCATGTTCAATGTACAGACTATGAGATACTCAATTTGAGGCAGAAATATCCTGAAAAGGGCTATAATGTCATCCATACACTACACTAGTAGGGTAATAATAGAAATTTTACACCCATTAGAGGGATTCAAGGGCATGAAAAGAGCAAGAACCCGTCTCACAGAGATATTTCCATGCTTATGCAAAATATGCACGAGTTTAAATTTTAAAAGAAAACTAAAAGTAGTATCTTGTTCTTTTTTCTTACTTCACTTCATAATTTTTAAATGCTAAAAGTAGTACATTCTTTTTTCTTATTCTGCTTCATATTTTTATAGAACACAGAGCTAAAATTAAAAGATTTACACTTGATTTCTTTTGCCTATAATAAATTAGATTTGTTCAGATTTTATTTCTGTCACAGAAGTCATGTCTACAGGCTTATCTTGATAACCCTTTGCAGCTAAACTCCTTATCAACAGATTGAACAGCTAGGCCTCAAATCTTACAAATAAGACCACAAAGCAATGGGGTGAAATTATTTAGATCATTTAACAACCAGACCAGAGACTTCAACTCACAGTTCAGTGTTCAGTCCATTTAACAGATGGGGGAAAAGTAATCAACTGATTTTGGTGCCTCAACCATCCTACTCAAAGCGTTCCAGTAACTGAACTAGTTTAACTATAAAAGCACACGTAACATAAAGCCATGGTCCAATCTTGAAAGGCTCCAACATACAGCAGGTGCTTAAAAAATGTTGTTGGATGATAGAGCTTCAACAAAGGAGAAACAGTCCATCACCCTACAACCAACGCCTGCAACAGCATCCTTTGAAGTTAAGACTAAAGCTCTGCTTGATGGACCATGACTCAGATAACAGAAATGTCATATGACTCCCACTATAAACCAGAACCACCTAATGAATCAAAGACTCTTCACTTTATTTTATAAATGGGCCTACTCTTCTGGTTAGAGCATAATATCAGTAATTATCACATTTTGGTGAATATATTCTTAGTCACATTCCCTGGTATCTTTTTTTAAACTTTGATTCTCACACTCTACATTCCTCCCTGTCTCCAGCTTCTCACCATTATTATCTCTAGCCCTCATTTTAATTTTCCTTTTTTATAATCAATAAATTCCATCATGTTTTGAATTCACAAAATGGTAAGTTTAGGTCCCATTCTTTTGATTGATGATTAATTGATTTAAACTTAATTTATCAGTTAATTTAAATTAATTGATAACAAACCCTACTGCCTTATCAGGTCTCTTCCTACAAAGAACAGATGAAACCTTTTTATAAATAAGCCCAGTAACACCAAACCTAATCTCAGTAATGTTCTGTTAACAGCTAGTGACCATTTCAAGGCCATGAACTAGACCAAGGTGCTCTTTTCAGTACAACTAAGTCTTTTCCCAACTTTTAAAAAGGGAGGAAGAAAGAGGACAGTGAATAAATACTGTTTTCTTCCCATCATTTTTTTTCTTACAGCTGTGTGCTATTGCTCATCTTAGTGAACCAATGTATAAAAGCAAATATATTCCTCAAAATCTGGAAATGTGTTTTCTTGGAAATATTGTAAGAATTACTATTTTGAAAAATTAGAAAGTTAAAGACACAACAAAACAAAAGCCAGTGTCATTTTCCCTTGTCCCAGCCCTTCCAAACTGCATGATAGGAACTTACACAAGTTACTAAGTATCTCTGAGCACCAGTTTCCTCTAAAAGAGAATTAATAATACCAAACACTCAAGGTTACTGAAAGTATTACTGTTAAAACAGTACCTGGGCATACAGAATGCACTCAGTAAGTTTCTGTTAGATGAATGAGTGAATGAATGAATGAAAAATATCCAGCTTAATGCTTGACATTCAGAAGGCACTCAATACACAATTACATTGACTATATTACGCTTCACAGTATTTTGCAAAGGGCGCCCCATGTTCCAGGTGCCTACTTAGGGACACACACAGCGTCACCACCGGCAGTACCCCCATAGTACCCCCTGCATTTACCTCTACCTTTCACTCCTGGCACCGAACCACAGCTTTGTTCTGGTAATTATCATTGTATGTGTATGGGTTGTCTCCTCAACACACCGAGGCCAAAGATTGTTGCTTTCTTCATAGTCCCAACAGAGTCATTTATTTCACCCTATCCTACGCATTAATTAAGTAAAGCACCTGCTAACAGAGTTACAAAGATACTGTAACGAGTCACAATAGATAAATATCTATGGACTGACATAAAACACTGACTTGCAGAAAGAATAGTAAATAATAATAATGAAGCTTTATTATTGGGTTGGCCAAAAAGTTCATTCAAATTTATCCGTAAGACGGTACAGAAAAACCCAAATGAACTTTTTGGCCAACTCAATCTAATACACATGTAATTCTTTCAATCACTACCCAAGTCATTAACTGTAAGTCCACTTCTCAGGAAGAAACTGGAGGTGCATCCAGAATCAGTCAGCTTTACACAAGTGCCTCTCAAAAGTCCTTATTCTTTCCTGCAAACCACCCTGTCTCCTAAAAAAGGACTTAAAGGCTTTTCAGTTTGACTTCAGAAACCAAACTCCCAGGGCAAGGGTGTAGGGAACTCCTCAAGAGCAAAGACCTAGTCTTTCCGTGTTCAGCACTGTAAGAGTTCAATAGAAATCAGTTAACTAGTAGAAATATCACTAGAGGAATTATTCAGGTTACCCAACTTTGGGACACCAAGGGTACCCTTGTCCACGCTGCCTAAAATATTGGGTTGGCCAAAAAGTCCATTCGGGCTTTTCTGTACCATCCTATGGAAAAATCTGAAAGAACTTTTTGGCCAACCCAACAATTTCTTTTGTAAATTTCCTGTCGTAACTGCATCTATTATAAATAGCCTTGGTTGATATATATATTTCTTAGAAATAAACTATCAAACAAAACAAAACAATGGAATTATTCAAGAACCAACCTTCAATTACGCAGGGACTAATTAAACAGGACCTATATTTCTTCTTTCCTCCACTACTGGGTTTCTAGGTTCTTAGAATAGTGATTGGATAATTTACAAGATAAAAGAGATAGGCTAAAACTTGTCAGAGTTTGGCAAATTCAGTATTATCAAACTGAAAGCAATGACTTTTGATTTTCTTTTTTCTATCTAGATAATACGTAGTTGATTAGGATTAGAATAAAGTAACCAAGAGTTCTAGAAAATGTAGGGAGCAAAGAGCTCTACAGGGAGCACCCCCGAAATTCACAGTCATTTGCAGGACCCAGTTTCTGGTCCCTATAGTTTAAATTCTTACTACTCCAGTTACCTATTCTGTTATCTTCATTTCCCAACAGACTCCTGCAACTAAAGTATTAATTACAGTACATAAATTCCCCTCACACCAACCCCTCTACTTTCACCACCCTACCATTTCCACAATTTGGAATTATTTTATATTTAAGTATTTATTTCACCAACTCCTACCTATTAAATGACTACCTTGAGATAAACAAAACACAATTTGTATTCAGCACCATTTTAAAACATGGTCTCTTCCCTCAAGAAAGCCATAAAAGAGAAACTACTATTTTCCTAAAGAAATGAAATATCCCCTGAAAGCATTGTGGCAAGTCCATATAATATGTATACCAAAAACTAAACCAATCATTTTAGCCAAGAATTAAATCACTCTGTTCAGCTTTAAAAAACCTACCTTCTCTTCTGCCCTTTTCACAAAACCTGGCTAAGGTAAAATGATAATATGACTACCAAACATTTGAATAATTCTTCACAGTTCTCAAAACCTTCTTTGATCCCTTCAACAGAGACCAAGGCAAGCACTGTCGCGCCCATTTTCCAGAAGGGGAAATCTAAGCTAAAAGAGTTAAAGTGATTTACACAAAGTGGTATATTAGTGGCTAAACTGTCCTCTGATTCCTATTCTCGCACTCTACTTACAATCACAATGATTCCCCAAATGAAGAAAAATAATCAGTCTTCCACTCAGCATATCTAAACATGAAACTAACCATCCTAGGAAACACACTCACTCTGTCTGAACTCTACTTCCATCTGCGTGATCTTGTCAGCCGTTCTTGCCCCCTGGTTTCTGCTGCATCACCTACATGGACATCTATTTATTTTGCTATTTATACTTCTCAAGGTGATCCACTAGCAGAAAATGACAATAAATTCCTTATTGACAATCATTTTTATAGTGGTATTTATTCAGTTTTGACATCTAGACCACATCTACGATGGTTATAATGTGGCTCAGTAAGAACTGTTAGTCCTCATAGACTTAACAGAACAAACTTACACAAATTTATGTTATCAGCGGGGAAGAGTGGTGGGAAATAATAGTTAAGGAGTTTGGGATGGACATGTACACACTGCTATATTTAAAATGGATAACCAACAGGGGCCTACTATATAGCACAGGGAACTCTGCTCGATATTATGTAGCAGCCTGGATGGAAGCAGACACTGGGAGAGGATGGATACATATATATGCATGGCTGAGTCGCTGACTGTGAAACTGAAACTATTCACATTGTTAATCGACTACACTCCCATATAAAATTCAAAATTTTTTTTAAAAAGGATTATTAGTCCTGCTAATTTTTGTTCTGTTTTGCCAAACAAGAATTAGCAACTCCTTTAATACTTGAGACAGAGAAGGAAAATGAAATGAAGCAGAAAAAGAAAAGAAACGACTAAAAAAAAAATAGTTTTAAAAAGTAGAAGAGGCTTCCTTCCCTAGCGGCTCAGTGGTAAAGGATCTGCCTGCCAATGCAGGTGACTCGGGTTCCATCCCTGGCTTGGGAATATCCCCTGGAGAAGGAAATGGCAACCCACTCCAATATTCTTGCCTGGGAAATCCCAGGGACAGAGGAGCCTGGTGGGCTACAGTCCTTGAGGTCACAAGAGAGTCAGACATGACTTATCGACTAAACATCATCATTATCAACAGCAGAAAAGCACTATGGTCGCACAGATGTACTTTCATGTTCCGCCCAGACAGGGTTCCCTTTTGCCTGAGAATGGCCTTCGTTCTGAGAGTAGGCCCTGGATTATTAGAGACTAACCAGCACCCTCCAGAATTACCAAAGAGGTCTTTATTGGGCAGCAGCTGTATTGCTTGTGGTGATACGCTTAAAAGTTGACAAGTTTATGCTAACACACTGGAAATTCACTATAACTCTATGACACGATATTTGGCACATGTCAGCCCACCGTAGGATTTGAGCCATAGAAGATAAGTTACTTAAACGTACCCAAACATCTTATTGGAAATATCACCTACAAAATTTTACCAAGTTCCAGAACTTTCCACATCACAGTGTACTTATACAACAGCTATATTAATTCACAATTGCTTTGTTCTAGATTTCCCACTTTCTCAATTCCAAAGAATAAAACTATTTACTTTCAGTAAAGAACAGGTACAACTGAAGTGTGAACTAAGAATCCAGTAAAAAGCCAGTCCAAATATTATCCAGAACAATCTCTTAATTTTTCATAATGCTTTAATTGGAGCTTCAGTCACATTCAGCGTCAAGACTTACTTTTTTTTTTTTTTTGGCGTCAAGACTTTCATGAATTCAAAGCATCCCTTTCAAAATGGTGTTTTTCTGCCAATCCTGTTCCACAATGTCCTTCCTTACCCCCAAATGCAGCTTTTAATATCTGCAAGTGTATCAAGCAATTTGTTTCTACACACAACTCTTACCTAGTAGCAGTGAAGAAATAATTATCTGATGGTCTTTAAGACTGTGGTTCACCCTCAAGACTTCTCCTGGAGGTCTAGCTTCGATTTAAAGAGAAGAGAAATAAAATCAAAGTATTGTCATTAAAAAAAAAGAAGCCCTGAAACTCATAAATAACAAGTTCAAATTCTGAATTACTGACATTGCATAATTTTGTACACTACCACTTAATATGCTACAACACACACCACACACACAAAAAATAAACTAGCTTTGGATGAGAGGAAATTGATTTTACATTTATATCACTGCCCTACCCTAAATTCCCCTCTTAAAGTCTCTTCCATTGTATGACAAGCAAATGAAAGTTACCAGGATCATTTGATACAATTTTAATTTCTCTCACTGCTTCTCATTTAAATTTACCATACAAAACACACACCGGCAGAAGAATAGATACTATGTAAGCAAGTTTTGTCCATATATTTAAGTGTTTAAATCCAAAATTATACAAAGTATTCAGAAATGTCTTAACCAGTGAAACAAAATTACACTCTTAGAGCTAAATGGGGTCATTTATTTTAAAACTATATATGACTATGTGTTTAAGAAATGAAATAAGGCCTTAAATTATATTTACTAGAGAATAAAATAATTAGCTCATATAAAATCATTTTATATGAGCCTTTTCAAATACAAGTGTTTTTCAATTTTTCAAAGTTTTAAACATGTATTGCACTTCGTATTTTTATTAACATTCAAATGATATTATCCACTGTTATTACTGATTAAAGGTTGATCAAATGTATAGACAATGACAAATATTTTTTTAAAAAAATCAAACAACTGCCTCTAATCCAAACAGTGACCGATCTCAAATCCCAGAATAAAAGCAAAGTGTTTTTCCCATAGAAGTCTTGAAGATTGGAAGGTGCTACTTTCCCATAGAAGTACCCCAATTGGAAGGCTGGGTCCTTAGATTTCATTTGCTCTCCGATTTACTAAACTTTCTATTTCTGATCAGCATCCTCTCTACAACATCTGGCCCCTGGCTCAGGTCGTCTAATCACTTCCACGTCTGAACGGACTACGTAGCTAAAAAGTAAAGGCCAAAGTTTGCTCTCGGCCTTCCGAACTTAAAGACGCGTCTAACCACTAGAGGTCTCCCCTTGGCCAGTTTTGCACGTTCGCTATTTTGCTGCACTTGAAACTTTCCGGAGAAATGCTCTACTCGAGTCAGTGTTTTTCTAAAAACTTGCGCAAAAATCCACGCGACCGAGCTAGCCAGTACCGAGACTCTCGGGCTCCCCACAGCAATAAAGCTATCACAAACAACATTCTAGGAAAATTAAAATTCGACGCACTCGCTCCAGCCGCTCCCCCCCCCACCCCCCTTCTTATTTCTCAGCTCAGTTTCCCTTAACTTAAACTTAGAACAATCAAAAATCTATTTTTGCTTCGGTGCACTGTGAAAGATCTCTAACGCATTTTTTTTCGGGCGGTAGACCCGAGGTGGTCAAGGAGCCGGCCGAGGGATGCAGGGAGGGGGGAAGGGCCGTGCTCGCAGCGCCCGAGGAAGTTGCATAAGGAAAGAGACTCCGTTTTTTGGGTCCCCTCAAAAAATCGGCGGGGAGGGGGAGGAAAAGGAAGCGGGGGGGCGGGGGGAGGAGGCAGGAGGGAAACTGAAGCGACGTTTACCTTCGTCTCCCCGTGGAAGGGTGGGGTGAGAGCCGCGATCTTCGCGACCCCGGAGGGCGGCTCGTTACCCCCACGTCTCTCCGAGCGCAGACGGACAAACAGATACCCCTACCCGTCCGCGGGGAAGGCGGGGAGCAAAGTGCCCGCTTTTAAACTTTCTCTCACGGTCGCGCTGGGGCCGGGCTTCGCCCAGAGAGGGTGGGGGAGACCGGAGGGCCTTTTTCTTCCAAGGTAATTAAAGTTTTACCACCAGCACGAAAGTTGCGCCCTCCCTCGGCCCGTGCCACCGTGCCCCCCTCCCCCGCCTCCAGGGCTCCCAAGTTTTCCTCCCTCTCCCCCCCCCCCGCCCCCGCCACCAGCTCGCGGGGCGCGCGGCGGATGCCTCGGCTTCTGCGCTTCCCCGATCTCCACCCCCGCCGGCCTCTACTTCCCCCCGCCGGGCCGCCGCGGCGCGAGGACGGCCGGCCGGGCCCAGGACGCTAGTGTGCAAAACCCATTATTCCGGAATAGCACACGCATGCCGCGCGAGGCGGGCGGCGGCCCCGCCTCGGACCCTCTCTGCCTCCCCAATATAAGGACGGCGTAAACAAGTTGCAGGAAAAGCAGCCCCGCGCCGCCCCCCCCGGCCCCCCCACCCGCGCCCGCCGCCCCGGCGCGGCCGCCGCCTCCCGACACACGCCCGCGCCCGCACCCGGCCCGGCGCGGCGCGGCACGGCGCGGGGCGAACGCCGCGACGGCGCGGGCTCCCGGCCCGGCCCGCGCCCTGCGCCCTCCCCCGCGCGGACGGCCGCCGCGGGCCCGCGCCGCCTCGCTTCCCGAAGCACTTTCCTGCCTCGGGCAGAAATAAACCGGAGGGTTTATTTTTGTGCAACTTTCCCAAAATGGCGGAAATTGGAGCTGATCTATATGAAATTCTCACACAGTCGGTCGGGAAGTGGGAGGCGGCGAGGAAGAAAACGCAAACTCTCGGCCGCCGAGCCCGCCGCGGGTCCGTGAGTGTGTGCGTGCGTGTGAGTGTGCGTGTGCGCGGTGGGAGTCGGGCAGGCCTTTCCGCCGCGCACACACACACAGCACACGCCGGGGAGACGCGCCTGCACATTCAACCAGTCCATTCTCCGCAGCCCGAGCGGGGAGAAAGTGGCCCGGCCTCTTTTCCCACTGCCTCGGTCTCCCGTACTAGTACTTATCGCGCTCGCTCGCTCGCTCTCCGGTGCGCGCCCGGCACAAAGGCCACACGGGCGGAGGGGGCCGCAGGGGCGGCGCGCGGGGCTCGCGCCTCCCGCCGCACCGAAACGCGGCCCCGGCCACCCCCGCGCGCCCCCCCGGCCCCCGCCGCCGGCGCCCCCCGCCTCGGCCGCCGCGCTCGCCGCCCGGGCTGCGGCTCCGCGGCGCCCACTCGGGCACGCACCCCGGCGGAGCCCGGCGCCGCCGCGCTCCCCACCCCGCGCCCGGTGTCATGAAAGCGACCAAAGTGACAAGCTCGGGGGGCGCGGGGGAGGGGGCCCACACGCATCCCGCCGCCTGCGCGCCGGCGAGAGCCCGACGCGGCCGCCTCGCCCCGGCTGCCTTCCGCACGGCCCCCCACACCCTTCCCCGTGTGCGCGCAAAGAAAAAAATACAAGTCTCTCCTCCCCCCATTTTTTCCTTTCTCTTTTCTCTCTCTTTTGTTCCTCTTTCGCACTCGCACTCACTACTTCAGAGTGAGATGCCCAGAGACTCCCCCTCCAGCCGTTTCCGAGTCACTTGCCCACTTTTTTCCCCCAGGATTAAGTTTTCTTCTCTTTCCCAGAGGCGCAGAGAAGTGGGGGAGAAACCCCTTCTGTCCTTTCCCCTCCCCTGATCTGTTTCACAAGACGAGGGTGCGCTTCCTTCTCTGTAGAGGTCTCTTAACTTTCATCCTCACCTAGGAAAATAAATGAATGGGCTTTGGCACGGACAAATCTGCAGATTAATTAGAGATTAGATCCGATCAACCGCTTCTTACCCCCAAATTTTCTCTTTTTTTTTTTCTCCGTCTCACGAGTAGTCCTGACAAATGGTCCAGGGCTGCGGGCGCAGTGCGCATGTGCGCGTGGAGTCAGGGCTGGGGAGAGGGGAAACTGCGCTGGTGCCGGTGCCGCGGCGCCGCCGCCGCTGCCGGGGAGGCTCGCGCCGGCTTCCCTGTTCACGCTGCTGCGCCTTCGCCGCTGGAAAGCAGCTCTAAAGCCGGCTGGCAAATGCAGCAGCCCGCAGATCCTGCTTCAGGTGCATCTTTTCAATACCCTTGTCACCAGCTCAGCGCTGCTTCCAGAACAATCAAAACAAATATGAAAGACTGCTAAGGTGATAGATTTCTTTGTCTATTTTCCACTTTACTTTTTTAAAAAAGGCATTTCTCAGAGCAGCTGATCCACCATGTACTGTTAAACGTATGCTTTCAGCCATTAAAGAGTGGGCCTTGGGCTTGCAAAAACACACCCTGAAGGCTAAATGCATGCTACAGGTCAGGAAAAAGGAGAAAGTTTTAAGCTCCCCCCACCCCCCACCCCCACCCCCACACACACTCAACCTCTCTCTCTTAGAGGACTGGAAGAATGCATTATAAAGTGTGTGTGTAAAGTGTCCGCGTGCCTCGCGTTTCTTAAGTGTTGGTCTTTATTGACAGCTTCAATGTGTTAGGCCTCTGTTGTGAAATCTGTTGGGATACATATGTCAACTTAGAAATCAGTGTTAAAGTCCTCTGGCAGTAAGCAGGTCGAGGACTACCTTCTGAATGTACTCAGTCAAGATGGCTGAGCGGTCCTCAACAGCGAAACCTGTCTTTGTTAGGGCATCAAAACCGGAGCAAGCGAGAGTATTGCATTTCCGTATTGACCGCTTTCCACTGATGGACTGTTAGGCCTCCTTTTGGGCAGCTTACCACTCTCCTTTTCTACTGGATACAAGTACTTAGAAAAGAATTCAAGAAATTGAAGTTGTGATCAACACTTTTAGGTCAATAACGGAGTTCACCGTGCAAGGAAGAAAAAAAAAAAAAGGAGCGCTGGTAATTTCAGGAATAGTGGAAGCAAGTCTTCACATTTTGCTGGGGTGCAGAGATAAAGTAAGGCCCCCTACCCCTCAGAGTGGACTAGTTTGCATCTAATAAATGGTCAAGAAGACCCTTTTCTGAAATTGCTGCCTGAGGCCTAGAATTTAAATATATCACAGATGGACATTCTGTATTAAAAGTCTTTCTCCAAAATGTAAGTAATAATATTCTCGATTGAATTTTTTCACTTCGGGAATGTTCCTTGAACCAGTTTCAGAAAAATAAACTGCTAAATTCTTTCCTTAGGACCATGAAATTACCCTAGAGAGGCAGACTATCCCACAGTGTCTTCTGCTGGTGTAGTGACCGAATTCTCCAAACCAAAACCTAGGACCTACAGCTTGACATGTACTGAAGACAAGGGAACAAACTCTGTGAAGGTGAAAAGAGTTTATAAAATATGCTTCCTGTGTCGGGCAACCATTGGTTTAGGAGTGTGAAATGAGGAAGGCTGGGTTAGAGAAGGCTATAGATAATATTGATTTCACCCACAATATCCAGCCTTTTTCTGAGCTGTTCCCAAACAGCCTAATTAACTGATCTGAATTTCAGCTTCTCTCCTTTTCTCCCTAGCCCTTGAATAATAAGCAGTGAAATGGCCAAAGGCAGACTACAAGAGGAGAAGGGAAGCAAGGCCAAGAGCTATGTGCAAAACTAAGGCTTTATGCCCAAGGAAACTAATAACATTAATTTTAGATTCCTCTTTCTAAAAATCCATTCTAGACTTGTTCTCTCTAGATAATTTCTAGACTATATTTCTATTTCACAAGCTTTTTCAGAGATTTCCATAGTCTTTAAACTTATGTTAAAGATCTACCTTGTGCAAATCACACTACAAGATGTTGGGGATAAACAAATGATTAAAACTAGACCCCAAGGAATTCAGTCTGTAAAGACAGTCTAGTGCACTGGGCAATGCTTCACGGTGTGAAAGATGTTGTACTAGGAGTATGCAGAGCAGTTATAATTGAGGAGCTACTGTGGCAATAAGGAAAGGCTTTCTAGAAAAGGTGACAACTGATTCTTGAAGGACAAGTGTCCAGGGTATGTGGGAAGATGATCCAATCAGAGAAAGCCTGAGTAAAGGTCCAAGGGTCAGGAGAGAAAGGCTTGCCTGGGACCTGTGCACATACTGAGGTACAATAACAAAAATAAGGATGAGTTGAGGCTCTCTCCAATACATGGTCAATCTCCTTCAGAGGTCATCAGTAAAAGCTCAAAGGCTTAACGTAAGTTGTTCCCAAGGTGTGGTTCCTGATGGGAAATATTTTGAAGGTACTCACATCTAAAGATACTGCTACAAAGAATCCACTGGTGTGACCCCCTGAGACAGAGGCAGTTTACGATATCAGAATCTAAATAACACTGGACCTTTATATAAATCGGTAGTATTTACAGAACCTGTCTCCACCTGTTCCCGAAATGATAATATACTAGTAGAAGCTTTTTGTTGCTCCTTCACCCTTCCACTGTTCAGTCACTGGTTAATAATCCATGATGAATCCCTTCTTTCCAGCATCCCTTCATGGCATCAGTCTCCACCACTCTCCCCGGTTCCCATTCCACCCCACTCTACCCCACTCTATCACACCTACATACCTAACCCATCCTCAGACCAGATCTGTAACTTCCCTGACCTCCCAAGTGAAATTATTAGCCACTACTTTACTTTTCTTTATGTTTATTCATTTATTCCCAAACTTGTGCCCCCAGCCCCGTGACTCAGGTTACACTATTCCTAAATATCCTGGTATGTATGTGTGTGCTCCATTGTGTCTGACTCTTTGTGACCCCATGGACTGAAGCTAAAGCCATTTTACATGGAAAATGTTTTCCATCACTGTACTCACTCTCTGGAGACTTTCTGAGGCTTCTCATCCCCTCCCAGATGAAGGTCGTTCAAAACCTTTCTCACTATATTCCATCCTGTATCCTCCATTCGGCATGAATTCAGTTTAGAAACCTACACTCCCTTTTCCTAGCTCTAAGTTTGTTCTGGGTTGAAAGGACATACTCCCCCTTTCTTGAACAATTCAAGGACAACCTGCTCCACCAGCCAGCCCCTCACAAATTGAAAGTGACCAGGAGTGAAGTCCAAGAGATTTTTATTGTAATACAGTCCTGCCACCACCCACTGGGAACCCGTTAGGCAGGTCACCTCATCTTTCAGGGTTTGAATTCTCTCACTAGTTACACAAAGAGTAATAATTGATTTCTGAGATCTCATTGAAAGCCACGTCCCTTTCCATCCTTCCACATAACAGCAGCATTGTCACATTTTAGTACAAATAATATGGAACCAAGAAATGAATTTTAAGTAAGGAGTGAAAAATCCATCCATCTGCTAGGTATCAGAATGTTACCAGTTTATAGCTCACTCAGTTGGTTTAAGCCTGTTACTAATGAGATGAAGGTCATGGGTTCCATTCCCTAATGGCTAGTTAGTTTTGATCTGTTTCATAGCCACAAACTGCTTTCCTAACCCATTTCCCATGTTGTAATGTGTGCTATTGGTTGTAAGTCTTCAGATAAAATTGAATCTTTCCATAGAAATTTTCTAAAATGAACAATACTTGAAGTTATTCTTTCAATGTATTATCTTACTTTTAAGTGTGAGTCAAGTTATTGATTTTTTTTAGTCTATATAATTGTGTGCTCCATGTTTTTCCAAGTATAAAAATGACATTAACATTGATTTGGCCAAGATTCTTATTATTGATAATTATTTATACAAGCAGAGTTTGATTTTCTTGTTAGCATTCTAGATAACACTGAAATGTTCATGTGGTACTCTAATTTGAGTCCTGCTTATTTTTCTTGTGACACAGCTGTATACATTCTTAGCACAGAGCTTGTGATGGTGAAATGTGATTGATACGCTAAGGATGAGAGAAGAAGTATCTGTTAGTATTTAAGGAAAGGATTATGGTGTAAATCTTAAATTCTCAACATGTTAAGGAAATTAATATAAAAGAACATCTTATTTATTATAATCTTATTTAGATGCAAAAGTAAAGATAGAAATATGACAGACATATTTAAAACAGTGGAATAATATAGAACTATAAAGTGACTTATAAATTTAAAAAGTTAATAACTTTCCAGAACATATTTACTTGCTTAAAGCCTAAATCCAAAGCCTTATAACTAAACAGTATTAGAGGAACAAGCCAGACTTCACAACATATCTGTGATTGTATCCCCTGATAACTTTGGAGTCTGGTTCTAGAATGTTCTTTCCATATGACATGACTCCTGGCCGCAACTGATTGGTCCAGGAGTGGGCATTTAATCCAAGGACTAAATCAAGTAAGGGGTAGCCTGTGAGTCAGCAGGGAGTGCTGCCCCAAATGAATAAAAGTGATGAAATGGGCTCATCTATACTTAGGCTTCCCCATATGAACTGGAAGTACTGGAGATAAAATTAGTTGATAGGCATTACAAAAACTAAATGATTCACAGAGAGAAGCAAGTAGAGTGCAGATCCCTCAGTTGTTAGGCATTGGAACTATGTATGAGTGTTAACAGAAGTCATGAGATACAGCGGAGCAAAAGCTAGCCAGACAAATAAAGGCCAGAGCTGCCCAGGGTGCCGCCTGACTCCCCAAATGTCCTTCTAGTCTTAGAGAGGCCTGGCCACTCTGGGGCCTCATGCAAACCACCTGCATGGCCAGAATTTCTATCTTCACTAGTATCACCACGAGGGATCCCCATCCCTTATGGAAAATTGAGTCGTTTTTTGAATTGAGTAGATAAGCCAAAGACCCCTAACACCAACAATTTGTATGGCCTGTTCTTTTTATCTTTATAGATTTAAAGGGGACCAACTCTGAAAGTCAGTTGAGTCAGCCCAACACCCGATAACCTTCTGCCTGTTACTGGAACATGTGGGCCAGATGGTGAGGAGCAAATCCCAAGTTCACCACTTGGGCAAGTTACTGAACCTCTCTTACCTCAGATTCTACATCTGTAAAATGGGAATGTTTACAGTACCTAGCTCACGAGGCTGCTATGAGGATTTTTTTTTTTTAGTTATTTATTTACTTGGCTGTGCCAGCTCTTAGTTACAGCACACAGATCTTCAATCTTTAGTTGCAGCATATCAGATCTAGTTCCCTGACCAGGGATCAAACCCTGGCCCCCTGCACTGGAAACCCAGAGTCTTAGCCACAGGTCCATCAGGGAAGTCCCTGATATGAGGATTTAATGGAATAATGTAAGACTAAACCTTGGTGTGTAGTTGCTAATCAATAAATGTTAGCTTTATGAGTCAGGGTTTTTGCTTGAGTTGCTCCCGGTAGTATTCTTAGCACCCAGACTTGTACCTGCACAGTTAAAAATGTGATAAATATTTATTGAATGACTTAAGAAAACATTATTATGTGAATTATTATGGCCACTCTTTTATTTGCCTCTTTTCTTGGTGGTGACCAGGCCAGAGGTGTCACGTCACAGGCATGCCCATGGACAACATCCTCCAAAAAGTTCCTAAAAGCATGTAAACAGAGAGTGCTAATGGAATTCATAGGCCCTATTTCAAAGGAGCCTGCTGTTCAGAATATATTATCTTTATTTAGCATTTATATTACACTTTTACATTTTCAAAGCCCTTTTCAGTTTTTTAACTAAATATTTGTTATAACATTCCTATGTTATCTTTCATAAGGGAGGTAACTGAGGCATGGTTCCAATCATTAATACCTATAACTGGAAGAAAATTCATCACATAAATACAGTAAGTGTAACTGTATATTAAAAAAAATCTGGAACATTACTTTGTTCATGTAGAATGCCGAATGGAATGTCAGTGTTCAAGAAGAAGACAATCTGTTACTTTAAATTATACTAGCTCTGCCTTTCACTTGGTTCTATTTCAGGAACTAGAATCAATAGAAAGGTTTTTAAACTGAGGTTTCTCAATGGGTTTGAAGACTTTAAGGAATAAAATTTTGAAATTCAGTATTGAAACATTTCACCATATCTTAGTAATTTCCCAATTTTTTCTATGAAAACCTCTCCAAGAAAGTAGTTCTTGCCTCCTGTCACTGTTTAGAGGTTTTCTATATGTATGCCCTTAGAATTTGTAGACAGTGAAGAATGAAAGGGTAAAAATCAGTACACTGTTGATGAAATCAGTCAAGAGTAATCTAGTTTAAGGAGACTTGGGAAATGCCCAAATGCAATCAGGTGTCTCTGTGGAGTTTCAGGAAAGTCTGAAAATGTATTGGACCGAAAAGAGAGACTGAGGTTTGGTTACTATTCTAGCTGATTGGCTCCACTAAAGATTTAAAATAATCCTAACTCAGAGGAGCTCTCAATAAAGCTGGATGATCTATTTCTTTGACTTTAGTTGACTTCCTCTTCTACATAACCCAACCAGCTGTGTACTGATTTCAAGGTCGAATTCCACCCCAGTTTTCTCCTGTCCCAATGTAAGCTCCTTCTTCCCTTCAACTTCCAAATCTCTCTCTTTTTCTCTCCCATCTCCGGGGAGAAATATTCCTACTTCTTCACAGGCTGTCTCTCTAAATGTGTTCTTGATCACACCCTCTCACTCTTCCTCCATAAATTTTCATTATTCTCCTGATATTTTCAGTTTGCTATTCTCCACTGGCTTTTCTACAGCCCCCAAATATGCTCATATCTTCCCAGTCCTAGAAAAGAAAACCTTTTTTTGTCAGTTCTATGTCCTTTCAAATACTGTGCCATAATTTCTCCTGTGTTGCCAAACTTCTTGAACAAGTAGTTTGCACTCAGTGTTCTTCGTTTCCATACATCTGGTTCATCCTTCAATCCACGGACTTAACTGAATATGCTTTCTTCTTTTAAAGTCTCCAGTGACTTCCTAAATGTCAAATCTAGTGGCTACAGTCCACTTCCTATTTAAGATTCTAGAAGCATTTGATGGGGTTGACTAATCCCTTCTTCGAAACTGTCTTCTCACGTAATGTCTTTGTCAATTTACTTTCCTGGTTGTTCTCTTGTGGTCCAGACGTAGTCCCTCTTTCTCCTCCCACCTGATAAATATGACTGCTTCTGGAGTTAAGTTCTGGTCTTCTGGTTTTATATTCTCTCTTTCTGCAGAGCTTCAGACTTATATTTCCAATTTCTTGAGCCATAAATCAACGTGGATATTCTATGTGTTAGAAGACTGTGAATGATGTGATGGTTTAAAAGAAACAAAAACTTCAGGGTTAAACCTGTGTTGGAGTCCCATTTCCACTACTTAACTAGGTATTAGTAACTTAATCTACCTAAACTGAATTTCCTCCAGTGTCTAATAATATCTCCTGTACTGGCCATTATCAAGATTAAAGGAGATAATTCATGTAAGTTGCCTAACACATAAGAGTTTAATGAATAGTAACTATTGTTTCTGTCTGCTACTTCTTCCTTCTGCATTCTCCATCTCGGTTTATAATGTCCCAGGGCTTTCAGTCACAGATTTAACTCCAGCTTCCTCTTGCTGCTACCCACATCCAGATCCTATTGATTGTTCCTCTGTGATATCTGTCTTATAATCCCTCCCTCCATTTTACTGTTTCATCTGCCACTCAACAGCCTGGTCTCCTGCCAGGCTTATTACCCTTCATTTCTAACTACATCTTTGCCATCACATTCACTCTTTCAGAGTGTAGAGTTGGTAATGTTACTCCCCTGCTCCAAATCCCTAAATAGTTCCTCAAAGCTTTAGAAAAAATATATCTTCTTGGTCTAGTATTTAGTGCCTTTCAAACACTGAAACACATGGACCTTTCTATCTTCAGCCAGCACACCCAGAGAAACCAAGGAGTGAGCAATGCCAAGTAAACCAGCGCATCGCCACCTGTCTGTGCTTTTGTTCTTGCCATTTCCTAAGCTTGAAATACCCTCTCTCTGCCCCCACTGACCTATCAAAATTTCTGTCTCTCTCAGAGTTATTTGTACACCCATGTGTATGGCTGTATATTCTCAGGAGCCCAAAGGTGGAAACAGCACAAATAGCCATCAGCAGATGAGTAAATAAACAAAATGTGGTATATACATACCATGGAATATTATTTAGCCTTATAAAAGGAAGGAAATTCTGACTCATGCTTTAAGTGAACCTTGAAAACATTATGCTAAGTGAAATTAACCAGTCATGAAAGGACAGATCTTCTAGGATTACACTTATCTGGGGTAAGGGGGTGGGGGGGGCGTGGAATTGGGAGTCATCATTTAATGGGTACAGAGTTTCAGTTTCGTAAGAAGGAAAAGTTTTGGAGTTGGACAGTGGTGATAGTTTTTGGGCAACAATGCAAACATACTTAATGCCACATAACCAAACATTTAAAAAATGGTTCAAATAGGCAATTTTATGTATGTATGGTGGTGGTTTAGTCATTAAGTCATGTCCAACTCTTGCAACCCCATGGACTTTAGCTAGCCAGGTTCCTCTGCTTATGGGATTCTCCAGGCAAGAATACTGGAGTGGGTTGCCATTTCCTTCTCCAAGGCATCTTAGAGCCCTCCAGTATATCCTACTCTGACCTTTATATCAGTAAATTTTAATGGGAAGTTAAAATTTTATCCTAATCCTAATTTGGGGCCTAAAAGTTTGTGCTTCCACATATTAAATTCCAACAGAGTATATAACCCCAAGACCACCACTAATGACTAGAACCAAAGACAAAATCTAGATGCAAAAAAAGTCTTTTATACAATAGGTTAAGTGTCTTTTACTCATTCATTCACCCATTCACTTGGACATTAGGTCCCACTGTGTATGTATATTTTACTGCAATTAAATTTTTTTTCCTAATTCGAGTTACATATATTAAATACCAGGGACTATGCTAGACCCTGGGAATACAATGAACAAGCTGATGAATAAAAGTGCCACCTGTCCCAGAGCGCCATATAATTGAGAAGGCCTCAAACTCTACCTCCACCACGAAAAACTCCAGGTCATTACACTTGAAATTGAAAGCTTTCTTCTGTCTCTGCATCTGTTTTCGTGCTGGTCACATCCTGCTCTCTGTTGTATCTGGTCCCCATAAACGTTTGTCTCTCTTCTGAGATAATAAAATTCCCTGAGGTCAGGAGCTCTATCTTATCTATTCATTTTTTTAATCTATCATAGCACTTAATACAGTTCATTGCACATAATGGGGGGCTCGATAAATACTTGTGGAGTAGAACAGAACATAATGGAAGTTAAATTCAGCCATCAGTGATGTTTCAGGCCAAAAATGACACCACCTCATAGACAGGCCTTCCTCAGGAGAGGCGTACAGGCCAGTAACATACTCTAACACAAAGATCAAAGGAGAGCCTGCCTCTCTAACACAACGGCATCACTCAGTACTGGGTACCTATAGCTGTTCTAGATTCCATTTGTGATCCTCAGTAAGTGGGCTGTCATCTCACATCTGAATGGATTTTCTAAAATTTCAAATGTAAAGCCATGATTCAAACATAGATGGATGGGCTTAGGCACCGTCCGGTATATTTACTGTCAGAAATGTGAGCCAACCGTTAAAGAGTTTTATGAGAAAATGTATAGCCGTTAACTGTTGGTTTCCCTTCCTGACCCACTGGAGTTTGGTGGAGTCCAAATGACAGCTGGTTTCTTTTGAGCACATGGTGATAATTAGGACAAAGAGCACTGAGGAACCGACAGTGTTCTATCTTCTGATAAGCTTTTAATTATAAGTCATCCAGGTAGCCTCGGACACTGAAGGCTATTTTCTTGAATGCTAGGAAAATCTTTCTTTCATCAAGATGGGATTTCTCTTTTCATCTTCAGGGGCAGAATTCTCTCTTTTGCTTTCTAGATGAGATTTAGGCAACCTGGTGCTTAATAATTATGCCTAATAGTTTACAACTGATTACAGAGTGCCAAGAAATGTGCAAGGCACTTTGCTTATATTATCTCATGTCTTCTTGACAATCCTATGAAACAGCAAGGTGGATTTGTGTGTGTGTGTGTGTGTGTGTGTGTGTGTGTGTGACTACCCTAGATTCTTTTCCTCTTCTTTCACTGATAGCACCAATTTTCTCTTTAGGGAGCTTGCAGACTCATTCCATGTGGCCTTAGGGGCTTTCCAAGTCCACAGTTTCCTATCATCAAGGAATGGGTGGGTGATGAAAGTGAGGCCATTTTGACTGTCAGGAGTATCAACTGATTCATAGGCTGAGTGACTTGAGAAAGATTGTAGATAGGTTATTTCAGAGTGCACTCCCCAAGTTTCTTTTTTTTTTTTTTTAATTTATTTTTATTAGTTGGAGGCTAATTACTTCACAACATCCCAAGTTTCTAAATAATATCTTCACAGTAGCCCTGGTGTCTGTTACCCCAAGACCTAGTCACTTAGCTTTTCCTTCAGCTTTTTGACATACTAAATTTTGTTCCAATAACTTCTGCTTTAAAAAAAGAAATCAGTCTAATTTTAGCCAGAATCAGTTGTTGGTAACCTGCAAATCTTCCCTATAAGGTAGTATATTTGTTTCTATTACTGTGTAACAAATTACCACACATGTAGCTGCTGAAAACCACACACATTTATGATCTCACATTGTCTAGAGGTCAGGGCTCCAGGCCCAGCTAAACTGGGTCCTTGGCCCAGAGACTCACAAGGTGCAGTCAAGGTGTCAGCCAGGACCAGTGTCTCACCTGAGGTTTGGAGGTCTCTTCTGAGCGCGTGCGTTGTTAGCCGAGCTCTGCTCCTTGTGGTCACAGGATTGAAGTCCCTTTTTTCTTGCAGATTGTCTGCCAGTTGGCAGCTCATACACGGCCCTACAGTTCTTGCCACATCCATGGGCCTCTCACAAATGACAGTTTGCTTCTTCATTCCCGGCAGAAAAGTCTCTCTCACTTGAAACATCTCCTTTAGGGAGGCCCTCGACCCTCCTTTAAAAGGTTTACCTGATTAACTCAGGTCGACCCAGGATAATCACTCTTTTGATTAACTCAAAGTCAGATGATTAAAACCTTAATTACATCTAAAAAAAATCCCTTCTCTTTTGTCACATAACATAATCTAATCAGTACAGTAGAATCCCATCACATTCATCCCACAGTCAAGGGGAGATGATTAAACAGTACACACCAGCCCGGAGGAACCTTGGGGGCCAGCTAACACAGATAGCTACTCTTTATCCCCATTTGAGAGATGAATAAACTATGGTTTATAGAGGTAAGTCATTGGTCAAGATGACACACTTCTAAATGTTAATATCAAGATTTGAACTAGGCCTATGGCCAGTGTTTAAGCTAAGTCATGGTATTCTTGAAATGATTTTTTTATTTCCTTCATCTAAATCCTCTTATACTTGTAGAAACTTTTCTATATTTTTAAGAGTTAGTCTAGCTTCTTTTTCCCGTCTTTTCTGAATACTCCTGTTCTCTACATCACATGTCTGTATAGACAAGAGGGGCAAGTCACTGCAGAGATACTAAGGCATTTGACAGCTTTAGAGCATCATCATATGTGAATCATCATGGTAGATGACATGAGACAACCCAAGGTGGACCCCCAAGAAACCCGTTTTCTATCAGAAGATACACAAGATCAGTCAAAAATGCATGTATATAGGTGAGAAGATAGTAAAGGAGTGCACAGAAGAGGGAATAATAACTTCTAACTGGAATGAAAGGATTAGAGAAGTTTTCTCAAGGAAAATGAACAGGACCTTGCCTTACAGGAAAGTGAGGAGGTGGCAGGGGAAGAAGCTTCCTGGAGCTCCAGCCTCTGGTGTGTTCCTCCTCCCTTGATCCTTCCTCTTGGAAGTTGACACACAAGAAGCCTTTTCAGATTTAAAAGATGCTGATGGTACCCCACCTCTTGAGATTCCGCTTCCTTTGGTTGACCTATGGTAGTTTAGAAACCAAGGAAAATAAATCCATTTTGATCAAAAGATAGAAAAATAATTTCATTTTAGCATCATCTAAAGCATGCTTTCACTGGCCTATTGATGTGTGTATTATACCAGAGTACTGACTGTACTTTTCTTACATGATTTATCCTGTTATTTCTTGGAAAATTCATTTTTTTCCTCTTAGGCCCAAGGTGTCATTGATGGTCAATAAGGCAAATAGCACTAATATCACTAGGGAAAATACAGAAAACAGCGGAGAAAATAGCATTCTAAATTATATCAAACCACTAGTATATCTACACCAGAAATACTTATGTATATTTGTCTTGCTAGAAATTTTATGTGAAACAGTAAAACAAGTGATGTGAAAATAGGGCTGCTTAAAATAGTTGCTAGGACCCTGTGGACTTTTCAATTAAAATTTCCAGATACCCAGAGCCCATATTTCAGCTAAATTTGTCCTATTTTTTCAACAAATATATATTGAGTATCTAATACATGCCAGGCAGTATACTAGGTTATATATCTGTCTGAGAATAAAACACACTGAATAAAATACATATCATCACGTTCCTTAAGATGTAAAATATAGTGGGGATGTTATCAGTAAATGGGTAATTATAATATTGCATCATAATGTATACTAGAAAAATATTGGTGGTAAAAGTACAAAAATAAATATGGTAGAAAAAGTACAAAATGCTATGGGAATAGGAAGGAAAATAATTTGGTTGAGTTTAAGGGAAACTTGTGAGGCTTTCTGGAAAAGATGGTATTTAAGTCGATATGTGAAGATAAAATGGGAGATATGGGGCACCATATAATGAGCAAAATTTGATCAATAAGTATGAAAAAAATTGTGAAGCTTATTTGGAGACATGAAGGAGGTAACTAAGGACTTTCATTTCTTTAAATTTACTTGAGAATGTTAAGATTTAAAAAAAAATCCTGCTCTGTGACAAGCTGGGGGGTGGGATGGGGTGGGAGTGGGAAGGAGATTCAAGAAGGAGGGGACGTATGTATACCTATGACTGATTCGCGTTGATATATGGCAGAAATCAACATCACACTGTAAAGCAGTTATCCTCCAATTAAAATTTTTAAAAAGAAAAAGAAAAAAATTTCAAATATTTTTTAAAATACCATCCTCCTACACAAAGATACTTCATTATATCACTTACCAGCCCACACCTATGAGCCCACATTACATTTACCTGTAATGGCTAGTGAAGAACTCAAGAACTGATCTTGCTTCTCTGCAACAGTCTTTGCTTGGAATTCATCTCCACTAGGCTCTGAAATCATGCTTCTGCAAAGACAAGCGCTGTCTCCTTCACTGGCCACTATGAACTTGGAATTTACAAATGCTGGGACCTTGTGTGCATCGGTGCGGTCAGTGCCAGCTGCTTCCGGGCCTCCAGCAAAAGAACTAATCATTTCAACTACAGACCAAATGGCAAAACTTGCAACTTCTCCAAAATTGCATCCATGATACAAACATTTATGGAAAATCTACAATTTTTACCTTATATATTACAACAGATTTTGCATCTTTCTTAATTGTTATTTTTTAAAGTCAATTTTTGCTCTCAAACATGTAATTTACATATATGTATGGAGGTATATACCATTCAACTCTGTTATGCTCACCTGACCACAACTTAACATATAAAATTGAGAGGACAATTACTAATAACTCCAGAAAGAATGAAGCAGCTGGGCCAAAGCAGAAACAATACGCAGTTGTGGATGAGTCTGGTGGTGAAAGTAAAGTCTGATACTCTAAATAACAATATTGCATAGAAACCTGGAAAGTTAGGTCCATTAGTCAAGGCAAATTGGATGTCATCAAGCAGGAGATGGCAAGATTGAACATCAACATCTTAGGAATCAGTGAGCTAAAATGTATGAGAATGGACAAATTTAATTCAGATGCCCATTATATTAACTACCGTAAACAAGAATCCGTTAGAAGAAATGGAATAGCCCTCATAGCCAGCAAAAGAGTCCAAAATGCAGTATTTGCGTACAACCTCAATAATGAAAGAATGATCTTGGTTCATTTCCAAGGTAAACCATTCATCACAGTAATCCAAGTCTATGCCCCAACAACTGATGCTGCAGAAACTGAAGTTGACCAGTTCTATGGAGATGTCCTTTTCATTGTAGGGAACTGGAATGCAAAGTAGGAAGTCAAGAGATAGCTGGAATAACAGGAAAGTTTGGCCCTGGAGTACAAAATGAAGCAGGGCAATGGCTAACAGAGTTTTTTCAAGAGAACATGCTGGTCATACCAAATATGCTTTTCCAACAACCCAAGAGATGGTTCTACACATGGACATCACCAGATAGTCAATACTGAAATCAGATTGATTATATTTTTTGAAGCCAAAGATGGAGAAACTATACAGCCAGCAAAAACAAGACCGGGAGCTGTGGCTCAGATCATGAGCTCCTTATTGCAAAATTCCGGCTTAAGTTGAAGATGAGGGAAAACCAATAAGCCATTCAGGTATGACCTAAGTCAAATCCCACATGATTATACAGTGTAGCCGATGAATAGATTCAAGGGATTAGATCTGGTAGACAGACTACCTGAAGAACTATGGATATAACATTGTATAGGAAGCAGTAAAACCATCCCCAAGAAAAAGAAATGCAAGAAGGAAAAGTGGTTGTCTGAGGAGGGTTTACAAATAGCTGAGGAAAGGAGAGAAGCAAAAGGCAAGGGAGAAAGATGTACCCAACTGAATACAGAGTTCCAGAGAGCAGCAAAGAGAAATAAGAAGGCCTTCTAAAATGAACAGTGCAAAGAAATAGAGGAAAACAATGGAATGGGAAAAACTAGAGATCTCTTCAGAAAATTGGAGCTATCAAGGGAATATTTCATGCAAGGATGGACATGATAAAGGACAGAAAGTAATGACCTAACAGAAGCAGAAGAGATAAGAAAAGGTGGGACGAATACACAGAAGATCTATACAAAAAAGATAACCACGATGATGTGATCATTCATCTAGAGCCAGACATCCTGGAGTGTGAAGTCAAGTAGGCCTTAGGAAGCATTATTAGGAACAAAGTTAGCGGAGGAGATGGAATTCCAGCTGAGCTATTTAAAATCCTAAAAGATGATGTTCTTAAAGTGCTTTACTCAATATGTCAGCAACTTTGGAAAATTCAGCAGTGGCCACAGGACTGGAAAAGTCAGTTTTCACTCTAATCCCAAAGAAGGACAATGCCAAAGAATGTTCAAACTACTGTACTATTGTGCTCATTTCACATGCTAGCAAGATTATGTTCAAAATCCTTCAAGCTAGGCTTCAGCAGTACATGAACTGAGAACTTCCCAATGTACAAGCTGGATTTAGAAAGGTCAGAGGAACCAGAGATCAAATTGCCAACATTCATAGAGAAAGCAAGGAGATTTCAGAAAAGCATCTATTTCTGCTTCATTGACTATGTGAAAGCCTTTGTGTGGATCACAACAAAACTGTGGAAAATTCCTAGAGATAGGAATACCAGACCACCTTACCTGTCTCCTGAGAATCTTGTGTGCGGGTCAAGAATCAACAGCTTGAAACTCTTCATTAAAACTAAGATCATGGCATCCAGTCCCATCACTTCATGCCAAATAGATGGGGGAAGAGTGGAGTCAGTGACAGATTATATTTTCTTGGGCTCCAAATCACTGTGGACAGTGACTGCAGCCCTGAAATTAAGACTCTTGGTCCTTTGAAGGGAGGAAAGCTATGACAAACCTAGACGGCATGTAAAAAGCAGAGACATCATTTTGCTGACAAAGATCTGTCTAGTCAAAGCTCCATATGGTTTTTCCAGTAGTCTTATATGCATGTGAGAGTTGGACCATAAAGAAGACTGAGCACCGAAGAACTGATGCTTTCAAACTGGTGCTGGAGAAGACTTCCGAGAGTCCTTTGGACAGCAAGGAGATCAAACCAATCAGTCCTAAAGGAAATCAACCTGAATATTCATTGGGTGGGCTGATGCTGAATCTGAAGCTCCAATATTTTGGCCACCTGATGCAAAAGTCTGACTCATTTGAAAAGACCCTGATGCTGGGAAAGGCTAAGACACTGATGCTGGAAAAGACTGAAGGCAACAGGAGAAGGGGGCAACAGAGAATGAGATGGTTAGATAGCATCACCGACTCAATGGACATGAATTTGAGCGAACTCTGGGAGACAGTGAAGGACAGAGGAACCTGGCATGCTGCAGTCCGTGGGGTCACAGTCAGACACGACTTAGTGACTGAACAACAGCAATTTTCATAAAGCGGCAATTTGATTACTTGGTTTTTTTTTTAAAGTATAGGCTTCTATGTTTGGGGACATATATCAAAATTACATATGCACTTGAATACTTAGCATTTCTACTTCTTTCTTGCACACCTTCTCACTCATGTGTGACATGGGATAGGTATCAGGTTATTCACTGTGGCATGTCCCTAAGAACAAAAAAGCTTCAAAAATTCATCAGTAAAAGACTAGTTTTTAAAGTATACAAATTCTTACAAGGAGATAACATGTAGCTATAAAAAGAATATCTATATGTCCTGATAATGGAATAACTCTTGAGGACATGTTAAGTTCAGAAAGCAAGGTGCGGGATCAGTGAGTCTAGGATGTTTTGTATAAGAAAGAACACATAAAGAACATATGTGTATATATGTATTTATATTTAATATATGTTGCTATTGACAGCATATTCTTTTTTCCCCTCTAAGTATATGAATATTGATAATCTAGTCCCCAATTTGATGGCATTAGGAGATGGGGTCTTAGGGAAGTGATGAGTGCCCTTATAAATGAGACTCTAGGGAGCTCCCTTGCCCCTTCCACTATGTGAGAATACAGAAATAATGAACCAATTACATGTTACCATAAATAACATTTTATTAATATTAGCTGGGTTTTTAAAAATGAGTGGCTTATATTAGCAAATCTCTTAAATATCTGGCTTGTTAGAAGACATCTGGATTCTCATATCTGCTACCATATTCAATCTATTATACATTGTTCTGACTGAATTATAAGGAAAGAAATTTGATTTCATTCAGATAAGAGGCTGGAAAACAGAGAAGTATTTTTAAATACTTTTCATATGATTTCTAGCTATTCTTCTTTGCTATTACACCAAAACTCGACAACTAATAGTTTCTTAAAAGTTGATGTAGTATCTGAAACTATCAAAGAACTATTCATGCCCAATTACATTAAAATCCACTGGTCTGCTTTGCTCTTTGAATAGTTCTTTTACCCATGCACGATTTTTAGGATCACATGTTGGTCACTTGGGAAATTTTGGTCCACTGAGTTACACATATCTTCCAAAGGTTAACACATCTCATTTCACAGCATCAAAAAACTGCATTTGCTGTATCAGCACCAATTTCATCAGGAAAGTTCTTAGATACTGTGAAGATACTGAGCTCACACTGGTGGACACAAGTTTTTCCAAAATTCTAATTTTTGCTTGAAAGTTCAAATTTTAAAATTTGCAGCTCCTACTGTCATTTGTTTTTCTTGAATCAACAGGCACATTTTGTTCACTTTTAAGAAAATGTTTCCCAAACACTTGTATGAATAACCGTGGTTTGTCTGTCATTTTCTCAAATAAAAATAGTGTTCCATGAAAAAATGCAGCTAGTTGGGTTTGCAACTCAACCATGCAAGAGCATTCCCTTGAGATAACCTGGTACTTTGGTGTAGAGCAAAAGTGCTTCGTGCGTACTTCATTTTGCATCAGATAGAATATTAAAAAGACACACTAGAGTCAAGATTTAACAAAATTATTAGCTTTTCCTACTTCATCAAGGACATTCTTAAGTGAAATTTGAATATTTTTCACTGTGAATACATGGTAGGGAAAAATACAATAATGACTCCTAGTATAGTTTAGTCCCACTGTCTTGACTCATGTCGAGGTACTAGTGGTTTTATCCCCCACTGCTTTTGCATCACCATTTCTTATTATCATAAAAAAAATAGTTCTGACCTCACAGATTTCCTCAATGCAGCTTGGAAACACACAGGGGTCCCGTGGATCACAGTGTGAAAAAAATATTAGCATAAACAATTTCTGGAGTAATAAATTAGAAACTGGTAACATTATTTTCCTTCAATGAGGAGCACTGGATAATTGGGGGACAGGTGTGGGTGGAAGATGTTTCACTGTAAACCCTTTTTTTACTTTCTGAATTTATACCAAGGGAATGTATTAGTCATTCTAAGATAAATGTAAAAATGATTTTAAAGAGCATAAGAAACTTGATAGCTGGACAAAGGAAAGTAAGGTGACAGCTTGTATTTTTACAAAGATAATATTGTGCATGGCTGCATAGTTGCAAAGTGGCTGGCTGGTATAAGACTCCGATGGCTCAGAAGGAGGCTTAGCTGAGATTCATTGGTTAGGGTCACACACACACTGCTAATTGGCCCAGTCGTTCAGGCCTGGAGAGTGAACAGTGGACTTACAATAAATTACATTATAATTTTATAGTAACTCTCAGGGAGAAAAGTCACAAAGCTATATGTTACTGCAAACAATTGAGGATAGTCAATCATCCCTGATTACCAATGACTTTTCTTTCTTTGTTTTAGTAAATGTTTATTCAATTTGTTACAATATTGCTTCTCTTTTATTTGGCTTTTGAGCTGCAAGGCCCCTGGGATCTTAGCTCCCTGACCAGGGATTGAACCTGCATGCCTGCATTGGAAGGCAAAGTCTTAATCACTGGACTGCCAGGGGAGTCCCACATTGACTTTTCTTTCCCCAGCAGTCCCTTTCCTACTGCGAAGCAGTAAGTCTCCATGACAAAGCTAAGTGCTGGTCACATGGAACGGGCTGCCCTCTTCTATAAATCATGTTTGCGTGTATCCTAATCTTGGCCTACCTTCTATCATCCAAAGCAACAGTCATACACTCAGCTGCTCAGAGGTTACCAGCAGGTAATGAGTAAAGCAGGCCAAGAAGAAGAAATCTATTGCCCTCTGTCTTATATATTTCCACTTACAGTAGGATATATGTCATGTTCCTCTTGATTCTACCACATGAAAAACAAAAGTTCAGGTGTAACAATAAATGGGCACTGACAGCTGGACTCGCTGTCAGGAGGATAATAACTGGTGGGACCTTGGGGAGGTGGTGAGCAAGGCTAATGTCGGGAGGATACCTGCCCCTCAGCTCTTCTTGAAGGCTTTGGGTCTGGTGTTGCCAGCAGACGTGTGCTCTCGGTGTGATTATAATATCTCACATTTTACAAGAAGAGAGAGAAATCTGGATTTTTTAAAATGGGACATTTTCTAAGTTTTGAAAATAGGCAACTAATTGAAAGAAATATCCTTTAAGGACTGTGTGCAGTCAAAGAGCATCTTGGCCAAAGAAAAAGTGCCTGTGGGCTGATTTCATAATATAGGTTTATAGCTTGATATCTCTGATCTAAATTAACTTTCTAATATCTTTGTGAATGCCATTTGGGGCCCAAAGAGGATTCCATTGCAGCTAACCTGTTTCTCTTCCTCGGGGCAGCCCATTCTAGCCAAGGGTAACTCCCCAGTGTGGTGGGGGCGGCGGAGCGGGTGTCGAACAAAAAACTACTGACAAAGACAGTTTGGCAGTACACTAAATTAAAACACCCTGACAGAGTCACATCTCACTTGACAGCTGTGAGTAGCACAGTGATCTTGAGAACTCTGCTTGTCTCAGAGAAGGGGAGCTCCATGTTGCTGTTTGTATCACTAATACGGGGCTTCCCCCCTGGTGCAGCAGTAAATAATCCACCTGCCGATGCAGGAGATACAAGAGACGCGGGTTCAGTTCCTGGGTTGGGAAGATTTACTGGAGGAGGGAATGGCAACCCACTCCAGTATTCTTACCTGGGAAGTCCCATGGACAGAGGAGCCTGGCGCGCTCCAGTCCATGGGGTCACAAAGAGTTGGATGCAACTGAACACACACATACACACACACCACTAACAAAAGACAGGCGCTCAAACAACCACACGTACACACGGCTCTATAGGCACCATTCCAGCCCATCACAAGGAATATTCCTGTATAAAAACTCTGGGATCTTTCAGCCTCACTCAGAGTTAAGGAAAGCAATCCAAGAGAAGCCAACCAATGCCTCGAGGCCCAGCGCTTGGTCAGTATCCAGAGCTCCCAGTAGTGTGGTTCAGTGATAGGAGATAGACTTCTAAACAAACCAAATAGATATATGTCTTGGCATGAAATACATAACCACAAATTCTCTGCTTCTGCATCTGGGGTCAGTGAGGCCCACTAAAAACATTTAAAATTATCCTCTTGGAATTTCTGATAATTCTGTCTTTGGCATGTGCTATGCTGTGCTTAGTCGCTAAGTCGTGTCCAATTCTTTGCGACCCCATGGACTGTAGCCCGCCAGGCTCCTCTGTCCATGGGATTCTGCAGGCAAGAATACTGGAGTGGGTTGCCATGCTCTCCTCCAGGGGATCTTCCTAACCCAGGGATCAAACCCAGGTCTCCTGCATTGCAGGCGGATTCTTTACTGTCTGAGCCACCAAGGAAGCCTGGTCTTTGGCATATTGACATCTAAAATGCAAACAACTATGTCACAAATAGGCAGGATAGATTTAATGGTCCAGAATAATGTTTCAAGTCCTCTGACTCTTCCCGCCCCCAGGCACCTCTGGGATAATATTACCATGTATTTTATCATTGACTGCTCCCCTTTTCCTTACTAAGGTTAGAAGTTATCTTGGTGGAAGTACATGCCCTCATCAAATTGACATGCATTATCTTTGTATGAGAGGACAGTACAGAAGTATTTTAGCTCAGTGGACTGTCAACTACTTCATCTACCTATTCCTGAAAGAGAATTCTATTCAGAGCCTTCCATCCATTTGTATCTATCTATCTACAGCCGATCATAGACCATTGGCCAGCAGAAGGAATCTTACAAAATTCATCTTCCTAACAGTCTATCTGGTCTACCTACCACACTTCCTATATGCAAGATTCATGACAACTCTCCACCAAGAACACTGTCAATAATTTCTACTTCTATTACTTGTTTACCTTACTGCCTTTCCAGCAACTGCTGAGTTTCTGAAATCACTCCAAGCTACCCAGGAAAATATATAGGACTCGCTTCAACATGAAAAGGAACAAAAACCAAAGGCAATGGACCTAGAAGACAAAATGAGGATCAGAGATACCATCTGGGATTTTTCTTAATGCATTCATAGTCCCTGGCTCTACCGACTTGCTAGAAGACTATTTCTCAGGACTGCCAAAGACAGGAGAGTGATAATCACACCTCAAATTCTGATGAGAATAATTAGATAAGGAAGTCTCAGCCCCAGGAAACTTCCAATTCACTTGTTGAGCTTGAAATATTTTCAAAGGCAAAAGACCAAATCATGTACAAAAGAAAAAAAGAGAAAGGTTGGCATCACACTCTTCTCCACAGTGCCGGAGAACTGATGAAGAAATGTGAAACAGAGTTCTGAAGCAAAGAAAGTAGGACCAAAGAATATTTTCCCAGGCATGGTGTCATGTAAGTAAAAACAAACATACTTTAAAAAGGAAGACCTCAGGGAATTTAACATACTGAGCTTTTCTTGTGAAATATATTTGATGACAAAAACTCAGCTGATTAGGAAATAAATCAAAAGTAAAAACTGGGAAATGGATAAATGGTGGCCAAAAAAAAAAAATGTGAGCAATTAATCCATTTCCAAATAGAATACTGGAAAATACAGAATACAACTGTAATAAATCTTGACAGTATTAAAAAAAAACCTCACAAACATGGCAAAATTGTGAAGGGTATGAGACAACAAGCTTAAGAGGGCTGCAGTTCTCATCTTTCATAGCAAGCAGTGAGCCAACTGACACTGTCTAAAACCAAAGCATTTAACTGAAACAAAAAAACCAATTTCAACCTCTTATTTTTAACAAATTCATTTTTAACTTTTTATAAAAAGGAAATAATGTATTTTGTGATGAAAAAAAACATATTTGAAGTCCACCAATTCCTTTAATTTTTTTCTCTCAATGAAAATTAAAGCTGCTACTTTTATTTTTAAAATGAGATCATTTAACGAAAGTTCATCCATCCATCCAATCGACTCTCCTTATCACATACATTCTGGGTGTATGACCACTTGAGTGGTGCAATGTGTCAGCCCAGATGCTTTTATCTGTATACATATGTATACATTTTCTGCACATCTACCAAGTGTGGAATGATGGTCAGAATGATGTTGCCGTAGTGTTAATGGTTATTTCTTGGGGGGTGGATATGAAATGATTGTTTCAACATTTTCCTTTGTGTTTTTCAATATTGCTGAAAAATTTTAAGCATATAATCTTTTTGCAAAGAACATTTTTCTTTAAATAAAAAAAAAGAAATACAATTTGAAGTGAACCATTAACCTTGAATACTTCCCCTTATATAGGCAATCATCCAGAACCTATGTTTGTTTTCACACTTTTGCTTCAATTTGATCTCCCCAACTACAAACTCTTGACCTTGCAGTCCCAATTTTGAGCTCATCCCCTAGCCTCTCTGTCCTCCTTATTTGGAACCTAACTTTCTCCTCTGGATACCTATTCATGCTCCAAGTATCCTAGAGGAAGTAGGCTGCAGTTTTTTCTGCCTAAAGATTTCTGCAAGTCTGATATCACGATATGTAGTGAATGTTATTTTACTCAGAAATTAAGGGAACCCTAGGATTTTAATTAATTTTACTATTTTGTAACACTACATAAAATTGGAAACTTTTATTTTAAATTGGCTACCCAGAACCTGAACTCCTGCCTTTATTTGGGAAGTTCTCCAAGCTATGAACCTCTCTCTGCTCCATGGGATGCTGATGCTGAGAAGTCCAGGAGCTCACTCTCACAGAAACTCCATCTCACACACACCCACGTGGACACTTGTCCAGCCATTTGAACCAGTGTGAGATTTCAGTGGGCTTCCCTGATTGCTCAGTTGGTAAAGAATCCACCTGGAATGCAGGAGACCCAGGTTTGATCCCTGGGTGGGGAAGATCCCTTGGAGGAGGAAATGGCAACCCACTCCAGTATTCTTGTCTGGGAAATCACATGGACAGAGGAGCCTGGTGAGCTACAGTCCATGGGGTTGCAGAGAGACAGACATGACTGAGCATCTGAGCATAGAGTAGCATAGCAATTCCAGTGGAGTGAATGAGGCGATGAAATAGTCAGTGGAGAAATCATTTTAGCCACAGCAACTTCACCAGAAGCAGCACCAACTGCAGCATCTAGCCCTGAGCTGGCGGAGACAGGTGGGTGAGCTGCAGCCTCCGTTGTTTAGCCGTGGCCGTGATTCTAGCTGCGCAGCCGTCCTTTGTTCCTGCCTGTTTTCAAAGCCTGGCATTTTAGTCTTCCTGGAGATTCTGTGGGCTTTCCAACAACCTTTCAATAAATTCCTTCTCTATTCCAATCAGCCTTCGCCCATGTCTATCACCTGCATTAAAAACTTTGATGTATGCTGTATTTACACTATGATTCTACACACTTATATTTTAAATTATTGGCATAGGACCTTCAGACTTAAATTCAAATCCAGATACTTGTCTGTATTGCTAATCCTGCCCAGGCTTTTGCCAACCCTGTTTACTTAACAATGGACTCCTCCGCTTTCATTTTCTAGTAATTCATTCAATGATCATTCATTAAGTTCAACATTGTGCTGAAATCTGGGGATTAAAAAAAAAAGAAAAACAAGACAGTATGTTTGCCGTCAAGGAATTCAAATTCTAATGGGGAAGCTAGATAAGAAAATAATGAGGTGGTAAACAGTGGAATGGGGCTTCCCAGGTGGTGCTAGTGGTGAAGAACCCACCTGCCGATACAGGAGACAAGAGACATGGGTTCGATCCCTGGATGAGGAAGATCCCCTGGAGGAGGGCATGGCAACCTACTCCAGTATTCCTGCCTGGAGAACCCTATGGACAGAGGAGCCTAGTGAACTACAGTCCGTGGGGTCACAAAGAGTCTGAAGCGAGTTAGCACGCATGCACACAAACAGTGGAATAAGGAAGCCACAGGACGTTACAGAAACACCAAAGTCCAGGCGAGCAGTACTGGAAGTCAGGAAACTCCATCTCCTGAGCGGACCTTGAGGGAATAAGTAGAAGGGAGCCAGGTGGAAGGACACAGGCAAATGACAGTAAGATGTGACACAGTGTAGAATATTCCAGAAGCCTCATGCAGGTTGGCTCTCTGAAGTGTTATGTGTGTATGTGTGGGCTCTGCTTTTCAATCTTGCCTGATCAGCAGAATCACCTAGGGCTTGTTAAATATTAGATATCTCATCTCTTCCTCCCAGGAATCTGATTCAGTAGGTCTGGAGTGGGGCCCAGGTGCCTCTCATAAAAGGGAAACTTTGTCCCGAAGAATGAGACTGGAGGCAAAACGCATGAGGCTTTGTAAGCTTGAAAACTTGAATTGTATCCTAATGGCAAGCTAGAACCTTTGGAAGATTTTAAGCAGAGTGGTGATAAGATCAGATTTGCACTTTAGAAAGTTCATTCAAGCAGCAGTAAAGAATTGGAGAAGGAAATGGCAACCCACTCCTGTATTCTTGTCCGGAAAACTCCATGGACAGAAGAGCCTGGTGGGCTACAGTCCACGGGGTGGCAAAGAGTCGGACACGACTGAGCGACTAACACAAAAAAGACTGGAAGAAAGCTGAGATTACAGTCAGGAAATCAGTGGCAGGAAGACCCGTTAGGCTATTAAAAAGTACTCTGGTAGAGAGATAATACGGGTCTGAATTAAGGCTGTCATCATAAAACAGAATCAACAGGATAGAATTTAGTGTGACTGACGTAGTTGCTATTAGCTATGGGTAAGACACAAACATGGTGACCAGGCTTGGGCCATGTACCCTGGTACTGGTAGGGGTGAAGTTCACCCGGATGAGACAAAAAATTAAAGTTGATGAGTTCAGTTTTGGCCATGTTGACTTTGAAGTGCATGTGGCATGACAGCCAAATATATTTGGGATCTTATATATGCAAGTCTGGCTCACAGAATGTGGACAGGAAGAAAACCTACAGACTGGCTTTCCTTTAGGTACAGATGGAATTTATATCATGGAGGCATTAAAAAAAACAAAAACAAAAACTGGAATGAAGGCAGTGGTAATCTGGCCATAAAGGCCTGCTTCAAGTTGCTCACATGACGGGACTCAATCTCAACATTCCATTCAAATGGAGACATAAAAAGTAAATTCCTAGGTTCCCATGGCTGAGGTCTAAGGTAGAACCCCCAAATCTGTATTTTTTAAAAGAAGCTCCCCAAGTGATTCCCACAAGAACTGGGCATGAGAACTACCATATAGGCTGTAGTTTCTGAATTTACTGCACATTTGAACAATGTGGTGAGCTTTTTAAAGTCCCTCCCTCATACCAGTTAAGTCAGCATGTTTGGGGCAGGAAACAGGTGTCAAGATTTTTGAAGATCCCTAGGTGATTTGATGTGTTGTAAAATCTGGGAACTACTGATGTAGATTACTGATAACTAGACAACTGATTACAAGTGAAGTGTTTATACATAGTAGCCGGAAGCAGGGCAGTCATAGGTGTAGCATGAATGTAGTCAAGGAGCAGAGTCCAGGTCAGAGCTGAATCAGGACCAATCATCGAGGCTGCTGAAAAGAGGAGATAAGTAAAGCTGACCCACGTGACCTTCTCAGAAATGAGTTAGAGTCCTAGTTATAAGCATGAGGTTCTCTGAATAAAAGCAGTGAAACAAAGAGGTCCAAGACCTCTGCTTTCTATGAACTGACAGATGAAAGATTCTAAGTAAATTTATTTGAGATTTTAGGTAGCAACGGAAGGAGAAAGCCTTGAGCAAACCTTGAGGAACATGGTCCTTTAAGAGGCAAAGCAGCAGATAGTGCTATTTAAGGGAAATGAGAAGGCAAGTCAGAGAAGCAGGAGAAAAATCAGTAAGAGTAATAATGCAGAAGTTAATGGCAGAGAGGACTTCAAGGAGGGGGTAATCAACAGTGTCCGATGCTACAGAAAGAAGTTTTAGGATGAGAGGAAAATGGCAATTGGACATATCTCTTCATTCATCTTAGCAACTACTGGAGGGTAGGATGTCTTTTCTCTTGCAACCTGATTAATAACCACCATCCTAACCTCATGATTGCTGCCTTCTTGAGCGAGGGAGGGAGAAGTACTATTCCAATCACAAAGCTCATTAGCATCATCCTTTCTCAAGCCCACATTGCACAAGATGGATCTCAGTTCTAACAGAAGCATCTCGAAACAGGCCTCTAAAATAATCAAGCCTGTGAGCATTGACTAAAAGGAGTAAAACGCTTAGTTTAGAGAGGTGAAGGCTGAGAGGGCTGTGATTGAGGCATCCGATTAGTCATCACAGTCTTCTCTGTTCCACCTCTGCACTGTCTCATTTCCAGGAACTTAACTCCGTCGCTTCCACTGGCCTTATGCAGTCCCCAGCGAATGGCTCCTTTATTGGTCACTGTGCTTCCAGAGTGTGGCTGAGCCAACCCATCCCTCACAAGAATCATGCAGCTCTCTTCTATTACCATGCCTCTCCCTCACCCTATCCCCTCCCACAACAAATCCGTGATGGACTTGGGCTCTAAGATTGCCTTGGTTTGTGTCCTTGCTCTGACACTTACCTGTCACTGTGACCTTAAGCAAATAGCTTAAGCCCTCTGTGCCTTATTTTTATCACCTGTAACAGAGATAACAATAGTTCTTACTTCATAGGAACATTATGAGGATGAAATGAAATGAGCTGCACAGGAAAGGTGTATGGTAACAGCTGAGTGACGTTAAGCGATTAATTTTTCTCAGATTCTGATTTGTTACTTGTAAAATGCCTGTGAAGATCTTACCTACCTCATATTTTTACGGAGGTTAAATTAGAAAGTGCACTTAAGGTAAATCAGCATAGTGCCTAGTACCATCAACAAATGGACGCCTTTATGGTTTCTAACAATGACCATGTAAAATGTACCTGTACTGTGAATGCGTCTATAATCCCAGTGGAAATAAATAATTTCTTCCTCCATGCTCTGCTATTTGTTTTAATTTTAGTATGGCAATTATTTCTCTCTCTTTTGCACTCTTCTCTTTTCTATTCTCTTCTGTATTGTTGTTACTTATTTACATCTTTCTCTCCCCCTACCCCTAGATTATTAGATTGAGGACAGAGATTAAGGACTGTATTTTACTAATCCCTATAATTGTTGTATAATACCATGCCATAATTTTCAAATTCAGATAGTATGCTCTCATTCATGGGTAACTGAATGACTTTACTGATATTTTTATACTGGGCTTTTTTTTCTTTTAAATATATATTGTAAATTTTAATGATACTTAGCACAGATACAGTGAAAATATGGGAAAATTGTATAAATTGGAGCAATCTTTTGTAAGAAAGTATATCAACCAGAGTTTCCACAAATAGGATACTAGATAGAGTATATTGATACAGTGGAATAATGTGAAATATTATTAAAGATATATTAATGGGTATCTATAAATATACATATTTACTGCTATTGAAAGATCTCTAAAATGTATCATAAACATTAAAAAGGTATAAAACTATGTAAATTGTATGCTCTCTTTTGTGTAAAATTAAAATAAAGAGAGATGTGAATTTATGTAGATTTATGCTTTTTAAAATTAGGAAGTATAATAAGCAATTGTTCACTCGGAGAGGATGGTAGGGGAAAGACGGAAATGAAGCCTTTTGCTTTTTGTTTTGGAACTTTCAGCACTGTTTAAATGTTATAACCTCATACAAGCATTATTCCTTATTAAAGTGTTGATGAGAAGGGAGGTTAGGACCTACCCCTTTTTGGTTGTTTTATTTTTTGGTACTTCAGTGTATGTTTAAAAAAAATGTATTGCAAAATTTTCCCCATATTAAGTGCTTGTCACACTCTATCCTAATAGTTGAGTGACATTCCATCACACGATATATATTATGATTTTTAACCCTTTTAGTTGAATATTAGCTCCGGACATGGAATAGCTGAAGCAGTAGTAAAATCTTGTCATTGATGACCCTTCTAGGAACACAGCTGGTCTTACGATACTCTCCAGGATGTTCTGAAGCGCTTACTGTGCAATTTTGGAATTAGAAATTTGGAAGAGCTGAAGTGCTCTGCACAATGGAGAAGACTTTTGAATCCCCAGCGGCAATGGCAGGAGGGAGACAGCATGGAGGGGTTGGGGGTGGGCACAGAGAATATGAGAGAGAAATAAAATATAAGACTGTGGGCTCCAAGGACGTGACCCCCTCCCTCTGTGTGGATTTCTTTCCGAGACTTGTGAAGAAGCCGAATTGTTGGAAAGAGAAACAAAGACAGCATACAAACACAGTAGCCCGAGGCCAATTACCCCGCAGAGCATAAACCTGGGAATTAACAGGAGCCGCAGGGAAGATGGAGTTTCACCAGTCAGGGGACTGGGGATGGACTCACATGTAAGTAGCTGGCCTTCTCAGTGGCAGGGCTTTCCACCCCCTCTGCACAGCACACACCCCTCCTCTGAGAACCTCTGTGTTATTGGCATAATAAAATCTTGTGATTCATAGAACCGAGTTGCCTCCTGAAGAGGATGTACACGTTACACTTTCACCAGATGTGGAGGTGTGGGTCTGACTCACCCCACCATCGTGCACAGTGGGGATTACAGTTTTTACATCATTAGCGATTTAACAGCAAAAAGGTGCTCTCATTGTTTACATGATTCTGCATTCTGGAAAGGTTAACAGCTTTTTCCTCTTCATCCCATTTCTTGGATAAAGTAGAAACCATCACACAAGACCTTCTTTATCCTCTCACAATAACATAAACAGAGCATCACCAACGCAATGGACATGAGCTTGAGCAAACTCTGGGAGGTGGTGAAGGGCAGGGAAGCCTGGCGTGCTTTAGTCCAGGGGGTCACAGAGTTGGACAAGCTGAGCAACTGAACACCCACCACCCATAGAGCACTTGGTAGGTGCTGGATATTTTTAAGTGCTCTTATAAAATGTTAACTCATTTAAAAATTCACAAATCTACCTTATAGGTAACACTTTGCTTCCATGTCACTGATGAAGAAATTGAAGTTCAGAGAGCAGCATTTAATCAAACTTAGTAAGTGGAAGAAGCTGGATTTGAGCCCGTCTTCATAGTCTGGCTCCTAAACGTTCCACCATGCCGCCTCTTTTCCCTTCATCCTTCTACAAACCATTCTGCATCTTCATCCTTCCACTGCTTTCAGTCTTTGAAAATTGTCCAAGACCACCTCTCCCATTCTCCCTTGGATCACATCACTCTTCACCATCCAAGAAGTCTCATTCATCAGTTCTCTTCTGTCTTTTGCACCTTCAACCTCCCTTCAGCCCTGGTATTACTCATTCTAAAACACAAAAATAAAGCAGTCACACTAAGGAGCCAGCAAACAACAGTAACTGGCAGGCCTGTGCTTCCTCCCAACCACTGGAGTTTTCTCTTTTAATCTTGTCCAGGGTTGACCTTGCACCCTCAGTTACTCCTCAGCATGTTCCAATCTTGCTTCAGCCAGCCCACTGAAACTATGTATGCCAAGTATAGCAGTAACATTAGTTTTTCCAAATCCAATGGCTCTTTCTTTCACTTAATTTATATTTGAAACAGTTAACAATCCCCTCTTTGGGAGATGCTATACTCTAGCTTTCATTCTAACTCTTCCATCTCTTCTTAGTCTTCTTTGTTAGCAACTCTTCATATGCCTAATATCTAAAATTAACTTTCCCGAAAATGTAAACCTGTGAATTCTTTTCTTCTCAGTATACACACTGTCTCAAGTTAATTAGATCCAGTCTTGTGGTTTTAAATATTGCCTCTCTGGTAATATCTCCCTAATTTGTCTTACCTGCCAGCTCCACTGGGACGTATACCATCCTAACTTAACCTCTGAGTTGACCTATCAAAATTGAATTTATTTTCTTCCCCAATCAGAGAACCTCTTCCTCATCCTCTACACCTATTATGTCCTATGAGGTTAGGGACCAACATTGTTTTGATCATTACTAGATACTTAGAATCTGGCGTGGCTGTTTATGCATAGAGGGTGCTCAGAAGATACTTAATGAAGGAATGAACGAAAATTTTGTTTTGGTTTAAGATAATTCAGAAACCTAACTTCTTTATCTATAGACCTATAACTGATTAATAATGTACACCCAGAATGAGTGGGAAAAAAAATATATAAATGAATGATTTTGAAAATCAGAAAAAAACCAGATATTTTTATATACATGTGTCTTAGAGTTTAAAGGAAACATAGCTCAAATCTCTTCTACAGATGAGGAATTCATGTAGTTTCTTGCCCAGTATGACATCAGTTTTGACAGAACTGAACCAGAATCGTACAGTCTTATCACTGTGTGGGATACTCCAAGATGTTTCAAAATTTGTACAAGTTCACTATGTTACATTTGGATGTGTGTGTGTATAAACACTCATACAATTAGTGTGTGTGTGTGCATGTATATAGGCTTCCCAGGTGGTGCTGCTGCTGCGGCTGCAAGTCACTTCAGTCGTGTCCGACTCTGTGCGACCCCATGGACTGCAGCCCACCAGGCTCCTCTGTCCATGGGATTTTCCAGGCAAGAATCCTGGAATGGGGTGCCATTGCTTTCTCCGTAGGTGGTGCTAATGGTAAAGAACTCACCTGCCAGGGTAGAAGACACAAGAGACATGGCTTTGATCCCTGGATGGGGAAGATCCCCTGGAGTAGGAAATGGCAACCAGATCCAGTATTCTTGCCTGGAAAAATCCATGGACAGAGGACCCTGGCACACTACAGTACCGGAGTCACAAAGAGTCAGATAAGACTGAGCACTGAGCACGGGCATGCATGCACACACACACACACACATACACACACACACATGTGCACACATGCACACACACACGCGTGCACACACACACTCGCGCGCACACACATAGACACACACGTGCACACACATGCACACATGCGCGTGCACGCACACATGCACAAACACACATATACACACACATGCACACACGCACACACCACTCCCTCCAACAATAACCCCATAGGCTAGAAAAGTGCCTGACCCATAATGGGTAGTCAATAGATTGTTGACTTTTATTTTTAGCAATGATTAAAGTAAACTCTATCTTTCTTTGCTTCAAAAATACAGTCATCTATTTTTTTTAAAGAAACACTCCAGAATGCATATTTTGAAAAGTATACATGAGATTATAGATTCAATGAAACACTTGGAATTAGGCTTGTTTTTAAAAGTCTAGAACCTGTAGTTCTAAAAAGGGGGCGGTCATTTCTTTCAGGTTTTCTATCCGGACCAGGAACTTCACACACCCTCTCTTGTTTACTTCTGGCAGCCCAGCAGGACCATTTTACATGTCAGGGGAGAGTAACTCCACAAGAACAAGGGGTTTATCTAGACTTATCTAATAAACATCAGATGGGAATTAAATCCAAATCTGAAGCCATGGCATAAGTTTTTCCTCCTCTGATGAGCTATGTTTTCCAAACAGTGAGAAGTATTATTTTCCCAAGCACTAGACAACTGAGTTCAAAATAATTTTGTGTAGCACAAAGCAGAAGGGGGAGTGGAATTAAACTAATTTGTTTCTTCTGAAACTAAAATATACATAAACATATACATATAAAAAAACTTAAAGGCTTGTAACTAAATTCTAACTTATGTTTTAATGTTTTGATTCAACTTTATTAAAGATAATTTATATAAAATACAATTCATCATCTTAAGTTTACAGTTTTAATGAGTCTGACAAATGCATATGCCTTTTAGTCATCACCCAAATCAAAAAAATACATTTCTATCACACATAAAGTTTCACCACCTCTTAATTCCTGGCCCCAGGCAATCGCTGACATGCTTTCTGTCATTTTAGTTTTGCCTAGTATAAAATTTTATATAAATGACTTATAATCGTATGTATTTGGCTTTTATCACTCAGCAAAATGCTTTTATATGTTTTATACATATATATATATCAGTAGTTCACTTTTTAAAGGTAGGATATAATTTTTTTTGTCCAGTCTGACAATGTCTTTCTTTTAATTGGGAATGTTTAGGGTCCAATTAACATTTAATACAATTATTGATAGAGATGGATTTAGTATGCCAGCTTTTTGTTTTCTGTTGTTTTTTTTTTTTTCCTTCACTGTTATTTTCTCTCACTCTTCCCCTACTCCTGCCTGATTTTGGATTATTTCACTATTTTTTTCAGTATTCCATTTTGTCTACTGGTTTTTAAGATATCTTTTTGCATTTTTTTAAGAAATTGATCTGGGAATTACACTCTATATCTATCTATCACCTTTCACAGTCTATCTAAAACTAATATTATACTAACAATTTCATGCAGAATATAAAAGCCTTTTAACGATACAGACTGCTTACCCTCCCCTTGCCATCCTTATGTTATAGGTAATCATTATATTGATATGGGTATACCTGGTGGCTCAGACAGTAAAGAATCTGCCTGCCAATGCAGGAGACCCAGGTTTGAGCCCTGTGTCAGGAAGATCCCCTGGAGAAGTGAATAGCAATCCACTCCAACATTCTTGCCTGAAGAATTCCGTGGACAGAGGAGCCTGGTGGGCTACAATCCATGGGGTCACAGAGTTGGACACAACTGAGTGACTAAAACATGCACACTATATTGATATACATTGAAAGTAATGCAGGAGAACATCATAATTTTGCTTTAAAAAGTCATATGTATTTTACAACACTCAGAGGGAGAAAATAGACCCATACTTATTCAGATATTTATCATGTCTGATGTTTGATATTTGATCTGAATAAAAATTTCCTTCTATCACCATTTGCTTCAGCCTTGAGGACTTCTTTTAGCATTTTTTTTTTTTATATTGCAGGGCTGTTGGCAAAAAATTATTTTAGTTTTCCCTTATCTTGCCTTAATTCTGAGGAATACTTTGGCATATATAAAGCTCTGAGTTGATACATTTTTTTCTTTCAGAACTTTAAAGATGTTGTTTTGCCTCAGTGTCAGGGAAAGGTTTGGGATGTGGTCCTTCTTGTTTCTTGAATAAATTTGTCCACAATTATATTATTTTTTTGTAAATGTTTGACAGAATTTACCAGTGAAGCTATCTGGCACAGAGTTTTTGTTGAAAATTTTAAAATTATTGTTTAATATCTTTAACAAATATAGAGCTATTTAAAATTTCTATTTCTTCTTGAATTACATTTGGTAATTTGTATCTTTCATGGAGTTCATTCATTGTATCTAATGAATGATGTCATTAGATACAATGTCAAATTTATTTGACATTAGAAAAATGTCAAATTTATTCCCCTAAGATTGTTCATAATATTCCCTTGTGATTTTTAAACTATCTATAGGATCTGTAGTGATTGTCTCTCTTTTATTACTGATTTTGGTAATTTTAATTTATCTTGTGATTTCTCTTATTTTCTCACTCAGTCTAAGTAATTGCTTATAAATTTTATTGGTCTTTTTAAAGTACTAGCTTTTGTTTCATTAATTTTATTGTTTGAACCTTTTATTTCTTCACTGATATCTGCTCTTATTACTATTTCTTTGCTACTAATGTACTCTTGATTTAATTGACTAATTTCTTAGGATAAAAGCTTAGATGATCAATACTAAAACTTTTTTTTTCTGGCATGAGCTTTTAAAGTTATTTCTGTCTAAGCACTGCTTTAGCTGTACCATTTAAATCTTGTCTGTTTCATTTATATTTTAAAATTTTAGTTTAAATATAATTTAATTTTACTTGTGGTTTATCTTTGATCATGAGTTATTTGTGTATTGTTTATTTCCAAAAATTTGGAACTTTCAAGACATTTCTGTTACGAGTTTGTAATTTAATCTCATTACTGTTAGAGAACATATTGTGTATGCTTTTAAAAAATATAAATTGCCGTATAACACTGTGTAAGCTTAAGGTGTACAACATGTTAATGCAATGAACATGTTGCGAAGCAATTACCACTATAGTGTTAGCTAACATACTATGCATGTTTTCAGTCTACTTAAACATATAGAAACTTCTATTATGCATTTATACACTAAAATTTTTTAGCATATCATGTATCTTAATGAGCATTTCTTGTATACTGGAAAAGAATGTATATTCTGCCTTTGGTTGATATAGTGTTTCTAAATACCATTTAATAGTGATGTTTAGCTCCACTGTATTCCTACTAGTTTTATCTCTGCTTAATCTATCCATTACTGAGATAGGAGTATTAACATTTTCAACTTTCATGTGTTTTTATCTATTTATCTTTCTATATCTGTCAGTTTGGGCTTTATATATTTTATATATATAAAATATATAAAATATATATTTTAAGCTTATTACTCTGTACATACACATCTGAGATCTGAACATATGTTTGATAGCTTGTTCCTTTTATCATTTTGAAATGTCCCTCTATCTCTGCTAATATTCTTTGTTCTGTGATGTATTTTTCTGATATTAGCACTGCTTCTCCATCCTTCTCATGATTAGTGTCTGCAAGTTGTGTTTTTTTTTTAATCTACCTGTATCTTTACATATAAGTGTTTTCTTTTACAGGCAGTATGTAATTGGCTCTTGCTTTCTATCCAGTATGAAATTTTCTGCCTTTTATTGCAGTGCTTAGATCATTTACATTTAATGTGGTCAACATAATGATATTATTTTATTTTTTTTTGTTTTATCTGTTCTTTGCCTTTTTTACTCTTTTCCTGTCTTCTTTTGCGTTTTCACTGTTCTGTTTTATCCATACCTTTGGCTTATTATCTCTGCCTCTTCATTTTATTTTGAAGTGGTTATTTATTAATTACTACATGCATCTTTATCTTTTTCATTATTCTTTCAAATAATATTATACCACTTCACTTTTCACACAAGAAACTGAAAACAGTACACTTCCATTTTCCCTTCTGTCTGTTTATTATTTTCATACATTTAATTTTGCCTATTAGAAATGTCATAATACATTGTTATTATTTTTGCTTTGACTATAATTTAAGAGCATTGAAAATGAGGTCTTTTATATTTACTGGCATGTTTACAATTTCTATTTTTCTTCTTTCCTTTATATATAAGTTTCTTTTGTTGTTAAATATTTTTTCTTCTTATGACCTAAGAAAACTTTGTGTGCCACCAAATCACAAAGATATTGCTCTATGTATTCCTCTGAAAGCATTATGGTTTTGATTTTTATAATCCATCTTGAGTTAATTTTCATATATGGTGTGATTTAGGTGCCTATTTAGTTTTAATTCTGCTTATATTTTTAAATTATAGAAATTCTACATGGTTCTTTTTTCAATCTGAAATATCATTTATTATAACTTTATCTTCTTTATTGATGTTTTCAAGCCTTTTCAAAATTTCTTTAGGCATAGTGAACATTGTTATTTTATATTGCATCCAATGATTCTAATATCTGAAGTCTTTGTGCATCTATTTCTGTTGTTTGTTTTTTCTGTTGGTTCTCAGTCACAGAGCTTCATTTCCTTGGTTTCCTCGTTATTATTTATTATGTGTTGGACATTATACTTGTAAAATCTTTGTGGAAATAATCTGAGACCTGTGATAAATCCTTCTTCCAGAGGATTTACATTTGCTTCGGTCAGACACTTGGGGGCAGTGACAGACTAGGGCTATATTCAGCCACCTTGAGTGATTTGAATTTGAGCTTTACGTCTACTTTGCTTTTGTTTATTTTAATTTCTGGCTCACCGTTACCTTGTGGTGTAGCCCTTTGGAGTGCCAGTTTATTGTAGGGAGAACACCTTTCTTGGATGAGTTACAGGTTTTGATTTCCTTTTCCCTCACCCTATGAGTTGTCAAAACTAAGCTTCTACTTTTCAAGAATCAGAAAATGCTCTGAAGGCCAAGGCACTTCTGAGTCAATGGGATTAATCTTGGTTCTTATTTTCTTTCCGTTTGAGTCTAGAAATTTTTTTACTCTCTCATTATGTCTTCTATGCTTTTAGGAAATTTTTTTTTTTTACATTTTATTCAGGCTCTTTAGTTATTTCCATCAGGGGTTGATCCAGGTTCATCTGAATAGCACATTCTGTGATTGCTATCTGGCAAAAATTTTTCTCCCAATGATTAACCACTTAGTCCATAACATTTTTTGAAAAAGTATCCTTTCCACACAGGTTTCAAACTTGTCACATTTATGTTTTGCTCAACAAATACTTTGGTCTGTTTCTGACGCTTTCCTCTGTTCCATTCATTTCTCATTATTCCCAGTGGAGACCATAGAAAGGTGTCTTCCTATCCCAACTTCCTTTATTGGCCTTCTTTAACTAATAGACTAAATTTTTCAGGTGATAGAAAAGCATTTGCCTCAAAAGTTGGCCTAAGACACCCTCATATATTCCTCATGGGAATGCAAAATAGTACAAAACAAAAAAAAACCTTACACATTTCTGCTTTGATGCAGAAATACCACTTCTTGGAGCTTACCCCAAAGTTATACCTCAAAAACTCAAAAATTTATATGTACAGCATTAATTTGCAATATTGTCTATAATTGGAAAGTATTAAAATGACCTAAATGATCACGTAGGGAAAGTGGTTGAATAAACTATCATACATCCCACAATGGAGAACTGTGAAGCTGTAAAGAAGAGTGAGGAAGATCCCTATGAAGCTATGTAAATTTCTGTGAAACATAGTTAAATGAAAAATGCAAAGCAAAAAAGAGTTTGTATAGTATATTACCTTTTGTATAAGAAGAGAAATAAAAACATATGCATATATATGTTTATTTTTGTGAAGAGAAACAGTGAAAGAATAAACCATAAACATAAAACTGGTTTTCTTTAGAGGTTGATAGAAATAAACTATTTAATATTTTAAATATTAAAAATGTAAAATTAAAAGGACAAAAAAGTAAATCACTAACTAATATGTAAACAGAAATGAATAAACCTAAATGTAAATCAAAATAATAAAAAACAGAAAAAAAACATAATTCAAGTAACTTTGAACTCAGTACTACTCTATACGTCTTCAATAGGACATAGTCTATCAAAAAAAGGACTGTAAAGAATTTTTGAATTTTACTCAGTAACTAGTTTGTTGCTGTTAGTGGCATCAGTGTGGTAATTATAAAACTACATTGCATGTATTTATAAGGTAAAGCAAATGAGTGGAGCACTAGGGTTCTCATTGTGGGAGGAGGGACTATAAAAAATTACATTGGGGAAGGGGAGAAACAGGATAAGTACATAGGCCCGAAGTATTTCCCCATAGATTACTTATTAATTACAAAGTAGAGGAATAGTAACTTTATATGGAGAAACTGATAGATACCACTTAGATTAAAGTCTCCATCACCAATATTGGGAGAAACTGATGCCATGGGCCTTGTGATATAAAGCAGTGGAAAGAACATAATTTCTGTGATATTTCATTCAAGAATGCCTAATCTTCATCTAATAATAAGGAAACATCAGACATACTCACACTGAGGAACAATGTATAAAACAACTACTGTGTATTGTTCAAAAATATCAATGTTGTAAAATATAAAAGAGACAGAAAGTCTACTCCAGATTAAAGACTAAAGAGACATGATAATTAAATGCCATTCATGAGCCTATATCAGATCCTAGGTAAGGGAAAAAATGAGGACTATTTAAATATTGACTGTATATTACAGTCACCAAATTTATTCCTGTTAAACTTTTCCTATTTTATAAATGAACTGTACCCATGACCATAGAAGATATTGTTCCTGTTTATAAATTATGCAAATTTTAATATTTTGGGATAAAGGGATGTGACATCTGTATCTTACACTCAAATGGTTTTAAAAATAATAATAAACATAATATATGTGTATATTCATATAATGTGAAAACAGTATATGTGTATTTTAATATGATTCATACACATATCTATAAAAGTAGATGTGAGAAAATGCTAACAATGGAAAGCTGAGGTTTTTAGAACGTAGCCATAGGAATCTGCGGGTTTGGTATGGCAGTCAGATTTAGGCTTTGAATTTTTAGTTTATGAAGAAAATGCCTTGCTGCTTCCATGTACTTTGTTAGCATACCATCTAGGGGATGATCATGAAGAACCCAGAGGAGGCACACTTCTGGCTGGTATACAGAAACATGGTGCAGAAACTACTTAGAGAGACTGGCGAAGGGGCTTATGATTGGGAAAAAACACGTTCAATCTTCAAGGAGATAGAATTTCAAAACTCATCAAATGCGCAATTATTAAAAATCTTCTGATTCAAAGGGTTGAGGAAATGAAAACTCATAAAATGGTGAATTGGTATAATCATTTTGGAAATTAAATCGGTTATTGTATCATATATATCATCCAGAGTCCAAACAGGATACAGAAACCACACAGTTATTTGAAGAGTGGAAGTTTAATATAAAGAATTGTTACTCCAATCCTGTTAGACTGAAAACGGGATTGGTAGTAAGAAGTAACTCTGAAGAACACGGGGGCAGAGCAGATGTAAGAAGCAGCCACTAGCTTTGGGGCTGAAACAGAAACCCAAGGAAGAGCTCTCATCCCTCAAAGCTGAGATCTAGACGGTGTTGGAGCAGGTTGACTCGGAAGAGAATTCATGAGATGCCACACCAGTGGAGGGGCTTCCCCCGGGGCTCAGCAGTAAAGAATCAGCCTGCAATGCAGGAGCCGCAGGAGACGTGGGTTTGATCGCTGGGTGGGGAAGATGCCCCGGAGAAGGCCATAGCAACCCACTCCAGTATTCTTGTCTGGAGAATTCCATGGACAGAGGAGCCTGGTGGGCTACAGTCCATGGGGACCCAAAGAGTCGGACATGACTGAAGTGACTGAGTATGCACACACACACACCAGAGGAACTTGCTGGAAACGCGCCCTTTGGAATTTGCCAGAAATCCACCCTTGGGCGTGCTGAGGAGAGCTGCTCACAAGAAGTGTCTCACCAGAGGCACTCTGCAGCAGACCATCTGAGGGGTTTTCCAGGGGCAGCTGCTGGCCGCTCCGTGCTGCTGGCTGCAGTGTATTGGAAAGGTCTGATGCTGAGCAGCTCCACATACTGCAGAAGGCATGAGCTGTGGAAGTTGTCCATGCTTTAGGAACCAGTCCCCACTGTAGCAGCTCCTGCGGTGCCTCTCCATCCTCCTCCTCTGGTGTTACTTAACACTCTACCAATTGGAATAGGAAAGGTTCAGTTCAGTCCAATTCAGTTGCTCAGTTGTGTCTGACTCTGCAACCGCATGGACTACAGCACGCCAGGCCCCCCTGTCCATCACCAACTCCCAGAGTTTACTCAAACCCATGTCCATTGAGTCGGTGATGCCATCCAACCATCTCATCCTCTGTCATCCCCTTCTCCTCCTGCCCTCAATCTTTCCCAGCATCAGGGTCTTTTCCAATGAGTCAGTTCTGCACATAAGGTGGCCAAAGTGTTGGAGTTTCAGCTTCAACATCAGTCGTTCCAGTGAACACCCAGGACTGGTCTCCTCTAGGATGGACTGGTTGGATCTCCTTGCAGTCCAAGGGACTCTCAAGAACCTTCTCCAACACCACAGTTCAAAAGCATCAATTCTTCGGTGCTCAGTTTTCTTTATAGTCCAACTCTCACATCCATATATAACCACTGGAAAAACCATAGCCTTGACTAGACAGACCTTTGTTGACAAAGTGATGTCTCTCCTTTTTAATATGCTATCTAGGTTGGTCATAACTTTCCTATCAGTATTTAAAGAACCTGGTTCTATTTGGATGGAGCTGGCAAAAATAAAGATGAATTTGGAGTTACATGATAATAAAGGAACTGACAAGGCTATACCTAGAAACGTTTCATATGTGTGTATCACACTATTAGGAAACAATTCTGCAGCAAGGAATGATCTCTGCTTCCTGGGTGTCATTAGCAGGAACTAGAGGACAGTCTCTTCAGAGCCCCGCTGTAGGAGAAACTAACACGGTAAGTCCTTTAGATCACTTCACCCAAGAGCTAAATTCCTGGGAGAGAATAGCCCAGCTCGGGTCGGATGCCTGCTCTTTGGTCAGGGTATCATAATATTCATGGTACCACTAAAATGGGAATAGATGGGCCAAGAGCAAGTTCCCCCCAACTATGGGGGGAATTCCGAGTAGTGAAAACAGCTCCTTCTAGGGCAGAGGCTGGCAAACTATAGCCTACGTGCCATATCTGGTTTGTCACATATTTTTGTATGGTGTGTGAACTAAGAATGGTTTCCATATTTTTAAATGGCTGGGAAAAAAAACCCAGAAGAATGACAGTATTTTGTGACCTATGAAAATTATAAGCATTCAAATTTTAGTGTCCATTAGTCCAAGCATACTTCATTTTACTTAGTTCTACTTTATTGCATTTCACAGATACTGTGTTTTTTTTTAAATGAAGGCTTGTAGCAACCCTGCATTATAAGATGACGGTTAACACTTTTTAGCAATAAAGCATTTTTTAATTAAGGTGTTAGGATTTTTTTTTTAAACACAGTGCTATCGCTCACTTAACAGACTACGGTATAGTATAAATGTAACTTTTATATGTACTGGGAGACCAAAAATTTTGTGACTCACTTTATTGAGATATTTGCTTTATGGCAGTGGTCTGGATGGTCTGGAACCAAACCTGCAAGATCGCTGAGATAAACCTGCTAGGTTTTATTGGAACATAGGGGCATTTCTTTAAGCATTGTGTGTGGCTTTATGCTTTCATGCTACAATGGCAGAGTTGTGTAGTTGTGACAGCCACTGTATGGCCCCCCAGGCCTTAAATATTTAAAAGTTGGGTGTTCATAGAATTTCCACACCTTACTCTAGAGTCTCCCTGGTCAAAGTATGATATGAAAACTAGTATGCATACTATCAGGCCTCACTCCAGATCCACTGAGTCTAAACCCACACCCTTACAGGATCCCCAGGTGATACAAAGACATGCTGAAGTTAGAGAAGCACTGCCTTGGAAAAGATACATTTGATCCTGGAGTAAGACCTGCTTTGTTACTGTGCTTGCTTATCACTAACCAGTATGTTTGAGGCATTGTGATTCATACTCATTTTAAAATTTTTGTTTATATTTAGTTGGAGGATAATTGCTTTACAGTATTGTGTTGGTTCCTGCCATGCATCAACATGAATCAGCCGTAGGTATACATATGTACCCTCTCTCTTAAACCTCCCTCACACTTCCCACCCCATCCCATCCCTCTAGCTTGTCACAGAGCACAGGGTTTGAGATCCTTGTGTCAAACAGCAAACTCCCACTGGCCACCTATTTTACATATGGTAATTATGTGTTTTAATGCTGCTCTCTCAATTCTCTAACCCTCTCCTTCCCCCACTGTGTCCGCTAGTCTGTTCTTTTTATCTGTGTCTCCATTGCTGCCCTGCAAACATTTCTCCAAAGAAGACATGCAGATGGCTAATAAACACATGAAAAGATGCTCAACATAGCTCGTTATTAGAGAAATGCAAATGAAAACTACAAGGAGGTATCGTTTCACATCAATCAAAATAGCCATCATCAAAAAATCTACAAAGAATTATTGCTGGAGAAAAGGGAACTCTCTTGCCCTGTTGTGAATGTCAATTGATAACGGCCACTATAGAGAACAGTATGGAGATACCTTAAAAAACTAGGACTAAAACTACCACAGTCATTGTGAGTTAGGTTCTTTTCTGTTTTCAAATGCCACAAATATGTTAAATCTACCTTAGATAATAGAGGTTTATTGTAAGAATACCCAGGAAGGAAGGAATAGCAAAATAATAGTCCACCTAGCCTCAGGGAGATCTGTGGGAGGCAGTTCCTAGAGTAAAAGTTCCAGTGGTCGTCCTAGTGATCACCAGAAGCTCCGGTGATTGAAAAGTTGTCGCAGATTGCCATTGTGCTTAAGCCTCAGCCACTCCATCTCCCTCTCTACCTCTGGGTTTCTGCTTACTCAGAATTTCTACAATCTCTTGCTCTTGGCCATCTGTAAGGATCCTAAAAGATGATTCTGTGAAAGTGCTGCGCTCAGTATGCCAGCAAATTTGGAAAACTCGGCAGTGGCCACAGGACTGGGAAAAGTCAGTTTTCATTCCAATCCCAAAGAAGGGCAATGACAAAGAATGTTCAAACGACCGCACAATTGCACTCATTTCATATGTTAGTGAAGTAATCCTCAAAATTCTCCAAGCCAGGCTTCAACAATATGTGAACCATGAGTTTCCAGATGTTCAAGCTGGTTTTAGAAAAGGCAGAGGAACCAGAGATCAAACTGCCCATATACACTGGATCATCAAAAAAGCAAGAGAGTTCCAGAAAAAAATCTATTTCTGCTTTATTGACTATGCCAAAGCCTTTGACTGTGTGGATCACAACAAACTGTGGAAAATTCTGAAAGAGATGGAAATACCAGACCACCTTACCTGCCTTCTATGAAACCTGTATTCAGGTCAAGAAGCAACAGTTACAACCATACATGAAACAAAGGACTGGTTCAAAATTGGGAAAGGAGTACATCAAGGCTGAATACTGTCACCCTGCTTATGTAACTTAAATGCAAAGTACATCATGAGAAATGCTGGGCTGGAGGAAGCACGAGCTGAAATCAAGATTGCCGGGAGAAACATCAATAACCACAGATATGCAGATGATACCACCCTTATGGCAGAAAGTGAAGAAGAACTAAAGAGCCTCTTGATGAAAATGAAAGAAGATGATGAAAAAGCTGGCTTAAAACTTGACATTCAAAAAACAAAGATCATGGCATCTGGTCCCATCACTTCATGGCAAATAGATGGGGAAACAATGGAAACAGTGAGAGACTTTATTTTCTTGGGCTCCAAAATCACTGCAGATGATAACTGCAGTTATGAAATTAAAAGATGCTTGCTCCTTGGAAGAACAGCTATGACCAACCTAGACAGCATATTAAAAATCAGAGACATTACTTTGCTAACAAAGGTCTATCTATGGTTTTTCCAGTAGTCATGTATGGATGTGAGAATTGGACCATAAAGAAAGCTGAGCACCAAAGAATTGATGCTTTTGAACTATGGTGTTGGAGAAGACTCTTGAGAGTCCCTTGGACTGCAAAGAGATCCAACCAGTCCATCCTAAAGGAGATCAGTCCTGGGTGTTCATTGGAAGGACTGATGTTGAAGCTGAAACTCCAATACTTTGGCCACCTGACGCGAAGAACTGACTCATTAGAAAAGATCCTGGTGTTGGGAAAGATTAAAGGCGGGAAAAGAAGGGGACTATAGAGGGTGAGATAGTTGGTTGGCATCACTGACTCAATGGACGTGAATTTGAGCAAGCTCCGGAAGATGGTGAGGGACAAGGAAGCCTGGTGTGCTGCAGTCCATGGGGTCACAAAGAGAGGGACACAACTGAGTGACTGAAAAAAGAAGAATCCTAAAGGAGTCCAGGTATTTTCAGTCAGAGAATAGAACTGGATAGAAAAAGTGTGTGTTATAAAATAAAAAGAATAAAAGTACTCAGTTCAGTTCAATCACTCAATGAAATGAAAAAATGAAATTTTACCCCTCAATACTGATAGTATGAAAGAAATTAAAACTGTTAATAGCTCTGTCTTGTCTGACGCTTTGTGACCCCATGGACTGTAGCCCACCAGGCTCCTCTATCCGTAGAATCCTATAGGCAAGAATACTGGAGTGCGTTGCTGTGTTCTTCTCCAGATCTTCCTGACTCAGGAAGGTCTCCTGCATTGCAGGAAGATTCTTTGCATCTGGGCCACCAGGGAAGCCACTCACAATATGTCATCAGTTAAATACTCTATGACTTTGAACTCTTCTCTGAACCTTCTTTCTCTCACTATAGCTTGACTCTCACTTGAGGACTCAGCTTACCCTGAAATCCTGACAAGTGATGATTGCTTCTTTTCCTATATGTCACAAACTGCCTGGCCTTGAGGTAGAATGAAAGTCCACATCCTTGCTTCCCACTGCCATTTCTGGGGGAAAAAACCCACTTCTTAAATATGCAAAAATTTACCCCCAGAAGCCTGTTTCGGAGGAGACATATGCCATCTGACTCAGGGTTACAATACAGCATTGTGTAGCCAGAACCTGCATAAGGTGGGAGGGTGATGGCCGGGGCCAACGGAAGGGCACCATTTTTAATTTACACAGAGACAGACCATCTGATAAGCCAAGCTTAGGCAAAGCTGCATTTATCAACAGGGTGATTTCCTAATTTCTGTGAAGGCACCCACTGTATGGACTAGCAGCCACCCTGACAGACCACCTCATCTCATTATTGTAGTCGTCTATAGTATTTCCTTCATTCACTGTAAGTTTTATCCCTGAGTTATCACCTTCCTCTCTACCACTACCTTAGTCATCATCATCTTCCTATATCAATACCCATCCAGGAACAAATTACCCATAATGTAACTGCTTCCAAAATTTCAGTGTCAGGTATATTGTTGTTAAACCACTCCCTGACACCTTTCCAGATCACACCCTGCAGTATGTCTATTTCAGCAATTCTTCAAGTCCACCAAAAAATCTCTCTTCAGCATCCACACCTTGGATAAATTCTATATAGACTGATGGCACTTTATATCTCAAAATATTCAAATATTATCCCAATATAATTTTGCAATGTTATTCCATCTCTTTAATCTCTTTACTCCCTAAATGTCTACTTCATGCCTATCTTCTGTTTCTTAAACTCAAAAATATCTTCCCCATTCTCATTCTTAACCTATGACTTTGCTTTATATTTAATCAAACAAGGATGTCCTCATTATCCCTTCGCCAACCTATGTTTCAAGGAGAGTTGATGGTCTGAGATTTTACCCTACTTATAAGCTGACAACTTAGCTTACCACAGGGCCATGAATGCCAATAGGAGACACATGACCCCTGGGTAGGAGACAAAGACTTTATCACTCATAGCATGGCAGACAACACATGCGTCAGCATATTTACCGTCAGTTCCCTTTGTCCCATGCCCCTCACAGGTGAGCCCAGATAGATGCTTATGCATGCTATCGCTTGTGTTATAGGAGAGGAATCCTCGGACTACGGACCCATATCTTTTATAATAGGTAGCAAGTTAGCCTACCTTTTTCTCCAGAGAGAGACAAAATCACAATTTTCCAAGACTGTTCATTATACCAACATTCTTGAAAAGATAATTGGAAGCAAAAGAGTCAGTGCCTCTGTTTTCAAAATGTGCAAAACCATGTGCAACTCATGAATTGTCTCCCAATATTACTTGGTTCTGGACCACAGTCATTTTTCTATCTAAGTCTTCTATACAAACTCTCCTTGTATAGAGGGAATCCCATCTCTTTTGCCTACTCCTTGATATCTCTCTTTCAATTTCTTTTCTCTACTAGATCATTCATATCATCAACCATAACTAAACACTGTAGTAATTCCTATAATTTTTAAAAGGAGCAGAAAGAAAAAACCTTCTTGACCTCATGTCTTCCTCCAACGTCTGACTTGTTTCTTTTTTCTCCCTCAAAAATTCACATACACTATCTTCCCTCAGCCTCATTTTCTTCACCTTCCACCTCTCATTTTATGTTGAATCTACCCTAGTCAAGTTCTATTCCCCCCTCTCCACTGAAACTGTTTTTGTCAAAGCTGTTGATGACCGCCACATTGCTTAATCCAGAGGTCAATTCTGAAGCCTCATCTTAACTGACTCTTATCAACACTTGACACAGTTAATTAGTGTCATCTTCTTGAAACACTTTCTTCACCTGACTTCCAAATCCTTCTAATTGACTCCCTGTATCACTGCCTATGTGCCTCTCTTCAATCTTCTTTATTCACTTCCATCGTGATCTCATCCTGTGTGATGACTTTAAATACCATCCATACTCTGATGACTCCTGAATGTATTTCTACTGCCTTAGCCTCCCCCAAACAAAGATTCTTATATATGACTGTGTACTTAACTTTTTCTTTTAGATGCTTAAGTTTAACAAGTCCAAAACAAAGTCTTAATCTATTAATCCTCTCCCTGAAGCCCTCTATAGGTCCTAATTACCCTATAATCTTGCCTATTTCAATAAGGTCACCACCATTAACAAGGTGTTCATACCCAAAACCATGGAACCATCCCTGATTCCTGATTTCCCTGACATCCTCATAAATGATCATCAATAAATCCTATGGATTTTACCTACTAAATGTATTCAAAAGCCACCGTCTCCACAAACATTCCATTACAAGCTGCCATCATGTCTTCCATGGTTTACTGTAACAATCTTCTAACTTGCCCCCTAGTCTATTCCCCATGCAGCATTCTGAGTGTTAAAAATCCTCAGTGACTTGCCATCACACTTAGAATAAAATCCTAGTTCCTTGCTATGGTCTACAAGGACTTCCATAATGTATATAAAATCCCAGGTCCTTGCCATGGTCTAAAAGGACTCCCGTAATGTACATCCTCCACCACCTCTCTGGCTTCACTCTCCCACTTCCCCGCTATGCTCCAAACACAGAAAACTCTTCCTGATTCCTCAAACACTCCACACACGCTCTTTCCACAGAACCTTTGCTTTTGAAGTTCCTTCCATGTGGAAAAGCCCTCCCCTAGATAACTGCATGACTTATTTTCTCACTTCTTTCAGATTTCTGTTCAAATGTCTCTTTAGTAGAAAGAACTTACTTGAACACCACATCCCAAAATAGCATAATCTGTCCATTACTCTCTATCCTCTTATCTACTTTATTTCTCTTGTGGCACTTAGCACTGACATTATATAGCTAGTGAATTTCAGTGACTCTAAGATGTTATCAGTTGAAACATGTGCCATTATTTTATATACCCATCGAGAAAGAGAAACTCTGACAAATAAAATCATGTCATCTTTCTTATCGCTTAGAATTTTTATTTTATACTCATTGGAATTGGTCTTTTAGGCTTATTTAGGGTTTTTTTTTTTAAAAATCATATATCCTTCACACACAAAAAAGGAAACTATAAGCAGAATAAATAAATTAAATTATATCTAAGACATCTATACAATCGGAATTCATTATTCTGATATATTCTTCATCTCATACTCAATGTCACTGTTTTTCCACATGCTATCTCACTAATAAAATGCAACACAGCTTCATCTACTTGTGAGTGGCTTTCTTTCCTAGGACTCATAAAGCAAGAAACATGGAATTGTGGTCATTCTTCAAATAATATTACTTGCTTCTCTAATATCAAATTTATGTCTCATTGCTCTATTTCTGAGCCTGAATGTCTACCAATAACTTTCCTTTTTCGGCTATATCAGAATACCACATTTTGAAGATATTTTAAACAGCATTTAAAGTCCACATATTCAGTACCAGCAATGCATGTAATTCAATTGTGTTTATAGCTACAAACAGATAACTAAGTTCACACAGGAAAATGACTCTGACCGCTCTCTGTCCAACTGTGGTTATAAGAGGCCAATGACTCTAAAATGCATTCCATTTTTTCCAGAAATTTAAAGTGTGAAAAAATGCATGTCTTCAAATCAATTAAATATAATAACGTTTGTCTCTACCACTAGAATATGAGTACTGGGAGGTCAGGAAATAGTTTTGTTTTGTTCACTGACTATATTCTCATCATCTACCAGTGTATTTGAAAAATAGCAGAAGTTCAAGAACTGTCTATTGAATAAATGAATAGATAAATTTTTGCCTTTACTACTAATAATTAACTCTAGTCTTTCACACTTAAAACCCCCAAGACGAAAAGTTCAGTTGACTTAATTACCATTCAGTATAAGCTACACCTGCTGAGCAGACAACCAATTGTAGGCAGATCGCCCTAGATCTCTGACAAGCCATCTAGTCATTCACACATGTAGCCAGCCATCTTTGACACTGTCACCCACCTTAGAACTTTGCTTACAGTAACCATGGCTTCCATTCGGAAACCTGGAAAAAGAAAGAAAATTCAGCTCTCAGAAACCTGTGAGGTTTTATAACAACTCATCATGGTGGAAGGACAGATCTCTTTGCCCAAGCTAGAAACCCATGCCTAGATTTCTCCTGCTGAGGTATCCTAAGCCGTCAATCCTTCTTCAGACCTTCACCACCCCTGAGAAATTGCCAGAGACCCTTGACCCCTTTCTCATTCCCAGTCTACAGAACTTCCTCTTTTTGTCAGTCTCTTAGAATCCCTCTTCCTCATTGTCTCTATAGCCACATTGCAAAATCCCTTTAATAGGCATTACCAAAAAAATGCTGACCTCAGGTATCTCTCCCCAAAATTGTTGATCAAGGAATTTAAGTCTGGCTACTTGCATGAAATAGTGTAATGGAATACAGGAGAATACAGGAGTATAAGAGAATACAGGAGAACACCTGTATATTGGCTTTATGTTATTAACACATATGACTGGCAGTCTATCATTCTGCCAGTCTTCTCATCCAGTTGTCTCCCAAGACAGAACCCAGCTTCCAGTTGGGTTCTCCATATTGTCATGTACAAAGCAGCAGCTGGTTTAAGACTAAGCACTTGATTTTAGTCCTAGCAGCTCAGGAACGATGCCTGCCCTATCCTGCTGCTTCACTTTCCTGTGTAGTATAGGTGCCTCCAGGCCCAGACAATGTCAAAAGAGGAAGGCCAGAGGTACGCCGACTATCTGCTGTTTCCTATAATTCTCAACCATTATTACGTTACTCTAAGCCGTATAAAGTTCGCAATGACATGTATTTTCATTTCATTTCATTCTTATACAATAGTCCTCGCCTTTTCCACAGGGCATATATCCTAAGACCCCCAGTGGATGCCCTGCTGAAAACTCTATATAGACGATGTTTTTTTTCCTTCACATACATACCCATGATAAAATTTAATTTATAATTAGTCACATTAAGAGACCGGGCTTCCCAGGTGGCACTAGAAGTAAAGAACTCCAATGCGGGAGTCATAAGAGATGCGGGTTTGATCGCTGGGTCAGGAAGATCCTCTGGAGGAAAGCATGGTAACCCACTCCAGTATTCTTGTCTGGCCCATGGACAGAGTTGCCTGATGGGCTACAGTCCACAGTGTTGCAAAGAGTCAGACACTACCGAAGCAACTCAGCATGAACCCACAGTAAGAGAGTAACAACCATAACTCAAAATAGAACAATATAGCAATATAATGTGATGAAAGGTATGTGAATGTTGTGTGGTCTCTCTCTTGAAACATCTTATTGTACAAATTTAATGTCTTTTCCATCCAAAATGAGCACTCCTCACTCACTGTAGCCATTTCTTTAGCTGTTTGAGGTATAACAGCAAAACTAGCACAAATTTCTTTTACCATCTTCACCATTTCATAGATAGAAGATTTATTCTTACTGTAGAATTTAGCAATCTCAGCAAAAGAGTGTTTATCTTTGCTTATGAAGTCCAGAACTGTCACCTTTTCACTTAAAGGAAATACTTAGGCATATCTAAATTGCCAGCATCAGTACTCTTGTGCTTTGAGGCCATTAAATACAAGAGTGACTTGAACACAAGCACCGTGACACTAAGAGAGTGAATCTGATAACAGAGGCGGCTATTAAATGACTAATGTGGGGCGGGAGGGGATACCCTGAACTAAGGTGTGACTCTGTTAGGTCCATACCATTTCCGTCCTTTATCGAACCCATCTTTGCGTGAAATGTTCCCTTGATATCTCTAATTTTCTTGAAGAGGTCTCTAGCCTTTCCCATTGTTGTTTTCCTCTATTTCTTTGCATTGATCACTGAGGCTTTCTTATCTCTCCTGGCTATTCTTTGGAACTCTGCATTCAAATGGGAATATCTTTTCTTTTCTCCTTTGCTTTTCGCTTCTCTTCTTTTCACAGCTATTTGTAAGGCCTCCTCAGACAATCATTTTGCCTTTTTGCATTTCTTTTCCATGGGGATGGTCTTGATCCCTGTCTCCTGTACAATGTCACGAACCTCCATCCGTAGTTCATCAGGCTCTCTGTCTATCAGATCTAGTCCCTTAAATCTATTTCTCACTTCCACTGTATAGTCATAAGGGATTTGATTTAGGTCATACCTGAATGGTCTAGTGGTTTTCCCTACTTTCTTCAGTTTAAGCCTGAATTTGGCAATAAGGAGTTCAGGATCTGAGCCACAGTCAGCTCCCGATCTTGTTTTTGCTGACTGTATAGAGCTTCTCCATCGTTGGCTGCAAAGAATATAATCAATCTGATTTCGGTGTCGACCATCTGGTGATGTCCATGTCTAGAGTCTTCTCTTGTGTTGTTGGAAGAGGGTGTTTGCTATGACCAGTGTGTTCTCTTGGCAAAACTCCATTAGCCTTTGCCCTGCTTCATTCCGTACTCCAAGGCCAAATTTGCCTGTTACTCCAGGTGTTTCTTATATAAAGGAGTACGTCAAGGCTGTATATTGTCACCCTGCTTATTTAACTTATATGCAGAGTACATCATGAGAAACGCTGGGCTGGAAGAAGCACAAGCTGGCATCAAGATTGCTGGGAGAAATATCAGTCACCTCAGATATGCAGATGACACCACCCTTACGGCAGAAAGTGAAGATGAACTAAAAAGCCTCTTGATGAAAGTGAAAGAGGAGAGTGAAAAAGTTGGCTTAAAGCTCAACATTCAGAAAACTAAGATCATGGCATCTGGTCCCATCACTTCATGGGAAATAGATGGGGAGACAGCGGAAACAGTGTCAGACTTTATTTTTTGGGCTCCAAAATCACTGCAGATGGTGATTGTAGCCATGAAATTAAGACGCTTACTCCTTGGAAGGAAAGTTATGACCAACCTAGACAGCATATTAAAAAGCAGAGACATTACTTTGCCAACAAAGGTCCATCTGGTCAAGGCTATGGTTTTTCCAGTGGTCATGTATGGATGTGAGAGTTGGACTGTGAGGAAAGCTGAGTGCCAAAAAATTGATGCTTTTGAACTGTGGTGCTGGAGAAGACTCTTGAGAGTCCCTTGGACTACCAGGAGATCCAACCAGTCCATCCTAAAGGAGATCAGTCCTGAGTGTTCATTGGAAGGACTGATGCTGAAGCTGAAACTGCAATACTTTGGCCACCTCATGCGAAGAGTTGACTCATGGAAAAGACCCTGATGCTGGGAGGGATTGGGGGCAGGAGGAGAAGGGGACGACAGAGGATGAGATGGCTGGATGGCATCACCGAGTCAATGGGCATGAGTTTGAGTAAACTCTGGGAGTTAGTGATGGACAGGGAGGCCTGGCATGCTGCGATTCATGGGGTCGCAAAGAGTCAGACACGACTGAGCGACTGAACTGAACTGAAGGTGTGACTCACTTCCTGGGTGGGACATAGAAAGACCGTGTGAGATTTCATCACTCAACTCAGAATGGCATGCAATTTAAAACTCATGAATTGTTCCTTTCTCCAATTTTCCATTTAATATTTTCAGATCGCAGTTGTCCATGAGTAAATGAAATTGTGGAAAGCAAATCAGCAGATGAGGAGGGACTTGCCTATCATCTGATCCCATGAGGAATTTAAGGCAGCTGAGGAATATAAGGAAGATATTTAATGATGGACGTTGAAACAAAAAGGGGTTGCTGCTTAACCTGGAAATTCAATTTAGCAGAGTGGTTCATTCAAAATGTTCCAGTTAAGTAAGATTTAATTATGTTTTATATTTGTATTTACCAATATAACATTTGTTCTTACTCATGCAGTGGAGAGAGTTCTTGAATGATTTGTCAAGCTAGAGAGGAAAAAGGTTCTGTTTTTGTTTTACAACAAAGTAATTAGTATTTCCCTGTTACTCTTCTAAATTTTCAGACATTTTTAAGGCACCAAAACTGTGAGGGGAGAAGGGAGTCAGGCAATGGAAGTAACATGTTTTAAAATATATCACCTGGGCCAATAATTTTTAAAGCAGTATAAACTAAAACACTCTACTTCATGTGGAGATAATTCGTCTGAGTTTTTGGCTGTGGTAACAAAGACCAACGACAAAACAGTGGTTTCTAAAATCTTTGATTTTCTAAGGGGAGGTGCTAGACTGCCCCTATTAAAACTGGTTACTGAAATCCCTATTTCACTGTTCACCTGAAGGCACCTTTTTGAAGTTAAAGATGCAAAAGGAGAGAAAGAGGGAATTTCTTTGGAGAAGGTTGTTGCAGACTTTGGGGTTTCCCTGACCACACTTTGTCCAGAGGGGAAAATGGTATCTTTACCTTAAGGCAAGCTGGAGCGGTGCCTGTGTGCAAGGCTCTTAGAGAAGTTAACCTATACTTCCAGAAGGTGAGGAGCAGGAAGCCTGGTGGAGAAGCTGTACCTGGGGCAGCCCAAGGTGGCTGAGCAAGAGGGGGAAAGAGAGGTACTGGGGATTTCCTGCTTTTTTGCAATGGTGGACACGGACTCATATGTAGCTCTGGGGGACTACAGTGAGGCTATGTGGACCTAGCTTAGATATTTGTTGAATCAGGGTCAATAGCACTTCCTGGAAGGAAGTTCTGGTGATGCTCTGGGACTAACGAATGAAACCTATATAGCTTGCAGGATTAGAAGCATTGCCTCGGTGTGGGTGACTACAGCGGGAGGCCTTCCGTAAGAAGCGCCTTCAAAAAATCTAGGAAATCTATCCATTAGAGGAAGTTATCGTTTGCATGTTTGTATCCCACTGCCTCAAAATGTATATTTTGAAATCCTTATTCCCAATAGGGTTAAATTAAAAGGTGGGACATTTGGGAGATGCTCAGTCATGAGGGTGGAGTTCATGAGTGGAATTAATGCCCTTATGAAAGAAACCCCTTCAGCACTCCCTAGTCAGGCTCATCCATGTTGTTGCATATGGCAGAATTACTCTCTTTTTTAAGGGGGCCAAATAATATTCCATCACATATATCACATTTCCTTCATCCTTTCATCTGCCAATGGTCAGCTGTGTTGTTTCCATAAACTGCTTATAGTGAATAGTGCCGCAAGGAACGTGAAATTGCAGATATCTCTTTGAGGTCCTGATTTCAGTTCTTTTGGATAGATGCCCAGCCATAAAGTTGTTGAATCATATGGTACACTGGTTCTCTTTTTAGTTTTAGGAGGAATCTCTTACTGCTGTGGTAGTGTCTGTACCAGTTCACATTTCCACCAACAGTGTATGAGGGTTCTAATTTCCCCACATTCTCACCAACAATATTTTTGGTTTTTATAATAGCCATCCTAATATTTTGATAAGTGAAATAAGCCATATCTATCTATCTATATATATATAAAATGATAAATATTGCATGATTCTTTTTGTATGGAGTACCTAAAATAGTCAAATTCATATAAGCAGAGAGTAGAAAGATGGTTTCCAGGGGCTGGGGGTGGGGTAAATGGGGAGTTGATGTTCAATGGGTATAAGATTTCAGTTATGCAAAATGAATGCATTCTAGAGATGTGCTTACCTATATTGCCTGTAGCTAACAGTATTACACTGAGCACTAAAAATTAATGCTAAGTAGGTAGATCTCATGCTAAGTGTTTTTACCACACAAACACACACACACACACACTTACAAAGGGTGGGAAGGGATGAGAAAACTTTTCAGATGATGAATATGTTTATTACCTTTACTGTGGTATATGTGTGTGTCCAAACACACCAAGACGTATATATCAAATATGTGCAGGGTTTTGTGTATCAATTATACCTCAATAAAGCTTTTTTTTTTAAAAAAAAAAGAAGCATATTTAGTGTGAACTCTGCAGGCTAATAGGTCACATTCTAATTCCGTTCTCCCTGTCATTCATACCAGGGATCTGACATTATCTCCTGGAAAAAATGTCAAATAGCCTTGAATGACAATGTAACCGTATAATTACCTTCCTTTGTTCTTTTTCCCAGTTAACTGTTTTAAGAGGCTTAGATTTTTTCCCTACACATATTTCTGTCTTTTATAGTACTCATCTGCATACTCTTTGCCACCACAATCTAAAATTTAGATAAACTAGTGTTTTTTAAAAAAGACTTTATTTTTTTGAGCAGTTTTAGGGTCACAGTGAAATGGAACAAAGTTACTGTAACTCTTTGAGAATTATATGTATATAATTTTGTTTTATATATGCAATGTCTATTTTATATATATATAATTTTATCACATATATATTACCACCATATTTGTTTTTATCGTGGTAAAGTATACATAACAAAAGTCACCATTTTAAGCATTTCAGGTGCACACTTCAGTGGCATTAAGCACGTTCACATTGTCATGTAACCGTCACCATCATTCACCTCCAGAGTTTTTCATCATCCTAAACTCAAGCTCTGCCCATTAAATAGGAACTCCCCATCAGTTTTGGAAAACATTATTCTATTTTCTGTCCTATCAATTTGACTACTCTAAGTATTTTATGGAAGTGGAATCATATATTTGCTCTTTTGCATCTGGCTTCTTCACTTACTATTATGTTTTCAAGATTCATCTGTGTTGTAGCATGTGTCAGAATTTCCTTTTTAAGGCTGAATAATACACCATTGTGTATATGTGTCATATTTTATTTATCCATTCATCTGATGGTAGACATTTGGGTTATTTCCACCTGTTGGCTCTACACATGGACATCACCAGATGGTCAATATCGAAATCAGATTGATTATATTCTTTGCAACCAAAGATGGAGAAGCTTTATACAGTCAGCAAAAACAAGACTGGGAGCTGACTATGGCTCAGATCATAACTCCTTACTGGGAAAATTCAGACTTAAATTGAATAAAGTAGGGAAAACCACTAGACCATTCAGGTATGCTGCTGCTGTTAAGTCACTTCAGTCGTGTCCAACCCTGTGCGACCCCATAGACAGGAGCCCACCAGGCTCTTCTGTCCCTGGGATTCTCCAGGCAAGAACACTGGAGTGGGTTCAGATATGACCTAAATCAAATCCCTTACAATTATACAGTGGAAGTGAGAAATAGATTCAAGGGGTTAGATCTGATAGACAGAGTGCCTGAAGAACTATGGACAGAGGTTCATGACATTGTACAAGAGGCAGAGATCAAGACCATCCCCATGAAAAAGAAAGGCAAAAAGGCCAAATGGTTGTCTGAGGAGGCCTTACAAATAGCTGTGAAAAGAAGAAAAGTCAAAGGCAAAGGAGAAAAGGAAAGATACCCATTTGAATGCAGAGTTCCAAAGAATAGCAAGGAGAGATAAGAAAGCCTTCCTCAGTGATCAAGGCAAAGAAATAGAGGAAACAATAGATTGGGAAAGACTAGAGACCTCTTCAAGAAAATTAGAGATACCAAGGGAACATTTCATGCAAAGATGGGCACAATAAAGGACAGAAATGGTATGGACCTAACAGAAGCATAATATATAAAGAAGAGGTGGCAAGAATATACAGAAGAACTATACAAAAAAGATCTTCATGATCACACCCTAGGTGTGATCACTCATCTAGAGCCAGGCATCCTGGAATGTGAAGTCAAGTGGGCCTTGGAAAGCCTCACTACAAACAAAGCTAGTGGAGGTGATGGAATTCCTGTTGAGCTTTTTCAAATCCTGAAAGATGATGCTGTGCAAGTGTTGCACTCAGCATGCCAGCAAATTTGGAAAACGCAGCAGTGGCCACAGGACTGGAAAAGGTCTGTTTTCATTCCAATCCCAAAGAAAGGCAATGCCAAAGAATGCTCTAACTACCGCACAATTGGACTCATCTCACATGCTAGCAAAGGAATGCTCAAAATTCTCCAAGCCAGGCTTCAACAATACGTGAACCATGAACTTCCAGATGTTCAAGCTGGTTTTAGAAAAGGCAGAGGAACCAGAGATCAAACTGCCCATATACACTGGATCATCAAAAAAGCAAGAGTTCCAGAAAAACATCTATTTCTGCTTTATTGACTATGCCAAAGCCTTTGATTGTGTGGATCACAACAAACTGTGGAAAATTCTGAATGAGATGGGAATACCAGGCCACCTGACCTGCCTCTTGAGAAATCTGTATGCAGGTCAGGAAGCAACAGTTAGAACTGGACATGGAACAACAGAGTGGTTCCAAATATGAAAAGGAGTACATCAAGGCTGTATATTGTCACCCTGCTTATTTAACTTGTATGCAGAGTACATCATGAGAAACGCTGGGCTGGAGGAAGCATGAGCTGGCATCAAGATTGCCGGGAGAAATATCAATAACCTCAGGTATGCAGATGACACCACCCTTATGGCAGAGAGTGAAGAAGAACTAAAAAGTGAAGAAGAACTGAAGAGCCCCTTGATGAAAGTGAAAGAGGAGAGTGAAAAAGTTGGCTTAAAACTCAACATTCAGAAAACTAAGATCATGGCATCTCATCTCATCATTTCATGGCAATTAGATAGGTAAACCGTGGAAACAGTGGCTGACTTTACTTTTGGGAGGCTCCAAAATCACTGCAGATGGTGACTGCAGTCATGAAATTAAAAGATGCTTGCTCTTTGGGAGAGATGTTATGTCTAGTCAAAGCTATGGTTTTTCCAGTAGTCATGTATGGATGTGACAGTTGGAATATAAAGAAAGCTGAGCACCGAAGAATTGATGCTTTTGAACTGTGGTGTTGGAGAAGACTCTTGAGAGTCCCTTGGACTGCAAGGAGATCCAACCAGTTCATCCTAAAGGCAATCAGTCCTGGGTGTTCATTGGAAGGACTGATGCTGAAGCTGAAACTCCAATACTTTGGCCACCTGATGTGAAGAACTGACTTGTTCGAAAAGACCCGGATGCTGGGAAAGATTGAAGGCGGGAGGAGAAAGGGATGATAGAGGATGAGATCGTTGGATGGCATCACCGACTCAATGGACATGGGTTTGAGTAAACTCTGGGAGTTAGTGATGTTCATGGAGGCCTGGCGTGCTGTAGTCCATGAGGTCACAAAGAGTCGGACACGACTGAGCAACTGAATGGAACTGGACCATAGTCCTCCAGGCTCCTCTGTCCATGGGATTCTCCATGCAAGAATAGTCTGCCTATGACTGGGCTTTGGAATACTTATCACCAGGTGACACTTACTCATTCTTTATGCTGAACCTTTGAATGTTTTCTTAGCTTACCCAGAGTAAGAAATCCAAAGCTTTACTTCTCTCCCAAGACTGTCCACCATGGGATTTCAGAAAAAAGTTAATGCATCCACATAGATAGCCATCCAAAATTCCTTTTTTTCCTCATTGTGTGGAAAGGAGTTGTTTGCTCCTTTTTAATGGCAGAAAGATTCTGCTCTAGCTCACACCCTCCGGTTGTTTCTTCTGCTCCTTGGACCCCACAGCTTGACCCAGGTGAAGTGCTGAGGAAACCCAACACCACAGTCAGGCAAACAACTTACTGTAGGGTATGTTTACTGCTGAGAAGCAAATTAGTAGTGCAGAAAATCTACTGGGAAAAACGTGTCAGAACACAGAGCAAAATACAAAGAGGTGGAATCAAAGAGGGAAAGGAAAATATGAGGACAGATTTAGGAAACCCAACAGGGATTAATTCAACATCTGGGACTTCTGGAACTTAGAAGGAAGCAAATTGGGAGTAGAAATTAAATTATGAAATGAAATTTCCCTGAGTAGCAAGAGACTGGAGGTATGAGTTAACGAGGTTTACCAAATTTTAGGGAAGATTACTGTTATAATAGAGAGAGACACACTTTCACTTCTAACTATGTTGAATTTAGAGGAACTAGGTTTACCCCCTCACATTAAATAATGAGAAAACCAGACAATTATATGCAATAACCATGATCAATGAGAAAAAAGGAAACAAATGACATGAACTCTACAAATGTCCTCATTTATACAGTTCAACTATCATGTTGAAATTCCTGAAATTTGAGAATAAACAATTACAAGAATAGAACATGTGGGAGACTGAGGAAACAAAAATATTCTAATTCTCAGGTATGGGAAAAAGAGAAATAAAAAAATATATAGGATTAAATAGAGCTTTTATAGTCTCATAATAGGTAAATATTGATTTAGCTATAGGCTTAATCACAAGCAGAATTTAAACATGAGAAAAAATTCTAAATTATCAAATTTTAAAAAGCAATAAAGAAAAATTGGACATTGACAGACTAGGTAATGAAGAGAGGAAATAATGAGAACAAAGTAAAATAGTCAGAAAACATACAACATAATGGGAAGAATAAAATTAGGAATATCAATGCTAACTAATCTTTCTACCCTATCATGGCCATTTTTAAAAATAATTTAAACTTGAAATTCATCTGAAACAAAGTTGCAAAGAAACACTGAAAATGAAGATATGGGCAAAGATATAGCAGTAAATACAAATAGAATGCAAATGTGAAAATATCAATAAACAACAAGACCAAAAACATTAAACTGAGACATAATTTCATGGCAAGAGATACAATCCACCTAGATTCAGGAAAGGTTTGTCCCATAATTTATGCACAAAATAGCATATCCATCAATACATAAAAAGGTTTATAAGTATAGTTAGGTCTTTAAAGAAATATAGTGGAAGAATTTAATGTAAATTTTCTAGAATTTGATAGCTCAAGTAAACAAATAATAAGGAAAGACATAGATTATTTTAATAATACAATCAACAAGCTATAAAAAAAACTGTGTCTTACATCAGAGAACATATATTCTCTGCTTAAATCCATGGAACATGTATAAAAATTAATCATGTTCTTGGCCACAAAGAAAACAATAATTCTATAAAGCAGAGATTTTATAGACTTACATTCTCTGATAATAATTCAACACAGAGAGAAAAAATAAATCATCATCAATAAACTTAACTCCTTGGAAATGAAAATGTGCTATCAAAAAAAATCCTAAATCAAAACAGAAATCTTAACCGAAGGAAAGAAAATGAGCTAAAAAGAAAGGAAAATGAGAAGTCATGATGCCAAAACCTATAGAACACAGTTAAGAAAAAAGAAATTTTATAGTCTTAGAGGCTTTTATTAAAAATAAAAAGAAAGATTAAAGATAAATGAGAAAAGCATACAACTTATGCTATGAGGGCAACAAAATAACCTGAAAGAAGCAGGAGGAGTCCAAGTTCCTCCTGAGCAGGAACTTTCTTTTACCTCTTGTCACAAAATGTTCACTTACTTAGAATAGCACTCAATAATTATTTGTGATATCAATGGGAAGATAAATAAGAATAAAAGCTTGTGTTTTGTAAAGACCAATCAAATAGCAGATAAGCACAAATTAGGATGAAAGGGATAAAATAAAATGCGCAAAATTAAGAACGACAAAACAGATATAGTTAGAGATAGGGATACAATTTAAATGATTATAAAAGAACATTATGTGCAATTCTGTGGTAATGAAGTTGAAAATCAAGAGAAACTAGATGATTTCCTGGAAAAATAAAACTATTAGGGTAGAAAGATGCTATTTTACTTCCTATATTTTCTTCATGGACACTGAGACTTCCTGCTATGAGGTCGAGACCATGAGACTGAGATCCCATCAAATGAGTGAGAATACAAGTGATATAAGCCATTTTCAGGGTCTGGCACCTAAACATATCCTGCTTGTTCCATTAGTCCTTCCATCTGATGGTTTTAGAAGACACAGACTCCACATTACAGAGCTACTAGCTATGCAGAGAGCCAGAGAGGGCTCTCTGACCCATCTCAAATTATGATGTGAGTCACAATAAACTCTTACCATGTTAAGCTTCAAAATTTAGTGTTTGGTTACTGCAGTGTAGCATGACCTGTTCTGACTAATACATTTACCACATTTGACCAAGAAGAATAGAACTTGAACAGAAAATAAACCCTTGTAAGCATTTGGAAAGATGACCATATGAAAAAGCATCAGATCTATTTTGATTTTCAACCAACATTTGAAAAACAAATATGATTTAATCTTAATACTAATATACTCATTTTAGTATTAATAATATTTAATATTTGTGGTTGTTTAATTGCTCAGTCGTGTCCAACTGTTTGCAATCCCATGGACTGTAGCCCAACTGGCTCCTCTGTCCATGGAATTTCTTGGGCAAGAATACTGGAGTGGGTTGCCATTTCCTTCTCCAGGGGATCTTCCTGACCCAGGGATGGAACCCGTGTCTCCTGCATTGGCCTTGAGGTAGGGTGAAGGCTCAGTTCCTCCATAAACAATAGATATTCTAAAAGTTAAAGATCTCAACCAGTAAAGATTCTTAATGTGGTACTCCCTAAGGCAAAGACTGTGTGTGCTTTATATATTCTAAATGTATTACCTTGATACCTTTTGAACATATATAATTGTATCCTCTTTAAAAAATTGCCTTTTTCAAATTTCCTTTTTGTAAGGTCCACTTTCTCTGCCCCTTAGGAACCTTAGGCATTTATCATATGTTATCACATATGAGTCAGAGTTTATCCCTTAAATATGCAAAAGCACTATTTTCATATCCCAGCTTAATTGAGAAATACAAAGCAGCTTAGTATATTAATAGCTAAAGTACACAGCCTCTATTACATATGCAAAGGATTCAGAAGACTAGTGAACTGAAGTGTAAATGAAAACACAATTTAAGCAACTTCTCATTATTTTTCATTGCTCTAGAAATTTTAGTTGTTGGATCTCTCATAAGAATTAAACTAATGGTCTCCATAACTATTTTTGTGAATTCCACAGGAGACAAATGGAATTTTACAAGTAAAACATAACATGTGCAACAGAAGTTATTTATTATACTTTCATTTTCCTAGTTCAGTAAAAATATTTAATCATGGGCCTACATGTGTTTTCACAGAATTGTAAAATCAGAGTATTTGACCTTCAAGAGAATGGAGATATATCCAATATTTTTCTGATAACAGAAACGTAAAGAAAATGTTCTCTCTTTTTCCTAAGAGTCAAAATCTTTAGAGGGATCCTCAGGCCTTCCCTGAGCTAGAAACGTGGATTTTTCACTGCATTCATTACAATGTTCTTTGGGCATGCTCTGTCATATCTAAACCTCAGTGATAGAAACATTTAATCTGACACTGACACTATCACAATCTACACACAAAAGAAAAAAAATTGAGATCAGCTATAATAATAAGCACCAATAATACCTGGGTTTATTTTGTTGGGATACGTGCACACACACACATACACTCACACACACATGCAACCACCCCAGGAGGGAGTTAAATAAGGTGTCGCTTCAGCAGTACTGTTTTGCTGTGAACTGCAGACCTCAGCCCCTTGGAAAATCTTGCCCTGCTCCCAGCATGTTCCTGTGATTTCCAGAGAGTGCATACAGGTGCCCAGGTGCCCAGGTGACACCCACGTGGCAGCCCCCAGGCCCCAGTGCTGTCTCCGCAGAGCTTGACTGCTTTGGATTCTCAAGACACTGGATGAAGCCTTCAAAACTCCACGCTGGGTGCAGGCCAACAGAAAAGCAGCAAAGGGAGCTCTCTTCCTGTTTATCTTCCATTTGCTGTGGGCACTCTGTCATGGGTGTTCCCAGGCTGTGCAAAGTCTGTACTTGGGCAGATCCTTGCACTTTGCATACTGTCCTGTTTCCCAAGACGAGCCCCAAGTCCATGGAGGTGGAGCCAGAACAGATGCAGGACGACACCCTCGGGCTCAGAATTGCTGCAGCGTCTCACCCTGAGGTTTTGTCTTACAATCAACTTTGTTTCTCACAACTTCCTTTTCCCTTAGAATGAATTATTTTCTAGGAGGTTCCTTCATTCCCCTAAGCAAACTGAAAGAAGTCCAGAAGGCCACCCGCTGGTCCCTTAAGCCTGCCTAGACTTGTTTACATCTCAGGAGGAGACACACAATCCCAGAGACAGCTCTCCCACCACGTTCACACTCAGATTCCACTTGTCGCTTATGAAAGTGGGATCGTGTTTATATGCACCGTCTTTACCATGTTTTTTAAAACATAATACTATGTCACCCATGTTTTCTATGTCATTAAAAAACACGATGTTTCAGTTCTACACAGAATTCTATTTTATGAACATGCCATCATACATTTAACTAAATCCCAATTGCAAGACATAGACATTTCTAATTTCCCTGTAAAATACAATTGCAGTGAACATTCTTTAATAAAAACTCTGTATTTCCCCATGGTTACTTTCAAACAATAAATAGCAACAAATGGAAATATTTTGTCTTGATCTGTACACCAAGTTGTCTTCCAGAAAGTTTGAAATAATCTTTATTTCCAGCAGTGTATGAGAGACTAATTCACTATGCTTTAGCCAGTACTGATTACTATAATTTTTAATTTTTTTCAAAGGGCTAGGAAAAAAGTATCTTATTTAAATTTATATTTCTTTCAGTAAAAACAAGTTTCAACATTTTCCCCTGTAGTTATTGCAGTTTTATTTTCTCTTTTGTTAAAAAACATCTTTTCATATTTTTAAAAAACCTTGTATCTAACATCTCCAATGTTCTCCACAACAGTTAAAAAAATTCTTTAAATATAAGGAAAAATAAAGGTGCACATAATTTTTAAAAAAATATCTTAATCACCACTTTATGATCTGGTTTAAGAAATGAAAAATTAACAGTCCAGTTATGTCCCCATGGACCCCTCTTGACCACACTCCTCTCCTTCTCAACGCCTCCCCCCAATCCAAAGGTAAGGTTTACACATAAACATACACACACACACATGTGCATGCATGCCCCCAAATCATACATTTATGTATCTACATGTACATATTTTAAATATCATCATTTTCATAAACAGTATTATACCTTTTATACTCTTGTTATTGAAAATATCAAATATCATATAAAGGTTGTTAGAATAAGGAACCCATCATGCATCTTTAACGATGATCAAGTAGTGATCAATCTTACTTCATTTATACCCTAAAGCCACACACCCCACCCCTGTATTATTTTGAAGCAAGCTTCAGACATCTGCAAATGTCTCACAATGTATCTTTAAAGTGTAAAGACTCTTTCCAAAGCACACACACAATATCATTGTCATACTTGAAAATATGAACAATAATATTTTTATCAGAAAATATAAAGTATTCCAATTTCCAGTTGCCAGCTTAACTTTTTTGTTAAGCTTCTTTATCAGGACCAAAATCAAAATCAAATCCACATATTGTGATTGGTTTCATACTTTTTATTCATTTTTATGTTGATGTTTTCATCTTTTTCATTGATTTTTAAGAATTACTCATACAGTATACATATTTCCCTATTACATGGTTGATATGATTGTGATGTTTGCCTTTATAGTTCCTGAAGTTTTTGATCTGTAGAAGTTATTTTAAAAATTTTGATGATCACCTCAACTTCTTCCTTTTTGAGATGTTTCTTAGGAAGATCCTTTTCATCCCAGGATCAGATTTTCATCTATATTTTGTGCTGATTAATTTTGTTTTTATATTTAACTCTTTTCTATATGTACAACTTAAAATTATATTTATTATATTATTAATTAGTGCTGCAACAGGACTATTTCCAAAAATAGCTTCTTTGTAGGGACATCCTCAGTTTTCAGATGAGGAAACTGACTGTTGCGGATATTTTATTACACAACCAAATAAAGCCTAGAATTTAAACCTCCCCCATCTTAAGCTAAGTCCATTACCCTTATCTCTTCTTATTTTTCTTTCCAAACCTTAAAGAAATGGGTGGGGGTCTGAATGATCTGAAGAATTTCTCGGCTATAGGGATTTCAAGAGCAACTTGCTTGAGGTGAACCAACTAACAAACCAACCCAGAAGAAATCATTATTTTCCAGAACAGGAAAGTTTTCCTGGAAAACAGGAAACAGTTTCCCATCGAGAAAACTGAAGGGATATTACAGTGTTCTAGATCAGGGTTTGTAATAGAGTCAAATATAAAAAACATACCTTCTATTCCAGTGTTTGGTGAAACAGTATGAAAGTCTCTCAAAAATCTAGTTAATAACACTAACCCTAAATCACTGCTTATGTGCCGAGGTTTTACATGCAGTGATTCACCAAAGCCTCACAGTATCTCTGTGATATGTGTCCTTTCTTTGAAATCCCCAATTTACAGGTGGGGAACGGAGGCATGGAGAAAATAAGTAACTTATACAAGTTTTATAAAGAGATAACAAGCAGTAAAGCTAGGATTTGAACTTTGGCAGCCTGGTTTTAGAATCTGCACAACCTGCTTCTTACAGTAATTGCGTGGTCCCAAGGCAGTGGTCACAGGTGCTAATCTGGCATAAATAGGCTTTGGAGCAATCTCGCGTTCTCCACACCTGGTTGATATGTTTAGTGGTATCATACCAGGAAGACATATTCTGATATTCTGATTTCAAACAATGCTATGTCTTCCAACTGCCTAACAGTTTACACCCACACTCTTTTCTTTTAGAATTGTTCAGTTGCTCAGTCGTGCCTGACTCTTTGTGACCCCATGGACTGCAGCATGCCAGGCTTCCCTGTCCTTCACTGTCTCCCAGAGTTTGCTCAGACTCATGTCCATTGAGTCAATGATGCCATCCAACCATCTCATCCTCTGTTGCCCCCTTCTCCTCCTGCCCTCAATCTTTTGCAACATCAGTGTCCAACTCCTTGTGACCCCAGGGACTATAACCTGCCAGGCTCCTCTGTCCATGGAATTTTCCTAGCAAGAATACTGGGGTGGGTTGCCATTTCCTCCTCCAGGGGATCTTTCCAACACAGGAATGGAATCCAAGTCTCTTGCATCTTCTTCATTGGCAGTGGATTCTTTAACACTGAGTCACCTGGGAAGCCCATATACATACATGTATGTATGTATAAATTCAAGGACTCCTTTGATCATCTCTACAGAAAGCAGGTCTCTAAGGAAAAACAATCAGAAACATAGAGACCTTTAGCTACAAAAGTAGTTAAATGATAAGACTAAGAGTGAGGGAGAGAGAGAAGAGAGTGTGACATATAAGGCTGACAGTCTTATTATGACCCCTAAGATACAAGGCTTATTATAGGCAATGAACTATATTTGTTTGAAGTTTGAATTTTATTTTGATCAAAAGCAGCTATTTTCTCAAGCAACTCCAGCCACAGCCTTTTTGGTCAAAAGACCAAATGGCTGGCTGCTCATGTACTGTTGAATGTCTTAGTATGTTTGGACAACTGAGTGCAATAGGAAAAAAGTCACAAGTCAGCCGTTTTTGCTCCTGTGTCAGTAGAAGAAATAAGCTTACATAAGGAGCCCTTGAGATCAATAGGAAGAGCCTGTTATAACGCTGCAGCCCAAAGCCACATTTTGCACTGTCTTTTCACGGAGCTGCTAAACTTAAAAAAAAAAACAAAAAACCACTATAGAGATTGCTCACTGAGAGCAGAGAGAAAGCAGTTACACTTGGTACAACATTCTAACCACGAATGCCAGGTAGCGCCCACTGAATTTCAAGCTTGACTAAATCACACGTTTCAGTAAAGACCCTCTTCCCTCCAAAGCCTGTGGCTGAATTATCTGGAGGAAGCTATGGCTGCCAAAACCCACAAAGACTGTGATACATTTAAGCATCAAATTCCAACCTGCCATTTCATATCAAGGTAGCAAAGTAGTGTCAACACCAGGGCTTCCACAAATTTGTGCACAAGTCTGCAGCAGCTTATAGCCAGATATAAGGTGAAGGTAGTGGGGAGGGATATGGCATCCGATAGCAGCTTCTCCTTTGTATAAATAAGAATGTTCTGGTAAACTCGAGGAAACCACTTAATTTCTCTGGGTCTTGACTCCTTACCCACAAAGCAGGATAGTTTAATGAGACATTAATTCATGTCTATTCTCACTTCAAAGGAATAAATGGGTAATTTCCAAGCACTTAATGCCAACATTTTGTATTCTGAGTTTGTTGCCCAAGGTGAAATGAATAGCTTTTCTGTGTCTGAGAAGTCTTCTTAAATGTATCTTCACTTGGATCTTTGGTGGGAGGGAGTTGGTTCTGCCCAAGGTATGGGAGTTGGCGTGGGTGGGAAAGGATGGGTTCTAACACTTGGACAAGAGGGTGATGGATGGTTGAGGGAAAGACTCAGCCCTAGGGCAGAGTTGAATTCCCAGTGGTTGAGAAGATAGAGGAGTAGTGAGACTTCAGTGTGGTGAAAATGAGTATCCTGTCACTACCCGGCCCAGGATATAGCAAGGCCAGCATGTGGAACTTAGGACTGAACACTCAGGGTCATGACTTCAGGACCAAAGCAAGCATCATAGTGGTCAGGGGCAGCGTGGAGAGAGAGGATGTTGAGCTGTGTTGAGATGAGTTCAGTTGCTCGGTCATGTCCGACTCTTTGCGACCCCATGGACTGCAGCATGCCAGGCATCCTTGTCCATCACCAACTCCCGGAGTTTACTCAAACTCATGTCCATTGAGTCGGTGATGCCATCCAACCATCTTATGCTTTGTTGTCCCCTTCTTCCGCTTTCAGTCTTTCCCAGCATCAGGGTCTTTTCAAATGAGCCAGTTCTTGGCATCAGGTGGCCAAAGTATTGGAGTTTCAGCTTCAGCATCAGTCCTTCCAATGAATATTCAGGACTGATTTCCTTTAGGATGGACAGGTTGGATCTCCTTGCAGTCCAAGGGACTCTCAAGAGTCTTCTCCAACAACACAGTTCAAAAGCATCAATTCTTCAGCACTCAGCTTATTTTTTAGTCCAACTCTCACATCCATACATGACTACTGGAAAAACCATAGCTTTGACTAGACGGACCTTTGTTGGCAAAGTAATGTCTCTGCTTTTTAATATGCTGTCTAGTTTGGTCATAGCTTTTCTTCCAAGGAGCAAGCGTCTTTTAATTTCATGGCTGCAGTCCCCATCTGCAGTGATTTTGGAGCCCAAGAAAATAAAGTTTGTCACTGTTTTCATTGCTTCCCCATCTATTTGCCATGAAGTGATGGGACCAGATGCCATGATCTTAATTTTCTGAATGTTGAGCTTTAAGCTAACTTTTTCATTCTCCTCTTTCACTTTGATCAAGAGGCTCTTTACTTCTTCTTCGCTTTCTGCCATAAGGGTGTTATCATCTCATATCTGAGGTTATTGATATCTCTCCCGGCCATCTTGACTCCATCTTGTGCTTCATCCAGCCCAGCATTTCGCATGATATACTCTGCATATAAGTTAAATAAGCAGGGTGACAATATACATCCTTGATGTAATCCATCCCTTATTTGGAACCAGTCTGTTGTTCCATGTCCAGTTCTAACTGTTGCTTCCTGACCTGCATACTGATTCCTCAAGAGGCAGGTCAGGTGGTCTGGTATTCCCATCTCTTTCAGAATTTTCCACAGTTTGTTGTGATCCACACAGTCAAAGGCTTTGGCATAGTCAATAAAGCAGAAATAGATGTTTTTCTGGAACTCTTTCTTTTTTGATGATCCAATGGATGTTGGCAATTTGATCTCTGGTTCCTCTGCCTTTTCTAAAACCAGCTTGAATATCTGGAAGTTCACAGTTCACGTACTGTTGAAGCCTGGCTTGGAGAATTTTGAGTGTTACTTTACTAGCATGTGAGATGAGTACAATTGTGCGGTAGTTTAAGCATTCTTTGGCATTGCGTTTCTTTGGGATTGGAATGAAAACTGACCTTTTCCATGCCACTGCTGCGTTTTCCAAATTTGCTGGCATGCTGAGTGCAACACTTGCACAGCATCATCTTTTAGGATTTGAAAAAGCTCAACAGGAATTCCATCACCTCCACTAGCTTTGTTCATAGTGATGCTTCCTAAGGCCCCCTCGACTTCTTTTTCCAGGATGCCTGGCTCTAGATGAGTGATCATATCGTAGTGATTATCTGGGTCATGAAGATCTTTTTTGTATAGTTCTGTGTATTCTTGCCACCTCTTCTTAATATCTTCTGCATCTTTTAGGTCCATACCATTTCTGTCCTTTATTGTGCCCATCTTTGCATGAAATGTTCCCTTGGTATCTCTAGTTTTCTTGAAGAGATCTCTAGTCTTTCCCATTCTATTGTTTCCTCTATTTCTTTGCCTTGATCACTGAGAAAGGCTTTCTTATCTCTCCTTGCTATTCTTTGGAACTCTGCATTCAAATGGGAAATATCTTTCCTTTTCTCATTTACCTTCCGCTTGTCTTCTTTTCATAGCTATTTGTAAGGCCTCCTCAGACAACCATTTGACCTTTTTGCATTTCTTTTTCTTGGGGATGGTCTTGATCCCTGCCTCTTGTACAATGTCATGAACCTCTGAACCTCTGTCCATAGTTCTTCAGGCACTCTGTCAATCAGATCTAATCCCTTGAGTCTATTTCTCACTTCCACTGTATAATCATAAGGGAAGATGTGGAGAGCAGCAAAATGGTTCGACTTTGGTACAGCACATTGTCAGTGAACATCTTACGGGGTTACTGCATCGTGTGCTCAGCCGCTCAGTTGTGTCCGACTCTTTACGATGCTATGGACTGTAGCCTGCCAAGATCCTCTGTCCCTGGGGTTTCCCAGGCAGGAAAACTGGAGTGGGTTGTAATTCCCTTCTCCAGAGGATCTTTTTGACCCAGGGAACTAACCCACATCTCTTGCATCTCCTGCATTGGCAGGCCAATTCTTTACCACTAGCACCACCTGGGAAGCCCTAAAGGATAATTAATCAGTTCTTAATCAGATTTCTCCAGAGTGGAGGGCTTCCATGGTGGCTTAGATGGTAAAGAATCTGCCTGCAATGCAGGAGACCTGAGTTTGATCCCTAGGTTGGGAAGATCCCCTGGAGAAGGGAATAGCTACCCACTCCAGTATTCCTGCCTAGAGAATTCCATGAGGAGAGGAGCAACACACACCACACAGCATACTCATGTGAGTATAATGGCTAGAAAGCTTGAAATTTGTAGAGCAAACCAACAACCTGGAAATTCCGGAAAGAGTTGGTGCTACAGTCTCGAGTCAGGAATCTTCAGATTGGAAACAGACAGGATTCCTACGTTGTAGTCTTTATAGGCATAATTTCTGCTTCTTTGGGAAACCTCAGTTTTTGTTCACCTGATTGAATGAAGCCATCAACATTTTGGAAAGTAATCTGATTTACTCGAAGTCTACAGTTTTGTATATTAATCACATCTAGAAGAAAAATCCTTTGCAGCAACATCTACGCTGTGTGTGTGTGAGGCGCTCAGCTGTGTCAGACTCTTGTGCAAGCCCACACACTGTAGCTCACCAGGCTCCTCTGTCCATGGGATTCTCCGGTCAAGAAAACTGGAGTGGGTTGCCATTCCCTTCTGCGGGGTATCTTCCCAGCCCCGGGTTCAAACCTGGTCTCCTGTATTGCAGGCAGATTCTTTACCGTCTGAGCCACCAGGGAAGCCCAATATTCTATACTGGTACGTGATAAAACACCTGGGCATCATAGCTTAGCAAAGCTGACAAATTAACCATCATGTGTGGACGAAGCTGACGGAAAGCTGGAAGTCCTCCGCCAGTATTTCCTGGTCTGTGTACAACCCTAAATCAAGGAAGAGGCCAGCACTCCAAATGATAAAAAATAGATTTTCAATAATCCTAAAGTTTGAAGGCCTAGAAAGATTTGACTGGACTTGTAAAAATTAAGACATTTTATTTTTTCTTATATTCAAGGGTCATGGAGCAAATCCATAATACATATTATACATGTATATATCTTCAAGGTAACTTTCATCTATAAACAACCCATGATTTCATGATGTTATATTGCTATGACAAGTCTGAGATATTGTGTTAGATTTGTTCTATTTTCTATAGTAGTATTTTCCAGTTAAGTTGGAATTACATATCCTATTTTTAAGAAAATAGTTGTTCATTTTTTTTAGGTGCAACTATTCTATGTACAGACTGGTGAAAGCCAATTCTGAAAATAATTTAAAATATTATTGGCAGCTTTTTACTTAATATGAAGTAGATATATTCAATTCTGTTAGATCCTGCAACCTGAAAACATGCCAGATTTCTCACAATAGTAAGAGGAAATTACCATATATATCAACTAAAATTTTATTCATAAGGTAATTAACATTTTCATGAACAATCTCAGTAGGTCTGGTCTATATCATGTGATATGGTAATAATCAATTAATTACCATTCTGCAGTAATAATCACCTTCCATGATCCATAATGCATATTATGGATCTGCAAGAAAGAAAGAGTTAGGCACATACCCCTAAGTCACAAAGTTTATATGTACTGTTTATGTTATAAAAAACTAACAAAACATAAATTATAACAAAAGCAAACAAAAATATTTTTGCTCAATCCAAATTATCATCCACATTAGGCGTATAAATGGCATAATCCCTGACAAGACAAATAACATCTATTTACCTATGGCAAGATGTTGGTGAATAAATGGATTCAGCTATTAGGTTCAAAGAGCCATGGTTATTATGTTGCTGGAACAAAACAGAAAAGGGCCATTTTACCCTTCTCTGGAAAGAAACAATCTTATTCTAGGAAACCAGTGGCTCACCAATTCACAGTTCTCCTTAACTCTGAGCTTAAGCTTTAAAACAACAGATACACAAGCCTTCCGCACCCACCCGCTCACCGATCCGCACACCCACACACGGAGTCTAATCAACATCTTTTTCCTTTGGAAGAGCACTAAAGGCCAGAAATGCTAATAAAGTTTACAAGATAATCGTACCTAAGCTTCAGTTGATTACCCTGGTATGGGACATGAGAGCAAAGGTAGGAGGATGAAGCTATGCAAGCTGGTGCCCTGAAGTGGTAACGTAAGAAGGGATGCTCATGTGAGCTGAGAGGCAGGGTGGCAGCTGCTGCCGTTGTCAACTAAAACGAGAGCATTCCAAGAGAAGTCATCCTGGTTCCCAGCCTCAGACTTGTCTGTGTCCACCTGCATCTGATCCTCCAGCGGTCTTCTTCTTGAATTTCTGTATTTGGGGTTCGCATGTAGAATAATGTATTCAGGTCTCTATTTGGCCGATTCCAGAACGTTTACTGTGATGGAGCCAATGCTGTGAACCAAGGCATGAGCAGCGCAGAGGGGGATGCCATCACCTTCCTCCCAGTGACAAACAGCAGCGCAGGTTTCACGACTAACACAAGCAAGGAAGTGCAGAGTGACTCAAGAGCCTCATCGTTCCTTATTTTGTTCAAGTTATTTACTTATGAGACTATCCCCTTTAGTTCAGGGTAAACAAATTTAAAAGCAGAGACAGGCGAACCACGGCGGAAGAGCGCACATGTGTGCATTCCCCCTCCCTCCCAATCCCTGAAGGAAATGACAGAGAAGATTTCATTTGCTTGTTTCCCAAGAATAAATCTGTGTCAGCGCTGGAAAATGAGAGAGGTTGTCCAGAAAATTAAAGTTTCTAGGAAGACAAATAGAAACAAAATGGAATCAGGTTGATGAAGAAACAAGCTTAGAGAAAACCTCAGGCTAAAACACAGGGAAGAGAACATTTTACAGTGTTGAAAGAATTTCAGTGATTTTTCCACACTCAGAGTCAACACATTCTTGAAATAGCTAGGCCAGTTGGGCACCTTCTTTTTCTCTCCCTTCTCACTTATTCTGAGTGGCAGGGATTAGCAGTGTTTGTCCCTGGATAAAATCAGAAAAACCCTCTCTGGAGGGTGGATAATCTGCCACAGGAGGACGCGGGTTCCTCAGAGAACTGCCTGCCTTGGGGAAGCCGAATAGAGGCTGGGGGGCTCGTCTGGAACTCTACCACACACAGAAAGGAAGAAAGAAAAAGGAAACATGTGCCTAATGACACTCACGGAACCCACCCCAAATCAAAGCTCTGCTAATTTTGGGAATAGGAGAACAGGGCTCATCAACCTCCTTAGCTTCTTCCTGCCTAGAATGAAAGGTGGCAGTTGGAATGCCCTGCCAACTTCACACAGAACATAAGTGTGACTCTTGGAGAAGAAGCTAGTTGGGGAAACAAAGGAACACAATTCAGAAGAGATCTTAGCCAGCTGCCTAATTACTAATCAACAGATCTTTGTCATGTCTGATTGAGACAAAAGTGAGAAGACAAAATCACCAATACAAGAAATGAGTGGGGAAGATTTGTAAATTTGAAAAACTTGGTGAAAGGGAAGGTTTTCTAGAAAACACAAACGATTATGTTTGACTGGAAAGGAAGTAGAAGACCAAGATGGGCCAATAACCATAGGAAAGATTGGAACGAGTCAAAGACCAGTCTTAGAAAGGCACCAGTCTGAGATGGGTTTACAAGTGAGTTTTTCCAATCCTACAGGCATTTTTTTTTTTTTTACATTTGTCTCTACATTTAACACAATTCCAATAAAAAGTCCTACAGAAGGTTGGAAGAAAATTAGGAAAACATCCAATAAGACTCTCTGTAACTTAATTAAAGGTATTTAAGTTTATCTTTAAGAGAAAATTTGAAAAAGGAAAAGTTGAGAAAAGAAAAATCACATATCAAAGTATAATATAAAATTATGTTCAGTGAAACGGTGTAGCACTATCAATAGAAAGGGGTGAGTAGAAAACAAGATTTGAAAACAGAACAATTATGTGTAAGAATTCAATTTATAGGAAAAGTAGATTTTAAAGTCAGTGAGTGGTTATTAATCAGTTACATAACCAATAAGACAATCACTTATTCATAACAAAGTTAGCTCTCAATGTACAGCACAGACATACTCAAATAATTCTAGATTGTTTTAAAAGTTAAATCTTTAAACATATATCAATGTATTTATAAACCAGAGAATGTTTTTATAGTCTTGGTGTGGTAAAGAACTTCCAAGTCAATGCACAATATCTGGAAACCATAAAGGAAAAAACTAATGGTGTTGACTGCTTAAAAAAATTAAAACTTCACATGATAAAGATACCATGAATAAAGTTAAATCTGAAAGTTATTTGCAAAACAAAAAATGACAGATGAATAAACTGTTCCAACAAATTGATTTTTAAAATAGGGTAAAAACTCCAAGAGAAAAAAAAAGAACTATAAATGACCAACGAACAGATACAGATGCCCAGGCTCACTAATGAGGAGAAAACACAAATTACAAGAAAATGAATTTTTTTTTACTATTAATGTTGGCAAAAATTAAAAAGGATTGTTGATATCCAGGGTTGGCAAGGTTGTATGGAAATGAACATTGCATGTGGAATGGAGTTAAATTATTGCAGCTTTTCCTGAAGGACTCTTTTGTAATATTTATGTTTATTTAATATAGAAAAATATTCTCACATGAGCATGGAGAAATATGTACAAATATATTCATCATAATGTTTAACAGAGAAAAATTAAAAACAAAAATTTATCAGTAGAGGAATAGTTCAGCACATTCATAATATGGAATGCTAGGCAGAACTTAGTAAGTCTGTATGTACTGACGGTGAGGGATAGGGAGGCCTGGCGTGCTGCAGTCCATGAGGTCACAAAGAGTCAGACGTGACTGGGTGAATGAAGAACAACATCGATGTACTGGTGTGGAACTATCTGTAAAATACATCTGTAAACTGAAGAGGAAAGTTCTGTTTAGTACTGATACTTTGGTCCCAATTATATTAAAAGAAAAAATCCCACCTATACATTTTTGTATGAATGTTTTCTAAAAACCAGAAAGACGTTGTTAATGGTAATTTTGAGAAAGCAAGGTAGATTGTGGTAGCAGGAGGGTGTTGAAAAGGTATTCTATTTTTTTCACTGTGCACATATATTTTAAAGTAATGTTTCATTAAGTAATGTATTGTAAAATAATGAATATACATTTACGCATTAATTCAAGTTGCAAAGCACTGTATATAACCATGATAGTAGTAAAATTAAAAAAAATAATTCAGGAGTTGTGTGAAACAGAACTTTGACTTCTTCTTTCATGTGATATGCATTACTAGAATTTTTTACAATAAAGATGAATTCAAGTATTACTTGTATACCTTCAAAAATTAATTCATTAAAATATATAACTTTAACACCCAAGATATATTGGCAAGTGACAAAACAAAAACAAATTGTAGAACAAAATTTACAGTAAGATTTCTCCAAAGGAAAAGGTCTGGAAGTTTATGGACCAGATACAAGGAAAATGTATTTGGGTACTATTAACATAATTCTCAAAAAAGAAAAAAAATAGTAAAAAGAAACTCATACTTTGTACAAATTCAGAAACTATTGCTTAGATACCTGGCTGCAGTGGGAAAAATTATAAGCATCATCTGGCCCCTGCTGCAGTAATCAGAGGGGATTCAGAGGTTATTCCAAGTTGACTCTGGACCCTGGTCACAGCTGATGGGCATAGGACTCAGCATGCGAGTCAAGCTGAGACAACTACCCGGTGATTTAGTCAGTTTTGCCTGCTATAACCAATAATATAGTCTGGGCAGCTTAAACAATAGTTTCTTGCCCTTGCTTAAACAATAGTTTCTTGCCCTTGCCAGTTTTGGAGGCTGAGAAGTCCAAGATCCAGCTGCCAGCAGATCCTGTGTCTGGCGCAAGTCCACTTCTTGGTTTGCAGATAGCCATCTCCTCATTGTATCCTCTCCAGGCCAAGAGCAGACACAGGAGAGCTGCCTGGTGCCCCTTCTTATGAGGGCACTAATCCCATATGAGGGCTCCACCCTCATGACCCAGTTACTTCTCAAAGGCTGCATCTCTAAATACTATCACATTTGAGATTAGAGTTTGGACTTAGACATTTTGCCGGGGCACAAACACCCAGTTTCTAGCCCCTATTGAATAGGACTGAGAGAAAATCCATTTCTCCTTGTAGCTGTACCTGTATGTAACTTCCTGCAAGTCCTGGAGCTGCAGGTATCACCCACCACTTCTCAAGCTGTGACTGAGGAGCGGAAGAAGCTGCTCGGCAGAGAAAGCAGCATGAATCAAGGGGCACAGATATGCTGAAATGAGACTTCTGGGAAAGAAGAGGACTTCCTAGATTTTCCCAAATCTTGGCAATCTTGGTTTCCAAAGTTCTTGGTCTTCCACTGCATTTCTCCTCTTGGCTTGAGGTCTTCTCTAACTTGTAAATTTCTCTTTCTGCTGCTCTTTGCAACCAGAGGAAGGCAATGTCATCATTTCCCTGTCTGATCATTTATATTCCAGTAAATTGGGCCTGTTAGATTTTAGGGTCTTTATGTTGTATCTATCCTATATAGATATAATCTGCTGTTTGATATTATTTCAAAGTTAAAATAATGGAAACAGAGATATATTTAAAGTGAAAATGTCCAAGTAGAGGGCATTTTCTGACTATAATTTTTTCTTTGTGTACCAAAGTAGTAAAACATACTTAAAATTCTATACTATGGCCTTTCTGGGAGAGTGCTAGAAATGCTGAAATATATGGCAATGCCTCCCCTAAGTTCTCCTTCAGAGGTTAGTTGTTTTATAATTGAGTTTCTAGAAGTTCTCTCAATTGCTCTGTTTTAGACACACACAAAACGTGTTTGGTAAGAATGAGTAAGTTTGAAACACTGTCAATCAACTTTGGATGCTTATAGAAATCACCTGATAAAATCAATAAAAAAGGACATAAAGAAATTAACTATTTAGTCATTATTTTTTGAGGGGGCAGAGTATGGCTTCATAATTGCTAGTATTAGATTAACTGTGGCTAAGACTTCAAAAAAAATCCCTTAAACAGGAAGTACATGATTACATTGTGGAGGATGTCACAAATTTGTTACTTACCAAAAAAAAAAAAATGTAAAAGCTAATTCACAACACAGGAAGAAGTAAAAAATAAAAGATAGAAAACTAAATTTATAATTTGATACAAAATTTTAAAAACATTTATAAATAAAACATACAAGAAAGACTGCAAATAGTCTACAAACAAATATTAATCTGAGATTAATTCTCCTTTTGATTTTTTCACAGAAAGCATATCTTACTTTTGTAATCAGAAATTAATTATAAAGTCTTAACACAAAATTTTCTAAAATATGATTCTAAAGATTTCTGTATACCTGATAGATTGGATTAATGTGTAACTTTCTTACAACTACAAATATGATTTTATTTATGAATTTGTATTAAATATTGAAAGTTATCTGCTTTGTATTCTGTTAGATATCTCTTGTTACCATGGGCATATTCCGGTTAATAGCAATGTTACAGAAAACTTGATCCACATGTCAAGATTCATTTTTTAAGAAGATTGACATAGAGTATTTAAAATATTTCAGCATACTTTGCTATTCTATAGAATACAGAGTATCATTATTAAGATTGAGTAATTACTGATATTTTCATAAGCTATGGCATACTAAATGGATGCTTAATAACTTAACTGGTCAGCAATTTGTTTGTATTTCTAATGTAATTGTATTTTTCAAAATAAACCAAGTAGTTCATCTGTATTTAATTCAGATTAAGGTGATTTCAGAAATAAATAGAAAACAATGATGTTTTCTGAATTGTTTAATTCATATTAAAGTGGTTTAAAAATTAAGTAGAACATATTTGAGGGGAAGCCATATATGGTTAAAATCAAATTGTTTTTTTGAAATTGGTTTAGGGATCAAGTATATATTGTTGTTGTCTTTGAGAGGAGGGAAAAAAAGACTGAACCATGTGCTAGGTCAACCACGCATCATGTCCTCTCTAAAAGGATGGGGACAGTGCAGTGAAGCACACAGTAGGTGCTCAATAAAGAACGGATGATGGACAGCCTGGTACCTTCTCCTTCCCCCTTGTCCCTCCTCCCAGTTACCCCCATTTCTCCAGTCCCCTAGATCACTTCTGTATCCTCCAGGAAATCTCCTTTCCAAGGTTCCCTCCTCTAAAACACTGAGCTTAATTTTTCCCTGACACTTAGGTCATGTGATACTTTTTTTTTTTTCATGTGATACTTTTAATACAGAGATTTCGAAGCCCCAAGGGACTGTGGGCATGGGGGAACACACTATAAGATCTTGGTCCCGTTATGTCAAGAGAGCATCTCCCATGGGCTCTAGGTACCTGACCTTTCGATGGGGCTGTTTTTCATTTTGAGGCAGTCACTCAGATGCAGCTGTTTTGACTTCAGAATCTTTGAAACAGTCCCTCAGGTGCCACGTGTTCCAAAGCAGGGACATTTTGATGAGATGTTTGGACAAAACCTTATCTCAGTTTTTTCTGTTTAACAGTTTGTATTACTAGGTGATGATAAAAATAAACCACTTCACCCTATCCTTGGGAAAACTCATCCAATTGTTCTCCTCTACGACAGGGGGTAGTCTATGATGGAGGGAGGCCAGAGATAAAAGGAGAACGGGCCTGGAACCCCTGGCAGAAACACGGTCACACGGTCTTGTTTCCTGTACCTCGCTCATCTCAGAAAAGACCATCAATCATTCTAAGCATTGCATCTGCTCATCTCTGAGAATTCCCTTGCATCTTGAATGAGCTGCACAAAATGTTCACATCTCTCCCTTAAAGTTAAAGACACCAGGGAGGAGACTATTTGGTCCACATGTTTGATCCTCATTCTCAGCACTGGATGGCACAATAATGCTCGATTAAATTTCTGACATTTCTCTCAGTAATACTAATAAAGCATGATTGCTATTGTAAAAGTTTATTCTGAATAATAAATTTGTACTATAATTTCTTTAGAAGTTAACCCAATTCTATCAAATTATAAGGAAATTTTTTTTTCATTTATACAAGAAATACAAATCCACAAACATTCAAATTATATTTAATGAAGTGGAAAACGTAAATCTCTTATAATCTCGGTGAGCCTCAGAGCAGACTAAGGTTGTTATATGCACTGCTTGGAAAAACAAACAACAAACAGCAAAACCATGATTTCATAGCTCTCATGGGGTCAGCCAAAATGTGCACCGCATCAAAGCAACTTAAGCCATATCAGTATATCCAGCTTCACGGACAGTCCCCTTGAAGATTCGGGGCTCTTCTCTTGCTTCACTCTGCCCACTCCCCTATTCCTCTGCGCTCTGTCACTGTCCTTGGCTTCTGAAGTTCACAGAGGATGTTTCAGCTCAGGGCGGCTGGTGTCCCAGGTGAGAACAATGGTGTCCATGTTGAGATGCTAGCTTTCAGGCCTCCCGACTCCATCAGTCTCAAGGGGCAGGGCTGAGTTCCCTCTCCCAGACTCTTGGTCATCATTGGCCGCTCAAAGGAAGCACTGTGTGCATTCCGCACTCCTTCCCCCCCACTACTTTTACTTGACTCATGGAGCCCTTTGGAAAAACAGCTTCTTTAGCTTCTGACTGTTGTCGCTTTCTCCTTAAGACTTCAGAAAGAGTGCAGATAATCATTACAGTGAGAGGTTGGCTCTGGAGCACGCTGCCTGGGCCCACCTCCTGGCTAGGACACTGCATGGAGCTGCATGGAGCTGCATGGTCTTAGTTAAATTCGTTAAACTGTCAGCACTTCTGTTTCCTCATCTGCAAAATGGAAACAGGAGGTACAGTGCCTATTCCAGACCACAGAGTCATCTCAGTAAGCTAGTTGTTGGGATGCGCTCTTGTGAAAAATGAACCAATTAAGACCACACAGAGTCCCTAGAACAGTGTCTAGACATGGGCTAACACTTAGTCAATGTGACTTATTGTCTTAAAAGGAAAAAAAAAAAGCTACTGGCCAGGGACAAGACTCCAGGCCGCCCCGGTTCTCCTCTACCCCAGTTATTTCGCAGCTACACACAACACACGGTCCTTAAAGGCGACCTTATGTAACGAGACAGGCCAGATCCAGGTTTTACGTTTTCCTCTGCTCAACCAGAACCATTCTGCTACATTATTCCGTTTCTTTTAATGCCTCCCTGCTGATCACTGGAAGCACAATCTGTCTCCCCCATCCGTGTTTCCCCAGCGCCGAAACAGCAATGGACACGCAGCAGTGTTGATAGGTGGACAAATGAACAGACGGACGGATGGTGGTGCTAGTGTTTATACCGAAGACAGAGTGCTGCCCCAAACGCTTTCACCCAGGACCGCTCAGTTCCTCAAGTATATTTAAATGAATTTCATTTTATGAAGATTATACTGAATCTAGAGTAGAATTAAAATGAAACATACAAGAGAACCTTCTTTCAGATGGGAAACTGGAAGTAGGAATATAAGGGAGATAAAGAATAAAAACGTGCATGTTTTCCCCCAGAAAGACTGAGCACCAAACGAATACTTTTTCTGCTATAGAGTTTTGTTTCAGTGTCATTATCTCACCAGTTAGAGGATATGATGACTTATGGTCTTAAAATGAAACAGCATACCATTTAAGCCTTATTTTCATGAAGATATTTTCTTCTAATTAAATTCAATACCATCCAGTAGAAGAAGAGCTTATTCAACACGATACATTGAAATGCTTTTCCATGTAATAGAGAGCTCAAATAAAGGGTTCATGTTTTACTGTGAATCAAGGGAAAACACACTCTGGTTTATAGGCTTTCTATGGGCAAGCATTTTCTCTTAAATGAACAGTTTGAGCCTTATTTCATCACTGGAAAAGAAGCCTAAAACTGATTAATTTACCATGGCTCATGATGAAACATAATCCGAGGGATGAAAACAGTTTCTCCTGAAAAAGATAGTGACCACCATTCTTTTAATTAGTGGCACTGAAGCCCACAAAACAAAGCAGGCCAATTAAAAAAACCACAAAAATAAAAACAAAACAAAAAAACCCTTAGACACACTTAAATTATTGATGGTAGGCCTCACCATGTTCTAGGAGTCTCTGTAATTTATTCAGCCAACGTTTAGGAAACCCCTGGATTGTGTCAAGTACAAGCTAAGCCCTGGAAACATAAAGATGAGGGAAAGAACACACAGGTGCTACTTTCAAGCAAATCACAGGCTAATAATTTTTGCACTTTTCTTCCCGAAATGTGATCCAATAAGAAGCCTAAAGGGAAACACCTGTATGCATATATACACGTAGTTCTGTTTATTCACTACGGAAACATATTTGTTGGCTGTTGATTTAGTCAAAAGTAACATAGTGAGAAAAACTGCATACATAATTTATAATTTTTCTCCAGAAAGCTTCTATCCTGAATTCATATCTGTGAGTGACAAACTCTACAAATAGTGATGGAGTACTGGTAACAGTAGAAATCATCCAAAACAACAGTTAGCCAGACTGAAACAAATCTTATTAACGAAAATCATCCTTAAGTGCTCAAAGCTTTGAAAAATTCATCTCAGTTTTAAGACGATTAAGACATGAAGAGGGAACTATATATGTAAAAACATACAGAAGAAAGATTCAGAGTTAACAAAAATCACATCTTGTGCCCAGATCTTAGTTTCTTATAACATTCTCCAATAAAAAGAACCAGAGCTCTTTGGAGAGATGGCTGATTCTAACGCTGGGGCTGGAAAGACACAAGATGAGCTTGGAGCAGACTGCAGTGACAGAAAGCAAGGAAGTCTTCCAAAAACAAAACGATGGGGCATGTCAAAGGGACACAGAGGCTAACTCGAAGGCGCTGGCGATGGCCAAAACCAGAACAACGTGAGCATCAGAATAGACAACAAAGTCCTGGGCTGTAACCCAAAGTGCAAAGTAAATACCCAGAGGTCCCTATGAAATAAGTAAATAAATGGAGGAAAAGAGACAAACATCTCATATAGAAGAATTTCAAACAATCTGTGTGCATGCTTCGCACTTAAATGGCCCAAGTGTAACTCCTTACCTTGTTAAGTGTGGGCTTGGCATGGTGACTTCCTTCCAAAGGATACTGTATGGAAAGAGGGGGAAAATATAACTTTAGAGTGGAGGAATCTGGCAACCAGCACTTTGGTCAGGAATCTGGCAAATACGCGCCTTGTGATGCAGACCCACGTCAACAGTGATGAGCTACGGGAACAGCGTGTACCCTTGGTCTGAAGCTACGAGGATGGTACTTTCCCTTCGTGGTCTTCCTCACCAAAAAACCATAACCTCATTTGAATCATGAGAAAAACCAGCAGACCAACCCAAATTGAGGAACAGTTAACAAAACACCTGACCAGTATTCTTCAAAACCATCAACATCTTCAAAAACAAGGGAGACCTGAGGAACTGTCGCAGCCAGTCGGAGCACAAAGGGCACGATGCCTCAGTGTAACCCAGAAAGCTGCATGGGGCCCTGGAACAGCAAAAGGACATGGGGTGAAAAATAAGGAAATCTGAACAGAGTGTGGACTTTGGGTAATAATAAGGTTCCAAGGTTTGCTTTCTTCAGTATAATTGTTCTGCAGTTTGTGGGCCATCTGCTTGGAGGCTCTATAGTGGGGCTACTGAGTTACTGAAAGAATATTCATCAGAAGGACGGATGCTGAAGCTGAAGCTGCAATACTTTGGCCACCTGATGCGAAGAGCTGACTCATTAGAAAAGACCCTGATGCTGGGAGGGATTTAAGGCAGGAGGAGAAGGGGACAACAGAGGATGAGATAGTTGGATAGCATCAAAGACCCAAGGGACATGAGTTTGAGCAAGCTCCGGGAGATGGTGATGGGCAGGGGTGATGGACAAGCCTGGGGTGCTACAGTCCATGGGGTCACAAAAAGTCAGACGTGAGTGAGTGACTGAACAACAACAAACGTTTACTTTCAAGTTCTGAGAAATGTACCAGAGTGAAGCAAGATATTAAAGGAGGAAGCTGAGTGCAAGGTACATGGGAACTCGCGGTCTTATCTTGGAAGCTTTTATATGAATCTGAAACTATTCTAAAATTTAATATTTACTTTAAAATAAACAAAAATCAAATACATAATGTCAGTAAAGAGTTGACACAGTGATTTTCAATAAACAGTAATAGATCCATAAGTGTTAGAACAAATAATAAAAACTGACATTATCCTTTATTTACCATCTCATTCCTGGATTGTGTCATGTGCTTCAATTTAGTATATGTCTCAAATACTTTGAAAACTAAGTGATAATACAGAATTTTAATACAGTGGCTTGTATCTTTATATCTAAGTCTGCCCCCAATTTTTCTGGTTCCCCTAACTTCCCAATTTAAGGGACATCAGACATTTTGATAAGTTTTTTAGCCATATAACTGCTAAAGCTATTGAATACTTTTATCTAAAATTCACTCTCATAGTATGAATAATTTTCTCTGATTATTATATTTTTTCCCTTTTCTCACGTGATTAACTGCTACGCTGCGGTGTTGAAAGAACATTAGAGGTCAAACCTGCTCTGACTATCAAGTGTGGAAGGAAATCCAGAAGGAAGGGGGCATTTGTGTATGTTTGGCTGATTCGGTAGAAACCAACACAACATTGTAAAACAGCTATACTCCAACAAAAATTAATTTTCAAAAAGTGTGGTCACACTTTAGAAAAACTTGAAATAGTGAAAAATAAGCATGTTAAGGAGATCCCAATTCTTGTGCAAAACTTGAAATGATGCCAGTTCCTCAAATTAGAAATTGATGAAGAACCGTCATTTGAAAGCTGATGAATGAAATGCATTTTAAACTGTGTTCACACTGCTTCCACACGGTGGCGCCACGTCAGCTGGTGTAAAGACGGCAAGCCCTGAATTCGCCCTGAATCGACTTTCTCATAATATGACTACACCAGGAACACAGCCTATAATCTGATTCTGTCCTTCATTTTACAAATGAGATAACTGGAGTCCAGAAAGGTAAATTATCCCCCCAAGTTCACACAGCCATCTACTACTGAGTTGGGAATGGAATAGAAGGTTCTTTGCATTACTTGGTTCTCTGCCCTGTATACATATATTCACCTGTAGATTAATTTCTACAACGACAAAATTTTGTGGGCAATGTGTACTTCTTAGTGTCACTATAAAGTTCATGCATACAAACACATGTCCAAAATATATTTACTAAAATCTTGACTAAGTATCGTTATCCTTCTTTAGCTTTCTGGAGGTTTCTACACTCTGGCTTTTTCTTAGCAAAGATTTTGCTAATGCAAGGCAATTTAGGAGCCACTGAAAGAATGAATTAAAACTATACAAACTGACTTGGGTTGATTTTCAAAAAGTATTATCAAGTGAAAATATATAAAAATTAAAAAATCATATTAGCTTAGTGTTAGTTGCTCAACTGTGTCTGACTCTTGTGTGACCCCATGGACTGTAACTTGCCCAGGCTCCTCTGTTCATGGAATTCCCCAGGCAAGAATACTGGAGTGGGCTGCCATTCCTTTCTCCAGGGATCTTCCCGACCCAGGGATCGAATCCTACTTTTATAAACCAAATAATGATAAGATTAAAATACCTCATATGGTATGTATATAAATGTACATGTCTGTAAATTATGTCATATAGAGTTATCTGAATATAGTGAAAAACATGGATGTTACAGAAAGTCTTTAATATGAACTATCTTTGCAGGGAAAGGAGATTCATGTGAGGAGAAAGTAGAAGAAAATGGAGAGAAAGACAAAAACAGGAAAAAATATGCACAAAATTCCTACATATGGTCACATTTATGCGTTTATATAAAGTTTTATTTATGTGAAAATATGTATAAATGTATACATTCAAATATTTTACTTTAGAATAAAGGTTACTTTAAATAAGGACAAAAGAAAAATGAAAATCTAGAAAAACTATTTATGATAAAAATGACCTAAGATAGTTAATATCCTAAATAACATAAAAAATCTCCTGGAAAGCAATGAAAAATAAAACAACAATGGCCTAATAGTAAACTTAATAACCTAACAGCTAAGACCACAAGAAGGCTATTTACATAAAAGGAAAATACAAATGCTTTTACATAAATATGCTTATTCCCATTTGTAATCAGGGAAATGCAAATGAAAACCACAATGAAATTCTGTTTCAAATTTATCATATTGGCAAAAAATTAATACATCCTAATGCCACATTCTGGCAAGGATGAAAAACAATGGAAACTCTTCTACCCTGCTGATGGGAGTATAAATTGGGGCAATTACTTCCAAAGCAATTTGGCAACGTGCAGTAAAGTTGAAGATGCCAAACCCCATGGCAGATCCACTCCCAGGCCTGAGTATTCCATTACAGAGACATTTATAAGAATGGTCATAGCAGCACTGTCTGAAAGAGCAACAACTGGAGAAAAAACTCAATGAACATCAACAGTAAAATAAATAAATTGTGATGTATTTTATTCAATGGGATATTGAGCGCTAAGACGAATGAATTTGAGCTATATAGATATCATGAATGCATTCTTATAAAATAACGTTGAGGATTAAAAACCATCACTGAAGAATACATGCAGATAACACTGTATGAAATTTAAAAACATGCAAACTAATTATATACACATACATGTAGTTAGGGAGCACATATGTGAGTTATAAGGCATAAAAAAATACTAAATTCAGGGCAGCAAATGCTTCTGAAAACAAGAAATGAGAAAATTCAACTGCAAAAAGGCACACAGTGTTCTTCATTTGATTAATGATGTTTTAAAGCCCAATGGGATGTGCTTATTTTTTATTGTTATCATCATATTTGCATTTCCTATGTGTGTAAGTATTTTAGCAATAATTTTCCTATTACTTATCAATATTATTTTATATTATTTTTAAGAAGATACTCAGCTCCCTCATAAGAAGAGGACTTATTAAGATGATAGTGAGAAACTATTTTTCACTTATCACAATAGTAAAGAAAAGCGTTTTGATAAGAAATTGTTCTGGGAAGGGTACAAAGGCACCAGTACTTTCAGGAGTTGTTGGGAGAATACATTTGTAGAACTTCTATCTTTGAGACAATTTCATGATATTTAGCAAAATTAAGTGCATACAGGGAGATCAAACAAGTCAATCCTAAAGACAATCAACCATGAATATTCATTGGAAGGACTGATGCTGAAGCTGAAGCTCCAACACTTTGGCCACCTGATGCGAAGCGCCAACTCATTAGAAAAGACCCTGATGCTGGGAAAGACAGAAGGTAAAACGAGAAGGGGGTGGCAAAGGATGAGATGGTTAGATCGCATTACCAACTCAATGGATATGAACTTGTACAAACTGCAGGAGAGAGTGGACAGGATAGCCTGGCATGGTGCAGTCCATGGGGTTGCCGGGAGTTGGACAACATGTGAGCTAGCTTATTCATTTTAGAAATGTACTCTTTACTTACTCTTGGAAGAGTTCACATGGACAGACACATTTGCCTCACTGGGATAGCAAATGCCTAGGAACAAGCCGAACAACTTTCAGAAGAGGCTGGTTGGGAAAAAACCGATTCATCTAAACAAAGGATATTATGCAGAAGAGGAGAAGAACGAGGAACAGCTGATACAGATACACTGATACAGAATAGTGTCTCGGATCGAGTGATGGGGGTTGCAGGTGGGTAAAAAACACCTCTCTGGTAATCAACATTTTGGTAACACTGGTGTCTCTAATACTTGGAGCTGAGGCTTGGAGACAGACAGGAGAGACGGATTTTTTTTTCAATATTTCCATTTGTGTTTTGAATCTTGAATCTTCCTTGTGTATTACCATCAAAGAAACTTCAAAAGGTTCAGAAGCACAGAATTTTTTAAAAAAGATTAAACATGAAAATAAAAACAAGAGGCACCACTCACCTGCTTCATTTCAAAGGCAGCCCTGGCACTCAACATTTAATACTGTAATGAGCTGCATCGGATGCTTTATATCCAAGGCCTAAGGCTTCAGTTTAATTTAGAGTAAATGAGTAACCAAAGGAGGAAAGTTTCCTTAAGAAATGATACTGATTGGCAAGCCCCAGGCCCAAGGGAGGAATCCCTAAGTAAAACTACAGACTTCCAACTTGCTCTCAGAAAGGGGTAGGGACTATAACTTTAATGATTTAAACATAAACTTTAGCAATTTGAGTGAGATCCTGCTATCAGAATTTTGTTGTTGTTGTTCAGTCTCCAAGTTGTGACCGGCTGTCTGTGACCCCATGAACTACAGCGTGCCAGGCTTCCCTGTCCTCCACTATCTCTCAAAGTTTGCTCAAACTCATGCCCACTGGGTCGGTGATACCATCCAGCCATCTCATCCTCTGTCACCCCCTTCTCCTCCTGCCCTCAGTCTTTCCCAGCATCAGGGTCTTTTTCAGCGAATCTGCTCTTTGCATCAGGTGAACAAAGTATTGGAGCTTCAGCTTCAGCCTCAGAATTTTAAAGCCAATTAATTAAGCTAAACACCTGCTTGTTGTAAAAAGATGGAAAATCAGCTTTCAAATAAGCAAAACTATATCATGATTCGATAAATTAAAAAGAAGTAAAAAATAAGGAATATATTTTGGTGTTTTTTAATTTTTAATATTCATTTTTATAAAATTTTAAAGGTTACTTTTCCATTATGTGTGTAAGTATATACTTATGTGTAAGTATATGTGAAAGTGAAAATCGCTCAATTGTGTCCAACTCTTTGGGACCCCATGGGCTATACAGTCCATGGAATTCCCCAGGCCAGAACACTGGAGTGGGTAGCCTTTCCCTTCTCCCGGGGATCTTCCCAAACCAGGGCTGAAACCCAGGTCTACCGCATTGCAGGCAGATTCTTTACCAGCTGAGCCGTATTAAAAAATATTGGTATCTTCGCTGTATTGTACAATATGTCCCTGAGCCTATCTTACACACAATACTTTGTACCTCCCACTCCCCTAACCTTATATTGTCCCCCCCAACCACTGGGAAACACTAGCTTGCTCTCTGTGAGTCTGCTTCTTTTATATTATGTTCACTACGCTGTTGCATTTTTTAGATTCCACACACACATGATATGACATTGTATTTGTCTTTTTCTGACTTATTTCACTCAGCACAATGCCCTCCAAGCCCATCCATGTTGCTGCAAATGGAAAAATTTCTTTCCTTTTTATGCCTGAGTAGTATTCCACTATATATATTTCCTTTATTCATTCATTTGTTGATGGACAACTAGGTTGCTTCCATGTCTTGGCAATTGTAAATAACGCTGCAATGAACACTGGGGTGTATGTATCTTTTTTAATTAGTTTTTTAAGTATTTTCAGATATATACTCAGGACCGGAATTGCCAGGTTATATGGTAGTTCTATTTTTATTATTTTTTATTTCTTCTTATGGTTCTTGTTAATTTTTAAAGATGATTCTTCCCAAGAATATTATATGAATCATAGCTTTAAGATAAAATGTTTTAGAAAGAAATGCATTAAGAAATAGAAAAAAAATAATAGAAATATTGAGTAAATCTAAAAGTTGATTATTTGGAAACAAGAAAACAATAAAATAGAGATTTAGCTAATGCAACTAAGATAAGGGGAGAAATACACCATTAGGAAAGAAAATGGGAAACTAACTCAACTATAAGGGGTTATTTTGCTCAGCTGTATGAGAAATAACTTGAAAATCTCTGAGAGATAGAGTAATTTAACAGAAAATATAAATTATCAAAACTAACCAGAGAAGAGGTAGAAAATGTAAATAAAAACAGAAAAAAATCACAAAAAGAGCCATCTTGTTCTCACTCTCCTCCTCCCAAAATGTACAATGTCCAGCTATTTCATCAGAGTATTTTTCTGAAACTTTAAAGAACAGAGAACTCTAATCTAACTAAACTGTTCCAGAATATAGACAAATTGGGAAAACTTCCAAATTCTTTACAAGAAGCTAGAATAATATTATGACCAAAATCTGACAGATACAAACAGAAAGCAACAGATCTATTTCACTTATGAGAAGTGATTTTTTTAATTCTAAAAATTAATAGTCGGAAAAATTGATCATTTTTAAAAACTGTAATAGATTTTGACTAAATAAGAATCATATCAGAAATATAAGAATGTTTCAGTATTAGCAAATCTAATAATATATTTCATTATATTGATAAATCAAATGAGAAAAATACTCATCTTTACAGATGCTGAAAAAATGATAAAATGTTAACATTTACTTAAACAACAACAAGATACATTAATTTTTTTACTTGACAATATGGTAATTCAGCAAAGTCCCTGGGACATATCCTTTCTATATACAAACAATAACTCGTTTAAAAATGTAAAAGATAAGATGCAATAACAACAAAAAGAACACTTGAGAACAGACTTAATAAAAAATGTGTAAAATTTTGTAAAGCCAAGTTTAAAATGCTACTAAAGGACCAAAAAGAAAGATGTACAAGGTGTATCTAGTCTTACAGAGAAAGGAACATTTTATCTATTGTGTCTAAAGTAATATATCATTTTTTTCATGATCTCAATAATATACCAATAGATCTTCTTAACTAAACAAACTCGTAAACATCATATGTGAAGATAAGTATATGAGAATAGTTAGGAAAATTCTGTGAAAAAAAAAATTCAGCCATGAGGCAAGATTACTCACCAATTATAGTAATTGAAATAGTGTTTTACTGCAACATGTACACACAAATAGACCAATGAAATAGAAGAGTGGATCTATTAATAGAATCTCCAAACAAGATTCAGTAAGTGATAGAGGTCAGATTTCACATCATTAGGGAAAATTAGAATGTTCAATAAATAATTCTGGGATAATTGATGTTTGAAAAAATGAAGCTGAATTTTTACCCCACCTCTTACCTCAAAATAAATTGCAGACCCAAATAAATTGTGGGTCAAATATTCATAACGTAAAATAAAATGGTAACAGTATTATAAGAAAATGGGAGACCTTTCATGTAAACTCAGAAAGGAGAAAAATCTGCATCTCAAAATTTCTCTAGCCAAAATACAAAAATACATGCAAAATACTGTGTCATGTTACAGACAAAATGTTAATAGCTTCGCATTTTAAAAGTTCCTACAAATGAGTCTTTTAGAGACTATTAAACACACTAGAAAACAGAAACAGTCCAATAATGAAAAATGCTATGTGTGCTAAGTCACGTCAATCATGTCTGGCTCTGTGCGACCCCATGGACCGTAGCCTGCCAGGCTCCTCTGTCCATGGGATTCTCCAGCAAAGAATACTGCAGTCGGTTGTCATTTCCTTCTCCAGGGGATCTTCCCAACCCAGGGACTGAACCTGCATCTCTTACATCTTCTGCATTGGCAGGCGGGTTCTTGACCACTAACGTGGCCTGGGAAACCCAATGAAAAATACTTACAACTATTAAAATCTGAAAAGAAGTTCAGTATCACTATAGGAAACTTACCAGTTGAAATGAAAGTCAGATACAGCTCACCATATTTCACCCTTTGTCTGTGCAAGATCAACAAATTTGATAACACACAGTTGTGACAAGTTTGTGGAGAAGCCCATACACTTGCACAGACTCTCTGGATGACATCAGTTCAGTTCAGTTCAGTTCAGTTCCGTCGCTCAGTCGTGTCTGACTCTTTGCGAACCCATGAATCGCAGCACGCCAGGCCTCCCTGTCCATCACCAACTCCCGGAGTTTACTCAGACTCATGTCCATCGAGTTGGTGATGCCATCCAGCCATCTCATCCTCTGTCGTCCCCTTCTCCTCCTGCCTCCAATCCCTCCCAGCATCAGGGTCTTTTCCAATGAGTCAGCTCTTTGCATGAGGTGGCCAAAGTATTGGCATAGCATCCATTAAAATAAAAAATGCCCATGCTCCACTGTACATCATTTTCATTCCCAATAATTATTTTTACAGGTATACTTGCACCTGGGGACAACAAAATGTGGACAAAGATATTCACCGCAGCAGCATGGTTTTTACCAGCAAAAGTCTGGGAACAACCAAAATGTCTAAGATAGATAGGCTGTCCAATGAGTTGTGATACCAGAGTACAATGGATATTTTAACAGAATGAGGTGACTTTGTGCTCTGTTATGAAATGGTCCACAAAACGTATTGGTACAATTTGTGTTCAAAACCAGTTTAAGTCATATATGTAAAAAAAATGCATATGTGTTCACATATTCCTAGACTATCTCTGGAAGTCTTCAAAAGGAATTGGTATCCCCCAAAATCATAGCCTTTGGGGGAGTCTGGGGAGGCTGGGAGTTCCTGTCAGATGGAGAATTATTATCTTTTATATATTGTTTGCTATCTTTTGAGTTTTGTACTATGTGTATGAATTACATATTCAAAAATTAACAGTAGAGTTTCCAACATCTTCAAGACCAGATAGGATTAGTATCGATAAGTAGCAGGTTTGTTTTTTTTTTCCATTCTCTTTATATCAAAGCATGCATGGTTACTGCCTACTTTATTTGGATCCTGAGGACTTAGTATGAGGAATAAGATTAGAATTGTAGTACAAATAGGAATTAGGGAGAAATGTCAACTAGGAAAAAACTTAGGAAATTCTGGAGATTCACACATTGTTAGCTGTCATTATCACCATTAGTCTTCTTTGATAAAATACTTGATGGAGCTCAATGTTCAGAAAACTAAGATCATGGCATCCGGTCCCATCACTTCATGGCAAATAGATGGGGAAACAGTGGCTGACTTTATTTTTTTGGACTCTAAAATCACTGCAGATGGTGATTGCAGTCATGAAATTAAAAGGTGCTTACTGCTTGGAAGGAAAGTTATGACCAAACTACACAGCATGTTAAAAAGCAGAGACATTACTTTGTTAACAAAGGTCCGTCTAGTCAAGGTTATGATTTTTCCAGTGGTCATATATGGATGTAAGAGTTGGACTATAAAGAAAGCAGAAGAATTGATGCTTTTGAACTGTGGTGTTGGAGAAGACTCTTGAGAGTCCCTTGGACTGCAAGGAGATCCAACCAGTCCATCCTAAAGGAGATCAGTCCTGGGTGTTCATTGGAAGGACTGATGCTGAAGCTGAAACTCCAATACTTTGGACACTTGATGTGAAGAGCTGACTCATTTGAAAAGACCCTGATGCTGGGAAAGATTGAGGGCAGGAGAAGAAGGGGACGACAGAGGATGAGATGGTTGGATGGCATCACCGACTCCATGGACATGGGTTTGAGTAAACTCTGGGAGCTGGTGATGGACAGGGAGGCCTGGCGTGCTGTGGTTCATGGGGTCGCAAAGAGTTGGACATGACTGAGAGACTAACTGAACTGAATATTTAGGGCTTCCCTGGTGGCTCAGATGGCAAAGAATCTGCCTGCAATGCAGGAGACCCAGGTTCAATCCCTGGGTCAGGATGATCCCCTGGAGAAGGGAATGGCAAACCACTCCAGTGTTCTTGCCTAGAGAATTCCATGGACAGAGGAGCCTGGTAAGCTATATTCCACAAGGTCATAAAGAGTTGGACATTGAGCGACTAACTCTTTATTTTGTAACTTAAAAAAAGAAAACCTGTTCCCATGTTTTCTGAACTCTTGAGTTACCTGATACAAGGCCACTGTGTTTGTAAGTGCTAATTGAATTTTACTCCTCAGACCACATTAAGAAATCAGCAAAGCCAGTCATCAGTAGATTCAGAAGGTTAAGAAGTTGGTGGGGCATCTAAAAATCATCTCAGATGAGAAATGATTGAAGAAAATGGCTTTTTTTTTTTTTTTCTGTACAGCTTCAGAGGAAAGAACTGGTATCAGCGAGAGTAGTTATAGGAAGCAGAATTTGACTTACTGTAAGAAAGACATTTCCAGTGATGAGAACATTTTGAAAACTTACTGGGCTCTTTTATTGTTACTTGAGTGTTCCCTCTCCAGAAATGCTCAATCAGACGGCATTATAACAAGAAAGCCAATGCACTTTATCAGTGTCATCAGCCCACAATACGACTGTGTCTTTGAGCGAGCCTTTTAAAGAAGTCCACTCCCTGCCTGGTGTTTTTTATTCTATTGCCTCATCTTCCAAGTCAAGGTATCCAGAATTATGACAGTTCAGCAATGAAGCAAATGCTTATCTCTTGTAAATTTTAATTTACTCCTTTGACCTAAAAAATGCCTGGATAATGCTATTATTGACACCCTAGAAGTTCAAAGGTGTGGTCAGCACTATTTGTCATTTTTGTGCTGTGACCAAACTTCCTGAGGTTAATGGGCTTAGAAGACAGGACATCATTTACCTAGCTATTAGCAATAAATTTTTTTTAAAAAATTTATTCCCATTTGAAAATTGTCTGATAACATTCTCATTCACTGTTTAGCTACACTAACAAAGGAAGAATGTCCTGAAAATCCACATTTATAATTTAGTCATGCTTCAGGAATGATCTCTATCCATTTATAAGAAAATCCAGACAGAATATCTTCACATTATTCTCTGAAGATCAATAACCAGACTCATCATCTCGTGAAACTGGCTCTCCCATGTGCTTTCCTAACTTCGGCTAATGATACCACTTTTTTCCCCAGATGTCCAGGCTTTAACTCTGAACTTCTACATAGTCAGTTGTCAAGTTGACAATAAACCGCAAAAATTGATAAGATATATTCTGAGGCCTCTGCCTGCCCCCAGCCCAATCCATCACGTCTACCATGATCCATTTCCTGTACCTGTTACTGATCGCTGATTCCACTCTAGCACTGATAGCTATTTAAAGAGATGTGGTCCACCCTTATCAAGGACAGCCCATCCATAGAATGACCACTGATCTGGGGAGAAAAGACCATCTCGGCCAATTAGCTGTCACTTGCAGGAACTTCAGAAAGCCAACAAACTATTGCCAATTAGCTAGAGAAGGGGCAGCTGAGGGCTCACATGGCAACATCGGGGCTATAAAATTCTGAGGCATACATTAAAACTCTGAGGCAAGTTTAAGTTATGAACCAGAAAATTCTGGGCAAGTACAAGAAGATGATCAAATGGACTGAGAAGGAGGCAGACCCACAGAGAAGCAAGCAATGAGGCATCTCTTTAGACACAGAGCAGCCTTGGGACAAGGTTGGGTTTCCAGCTCCAATTTCTAAAAGACTCGTCTTCAGTTCAGTTCAGTTCAGTCGCTCAGTCGTGTCCGACTCTTTGCGACCCCATGAATCGCAGCACGCCAGGCCTCCCTGTCCATCACCAACTCCCGTTTACTCAAACTCATGTCCATCGAGTCAGTGATGTCATCCAGCCATCTCATCCTCTGTCATCCCCTTCTTCTCCTGCCCCCAACCCCTACAATTTTCTTCTTGAATACTCACCAAAGATTCATATGCCTTCAAATACTCCCACCCACCTTTATTTTGGCTAGCTTAAATGGCTCTCTTCTTCTTGCAATCCAAAAAGTCCTAATTGAAAGTTTCTTTCACAGCCATCCCAACACTTCCTAGAACGGCTATCACTCTAGTAAGTCATCATGATCTTTCATTTCACAGAAGTATTACAAAACTTCTTGCATTCATTTTCCTGTTTCCAACCCAGCAGGCTGATCTTCAAAAAACCCATCACTCTCTTGGTCAGAAACCATCTACAACTCCCCACTGTCTAGCCAATGAAGGACAAAATGGTGTCACTATCTCATCTGCAGTTTTGTCTTCCACTACTTGTTAATACTCTCTCCTGACCTCATTTGGTTATTTGCTTTAGGTGTCTGGACAAGTGTCAAAGTACACTACTGTGGGTCTGGCCCACTTTGTAGGATACACATGTTCACTGTGTTCCATGGCCAACAGAAGTTTCTCATATTATCCTCTGTTTTTCAAGAGAACAGTGATGTATTTCATGATTTCAAATGGCATAAAAATATTTTTAGATCTTTTGTCTAAGACATTGTTCTTAAATAGAAGTGCCTAAAATCTTTGCATATTGATAGGTTAGAAAATAATACGAGTTTTTATAGATTAGCTATTGGAAAGTTATCTGTCAGTAAAATCCATCCTAAAATCTGCCTTTTCTTTGATTTTCCCGATTCATGAAATTAACTTGTATTTCTCTATTTCCCAATGTTTCTTCATCTCCTATGATTTTTATTACTCCTTACCATATGCTTATTTTCACACTCATTCTAGCTCTCTTCTTAGATTGTAATCTCTTTGAAGACAGGCCTTTTGTTTAGTTCATATATTGATGGTCCCCGAAGTACCTAATATGGTTTTTTGTCCAAAATAGTAGCTCAATAAGTGATTTAATTTTTAAGAACTCACATTGATCAAATAAATATGAGTCTGAGGGATATATTGTTAACAAAGCTGACGTATCTACATCTCTAGGGATTAAAATCTACTACTTAACTGAATAAATGCACCAACTAATGTCAGTTATGGCACAGTGCTAAGTATAGACAAGACTTCAAATAGTACAGAGAAAAATTATATGGCTTACCACTGAAATTTAATCATATTCTTCAAAGCATGTGTAACAGTCGGATAATAAGAATATAGTAAATTTCAAAGAATAAGATCTGATCAACAGAGCTAAAGATTAATTTCATATCTCTTCTCAAACCTTTGCAGAAAATGCTCTCTTTCACTGACTCCAGAATATTTGCATTTTGCATGACAACAGACCCCTTTCTTTTGTGCCCACCAATCAGAATATTGACTTCTTGGCCACAGAAATATATGTAAATTTGCATCATTTAAAAAATATTTATTACCTAGCAACTGTTTACAAAGCATTGGGTTAGATCCTCTGCAGAATACAAAACATTCACAATATCTGCTGTGTGCTGAAGAAATGTGGAGTCTAATTGGGGAAACCAAATATAGGTACCTGAAAAGACTGCATTATAGCATAGCTGTGTGATTGTTCTACTTATCTATTACTGCATAATAAGCCACCTGTCATATGAATAAGCCAAAGATGACCCTTGTATATTGACCCCATGTTGTTTACATCTTCACAGTAGGCTGACTGTTAGCACAAAGCCTGCTGGCACTAAGCTAAAATTTTATACATCCAATTTTAAAAATACATAGCCCAAAAGAGCATATTTTTAGCCATTGAGAGCCTGCCTGCTTGGCATAAAATCCATAAACTGTACCCAATATCTGATAGTCACACATTAAGACAAGGCAAGGGGTTGTCATAGACCCCTCACTGCCACCGCCCTCGTAAGCAGCTCATCAGTTAGCGTGTAAGCTTGCTCTCTGGTTTCCGTGTCCCTGGACTTGCCTGTGTCCGCGTCCCTTCCTAAGTGGTGGCTTCATACCAGCCGCGGCTGGAAGGTCTCCTGCCCTGCGGGACTTACACCTAAGTTTGTCAAAGCGCTCCCCCCGCCACCCAATAAAGCTGGTATTGCTACTGCCTTGCAGGGGCTTGTTTTTTTCTTGATGAGCCCTGAAATTCTCGAACTAACTCTACTACCCCAAATTACAGTGGTTTAAAAGAACATTTATTTGACTCAATTTGCAATTTGGATAGAGTGTAGTGTACGGGTGACTTCTCACTGATACACTTGGCATCAACTGGAGGCTGAAACCATAGGTCCCCTTTCAAGATGGATTCTTAACTCATATGACTGTTCCTCTCTCCCTCTTTCTCTCCACACTGTAGCTCATCTCGAGGGCTTTGCCACAAGGGTTGGGCTACTTTGTGTTTGTTCTCAGTCACTCAGTCGTGTCCGACTCTTTGAGACCCCATGGACTATAGCCCCCACCAGGCTCCTCTGTCCATGGAATTTTCCAGGCAAGAATACTGGAGCAGGCTGCCATGTCCTCCTCCAGGGGATCTTCCCAACCCAGAGATGGAACCCAAAGAACCCACCCATCAGTGCAGGAGACGCAAGAGACGCAGGTTCGATCCCCGGGTCGGGAAGATTCCCTGGAGGAGGACATGGCAGCCCACTCCGGTATTCTTGCCTAGGAAATCCCAAGAACAGAGGAGCCTGGAGGGCTATAGTCAATGGGGTCTCAAAGAGTTGAACAGAACTGAGTGACTGAGCTACTTGTTATATGGCAGTTGGCTTCCTTAAAACGAGCATTCCAAGAGGCCCAGGAGGAAGCTACAAGGCTTCTTATGACCTAGCCTCAGGGTTTCCAGAATGACTCTTAAGCTCATTCTGGTTATCAAACAAGTCATTAAGGACAACTCCAATTCAAGGGAAGGGAAATTAGACTACTTCTCGAAGGAAGAATTCGCAAAGAATTTTACATCATCTTTAATCTACCACAGTGATTTTTTACGTATTAATGTACACTCAGTAATACAAATGAGAACTGCTTATATTCCTCCATAGGGTTTGACAAACTACAGCCTGTGGGCCAAGTCTGGCCCATTGCTTATTTTTATAAATAAAGTTTGATTGGAACACAGTCACACTCACTGGTTTCCATATTACCCATGGCTGTATTTGTGCTACAACCACAGAGTTGAGTAGTCAAAATCAAGACCCTGAAACTTGCACAATCAGAGATATTTACTATCTGGGCCTTCATAGGATAAATATGCTAACTGCTAATGTGTGATCTGAATTGCTGTTTTTTTGGTTTTTTTTAGGCAGCACTGTGTGGCCTGAGGGATCTTAGTTCCCTAACCAGGAATCGAACCCATGCCTCCTGCATTGGGAGCATGGGCTCTTAACCATGGATTGCCAGGGAGTCCTGAATTGTTTTTTAAAATGTACTTGTTAACTATAAAACTCCTTAGGAAGGGCCAACTGAGAAGCTTGCAACTTTCACCCGGCCGGAGGTGCACATGCAGTGACTATCCGGAGCAGTAATCAGTCAGCTTTGTCTGTCACCAACAGACGGAGTCAACCACTGTGCCGTCTCCTTCAGCCTTGACTGCTATCCGTGGGAGGTTACTGTGTGTTTGCCAAGTGTGTGTTTAAAGTGTTTTCAATCAGCTTTTACCCAATCATGAGCAATGAGAGCAAAGAAGCAGTTAAGTGTGCTATAAGTGTAAGTAACAAAAGTGACATGTTTATGACAAAAAATAAAAATAATTTTAAAAGAAAAAGTGATATGAAAATGCATTTGCTATTGTGCATATGGGACAAATCATTAGAAGGGTGTCTTCCGAAGAATTAAGAATAAATATTGTGACACAAGAAAAGTACTTTGCTCTGTGATTGGGAGTAATCAACAGACAAAATGTAAAAATGGCACAATGAGAATACTCGAGCGAGATGAAAGGGGCGACCTCAAAGCCTTCTATAGCCCGGATGATCCTCAGTGGTCTGGGGTGCAGGCTGCAAAGCCTTCTATATAACACGTATTCTGGAGATGACGTTCAGAGTTTGCACATTTGAAGGCCAGATAACCACAGTAAAAGGTCTTGAAACTTTTGATGAAAGATATATTTCCATAGGTGCAAATTTCTACTGAAATATGCACAGTATCAAAGTGAGAAAAGGTGTGAACATCACAAAAACAATTCCCTACATTTGCAGAGGTCAGCATTTGCAGAGGTCAACTATCTCCCACTTACGCAGACTTCCAATTTACTCAAGACTGATTTTTTCTTTTTCTTCTTTATTAAGCTTTCTGATAGCAGGCATGGGGTGAAGAAGGAAAAAAGAATGCTACTTTCAGGCCACAAAGAACAAACTGGCTCTAATTTGTTGAAAATCCTTCCATGAACTAAGATGCCTTTTAGAACAAATCTGATATTAAATATTTTTAAAATAGAATTTCTGAATTTCAAATTCTATAGTTGAAAGACACAAGGAAACAGACAAACAAAACAGTACCCACACTGAAACGTGTGATATCACATTTTGACCCAGTAACTTCTAAACATAATAACTTTCACTGTAAAGCGTGGAGCAAATTTTTGACATAATTTGTGATTCATTATTATTAAAAAGGCTTTTTATTAACAGCATCTACATATTTTAAATAAATTGAAAATTTTCTTGGATCAGTGCAACCAAAATAAAATTCAGGAATATTTTGAAAGCTGAAGACTTTCAGGGTCAACCATATACTTAGCCTTTCTTTTTGTGCCCGTCAAAATAGTCTCATGGTTTTTATTGAATGACTTCATTATAAGTTCTCATAAAATACTATCTTCATCTTTTTTAAACATGGAGATTACACATAAGGTTTCCTTTGGGAAAAAAGTGTTCTACTATTTAAAGACTTGAAAATCATGACTATAAATTACAGAAACTGTTGCGGATTTTTGAGCAGGAAAGTTACATAATAAAAGTGGTATTTTTGGAATATATTAATCTGGTTCTATGTCAGATGGATTGCCCAGAGACCAGTTAAAAAGATACTATGAACAGCATCCTGTGAAAATAACCATTATAGTACAATAGAAAATGGAACTAAGACCTATTATATCTGTTGGAAATCATGAGAGGAATAAAACAAAGTGGTTGAAATACTATGTTTATGTGCCAAATAGGCATGCTGAAAGGCTTTTTCACCTTCAAGCTCTATGACTTTCTTTATTTTTACTTCAAATAAAAAATGTAAAACAAAGAAAGAATTATACTTCAGAAAGTGTTCAGATAGATCTCTAATAAAGGGAAAAAGCACTTAGACTTAGCAATTGTTACCCTACTTCATCCAAAGTGCCTCTAGTTAGTTTAAGAGCATTGACCAGATATGAGAGCTTTCTGAACTTTTAACAATGAGATTCTCACCTGCCTCCATTTTTTAACCTCAGAAGCATTTTTCCTTGACTTTATAAAATTATTTTCAAAGATAACAAGTATTCATATGTCTGATGTAGAAAAATTATAGGAATACATAGAAGCAAGCAAAAAATAAAATTACTTGTAACTTTACATCTTAGATAGAATGGGTTTGGAAGTCTATATGCTTTTTACCGTATAGTCTTGTCAATATTATTCTATATAAATAGATACAAATAAGCAAACAAGGTTCAAATAAAATAGGATTATACTCTACATTCAAGTAGATGTTTCAGAAGTGAGTCTCTTATGTATTATCAGTTAAATATTTGATGCTTTTGAACTGTGGTGTTGGAGAAGACTCTTGAGCGTCCCTTGGACTGCAAGGAGATCCAACAAGTCAATCCTAAAGGAAATTAGTCCTCAATATTCATTGGAAGGACTAATGCTGAAGCTGAAGCTCCAATACTTTGGCCACTTGATGCAAAGAGCTGACTCCTTAGAAAAGACCCTCATGTTGGGAAAGATTGAAGGTGGGAGGAGAAGGGGATGACAGAGGATGAGATGGTTAGATGGCATCACTGACTCAATGGACATGAGTTTCAGCAAGCTCCAGGAGTTGGTGATGGACAGAGAAATCTGGAGTGCTGCAGTCCATGGGGTTGCAAAGAGTCGGATGTGACTAAGCGACTAAACAACATTTGGCAACCAGGGAACAAATTTAACTTCTATGCAGAGTACATCATTAGAAACGCTGGGCTGGATGAAGTACAAGCTGGAATCAAGACTGCAGGGAGAAATATCAATAACCTCAGATATGCAGATGACACCACCCTTATGGCAGAAAGGGAAGAAGAACTAAAGAGCCTCTTGATCACAGTGAAAGAGGAGAGTGAAAAAGTTGGCTTAAAATTCAACATTCAGAAAACTAAGAACGTGGCATCTGGTCCTATCACTTCATGGAAAATAGATGGGAAGCAATAGAAACAGTGACAGACTTTAGTTTTGGGGGCTCCAAAATCCCGGCAGATGGTGATTGCAACCATGAAATTAAAAGACACTTGCTCCTTGGAAGAAAAGTTATGACCAACCTAGAAAGCATATTAAAAAGCAAGACTAAAATTACTTTGCCAACAAAGGTCCATCTAGTCAAAGCTATGGTTTTTCCAATAGTCATGTATGGATGTGAGAGCTGGACTATAAAGAAAGCTGAGCACCAAAGAATTGATGCTTTTGAAATGTGGTGTTGGAGAAGACTCTTGAGAGTCCCTTGGACTGCAAGGAGATTCAACCAGTCCATCCTAAAGGAAATCAGCCCTGGATATTCATTGGAAGGACTAATGCTGAAGCTGAAACTCCAATACTTTGGCCACCTGATGCGAAGAACTGACTCATTAGACAAGACCTGACACTGGAAAAGACTGAAGGCAGGAGGAGAAGGGGACGACAGAGGATGAAACGGTTGGATGGCATCACCGACTCAACGGACATGAGTTTAAGTAAACTCTGGGAGTTGCCTATGGACAGGGAGGCCTGATGTGCTGTGATTCATGGGGTCACAAAGAGTCAGTCACGACTTAGCAACTGAACTGAACTGAAGAATCAACGTCCAGAAATCTAGCATCTAATTTTAAGCAGACTATCTTAGAATTGAAATTTAACTCAATGTATTGTCATAAGATGTGCATGATCTCCAAAATAAAATAAATTTCATTTGCATCTAATCATAGGTTGTAAAGCTAAGTGTTTATGAACACCAGTCCCTTTTAAACTTCCACACTGCCTTGGTCTCAGTGTAACCAGAATTTGGTATCACAGGGTCCATATGAGCATCTCGCCATACTGGAACTGAAATGGAGTTCCAATAGAGTATGTCTTTTCCTCCTCCAGACCATCACTTGTCTGTGTTTTCAATTGATGGTTTCGGCCAGGCATGTTTCTGCTGTCTCACATCGGTGTCTTCTCCAACAGTGCCCAGCCACAGTCATCAAAACTTTGTGTCTCTCCTTCCCATTCTTCTGCTTACTGACACTCCCATCACCTGAGGCTGCTGCTGCTGCTGCTGCTAAGTCACTTCAGTCATGTCCGACTCTGTGTGACCCCATAGATGTCAGCCCACCAGGCTCCCCCATCTCTGGGATTCTTCAGGCAAGAACACTGGAGTGGATTGCCATTTCCTTCTCCAATGAGTTAAAGTGAAAAGTGAAAGAAGTCGCTTAGTCGTGTCTGACTCTTAGCAACCCCATGGACTGCAGCCTACCAGACTTCTCCATCCATAGGATTTTCCAGGCAAGAGTACTGGAGTGGGGTGCCATTGCCTTCTCTGTCAGCTGAGGCTACTGAACCCCTAGTGATTCAATGACTGTATCAAAGCACATGCTCTGTTCCTGGAAGATCCAGGGATTGATTCCTTGTTCTGCATCTTTCTCCTGGCTTATGTTCAAGGGCTCTTGTTACCACACTAATACCTTTATATACTACAGAGCTAAGAATATAAATTCTGGAAGCCCTCATTAACACAGTTCCTCTTACAGCACTGATTGTGTGATATGAAACCTGACAATTGTGTGTGGCAAAGACATAGATTACATTTAAAAACCACCAAAGCCCTTTTATGTGCTTCACAACAGTACATTATCTCTGTTCATTAAAACCAGAGTATGCTAACCAACATCATTTTTTTCATTATCAGCTTGGCAATAATCAAAAAGTTGAATAACATTCTGCTTCTAAGGCTATGGGGTAATAGGTACTCTCATACATTGCTAGCTGAAGGACACAAAATACAACCGCCATAAAGGACATTTTGGCAATATTGTTAATAGTTACAAATGTATTTACTCTTTGACCCAGCAATCTTACTTCTGGGAATGTATCTTACTTACATATCTGCGCACATCAAAATGATTTATGTCCGAGGTTATTCAATATTGCTTTGTTTGTAAAAGCAAAAGATTGGAAACAACCCAAGTTATCTATCAGTAGAGGAGTAGTTAATTAAACTATGGTACATAACCATAATGGAATATTAGGCATCTGTAAAAAATGGTGAGGAAGCATGAGATGCACTGGTAGAGAAGGATCTCAAGATATTATTAAGGGTAAAAGTCAAGGTGCAGAAGAGGGCCACATTTTATATAGGAAATGGAAGACTCAATACCAACAATTAATTTAACTATGAGGGGTATGGGCTTTAGGAAGTAGAGTGTGAGGTAGATGATTAGAAAGTGGTAAAAAATCTCAGTGTATACTTTGCTAAATGTTTCTTTTGTAGTTTTTAAAAGCTCATTTGAATGTATTACCTATTAAAAACAATAAATAAATTTTTTGTTTCATTGTTTTAGTTCACTACAAGATCACAAGAGTCTTCTAATTCTTTTTTCTGCTTTAATCACTTTGAATAGGAACACTGAGACGTCTTCCTAGATGAGCTTTCCTGGTATAAGAAAAAAGGTTAAACAAAGTATTAAATCAATGTACTGATAAATTACTATGAATATCATTTATTAGTTTTCCACTTTGTGGCATTAAGAATCTAAGAAAATCCTAAGCAACTCTGACTTTTCCATTTTACTGACTCAGTCGTTTCTGAAAAGAGTGATAGGTCATCCGAGCCTCCCAACTCCAAATACATTTATGTTGTCTTAAAAAGGGATGGAAAAATTATTTAAGCTTTGATATGGATAATTCTTATTTTATAAATGCCACAAAATAAGCAGGAAACTGTAAACGTGATTAAGCTGAGAGACAGAGAATTGTCAAATATATAAGAATTTGTTTTTTAAAAGCTTATTTATGTATCAAAGTATTAGCAATTTGAATACAATGGATGGGTCAATTGTATAAAACAGACATAATTCATTAACTTGACAGGATATTTCAAATTGTCATCTTACATGTGACCACATTGACATGTTTAGCTCTCATGGTAAGATCTTTCTAATAGAATTACGAGTCCTGCTTCAAAACAAGATTTCTATAATAAAATTGAAGCAAGAAATGAGAACTAGAGATAGTATTAATTTTATGCTTTCAGAAGTATATATTAATATCATATTATTATTATTTTAAAAAATGAAATGGAGTGACCTATACAGGAAAAGAATCCTAAAAAAAGGATACAGATATATGTATAACTGATTCACTTTGCTGCACAGCAGACAGTAACACAATATTGTAAATCAACTGTATTTCAATTTAAAACAGAAATGAACACTGGCTGTGTGATTTTACAAAGATGACTTAACCATGTCTGTGCCTCGGTTTCCTCATTTGTTCACAAGGTGATAGTAACGCCTTTTCAGAGGGTTGTTATAAGGAATAAATGAAATATTGTATTTGAAGTTGTGCTCAAACCATGTCTGGCATACAGTAAGTGCTTACTAAGAGGTGGCTATTATTTTGATCTTATTTGAATGTCAACAATCTTATAACATGGCATGTATTGGTTTTTACCATTTAGTCACATATATGCATAACTAAGAGGGGCTTCCTTAGTGGCTCAGATGGTAAAGAATCTGCCTGCAATGCAGGAGACCCAGGTTCTATCCCTGGGTTGGGAAGATCCCCTGGAGAAAGGAATGGCTACCCACTCTAGTATAACTAAACAGATATGTATATATAATTTATAACATGACATTACTGTTCTAATAACACAGAAAATGCTTGTGACTTGCTAATTGTAAAATTGGAATAAGAAATTTAATGAATACTATGATTTAGAAGTGCGTGCATGGGACTTTTTGAAGGAGGTTGCCATTAACTCCATTACCTCCACCACAGTTTGACCTCTGGTCAAACAACAGGGAGGGACCACAGCCCTGCCCATCAACAGAATTGGATTAAAGATTTACTGAGCATGGCCCCGCCCATCAGAACAAGACCCAGTTTCCCCCTCAGTCTCTCCAATCAGGAAGCTTCCATAAGCCTCTTATCCTTATCCATCAGGGGGCAGAAAGAATGAAAACCACAATCACAGAAAACTAACCAAACTGATCATATGGACCACAGCCTTGTCTAATTCAATGAAACTATGAGCCACGCTATGTAGGGCCACCCAAATCAGATGGGTCGTGGTGGAGAGTTCTGACAAAATGTGGTCCACTGGAGAAGGTAATGGCAAACCACCTTCTTGTCTTGAGAATCCCATGAACAGTATGAAAAGGCAAAAAGATAGGACACTGAAAGATGAACTCCCCAGGTCGGTCAGTAGGTGCCCAATATGCTACTGGAGGTCAGTGGAGAAATAACTCCAAAAAGAATGAAGAGACAGAGCCAAAGCAAAAAAAGAAAAACACCCAGGTGTGGATGTGACTGGTGATGGAAGTGAAGTCCGATGCTGTAAAGAGCAATACTGCATAGGAACCCGGAATGTTAGGTCCATGAATCAAGGCAAATTGGAAGTGGTCAAACAGGAGATGGCAAGAGTGAACATTGACATTTTAGGAATCAGTGAACTAAAATGGACTGGAATGGAGAATTTAACTCAGATGACCATTATATCTACTACTGTGGGCAAGAATCCCTTAGAAGAAATGGAGTAGCCATCATGGTCAACAAAAGAGTCTGAAATGCAGCACTTGGATGCAATCTCAAAAACAACACAGTGAGTTTTGTTCATTTCCAAGGCAAACCATTCAATATCACAGTAATCCAAGTCTATGCCCCAACCAGTAATGAGAAGAAGCTTAAGTTGAATGGTTCTATGAAGACCTACAAGACCTTCTAGAACTAACACCCAAAAAAGATGTCCTTTTCATTATAGGGAACTGGAATGCAAAAGTAGGAAGTCAAGAATACCTGGAGTAAGAGGGAAATTTGGCCTTGGAGTACAAAATGAAGCAGGGCAAAGGCTAATAGAGTTTTGCCAAGAGAACACACTGATCATAGCAAACACCCTCTTCCAACAACACGAGATGACTCTACACATGGACATCACCAGATGGTCAATACAAAAATCAGATTGATTATATTCTTTGCAGTTGAACATGGAGAAGCTCTATACCGTCAGCAAAAACAAGACTGGGAGCTGACTATGGCTCAGATCATGAACTTCTTATTGCAAAATTCAGACTTAAATGGAGGAAAGTAGGGAAAACTACTAGACCATTCAAGTATGCTATAAATCAACCCCCTTATGATTATACAGTGGAAGTGACAAATAGATTCAAGGAATTAGATTTGATAGAATGCCTAAAGAACTATAGATGGAGGTTTGTGACATTGTACAGGAGGCAGAGATCAAAACCATCCCCAAGAAAAAGAGAGGCAAAAAGGCCAAATGGTCACCTGAAGAGGCCTTAAAATTGCTGAAAAAAGAAGAGAAGCCAAAGGCAAAGGAGAAAAGAGCAGATACACCCATTTGAATGAAGCGTTCCAAAGAATAGCAGAGAGACATAAGAAAGCCTTCCTCAGTGATCAATGCAAAGAAATAGAGGAAAACAACAGAATGGGAAAGACTAGAGATCTCTTCAATAAAATTAGAGATACCAAGGGAACATTTCATGAAAAGATGGACACAATAAAGGACAGAAATGGTATGGACCTAACGGAAGTAGAAGATATTAAGAAGAGGTGGCAACAATACACAGAAGAACTATACAAAAAAGATCTTAATAACCCAGATAACCACAATGGTGTGATCACTCACCTCAAGCCAGATATCCAGGAATGCAAAATTAAGTGGGCTTTAGGAAATCATCACTACAAACAAAGCTAGTGGAGGTGATGAAATTCCAGTTGAGCTACTTCAAATCCTACAAGATGATGCTGTGAAAGTGCTGCATTCAATATGCCAGCAAATTTGGAAAACTCAGCAGTGGCCACAGGGCTGGAAAAGGTCAGTTTTCATTTCAATCCCAAAGAAGGGCAATGCCAAGGAATGTTCGAATTACCACACAATTGCACTCATCTCACACGCTAGCAAAGGAATGCTAAAAAGTCTCCAAGCCAGGCTTCAACAGTACGTGAACCGTGAACTTCCAGATATTCAAGCTGGATTTAGAAAAGGCAGAGGAACCAGAGATCAAATTGCCAACATCTGTTGCCAGAAAAACATCTACTTCTGCTTTATTGACTACACCAAAGCCTTTGACTGTGTGGATCACAACAGACTGTGGAAAATTCTGAAAGAGATGGGAATACCAGACCACCTAACCTGCCTCCTGAGAAATCTGTATGCAGGTCAAGAAGGAACAGTTAGAATCAGACATGGAACCACAGACTGGCTCTAAATTGGGAAAGGAGTACGTCAAGGCTGTATATTGTCACCCTGCTTATTTGACTTATATGCAGAGTACATCATGTGGCATGCTGGGCTGGGTGAAGCACAAGCTAGAATCAAGACTGTTGGAAGAAATATCAATAACCTCAGATATGCAGATGACACCACACTTATGGCAGAAAGTGAAGAGCCTCTTATGAAGGTGAAGATGAGAGTGAAAAAGCTGGCTTAAAACTCAACATTCAGAAAACAAAGATCATGGCATCTGGTCCCGTCACTTCATGGGAAATAGAAGGGGAAACAGTGACAGACTTTATTTTCTTGGGCTCCAAGATCACTGCAGATGGTGATTGCAGCCATGAAATTAAAATACGCTTGCTCCTTGGAAGAAAAGCTATGACCAAACTAGACAGTATATTAAAAAACAGAGACATTACTTTGTCAACAAAGGTCCATCTAGTCAAAGCTATGGTTTTTCCAGCAGTCATGTATAGATGTGAGAGTTGGACTGTGAAGAAAGCTGAGTGCTGAAGAATTGATGCTTTTGAACTGTGGTGTTGGAGAACACTCTTGAGAGTCCCTTGGACTGCAGGGAGATCCAACCAGTCAATCCTAAAGGCAATCAGTCCTGAATATTCATTGGAAGGACTGATGCTGAAGCTGAAACTCCAATACTTTGGCCACCTGATGTGAAGAACTGACTCATTTGAAAAGACCCTGATGTTGGCAAAGACTGAAAGCAGGAGGAGAAGGGGACGACGGAGGATGAGATGGTTGGATGGCATCACCAACTTGATGGCCATGAGTTTCAGTAAACTCCAGGAGTGGACAGGGAAACCTGGTGTGCTGCAGTCCATGGGGTTGCAGAGTCAGAAACAACTGAGAGATGGAGCTGAACTGAACTGATGATTTTAAATATCTCTAGTAAAATAATAACAAGAGATATACAAGCATATTAATAGTTATAAGTATTGGGTAGTAAAGTTATTAACAATTACCCTTTTGTTTTCTCTATTTCCTTAATTTTTTAAAAAATACTTTTGTAACTCTATAATGACAATCAACATAAGAAACTTGGTGGGGGCAGAAATAAATAAAATAAATTATCAGAAAAGACATACTATTGGCCAAAAAGTTCAGTTGGAAATACCTGAATTGGCCAATCCAATACCTTAATTCAGGTAATATTAATAATTGAGTGTCTATCCCCACCCCATCCCCCAAACAAATATCCTGCATATATTACTGCAACTGAGAGTAAACTCTCCAGGTTTGGGTATATAAAACATACTTCTAGGGGGAAAGAGTAACTATATCAGAAGATGCAAAGGAATATGTAGTAGGAAGAAAGAAAAGAAAAAGAAATTACTATGTGTCAGATACTGCCAGTTGCCTCACTAACCTCTTCTCTTCTTTAGTGATGGAACCCCAAGTTTGTCACGATGGCAATGCACTGTGTTAAAAGAACTTTCCTGGATCCCCTTGGAGCAGTGGGTGACCACGGGACCCACCTTATACAATGAGGTACCATCCGGAATCACTGGAGAGACTTAGTGGGCCTTCCTGTGGCTTTTCATCCCTTCCTCCTTCTTCCTGCTAGCTACACCGATGTGTTGCCTGGCCTCAGCCATCATTTTGCCATTGTGCTTACTAAAGTTACGAACTGAGTATGGCGGGACCAAAAGTTTTAAGTTTGGGTCCCAGCCAGGCTCATCAAGTAGCTATACCTTCCTGGACAAGTCTTCTCATTAGGAGAGAAAACTGAGTTCTTGAATGTGAAAGCTACCGTGAAAATACCATGCTTTTTGTAGCAAACAAATCCTAACTATTACACATGACCTTCCAGCCATGCCTAAAGTGGATCAGAAAGACACTCTTTTTTGAACTCTGGCTTACGACAGGCAGAGTCAGAATTTAGAATCTAAAAGAGACTTGAAACAAGCAACACTGACTCTATTTTTTTCACCTTGCAGTCTTTCAGATGTGTGTGGGCTGTGTTTCTGCAATGTCATCTAGGACCCATGATATCTGTGACCTTTTTTTAATGTAGAAAAGTATACATTAAAAATGCCCGTATGTTGACACTCTTCAACACCCCGAGCCCCGGTCTCTTGCAGCCCTTGGACTGTGTGTATGAATGCTAATAAGGTACCACTTGGGTTGCTTCAGGCAAAAGCTGGTGTTCCGCAGAATCAGTGATTTCTGCCAGCAGGAGAACACACCTTCAAGGAATATTCCACCTGGAAGCTGTCTTGCATGCATGCCTGTTTGCTCGGTCACTTCAGTCGTGTCTGACTCTGCGATGCTCTGGACTGTAGCCCACCAGGTGCCTCAGTCCATGGGATTCTCTGGGCAAGAATACTGCAGTGGGTTGCCAGGCCCTTCACCAGGGGATCTTCCCAACCCAGGGGTAGAATCCGCATCTCCTGCACTGCAGGCGGATTCTTTACCAACTGAGCCACCGGGAAAGCCAGGAAGCTGTCTCCTTCCCCTACAAATTCAGACTGGTCTATAAAACTCCTCCCCTCACTATAACAGAAGAGGACAGCACAAGAAAAGCGCCAAAGAAAGGAGTCACTCCTGAGGATAAAAACACTGTGACCCATCTGTCACAGAGGGACGTCCTTCTGATTCAGCAGAGTTAGCATCAGTATGAGTGTGAGGTTGTGGTGAGCAATTGCATGGTGAGTCAGAACTCACTCCCAGGTGTATCTGGCTCTCACGCTGTCAACCACTACACACCATGGCTTCAGCCTCAACTGCTGACTAGCTAAGGGTGAATCTTAAGCAGCTGTAGATAAGAGATGAAGAACTGTCAGCTCAGCAACAGGAACTGGCCGTCCAACACACACCTGAGATCCAGAACACCCTCCCTTCAGCACGGCAGAGCAGACAGCATCAGCGGGCCACACACAGTGGTTAGTAAAGAACCAGAACCTGCGTTAGGAGAAATCTCACCGGGCAGAGCTGCCCCATGCCCCTTCATCCCACAAGTATGTCTGCTCTGAGTTTGACCCAGTCACGATTATTTAGTGAGAGAGGAAAGAACGAGAATAACATGCACAATCCATTGCATGGAAATAAATTAAGCTGCAGACAGCGGAACTGGAGAGGCACCATCTGATGTAATGGGGGGGGGGGTCTCAGGTCATTTGGGGTCCCATGGACCGTAGCCCACCAGGCTCTTGTGTCCATGGAATTCTCCAGACAAGAATACTGGAGTGGGTTGCCATTCTCCTCCAGGGGACCTTCCCGACCCAGGGACTGAATCTGCATCTCTCGCGTCTTCTGCGTTGGCAGATGGGTTCTCCACCACTAGACCACCAGGTTATTTACCAGTCAGGGCCCCTGGCATGTAACGGATGGCACAGCCAAGCTGAGTCACTCACAGAGAGTTTAATAAAGGGACTGTAGGCAAAGATGTGGACAAGGTTTAGAGAAAACAGGAAGGGGCAGAACAACACCCCTCAACTTGTAGAAATCAGGAGCCTTCTGCAGCCCAGGTCTAACAGGACAAGGGCAGCGAGTACTCTGGATGTAAGTGTGAACTTCCTCACAGGACCTAAGTCCTCTGGGGGGAGAAAAGCACTTCTTTGAGACAACCTGGTAACTAGAGACAGGGAATAAACATCATGATTTCCCTTGTCTTCTACCCTTGGTTTCCTGATATTATTTGCAGGTTTCTGGGAAGCAAAACAGGTGGAGAGTTGATCTCAAAGGACAAGCAGAAGATAACTAGCATATTTCTTATGGTTCTAATGAAAAGACTCTTAATGAGACAACTTACAGAGACTTCAGCAATGTTAAGAGACATAAGAGAGACATTACAGCACCCAGAAATTAGCAACATTGCCACCCCTAGAAGTGAAGGGAGTGTTTCCAGAGTCACATAAACACACACCCTGGGCTTCACACCTCTCTCCAGCTATGGCTGTCTCTTTTTGCCCCTTCCATTAAACTTCCGAAAAACATGTTCTTTATCCACAGATTCCATTTCCTTTGCCACCACTCATTCCTTACTGCTTCCACCCATAAAACTGGTCAACACTGTTCTTGCTAACATCTTTGTGTCATAAATGCCAAGGACACCCGTTAATCTTAGGGTTTGGGGTTACAGTTTGACAGTGGTGATTGATCCCAACTATCAGGGATTGTTTTACTACACCACAGGTGTAAGAAAGAATGGGTCTAGAATGCAGGAGATCCTCTAGGGGTACCTCTTAGTACTCCCATATCCTGAGATTAAGTCAATGGAAAGCTACACTGACCCAATACAGGCTACTGTTGGCCTAGACCTTTAGGAATGAAGGTTTGAGTCATCCCACCAGGCGAGGACCGTGCCCATCTGAGGTGCTCCCTGAGGACAAAAGGAAGAGAGAGTATATCTGAAGACAGTTAAACATAACTGCCATGACCATGTGATCAGTTGCAGAACAAGAACCGTAGTAGTTTTAAGTTTTCCTTACTTTAATTTTTCTTTCCCTCCAACATTCCCCTATCATCTAAAATAAGATGTGTTGATAGTAATTAACCTTACATCTCAGTATTAAATTATAGAATTTTGACAGGAGACTGGGGCTCAGCTAGAAGAGGTGTGAATATCACTGAAAGAAGGAGAAAAGGATTTACATCAACTTTTGGGAGAAAGCACCCACGTGTCTTTTCGTTGCATGGAGAATATTTGCATCAAGTTAGGCAGAAGCATCATTTGTTATTGCCTTTTTTGTAAGTTGAAAGTGAAAAGTGAAAGTTAGTCACTCAGTCATGTCCTCCCCTTTGTGACCCCCATGAACTGTAGCCTGCCAGGCTCCTCTTGTTCATGGAATTTCCCAGACAATACTGGAGTGGGTTGCCATTCCCTTCTCCAGAGGATCTTCCCAGCCCAGGGAGTGAACTCAGGTTTCCTGCATTGCAGGAAGATTCTTTACTGTCTGAGACACCAGGGAGGCCCTGTTTGTAAGATAAGTAAGATCAAATGAGGTAGCTACAAATGCCACTTTGGTAAAGGGTAAATTGTGGTAGCTTTGTACACTTTTTAACTGTTTCTCAGATTTTCTTTTTCTGTCTGGTTCTGATTTAGCATTGGCCATAAGAGAAGCTTGCATGAGATATGGAAGGAAGATGTGAAGTCGCAGCTATATGTAATGTCAGTGGGGCTGGGTACCAGATTTTGTGGCAATTCACATATCTTGTCACTGCTCTGTTAGCTCACCTTGTTGGTAGGTGACAACACTTGGGCTGGATGCTCTTTCGTCTCCTGCTGACTCTCCTCCTTCTTCATCTCCAAGTCCTAGCCAAATGCATGCACAGCTCCATGGTGGAAGGGCTAGCTTCTGTTGCTGGTCTCCCATCATGCTGAGATTGGAGGTAGTGAGAAACAGACTCAGCTTTTGGCTTGCTACCATACACAGCTTTCTTTCCTGATTGCTGGACTAGCTAACCTAAAGCAATTTGGGGGCTAATACTAGAACCAGAGGCAATGGGCCAGCACAGACTGCTTCATGAGCTTCCATAATTGCATAAGATCTCATTGCTATAACAAATCATTCAAAGTCCACTTCACTGATCAAGCCTAGAAACAAATATCTATACACTTGGGAATTAAAAAAATATTCAGAAACAATCATTCAAAGTATTTCATTGACACGTATCTCTAGTTCCATTTGTCTAAAGTAGCAGTCCTGCAGCCCTCTCTTTGTGTGTGTGTGGCGGCGGGGAGGTCTTTCATGACAATGACATTTTTAAAGAACCTGGGTCAATTGTTTTGTAAATCTTTAACTTGGATAGATTATTCTTTCCTCATGATTAGATTTTGGTTAAAGATTTTGGCAGATGATCCCACTGCTGGGCATATACACCGAGGAAACCAGATCTGAAAGAGACACGTGCACCCCAATGTTCATCGCAGCCCTGTTTATAATAGCTAGGACATGGAAGCAACCTATATGTCCATCAGCAGACGAATGGATAAGGAAGCTGTGGTACATATACACCATGGACTATTACTCAGCCATTAAAAAGAATACATTTGAATCAGTTCTAATGAGGTGGATGAAACTGGAGCCTATTATACAGAGTGAAGTAAGCCAGAAAGAAAAACACCAATACAGTATGCTAACACATATATATGGAATTTAGAAAGATGGTAAAGATAACCCTATATGCGAGACAGCAAAAGAGACACAGATGTATAGAACAGTCTTTTGGACCCTGTGGGAGAAGGCGAGGGTGGGATGATTTCGGAGAATGGCACTGAAGCATGTATATTATCATATGTGAAATGGATCACCAGCCCAGGTCGGATGCATGAGACAAGTGCTCGGGGCTGGTGCACTGGATGATCCAGAGGGAAGGGATGGGGAGGGAGGTGGGAGGGGGGTTCAGGATGGGGAACTCATGTACACCCATGGCGGATTCATGTCAATGTACCGCAAAACCAATACAATATTGTAAAGTAATTAGCCTCCAACTAAAAAAAAAAGATTTTGGCAGATGTACTGGATGAGAGGCAGTATTCCCTGCTCCATGCTCACCTCAGAACACACTTGATCTGATGCCTCATTATTACTGATCTTAAGTTTGATCTCTTCACAGAACTGACCTCTGCCAGATTTCACCTTTTTTCCTTTAAAAGTTACTTTTTTCCTTTGAAATTAATACATAACCTACCAAATGAGATTATCATATTGGATGCACATCTGGTTCCCTAGTAATCTTTCATCTAATCATTTTAGCACCCATTGATGATCAGTTATTACTATGAAGGTTGCAGAATGGTGATTTGAAATTCCATCATTCATTTTTTATTAGGTGACATTCTTTTGTGAAGAAGACCCTTCCATTCTCCCCACCTTCCCTTTTAATGTTTTTGCTATCAGCATGAACCCATGGATTCTTTTTTAAAAATGCCATCCATTGTAGTCCATTAAGTCATTTTTCACTTTGTGCTCAAATTATAAAAAAGTTAACCAGTTAAGTGTTCTCTCAAGCAAGCAATTATGTTCAATAATGTTCTGTAAGTTTCTTGGAGAAAGTGTATACATCTTTTAATATATTTAATCCTAAATAGTTGCATTTTTGTATTATGTAAGTGGTATCTTTTAATTTCACTTCAGTATGGTTATTGCAAAAGTGAAATTAAAATTTCACTTCAGTGTGGTTATTGCAGGCTTCCCTGGTAGCTCAATTGGTAAAGAATCCGCCTGCAATGCAGGAGACCCCTGTTGGATTACTGGGTTGGGAAGATCTCCTGGAGAAGCAAAAGGCTACACACTCCAGTATTCTGGCCTGGAGAATTCCATGTACTGTTTAGTCCATTGGTTCGCAAAGAGTCGAACACAACTGAACAACTTCATGGTTATTGCAGATATATAGTTATATAGCACATGATTTTGTATATATATATTCATCAATAACTCTACATACAACTATTAATTTTAATAATTTGCATTTAATATTATTTTAAGAGAATTTTATTTTATTTTATTATTCTGGCTGTGGTGGGTGTTTGCTGCTATCTGCAGGCTTTCTCTGGTTGCCATGAGCAGGGGCTACTCTTCATCGTGATTTGTGGGTTTCTCATCATAGTGGCTTTTCCTGTTGCAGAGCACAGGCTCTAGGCCCATGGGCTTCAGCAGATGCAGTACATAGGCACATGGGCTTAGCTGCACTATGGCATGTGGGATCTTCCCAGACCAAGGATTGAACCAGTGTTCCTTGCATTACAAGGCAGATTCTTAACCACTGAACCACCAGGGAAACCTCTGCATCCAGATTATTTTGGACTTTCTGTTTTCCCAACCATACTGCCTGGAAATGACAGTGATGTTGAAAGTTAAAATCTCTTAGTTATGTCCAACTCTTTGTGACCACATGGTCTATAGCCTGCCAGGCTCCCTTGTCCATGGAATTCTCCAGGCAAGAATACTGGTGTAGGTAGCCATACCCTCCTCCAGGGGATCTTCCCAACCCAGGGATCAAACCCACCTCTCCTGCATTGCAGGAAGATTCTTTACCAGCTGAACCACCAGGGAAGCCCAAGAAAACGGGAGTGGGGAGCCTATCCCTTCTCCAGGGGATCTTCCTGACCCGAGGATTGAACAGGGGTCTCCTGCATTGCAGATGGATTCTGTACTAGCAGAGCTACCAGGGAAGATCTTAACTTGTACTAGTTAAGATCTTTAATAAAATGTTGAATAGAAGTGCTACCAGGCATTCTCATCAAATTTTCAATATTAAAGAGAAAGATACTAATCCTCCATGATTAGGAATTTTTGCTGTAGGGTTTGGTAGATACCCTCTATTGGATTAGTGATTTTCACTTCTATTATTAATTTTTCAGGGCATTTAAATATATACATATATATAAAGGATGCTAAAATCCTAACTTACTTATCTTTTAAAGATTTTGTAATTATGTTTGTGAGTGGAATTGACCTTTAATTTTCCTTTCTGATAGTAAGCTGGTCTGGTTTTACTGTGAAGGTTATGTTAGCCTACTGAAATGATTTGGGGAATCTTCTTATAGGTAAAATTAAGTTTAAGAAGATAGAGACATTTTAAAATATTTGACAGAACTCACATTTGGAAACATACGAATCCAGGGATTTTTTTGTATGGAAGTATTTTGTGATTCAAATTCATTAGAAGAACTATACAAGAGAACTATTTAGTTTTCTACTTCTTCTCTAGTCAATTTAATAAGATGCACTTTTTGCTTTGAATTGGTCTAAAATTTCAAATTTGTCAGCACAACATTGTTCATATTTTCTTATTAGCTTTTTAATGCATCTAGTAATATCTCCCTCTTCATTCCTAACAGTAATAATTTAGTTCCCTCTCTCTTTTTTTCTTACACACACACGTACTCACATTCAGTAATAACAGAATTTTGACAGTTCAAACTTTCTGAAAACCACACTTTTGGCAGAGTTTATCTTCTCTCTTGTGTTTATTTCAGCCCCTATTTTTCGAGTATACACATTTAATGTTGTATATTTTCTTCTAAGAACTATTTCATATTCTGTAAGAATTAATTAGAAGCGACCCACGGGTTTGTTTGAAGCATATTTCTTAATTTATAAGCATGGGAATATTTCAGATACTTTTTAAAAAAATTATTCTTAGTTTAATTGTATGTGATTAGAAAATGTACTTTCAATTATTTCAGTTCTTTGAAATGCACTGAAATTAATTTATGGCCAATATATATGGCCAATTTTTAAAATATTTCATTTGTTCTTGAAAACAATGTATTAAACAATGGTAGAATTTGTTCCTTAGGTCAGTTTTTGATTGAAATATTTTCCAAATCTTATATAATCATGTTTGTATTTTTTATCAGTTGCTGAGAGAAGTGTGTTAAAATCATAGGGTATAATTGTTGATTTCTCTTTTTATTTCATTTAATTATTGTTTTTGAATAGTAGAATTTGAAGCACTATTATTAGTGAAGACAAATATAAAATTATTATACCATCCTGGTAAGTGAAAGATCTTAATAAATATGAAATAATGATCTTTTCTCTAATATATATTTTGCTTTAAAATGTATATTATAAGTGTGCTTCCATGGTATCTCTTTTTTGCATCTATTCATTTTCAATCTTTTGTATACATATATTTATTTTTCTTCACAAACATCAAACAGTTGCATTTTTTATTCTTTCTGACAATCTCTGTCATTTAAACAGCCCACTTAGTCTACTTACATTTAATATAATTACTGAAGATATACATGGTGCAAATTTAGCAACTTATTTTATACTTTCTATTTGTCTTACATATTCTGTTTACTTTTCCTTTTCTCTGTTTTCTTGAAATTGATTGTGTGCGAGTATGTATTTAAATCACTTTTTACTCTTTTTTGTAACTTGAGATTTATTCACTCTTCTCCTTTCGTTTAATGCTTACCCCAGAAACTCTAACTGCAGTCATGAAATTAAAAGATGCTTGCTCAGGTGAAAAGACAGCCCTCAGATTGGGAGAAAATAATAGCTAACGAAGCAACAGACAAAGGATTAATCTCAAAAATATACAAGCAACTCCTGAAGCTCAATTCCAGAAAAATAAATGACCCAATCAAAAAATGGGCCAAAGAACTAAACAGACATTTCTCCAAAGAAGACATACAGATGGCTAACAAACACATGAAAAGATGCTCAACATCACTCATTATTAGAGAAATGCAAATCAAAACCACAATGAGGTACCATTACACGCCAGTCAGGATGGCCGCTATCCAAAAGTCTACAAGCAATAAATGCTGGAGAGGCTGTGGAGAAAAGGGAACCCTCTTACACTGTTGGTGGGAATGCAAACTAGTACAGCCACTATGGAGAACAGTGTGGAGATTTCTTAAAAAACTGGAAATAGAACTGCCACATGACCCAGCAATCCCACTTCTGGGCATACACACCGAGGAAACCAGACCTGAAAGAGACACGTGCACCCCAATGTTCATCGCAGCACTGTTTATAATAGCCAGGACATGGAAGCAACCTAGATGCCCATCAGCAGATGAATGGATAAGGAAGCTGTGGTATATATACACCATGGAATATTACTCAGCCATTAAAAAGAATTCATTTGAATCAGTTCTAATGAGATGGATGAAACTGGAGCCCATTATACAGAGTGAAGTAAGCCAGAAAGATAAAGACCAATACAGTATACTAACGCATATATATGGAATTTAGAAAGATGGTAACGATAACCCTATATGCAAAACAGAAAAAGAGACACAGATGTACAGCACAGACTTTTGGACTCTGTGGGAGAAGGCGAGGGTGGGATGTTTTGAGAGAACAGCATCAAAACATGTATATTATCTATGGTGAAACAGATCACCAGCCCAGGTTGGATGCATGAGACAAGTGCTCGGGCCTGGTGCACTGGGAAGACCCAGAGGGATCAGGTAGAGAGGGAGGTGGGAAGGGGGATTGGGATGGGGAATACATGTAAATCCATGGCTGATTCATGTCAATGTATGACAGAAACCACTACAATATTGAAAAGTGATTAGCCTCCAACTAATAAAAATAAATGAAAAAAAATAAATTAAAATAATAAAATATTAAAAAAAAAAAAAGATGCTTGCTCCTTGGAAGAAAAGTTACAACCAAACTAGAGAGCATATTAAAAAGTAGATACATTACTTTGCCAACAAAGGTCCATATGGTCAAAGCTATGGTTTTTCCAGTAGTCATGAGAGAGTTGGGGTATAAAGAAGGCTGACCACCGAAGAACTGATGCTTTTGAACTGTGGTGTTGGAGAAGACTCTTGAGAGTCCCTTGGACTGCAAGGAGATCCAACCAGTCCATCCTAAAGGAGATCAGTCCTGAGTGTTCACTGGAAGGACTGATGCTGAAGCTGAAACTCCAATCCTTTAGCCACCTGATGTGAAGAGCTGACTCACTGGAAACGACCCCGATGCTGGGAAAGACTGAGGGCAGAAGGAGAAGGGGACGACAGAGGATGAGATGGTTAGATGGCATCACCGAGTCACTGGACATGAGTTTGAGCAAGCTCTGGGAGATGGTGAAGGACAGCGAAACCTGGTATGCTGCAGTCCATGGGGTCGCAAAGAGTCAGGCACAACGGAGTGACTGAACAACAAAAATCAGCAAAAAAGTAATCAAACTTTTACCTTCCTTACAGAAAATATAAGATTCCTAGAACATTTTGAACTCAGTTTACACCATCTTGATTCACATACTTTTAGTTGTCATTTTCTTTACATTTACCTTGAAAAAATTCCACTACTATCATTATCATTACAAGTTATACTTTCACTGCTCCTGTAGATTTACTCACATACTTACCATTATCTATATTCTTCATTCTTTTCAGTACCTAGGCCTAATATCCTTATGCTGAAGTATAGCCTTTATCTGAAAGCTAGTGAAATTATATTTCTAATATAATGAAAGAAAGTGACTTCCAAATTAGGTCCAAGGAAAATAGATTTTAAGAGCAAAGGTAAAATAAATTCTTTAGGATTTTCTTTAACAAATTTCTACTTGTAGCAAGCTTGCACTGAATTTGTCTGAAAACATATTTATTCTGTCTTTGCTCTTAGAATCTATTCTCACTGGATTTAACTTGGAAGTCACTTTCAGCATATTAAAAGTCAGTTCAGTTCAGTTGTGTCCGACTCTGCGATGCCATGGACTGCAGCATGCCAGTCTTCCCTGTCCATCACCAACTCCCGGAGCTTGCTCAAACTCATATCCATCGAATCGGTGATGCCATCCAGCCATCTCATCTTGTGTTGTACCCTTCTCCTCCCACCTTCAATTTTTCCTGGCATCAGACTCTTTTTAAATGAGTCAGTTCTTCACATCAGGTGACCAAAGTATTGGAGTTTCAGCTTCAGCTTCAGTCCTTCCAGTGAATATTCAGGACTTAATGCCTTTGGGATGGACTGGTTGGACCTCCTTGCTGTCCAAGGGGCTCTCAAGAGTCTTCTCCAACAAGTTACATAAGCAGGGTGACAATACACAGCCTTGACGCACTCCTTTCCCAATTTGGAACCAGTCTGTTGTTCCATGTCCAGTTCTAACTGTTGCTTCCTGACCTGCACACAGATTTCTCAGGAGGCAAGTAAGGTGGTCTGGTATTCCCATCTGTTTAAGAATTTTCCAGTTTGTTGTGATCCACAACAGTGAAAGGCTTTGGTGTAGTCAATAAAGCAGAATTATTGAATATAATATTTCTTAAATATTAAAATATCATTTCACTATTTTTCAGTTTCTGTTAATAGTATTGAAAATTAGTCTACTCTTCTGTTTTTAAAATAACTTAACCATATTGTGGTGAATGGTGTTCCTTTAAGGTTGATGTTCATTCAGAACCTCAGAATGTGAACTTACATTGAAAGATGGTCTTTGTATCACTAATAAGTTTAGAATCTCAAGACAAAATCACCCTATATTTGGTGTGAGCCCTAGATCTAATGACTTTTGCCCTGAGAAGAAGAGGAGAGGACACGCAGAGACAGAGAGGCAAATGCCATGTGAGGCAGGAGATAAAGATCGGAGTGATGCTGCTACAAGCCAAGGAATGCCACAAATTGTTAGCTACCTGCAGGGGCTAGGAGAGAGGCACAGAACAGATTCTCACTCGGCACTTCAAAAAGGAATCAACCCTACCAACACCTTGATTTCAGATTCTGGTCTCCAGCACTTTTGGAACTATGATGGAATAAATTTTTGTTGTTTTAACCCACCCAGTTTGTGGCAATGCAGTATGGCTGCCCCAAGAAAACAAATATTATTTTTATGATTGCTTTAAGAATTTTTTTTTCTTTGTCTTTGGTGTTCTGCAGCTTCACTGTGCTATATCTAACAGTGGGCTCCTTTTGATTTCTCCTACTTGGAATTTATTGAATGACTTCTCAGGGTTCCCATTTTTCTAATTTGATTTTGGTCGGGAAATTTCTGATTCAGTTATTGTCCTTTCAGTGCTTTCTAGAGATCTTAAAAGATATTCTTTTCTAGATGTTCTGACTGTTTTTATTAGGAGAGTTGGTATAATTATGGAAGAGAAGTCTGTCAGAGTGATCCTTTAGTAACCAAACCAGATCATGTCATCTTTCTGCTTAATAATCTCTAACAGCTACTCACGAGGTTTATGATCAAACCCCAAACCCCACAACAGACCCTGGTGATCATGGAGGGATCAAGCTCCTCCTTGTCCTCCTGGAACATCCTCTCCCTGGAAAGCTCTGCTCCAGGCTGTGCTCCTGTGTTATCTGCAGTTAGACTGCAGAGGCTGATCCCATGGTAGGGAACAATTTCTGTTCTCGCTATTCTTATTTTTGCAGCTAAATCTTTGTCATATTTCATTTTTTTTAATATTAGGATTCCAGGACAAGCAAAAGCTTTTATCAAAGGAATTAAGAATAATTGGTAGAGCTAATGTTTTACATCAGAAAAGTTTCTCCATCTCTCACATCATACCATGCAAATATAATTGTTTCTCCCTCACTCAGGACAGTTCATTCTGATACATATTTATTGAGCAACTCTACATAACAAGTATCACGCAGGAAACAGGGTGTTTAAAGATGAATACAAAATGACTCTTTCACTTCCAGGACTTCCAAGTTTGTTGGGAAAGACAGATGATAAGAAAATAATTTTAATACCTTTCTGTTCGATAGAGGTCTACAGATATGGATGACAGAGGGGAGGGGAAATCAGCCAAGCTTGGGGTTTCAAGGGAAGACTTTCTCAATATCTTTCCACCAGGTCTGGTGCAGTTCAATATCCCTGGAGTTTAGAAAAGAGTTTGTTCTGACTACATTGGACAGCAGGAAAGGTAATTTTAGAAATAAAGATGGTTTTGTCCTTTGGCAAGAACATAATCATTTATATTACTTAATTTAGCCAAGAGCTTTCTTTTTACACACAATAACTAATGAGTTGTCCATCCTGTCTCAACAGAGCAACTTGTAAAATAATGATATTATTAGGTCTATTGACTGGAGAGTGGACTTTGATAAACTTGTAAAGGAAAGTCTCCTCTATCTATCTCAAAAAAGAATTACTCTGCTAACAACAGAGGACTGATCTTCAAATTAGAGTTTGTGGACACCTGGGAGTACTGGAAGCTTTCCAAGGCCCAGGAATAGAACTGTGATTTTAAGGAAATCAGTTTCCAGATCTTCAACTTCCACATGTATGCTGTCCCAAAACTCTGTTAAAACTGTGTTTTGTACTTCCTATTTTCCATGTCTTCTTTTATAATTCCCTTTCTCACACTCTATGAAAGAAAAGTAAAGGATTCCACCTTTCCTGAATTGAATTTTGCTCTATTGTAATTTTCTTGGTTGAAAAATTTCACAAGCAGAAAAGGAGAGGACAGTTTCAAATAGTGGTGAAAAAGTGAATAACTCAGGTGATTGGTTAACAAATCCTTCTAAATAGGAGTTTCCTTAAAAATTTTTTTCATCAAAATTAAACAAGAATCTAACAAGTTCTTAATCAATAGATCACTAAAAAGCAATTTTTGTAATAGATCACTATGTATACAGTATTTGTTACATAACTCAGGAGTTCAAAGAATTGAGTAACAGGGCTGTAACAAATTCCCTCCCAGTTCTGCCTACTTATTTAGCTGCACTGTTTCTTAGTGCTTACAGCTACAAAAATGAAGCCAAAATATGTTTTCCATTTTAATAATAAGTAATATTCATATGTGGGGCTTCCCTGGTGGCTCAGATGGTAAAGAATCTGCCTGCAATGTGGGAGACCCGGGTTCAGTCCCTGGGTCAGGAAGATCCCCTGGAGAAGTGAACGGCTACCCACTCCAGTGTTCTTGCCTGGAGAATCCCATGGACAGAGGAGCCTGGCGGGCTACAGTCCATGGGGTCACAAAGAGTTGGACACGACTGAGCAACACTTTCACTTTTTTTTTCAATATTCATATATAGATATAACCTCATTTACCTCATTTAAAGATGTATTTCTGAAAAATGTGTATTGTTTAATGGACATTTATCAATATTTATAATAAATATTGCTTTGATCATGTGAATATTAATAATCAGAATGATAATTCAGATAGAATTTTTAATACCTAGAGTCTCTGTTCACTAAATTTTTAAATGCAAATGATACAGATAAAGTGTTATCGACTAATAAAAGGATCCTAAGTGATGGATCCTTATGGATCTTTATCCATCCATAAAGGAGCCATTTATGATGATAAATATGCATCATAAATATATATATATATATATTACAGTTCTCATGAGGAAATTACAAATATGTTTTGGAAGATAAAAAGGAAAAAAATTAGATCTCTTACATTTAAGGAACAATTTGTTTATATATTTAAAATGTATATGGGTAGATAAAATTGCTTTGGTAAAAAATATTTCAATTAAAAGAGCAACATAGCTTTTAGTTTAAAAGGCCAGTGTTCCCAATGTTCTTTTATTTTAAAAGGCCAATGATCTCTTATCTTCTGAACTTTAAAACAACTTTTGATGCTTAATATAACACAACAATTTAAAAATATTTGAAAAGATAAGGTAGAGCATGGTGATTATAGTTAATAATACTGTCTTGTATATTTGAAAGTAGCTAAGTCCATCCTAAAGGAGATCAGTCCTGGGTGTTCATTGGAAGGACTGATGCTGAAGCTGAAACTCTAGTACTTTGGCCACCTCATGGGAAGAGGTGACTCATTGGAAAAAACCCTGATGCTGGGAGGGATTGGGGGCAGGAGGAGAAGGGGACGGCAGAGGATGAGATGGCTGGATGGATCACTGACTCGATGGACACGAGTTTGAGTAAACTCCAGGAGTTGGTGATGGACAGGGAGGCCTGGTGTGCTGCGATTCATTGGGTCGCAAAGAGTCAGACACGACTGAGCGACTGAACTGAACTGAACTGAGGACAGTAGATCTCAAAAGTTCTTGTCACAAGAAAAAAAAATTATAACAATGTGTGTTAATGGATATTAACTAGACTTACTGTGATGATCATTTCACTATATATGCAAATATTGAATCATTATGTTGTACACCTGAAACTATAAAGCTGGATGTCATTTTTATCTCAACAAAAAAATGAAAATAAAAATAAAGCAGAAGAAAAAATGAAAAAAAAAAGAGAGGCAGGAGAAAATGTTTGGGGGTGATGGAAACATTCCCTCTTTTTTTTTTTTTCAAACATTCACTCTTCTGACACTGTTTATGGTTTTTTAGCAGGATATGCACATGGGGAGACTTATCAAAATGGATAATTTAAGCATACGCAGTTTATTGTATTCAATTGTATCTCCATAAAAGATGCTAAAAATAAAACTAAACAAAAACTTACTGACTGAATAAATATATATTTGAAAGGATAGAAATATTTTCAAAATTGGTTAAGAAAGTCCATGAGCAAAAACTGAATTTCCTGGACTAAAGGATGCTTCCTGACACTGTCCCTGCTTCACCTAGAGAAAGTTAAGCTTTCCAGGTACTGAAATTAGATGCTATATACAGTTCTCACCTTTTTAACATCTGAATACTCTTTCATGAATAAGATAAAGTGTTTCTGCTTGTCTTTATACTGAATATCAGCTCCTCAGGAAGGTCAAGGGAAATGTTTTTTCAAGAAAGTTGAACTCAAATACAGTTTACAGTATGTGTTTATTTCTGTGACTCAGAAACAAAAAGATGGTCAATACATTCTTTAAATCTACTCCATTATTCTAGGCTGAAAACATTTAATGCTACAAATATGTCCGTACTTTAAATTACTCTTAGTGGTAATGCAGATAAGACCTCACGCATATCAGTATTTAAGGGAAATGGAAATTAAAAATATACTAAATGCCTATTTGTGGAAATGTCTATTTAGTTCTGCTCATTTTAGATTGGGTTCTTTGGTTTTTTGATACTGAGTATAATAACTCATTTTTATAGTATTTCCTCAAAGTATTAGCCCATGACTTATTAGGGGGAATAAAAAGGTCCTTAGCCACATATGATTTGAGAATCACTGAAGCAGGAGATTTTTCTGAGTCTCAGGCTCCTCTGTTTGAACTAAGAACCTCAATACTTTAGAAATTTATTGTATGACTATATAAAATCATAAGTAAAATCACCTAGACTATAGCAGTCATTCAGTAGATGAAAGCTCTTTTCATACATACATATAGACTATTTTAATAATGATATCTAACCAATGTGATGCAATATACTGTTCTATAGTCTATATTAACTTATCCCCCAAGCCCTATGAGAAGGGTAAAATTATCAGCTTCATTTTATAGGTAAAGAGACTGAGGCCCAAGGTCATTGTAATTATCAGTTTTCACTAGATATTGTTGTAATAACAAAGAATCTCAAATTTTCAGTAGCTTAAATAGTACACACTTATTTCTCACTGAAGTTATATTCTGGTAGCTGCCTGCCATTTTCCTCAGTTCTTTTTATGGGTCTTCTCAATGCAGACCCCAGGTTGAAAGAGTAGCCAGGTCTAACTGAGGATACATCATTTTCTTGGTAGAGGGAAAGATCAAGAGAAACGGTGGAAACATACAACAGTTCTTAAAGCTGCTTGCTAGATATGGTATACATCATGTTTCCACACATACCACTGGCCAGGGCACATACATGATTAAGCCCAAGATCAATAGTGTGAGGAATGTATTATCCTCTTACAAGAAGGGGAAATTATTATTTGGGAAGAATAATGCAGTCTATCACAATTATACAACTTGTAGGTAACTATGTTAATATCCAAACCTGGCAGTCTAGCACCAAAGTCTGCATTCTTCAGCATATCATATTTCTTATTTCCAGAGGGATGAATCAAATGGAGAAATAAAATCCCAGCAGCACTTTTCTCCTATATTCAACATGCTATAAAAATTGATGCCCATATAGAATACATGAAGCCAGACAAGAAGCCCTAGGACAAATTCAAGGTCACTCAGGGCTACAGTATTTCGTCATCGATGCATCTCCAATCACAGAGAGATACCTTATTGGGAAAGCACAGATGAGATCGAACACAATATATGTCCATATTCCAGTTCCACGGTAATGACAAATGTTTGATTTTAAGGCCAAATATCTGCTATCCCCATTGTTTAAAAAAAAAAGAAAAGATTTCATTTAAGACAAAATAAAGCTCAATTTCTCACCAAGTCCATTTGTCACTCTTTGTACCATTAGGCTTACATTTCTTTAATACACAGATGACATTGTATTAACCAGATATTCTGCACTGTCATATACGCATATATGATACAGAATACTTAAAATTTTCTCTTTTGTGTAATTCTATGTGTAGATTGTTTGCCACCTAGTGGCAGTCGTTTTCAATTCAAACATTAATATTCATGACCAATTTTAATTAGTTTTTTTTAAGGAAAGATCCCAAAGTCATAAAACGCTTAAAAGTGTTGACAATGACATTATTTTGCTCTAGCAATCTTTAAAAAAAAATACCTTGCAAGTTTGCTTTGTATTTAATCCTTGACAATGACAGATGACGCAGTGTATTCAGAAGTCATTTCCTGTTGCAAGAAGAATGTAGAGAATGATAAAATGAATATTTTAATTTTTAGTAAATAATACTAAGATGTTCTTTGGATGTGGTGGTTTTCTGTTTTGCTTTCAATATTGCCTAGCAAAATACACATACAGAGTTGCAAAACTCATTGATTTATCACAAGCACTTTTTGGCCTATGTGACTCTGAGGATTTAGGCACTGTTCCTGGTGGTCATGTTTATACTTTTAATATCTTATTAAAAGTTATTATGGAGTCAAAATGTAAAATACTAGGCAGCAGGGTTAGAAGAAAATTCTAAAATATTGCAAATAAAAATAAGATAGTATTTCATATCAATCAGACTAGCAAAAATTAGAATCTGGCTAGTGAAAAATTTGTGCAATGCTGGTAGAAATATAGGTCAGTGCCACCATGCAAGCCAGAAATATGACAACACTTAAGTATATGCTTATTCTAGCTTTTGCACAGCAAAGGAAATTATAAACAAAATGAAAAGAAAACCTACAGACTGGGAGAAAATATTTGTAAATGATGTGACTGACAAGGGATTTCCAAAATATACAAACAGCTCATACAACTTAATAACAAAGAGAAAACAACTCACTCAAAAAATGGGCAGAAGACCCGAATAGACATTTCTCCAAAGAAGACATCCAGATGGCCAATAAGCACATGAAAAGATGCTCAACATTACTAATTATTAGAGAAATGCAAATCAAAATGACAATGAAATATCACCTCATACTGGTCAAAATGGTCATTATTAAAAAGTTTATAAACAATAAAAGGTGGACAGGATGTGGAGAAAAGGGAACCCTCCTACACTATTGGTGGACATGTAAATTGATGCAGCCACTGTGAAAAAAAGGGCTTCTCAAGTGGTGGTAGAGGTAAAGAACCCGCTTGTCAATACAGGAGACATAGAGACATGGGTTCAATCTCTGAGTCAGAAAGATCCCCTGGGAGAGGGCATGGCAATCCACTCCAATCCCATGGTCAGAGAAGCACGGTGGGCTACAGTCTATAGGGTCACATGGACTCAGACAGAGCTGAAGGGACTCAGCACGCACTGTGATAAAAAAAGTATGGAGGTTCCTTTGCTGTCTATGTGTGTGTGCTCAGTATCTTCAGCCGTGACCAACTTTGTGTGACCCTGTGAACTGTAGCCCGCCAGGCTCCTCTGTCCATGGGATTTTTCCAGCAAGAATACTGGAATGGGTTGCCATGTCCTCCTCCAGGGGATCTTCCTGACCCAGGAATCAAACCAGCATCTCCTGCGTCTCCTACATTGCTGGTGGGATTCTTTATCACTGAGCCACCATGGAGGTTCCTTAAAAACCTAAAAGTAGAGTTACCATGTGATCCAGCAATACCACTCCTGGGCAGATACCTGGAGAAAACTCTAATTCAAAATGATACTCATGCCCCAATGTTCATAGCAGCACTATTTACAATAGTCAAGATATGGAAGCAACCTAAACGTCTGCTGACTGGTGAATGGATAAAGAAGATGTAGCATATACACAATGAAAGACTATTTAGCAATAAAAAAGAATGAAATAATGCTATTTGCAGCAACATAGATGAACCTGGAGATGATCATACTAAGTGAAGTCAGTCAGATAGAGAAAGACAAATAAATACCATAGATGCCACTTAAATGTGGAATCTAGAATATGATACAAATGAAGTAATTTGCAAAACAGAAACAGACTCATAGACATGGAAAACAAATTTATTTCCCCCAAAGGGGAAAGAGGATGGAGGAGGAATAAATTAGGAGTCTGGGATTAATAGATACAGACTACTATATACAAAATAGACAAACAAGATCCTACTGTATAGCACATATATTTAATCTATTTAAGCAGATTAGAATACCTGGGAAAAGGACATGGAATTGGGAAATTGATATAAAAAGGAACGAGTGAAGGGATGCATAACTCAGCTAATATGAAAGGATCTCACAGGGATCCATGGTGATAATGGGCCTTAAACTGAGAACCAGTGATGATGAAGATCAACTCAGTCTCTGAACATGAGGTCAAAATAATGACAGTTGTAACAAATTTAAGATCAAATTAAAAAGCAGTTGTTTTAGAATAGAAAGCCCAGAGATAAATCCATGAACCTATGGACATCTTATCTTTGACAAAGGAGGCAAGAATATACAATGGAAAAAAGACAACCTCTTTAACAAGTGGTGCTGGGAAAACTGGTCAACCACTTGTAAAAGAATGAAACTAGAACACTTTCTAACACCATACACAAAAATAAACTCAAAATGGATTAAAGATCTAAATGGAAGACCAGAAACTATAAAACTCCTAGAGGAGAACATAGGCAAAACACTCTCCGACATAAATCACAGCAGGATCCTCTATGACCCACATCCCAGAATATTGGAAATAAAAGCAAAAATAAACAAACGGGACCTAATGAAACTTAAAAGCTTTTGTATAACAAAGGAAACTATAAGCAAGGTGAAAAGACAGCCCTCAGATTGGGAGAAAATAATAGCAAACGAAGCAACACACAAAGGATTAATCTCAAAAATATACAAGCAACTCCTGCAGCTCAATTCCAGAAAAATAAATGACCCAATCACAAAATGGGCCAAAGAACTAAACAGACATTTCTCCAAAGAAGACATGCAGATGGCTAACAAACACATGAAAAGATGCTCAACATCACTCATTATCAGAGAAATGCAAATTAAAACCACAATGAGGTACCATTACACGCCAGTCAGGATGGCTGCTATCCAAAAGTCTACAAGCAATAAATGCTGGAGAGGGTGTGGAGAAAAGGGAACCCTCTTACACTGTTGGTGGGAATGCAAACTAGTACAGCCACTATGGAGAACAGTGTGGAGATTTCTTAAAAAACTGGAAATAGAACTGCCATATGACCCAGCAATCTCACTTCTGGGCATACACACTGAGGAAACCAGACCTGAAAGAGACACGTGCACCCCAATGTTCATCGCAGCACTGTTTATAATAACCAGGACATGGAAGCAACCTAGATGTCCATCAGCAGATGAATGGATAAGGAAGCTGTGGTACATATACACCATGGAATATTACTCAGCCATTAAAAAGAATTCATTTGAATCAGTTCTAATGAGATGGATGAAACTGGAGCCCATTATACAGAGTGAAGTAAGCCAGAAAGATAAAGACCAATACAGTATACTAACGCATATATATGGAATTTAGAAAGATGGTAATGATAACCCTATATGCAAAACAGAAAAAGAGACACAGATGTACAGAACAGACTTTTGGACTCTGTGGGAGAAGGCGAGGGAGGGATGTTTCGAGAGAACAGCATCGAAACATGTATATTATCTTTGGTGAAACAGATCACCAGCCCAGGTTGGATGCAAGAGACAAGTGCTCAGGGCTGGTGCACTGGGAAGACTCAGAGGAATCGGGTACAGAGGGAGGTGGGAGGGGGGATCGGGATGGGGAATACATGTAAATCCATGGCTGATTCGTGTCAGTGTATGACAAAAACCACTACAATATTGTAAAGTAATTAGCCTCCAACTAATAAAAATAAATGGAAAAAAATATTTTGAGAAAAAATAAAACAATACAAGAAAAAAAAGAAAAAAAAAAGCAGTTGTTTTAAAAACAAAATTTTCTTTCTTAGCAAAGGAAATTTTCTCTCAAACAGAAGAGACAATTTTTTTAGCTGAATGATTTTTGTTTGGGGCTAATTGTAGAAGTTATTTATATGTTAAGTTAAATGGTCATTGAGATTTTTTTTTATTTGTTTCATTTTATTTATTTTTTTTACTCCCTGCAGTCTTATTTATTACAGAGAAAAAAATGAAAGACAAGTAATCATCCAGTAACAGAGAAATAGTTCAGCCAATTGGAATCACTGTAGGAATGTTATGTGAGATTTTTTTAAATATATAGTTATTAAATGGACAAAGTTTTGAGCTTAAAGGAAACACTGGAATCAACATTGCCGGGAGAAATATCAATAACCTCAGATATGCAGATGACATCACCCTTATGGCAGAAAGTGAAGAAGAACTAAAGAGCCTCTTGATGAAAGTGAAAGAGGTGAGTGAAAAAGTTGGCTTAAAGCTCAACATTCAGAAAACTAAGATCATGACATCTGGTCTCATCACCTCATGGCAAATAGATGGGGAAACAGTGGAAACAGTGGCTGACTTTATTTTTCTGGGCTCCAAAATCACTGCAGATGGTGACTGCAGCCATGAAATTAAAAGATGCTTACTCCTTGGAAGGAAAGTTATGACCGACCTAGATAGTATGTTAAGAAGCAGAGACATTACTTTGTCAACAAAGGTCCGTCTAGTCAAGGCTATGGTTTTTCCAGTGGTCATGTATGGATGTGAGAGTTGGACTATAAAGAAGGCTGAGCACAGAAGAATTGATGCTTTTGAACTGTGGTGTTAGAGAAGACTCTTGAGAGTCCCTTGGACTGCAAGGAGATCCAACCAGTCCATCCTAAAGGAGATCGGTCCTGGGTGTTCATTGGAAGGACTGATGCTGAAGCTGAAACTCCAATACCCTGGCCACCTCATGTGAAGAGTTGGCTCATTGGAAAAGACCCTGATGCTGGGAGGGATTGGGGGCAGGAGGAGAAGTGGTGGATGGCATCACTGACTTGATGGACATGAATTTGAGTGAACTCCGGGAGTTGGTGATGGACAAGGAGGCCTGGCGTGCTGCAGTCCATGGGGTCACAAAAGTCAGACATGACTGAGCAACTGAACTGAACTGAACTGATACAAACACTCGGTGGAATATAGATGGGAAGTGACTAAAAGGGAACAAGATAAAAATAGAGATATTTAAGGGGAGAAATAGTTGTGGTCAGCATTCGTCAAAATCTGAGAGTCCTATCTCAAGTGGGAAAACAAAGCTGGGCTTGTGGGCTGTGTGCTGAGTTGCTTCAGTCAAGTCCAAATCTGTGTGACCCTAGAGACCATAGTCCTCCAGGCTCCTCTGTCCATGGGATTCTCCAGGCAAGAGTACTGGAGTGGGTTGCCATACCCTCCTCCAGGGGATCTTCCCAACCCAGGGATCGAACCCACATCTCTTACGTCTCCTGCATTGGCGGGCAGGTTCTTAACCACTAGCACATCCTGGGAAGCAGTGTTGCGCTTGCTCCATAGAGAATGATGGTGTTGTCAGACCACATTTTACTCCACTTTGCAGACTCACGGGGAATAAGAGCACCTTAAAGCTATAGAGATAACCTGTGCAAAGCAAATACACCTGTTGACTTCACCTAACTTGGTGCTTCTCAGACTTACTTGATTAAGTCACCTTTGTTTCTACAAAGAAAGCCATTAATATCTGCCAAACATGCCTTTCACAGCCACTTGGGAAAACACTAGCTTTAGTGAACTGCCTACCATCATCCCTTCATTTTAACCTATATTTTCCATTTCACCTGTCTTTGCAATGCCTATAACTTATACCAGTTTCCTTGAAAATATACACACACACAGTGGTAAAAGTACATGCTTCTTGAGAAATTTTAAGCAACAAGAGAAGTAGATTTTGTCTCAAAACTGAGATCATACCATACATCCAGATTTGTGTTTCCTTTTTTCATTAGTAGATCTTTTTCAGTATAGTCACATCACATATATTGTGCTTTTTTAGCAACCGCAGAATATTCCAGAATAGGAACATAAATGACCAAGGGCAGGTTTTAGTACCAGGATGGAGGAAGGGGGCAGACCCAAAGGACACAGATAGTCCTTTAAGGGAGGGACCCAGAGAAGGCTGCATCAGGCCAAGGAACATTGGCTCTGGACAGCGTGAGGGAGTCAAGAGGCACTTTTAAACAGAAGGCAGTGGAGGGGGGATAATGCTGCAAAAATAAGGCTATAAAATGAGAAACCATGGATATTAAGATTAGACTAGGGAGGAAAATGATATATGTATAGAATCAAAACAGCATTAAATATAGTTTAAAATATTTACAATATACCAGGTACCAGGCTAGGTGCTTTAGATACATTTTTTTCTTTAATCTTCAGCATTCCTCCCTCAAAATTTTGTGCGACAGGTTTTAATACTTCCATTATACCTGTGAGGAAACTGAGAATTCAAAAATTCAAGCAAGTTGGTGAGGGTCGCAACGCGACTAAATGACAGGCTGAGTCTGTCTGACCCGAATGAGGCAGGACCCAGTTATCACCTCACAAGTCAGCTGTACCAGGGGAGAAAGGCTGTGATTGTTCTTACCTGGTGGGGGTGAGGGGGGTGTTGGCACCATGGTCAGGACCAGCCATTTATGTTTGGTGAGTTTTTTGATGGCACAGGTGATGGGGGCGGGGGTGTCAATATCAAGGTGGGAAAAAATGCCTCAAGGCTTCTTTTCCTGAATATAGAGGTTGTTTTCTAATCTCTTTCTTTTCAAAATCAGCTGAAGAATGTTATAAAACCATGTGGCTTGAAACTCTTTAAGCACACATCCTTCTGGGGTCTTCTCGACACTTCCTGACCAGCTTTCTCACACTTTCTCAAAAAAAATAGTCATTGGCCCTCTACTTTCAGGAGGGGACTTCCCTTCTTCAGCTTCCCATCTCACGGAGCTCTCTCAGCTGCGCCCTCGGCATGGCCCCGGTGCGTCTTCATGTCATTAAACTGAGAGATTCTGGAGAGGAGGAAGAGTGACCTACATCTGCACGTGAGTTTGGTTCTTCACCCTGCTTGGCCTGGCGCAGCAAGGGGCACAGAGGCGGGGACTCCGAAGTGATTGTTCAGTGGATGGGAGGACAACCCGCCACATTCAACAGGGAGAGGAGACAGGTGTATAAGAGGCACTCCCTTGGTTTCCATGGGAATGACATGAGTGGGAAAGGCAAAATGATATGAATGGACATAATGCTAAGATGATTGTCTGGGAAAGGAGCTGGAACATGCACAGCTCACTTTACAAAGAGGAAGAAAAATAATTAAATTCTTCTATTTTCAAGTGTTTTACTCAATGTTAACTATCAATAGATCAGGAATAAAGTAAAAGTGCAACCATATACCCTTTGTATATTTATATATAAACATATACATATATGCGGGCTTCCCTGGTGGCTCAAATGGTCAAGAATCTTCCTGCAATGCGGGAGACCCAGGTTTGATCCCTGGGTACAGAAGATCCCCTGGAAAAGTGAATGGCAATCCACTCCAGTATTCTTGCCTGGAGAATTCCATGGTCAGAGGAGCCTAGTGGGCTACACACACCACATGGGGTAGCAAAAAGCCGGACACAACTAAGAGACTAACACACATATACAAATGTATTTCCGGGGCTTCCCTGTGGCTCAGTGGTAAAGACTCTGCCTGCCAATGCGGGAGATGTGAGTTTGATTCCCTAATTGGGAAGATCCCCTGGAGAAGGAAATGACAATCAACTCCTGTATTCTTGACTGGGAAATTCCATGGACAGAGGAGCCTGATGGGCTACAGTCCAAGGGTCACACAAGAGTTAGACATGACTTAGCAAGTAAACAACAACAACAGACATATTTGTACATGTTTACACATACAAAATACATATACAATTTTATCTTACCAATGTAATAACTATATATAAATATCTGTATGTAAATATCTATATCAAATATACTTTATAGGCCCCTAAGAAGCTTAGTTATCTGTATAGAAAAATCCAGCTCTTGCTGGTATATACAGTTATAGTCACTGACATATCATGGTTTTATTTTATGAAACACCTCATCATAAATTAGTCCCTTCCATGTAGAGGGAAGATTTCCCGAACAAAAAGTTCTCACAATAGAGATGTTGGTGAGTCACTCTCATTTTGGTGACTCATGGTACTTTGGTTTTATAACCTTTTGAGTAATATGATAATAGTAATGCTTAATTTGTATGTGCCTCTACAGACCTCTGAAAATCACCTAGGCAGTGTGGAGCCGCAAATAGAGGCTTTCAAATTTTAATTCCAGCTATACTCCTTCTGAAGTATGTGCATTTGGGTAAGTGCTAAGCTTTCATCTCTCTCTGTGTAAAGAATCTACCTTAAAACAGCCACTTTGAGGATTAAAGGAGGTAATCAAACAAAAAACCGTATTTTGCTCCCAAATATTAGAAGTATTTCTATCCCTCTGCTTCCCCTTTCAATAACAATAAAAGTGTAAAGGAGTGGGTGACTTCCCTGGTGGTCAAGATGTTAAGACTCTGCACTTCCAATGCAGAGGGCACAGATTTGATCCCTGGTCGGGGAACTAGGATCCCACAAGTCTTGTGGCATGGCCAAGATAAATAAATAAATAAAAATTTTAGACAAGGGTGACTCCAAGTTTTAAAAAGTGTCAGGAGTTAGTCGTTGACATTCAATTAAGTTAAACCATGAATTTATATACTGATTACCAAAGTGAGGCTAAGATCAGTTGCCCACTTAGATGGTCTGTGTTGAATTCATATTTATTGTCAAGGGTTTTCTGTGTTGTCTACTCTGACATTCAGCCTTCCCTGCTAGGAAAGCCTGAAATCAAGAAGCACGTTGAGCCTTGATGTCTCACAGTATCTTTGAAGGTAGATCATATTGTGTAGACGATAAAAGCGAGCACAGAGAAATCAAGTAATCTTGCCCAAGGTTATAACAAAGCTAGAAAGCATGAGTAGACAAAATTGGAAAGCTAGTGCTTTATATTCCAGAAATCTCTGTGACTTCCTGTTATTGTTGTGACTCCTTTACTTCCTATGGTTTGTATGCTGCAGCGATTTGCAACAATCCAAGGAAGATAAATTGAAGGCCTATCTGTGCCAACCTCCAAATGTTTCAATTCAACCAGCATTTCCCGAGCCTCAATGGCAAATGTTAACCCTCATTGTTTCTTCTATTTTACTCAATGCTCCCTTCCTCTTCTTCCTGATGACTGGAAATCTACCCCTGGAAATTACTCTTTAGATGAATGGTGAGCTCTCTGGTAAAATACAGACTTTTTTTTCCATATCAGTATCTATTTGTTCCCGCACCATATTAGTAATCCGTGCCTTAAAGTGAATTAGCTTGGCTGCATTTTTATAATGACGAGCAAGGCATGTCACAGGCCAGTAAAAAATGAAAAGGGAGGCTGTGGGGACATGTGCAGGGCTTCCTCACACAACACCCTGGCTTGATTCTCTGCAACTAGGGCTGTCTGGTCCCATAAAACAGTCCAGGAAAGCATGTGGAATGCGTACATGGTAGAATATCGTGCAGTTGTTAAAATGATGTTTTCAAAGAAAATTTAATGAGACGGAAGAATACTCCTAAAGAATCATTAACTGGAAAAAACAGTGACAAAAAATTGTGTTTAACACATGATTGCAATTTTGTAATATGTGTGTATGCATATATGTGAGTACGCATGTGAGTGTATTTGAGTGTGTGTGTGTGTATGTGTTAGTACTGATATTTTGGCTGAGTCAGAGATGAGATTATGTGAGCTTCACCTGAGGCGTTTAATCCACCACAACCTGGCAGAAGTCTTCTGTGAGTTTGGGGCAAACCAGTCTTCTGCCTGTCATAAAATCTGTCAAAACCAGGAGCTGTTGCTGATGAAATAGAAACAAAAGAACTCCAAACTGCAAGAAGGGTGAAGATGAAAGGGCTCTGAGATCATCTACCTCCTTTCCGTATCCCAGAGGTAAATGCAACATTTCTTGTGGTGGCTTCCAGAAATGTATTCTCATGCAAGTATGGATCTCACCCTTATCATTTTTTAGTATATGGAGTTACAGTCTTCTGCATCATTTTACTTTCTACTCCCTATACTTTAACTTTTCCTATCAGTATTTGTTTTATTTCACAAAACTTTATGTAATGCTTTCTATGTGTTAAGCCATCATCTAGCACTTTGCAAACATTAAATCCTTTAATCCTCATAAAAACCTATGAGATGGGTACTGTTCTTGTGTCCACCTCACAGACAAGCAAAGTGAGGTGCACAGAGATTATATGTGCTATGGTGGTGGGGCCAGGTTTTGAATTAAAGTATAGCTCCAGAGTCTGCACTGAGGTTTCAGAATCCACTTCTAATCACTAAGCTGAGCCTCTGTTTGGCATGTACAGACAGTATATATAATCTTAGTGTATACATGGGCTCCCCTGGTAGCTCAGTCAGTGAAGAATCTGGCTGCAATGCAGGAGACCCAGGTTTGATCCCTGGGTTGGGAAGATCCCCTGGAGAAGGAAATGGCAACCCACTCCAGTATTCTTGCCTAGAAAATCCTATGGACAGAGGAGCCTGGTGGACTGCAGTCCACGGGGTCACAAGACTTGGACACGACTTAGCAGTCAACTAAACCACCACCATTGTATACATAGACGTCATCTTTCTTAATAACTGAGTGATATTTCATTTCATGAATAACCATGATCCAATAAATCTATAAATCTAATCTACTATTTATAAGTACTTTGGTTGTTTTCAGTTTTATATTATAAAAAAGTTACAAAAAATTGCATTTATCATCTATCTCTGTATAAACATGCAAGATAGCCTCAGGATAAATGCTTGGCAGTGATGTTGCAAAATCAAAAGGCCAATTCTTTAAACATTTGATAAATAATGCCAAATTATCTCAGAAAAATTTGCTATCAACCTTTCTCTTATTAACAGTTTATGAGAATGCTTATTTTCTTCACACCCAAATGCTCTGGCTTGCCAATTTATCAACAGTGAAGGGAGGAAGCTGAGATTGGTTTCTATTTGTACTTGCATTTTAAAAATTAAAAATGAGGTTGGACACATTTTTATATGTTTGTTGAACAGATAATATTTTTCCTTCTATGAACTGCCTTTTATGCATTTTATCCTTTGAGGTTTCTCCAGTGAGTTTTTTTCTTATTGATTATCAAGTGCTTTTTGTTTTTGAAGGCTGTTAGCCTTTGTCTGTCATATGTAATACATATGTATTTCCCCAGGTTGGAGGAAATCAGTGTCAGCCAAGTGAACATTGTGGAATCAGTAGTCTGGACACTTCCAGCAACGTGGTATCAAGATGGGCAGTAGTGAATGACACAATGAATAAGTCATGGTGTCCCCTCACATGTGAAAGTGCAGAGTCGAAGGCAGTGGCTCTGAATATGTGCAGAAAGGCATCATGCCCAGCCCTCCCAGAAGTTTCCAGAAGGGTAATGTCACAAGATTCATCTCAGGAAAAGACCGAGCTTCCAATTAATCAGGTACATTGAAAGAGGTTTAAGTATATAGAACTTAGGAGGATTTTCAATAAATGTAATACTTGTTCTCAATGGTAGCTCAGGCAAGGCATATACTTTTCAAGGCAGTCTGCCTAGACTGAAACCAGAGTTTAAATATTATTAGCTCTAGGCCAGTTACATAGTCTGTCTGTGTCTCAGTTTCCTCACTCATGGCTTGTGGGCAGAGGGTAGTAGCCCTCGCCTAGGGGTGAGGATGCTATGATAGCATACGGGAGCTGCCCAGGCTAGGGCTTGCACCTCAGGAGTGTCGAGTAAAGGACGGCTCTGAAGATGGCCACAGGGGAGGCCAAGAGGTCCATCTGATGCATATTCTTCATGGAGACAAGATATTAAGGAGAATGGCACCAAAAAATTAACAGCAAATATCTCTGGCTAGTGAAAGATGAAAGTGTTAGTCACTCAGTTGTGTCTGACTCTTTGCGACCCCATGAACTGTAGCCCACCAGGCTCCTCGGTCCATGGAATTGCCCAGGCAAGAATGCTTGAGTGGGTAGCCATTTCCTCCTCCAGGGGATCTTCCCAACCCAGGGATCAAACCTGGGTCTCCCACATTGCAGCAGATTCTTTACCATCTGATCCACCTGGCTGGTAGGATTGGGGAAATTCTATATTTTTCTCATTTGTCTGCATTTTCTTTAATGAACAAACATATACTTCTACCATTGACATAAAATATTACTTTTAATAACCTGTTCTCTCCCAGTAGACTTTGTTTATTAACCTCAACTAACTCTGATTCCTACCATGTTCCTCAGATCTATCAATCACATCTAGCTAGCTAGCTAGCTCTCCAGCCATGACCTTTCTACAAAGAATTCATTACATTCTAAAGTGAAAACAGGTCCAGGGGAGGGAAAAAGAGAACACAATGGAAAATACATGTAAGTAGGTCCTAAGATCCAACAGAGCTGTTATATTTTGAGAACAACTTTGGCTCTGAGCTTCCAGGAAGACAAAGCAAAAAAAGGAAGGGAAAAAAAAAAAAAAAAGATCTCATTTCCTTTAGAGAAGAAAAAAGTTCCCCAGGGAACTTTTCTAGTTGAAGAGGCAGTAGGAGATAAAGAAGGCAATATTTTCAGAAATGTCAATTCATACTAGTATTTCTTGAAATGTCTCTCAGTGAGAAGTAAGGTAACAATAAAACCCAGTTAAGACATTTTGGGAACTTATCCGATGGCTCAGCGGTAAAGAATCTGCCTCCAGTGCAGGAGATGTGGGTTTTGATCCTTGGATCAGGAACATCCCCTGGAGGAGAAAATAGCAATCCACTCTAGCAATCTTGCCTGCAAAATTCCATGGGCAACACCTTCACCATAATGTGTCCATCTTTCTACTGTGGAGATATTGGCTTGAACCATAGATTTTTTTTTTTCCATTTATTTTTATTAGTTGGAGGCTGATTACTTTACAATATTGTAGTGGTTTTTGTCATACATTGACATGAATCAGCCATGGATTTACATGTATTCCCCATCCCAATCCCCCCTCCCACCTCCCTCTCCACCCCATCCCTCCAGGTCTTCCCAGTGCACCAGGCCCGAGCACTTGTCTCATGCATCCAACCTGGGCTGGTGATCTGTTTCACCAAAGATAATATACATGTTTCGATGCTGTTCTCTCGAAACATCCCACCCTCGCCTTCTCCCACAGAGTCCAAAAGTCTGTTCTGTACATCTGTGTCTCTTTTTCTGTTTTGCATATAGGGTTATCGTTACCATCTTTCTAAATTCCATATATATGCGTTAGTATACTGTATTGGTCTTTATCTTTCTGGCTTACTTCACTCTGTATAATGGGCTCCAGTCGAACCATAGATTTTTATACATGTATGAATTATCTTGAGAGCTAAATTAGGTTTTCTACTTTTGTTTTGTTACACCACACCTAGTACACTTGGCATTTATAACTCACTAACTGCTTTGATCCAGTGCCATATATACATTCCTTTTCATCTTTAGCTGTTGATATATGAATTTCAAACACAATTTATTCTTAAATTTACTTTGGATAAAATCAATTTGGTGGTTTGAATCACATAAAGGTTTATGAGAAAATGTTACAAGTAAGGTCCTTTTATTGCATGAAATTCAGAAATGCTTTACTAGCAAACATTGGGACTAGGAGAGGCATCAGCGACCGCAGCAGTAGAAGCATTAGTTTATCTGTGTGCGGCCCCAGACTGGGAGGAAGATGCTAATTAAAGTAAAGACACGGACCAGAAGGGCGATGGAGATCGACACTGGGCCCACAGACAAGGTGGAACCAGGCAGGGAGTGTGCGGAGGAGACAGAGGGAATTCCCTCCGGGCAGCTGTGGCTCCTCTACCGCGGCAGACGGATGAGCGTTGGGAAGACATCAGCTGGTCACAGGATGTGAAGCGCTTCAGTCCTGCATCTGGGGCTGGCTCTGAGAGGAGGGGTGGTCTTCGGCAGTGATGGACCCTGCTCTATCTTACCTCCTGGCCCTGTCACTCATAATGAGGCATCGCATATCCTCTCACTCTGCGGGACACCAGAGCCGCTGCCCGCTCCCCTGGATGCCCACCCAGTCTTGTGTGTCTGTTGGTGGGAGACTGTGAGGACCCCAGGTGCAGGGTTCCGGCCCGAGGGGCCCTTGCTGGCTTTTGGGTTTTAGTTTGCAGTCCTGTGTGCTTCCCTCTCTTACGGCTGTGTCCCTGATTCTCAATAAAATATTTCTTGGCCAAAAAAAAAAAAAAAAATAACATATCTTTTAAACACTTTGCATATTTAGAAAGCAGTTCAAATTGATGAGATGCTATCCTCATCAGAATGCTTGATGTTCAAATTTAGTTATTGCTCTGATTTCCCTGCATTGTGTGTTTTAAATATGAAATTTAAAAGAATCCCCAAGTTTACTTAGGTATGATAAAAAGAGATAAAAATACACAAAATGATCCCTTTTTACATGCAGGTTGAGGCAAATAATCATAAATTACAAACTTCAGTAACTCACTTCAAAAATGTATTCTGAAGAAAAATCTATTCTTAACTAACCAAGTGGGGGTAAGGAGGATTGATTTTTTTTTTTTCAGAAATGGTTTTGTTTCTTTACCTTGTTGATATAAATCCAAGAAAAACTAAAAGATCACAAATGTAGGAGAGTGACAGATTTATCTTTTTAATTGCTAGTATAATTAGATAGATAGATGATGATAGAAGATAGGCAGATAGAAGGAAAGAAAGAAAGAAAACATTTCTCTTGTGTCTATTTTATTAGTTGCCACTCTTTCATCAACTCAAATAATGGAGTTTTTAACGGCTTATACTATAGTTTTCTTTTTTCCCGATTGGTCTTTAAACTGCTTCTAAGATTTAGAAAGAAATGTACAGCAATGTACTATACCTAGTAAACTCTTATTAGCTTCATTAGTGACTTGTATTGTTTTAACATATTTCCTCTTGACATGGAAGACTATTCCACTATCAAAATACTAAAACCTTTGCAGGGCCCTATCTGAATTTATGTTAGCAGCTTATTATTTAATCTGACTTTTATCACATGAAAACTGAACCAATGTAAGATATGGCATTAACTTTTGGATACTATTACATATTCCTTTTACATTTGTGAAAAGCCTTACTTCTTAGTCTAAGTGCCCTCTGAAAACACCTGAAGGACCATTTTGGGGTGAATCATACTGTAATGAGGCTTCTCTTCTCTCCTGATAACTGATCTCCCTTAGAGGCTGACCCAAATGTAGTCACATAAAGATAAATTTCACTGCAGTAGAGTGTGTAAACTATTATTAACAAAATAATATGAATCAAAGTAATTTTTCAAAACTAAGTTACAAATTTTAGGCTCTCGTGAAATTTGAAGCATATTTTAAAAGTTAATTGAATAGTTATATTGTTAATATAAGCAATTTTTTCAGTGTTTTTCTGAAAGCAGCTTTGAAACAAGAAGACAAAGATAAAATGATGCTCTAAGTAAAAAGGGTTATTCAGAAAATGAAGCAAATTTAATGACATAAACAAATCATTACTGCTAGTAAAGATGCCAAGCTAGACTAAATAGTGCTCAAATAGATGCAATAAAAACATTAGTCCAAATAATTTCTACACTAGATGAATTAAGGGGTCTTATGTAATAAATTACTACCACACTATGATGAGTCTACAGTATTGACAGCTAACAGTTGGTGGGTGCTTGTCAGATGACGCGCTAGAACAATATCATTGCATTCTCACATGAACTCTTAGAGGTAGATTCTATTATAATCGTGTTTTATAAGTGAGGAGACTGACATACAGAGAGGTTAAGCAAATTTCCCAAAGTTACATGGTTATTAAGTGGTATCCAGCCAGGATTTGAACCTATAATTAGGCATCATTGTCAAATATCTTAATCACCATATAGGCTAGCATGGCTCCTATCTACATTAATTAGTGGTGTTTGCTTGTTATAAACATAAGCTACCACGTGACCAGCTAAGTAACAGTGGACTAGAAAGGTCCCTTAGGACCTTTAGGACTAGACAATTCCCTTAGGAATTATCCCAAGTCTTTGAGTTAGCTGGTAGCAAAGCCAAGAATCCCGGTTTTCCTGTTGAGTGTGTTTCTCAAAAGTGTGCTGCCTCCCAGTTGTATAATATGTGAAGAAAGCCAGAAAGTAAATTTAGAAAGATAATCTGTGGTAAGATTAAACATCATCAAAGTGATTCAGTCATTTCAATTAACAGTGCCTGTCTAGGTGCTTCCTCCCAACCCCACTCCCACCCTCCAGTTTTCTATTCATCGGGGCATTTTAAAAAGTCGCAAGATATTGATCTGACTGAATTTCTTAGACATGTGAAATTCCACCACAGTCCTGAGTTATGGCCATGAAGAAGACACAGTCCTAGCTCACTTGTGCATTATTTTATTAGAAGCTTGCTATTGTTTGGATCACAGATTAAGAAGGTAGGAGCCTTCTGAGCTACTCACCTAACATCTTTTATTAATTTTAAATTAACCTAGAAATTAAAGGGAGTTGCTTTTATTAGAAAGAAAAATTGGTTTGGTAATTATCTGAATAGTCACCAGCTTGCGTTTTATTCTCAGGTCAAGGCTTGATTTGTTTACATAACCTTCAGAAAGTCAATAAATTTCTCCCAGTCTTAAGATAAAAATTATGAAGCTTAATTTCATCCTGCTTTTTGTCACTTAACACTGTCCAGTAGTTCTCCTATCTGTAATGTGTTCCCCTTAACAGATGATATGGGATAAGCAGAGAAATCTGAGGAGGTGTGATTGCATTCAAGTCTGGCTGGGCTTTCCCCTTTCTTTCCCAAATGCTAAGCCTTGGGTACCATCCCTGTAAGAACCACTGAGGCACAGTTACAAGGAATGGGGCTGAGGCCTTAGAAAGAGACGCGCATGACTACACTGCTGGTTATGTCATATAAATCTTCCTAGGAGAACACTTTCAATACTCTACAGATGCCCAGAAAATAATGTGCAAACCCACAAGCCTAGCAATTTCACTTTTAGCAACTCACCCTGGTGTCTCAGTGGTAAAGAATCCGGAGGAGACAGGGGTTCGATCACCAGGTCAGGAAGATCCCCTGAAGAAGGAAATGGAGGCCTACTCCAGTATTGTTGCCTGGGAAATTCCATAGACAGAGGAACCTGGTGGGCTACAGTCCATGGGGCTACAAAAGAGCTGCACAAGACTTAGTGACTAAACAACAAAAACAACACAACAACTCACCATATACAAAGATTTATTCACCATCATAAAAGAATTCAAATCACAGCATCACTTAAAATAGTGAAGATGCAACAATTTCAAATTATATACAGTACAACCAGATCTGTATATGGTAAAAGTCTAGCAATAAAGGATTTGTTAAGTAAAATACTTTCATGCCATGAAATATTTTATAGCCATTCTAAACACAGAATAACTGTTGGTACATGAAAATGGCAATAAAGAGTTCACAAAATATGATCTCTATTTTTAAAAATGTTATATTAATACTCTGAAATTTAATAATTATAGTTGAGAGGTGCAATTACTGGTAGATTTTACTTTCTTCTTTGTGAATTTTCATATTCCCTTAATTTTCCTATGAATTTGACATATTCCCCCAGTCTCATCTCTAAGTATTAACTATTGAGGTACCACTAAATTTGATTCATTTCTTGTCTAGATTCCCATCCTGGCCAGGTCCTGTTGCCATGACATCTGTCATAGGTAATGGTGACCCATCACTATTTCCTGGTCTCAGTTTGGTCTGTTTTTTGGGGTTTGGTTTTGGTTGCCATTGTTTTGTCAATGTTCTCTTGGTAAGGTCAAGGGGAAGGCCTGATAGGAAGAAAACCTTTTTCCTTTCAGTCATTCTTGAGCAGCTTACTCACTGCTGTGAGTTAAATGATTAATAATTTATTCAAAGCAAAACTCTGGTGTAACAGAAAAGAGGAGAAATCTTTCTCAAATCAATTTTACTAATGTTATGTATGTCAGAGTACATTATGTCACAAGGATGATCAGGCCTGTGAATGAATATTTATATAAACTCTGACAAACAGAATGGTGTGTATAATATGATGACTTTCTTCAAATTCTCTTTCTTACATAATAAATGTGTCTCCAAAGTAAGCAGGCATAAAGAAAAAACTGTGACCTTGTAGCTGAAAGAAGAAACAAAAATCTTCTTATAAGACAAATATTCTATTTGTAGAGTTTCCGACTGAAAAGTTTGTATCACACTTGTACTAAGCATTCAATGCCGGTCGCAGGGTGCAGGAGAGCTTCCCAGGAGGAAACTGTTTATCTCGACAGCTTCAGTTTTGCGTGGGTTCAGTTTCATGCAATCAGGTTTCACTTCCTGTAATAGATTGCTATTTTTTTTAATGCATGATGAAGAAGCTATGTCAGTTTATATCATAGCAATTTGTTCAAGCTAGCCAACTTTAATTAATAATTGGGTTAAAAATAACTTCAGATCATCCAGGAATGTCATTGCTACATGCAAACATAAATATCTTGTGTAGGCACAAAACTTTCTATGTAAGTTTGTATATGTTTAACTGTGCTCAAAAGCCATTCTGATTGGATTTCACAAGAACACCATGCTGGAAATGCAAATACAGAGCTTATGGACTTATTTATGGAACACCTGTCTGCAATGTGGCAGTCTCCAATGCTATTATTGAGTGGTTCTTTTCATAAATTTTGAATATGCTCAATTCTATAACATAGAATCTATTATAAATCCAGTAGTAGTTTGGGCTTATTTATTTCCAGGTAGTTTTCAAATGCTTCCAGTTTGGTAAAATTCAGAAGAACTTCACCAAACATCCTCTTACTCTCACCCATCTGGAGCTATTCATACCTTGAAGGGTAATGAAATCCTTCTACAGCTACTTGCTAAGATTTTAAGCGAATTATCAGAGTGTTGCTTTATCTGCACTGCTTAAGTTCTGAGAAGCTGCAGAAGTTATTTCTCAAACTGCCACTGCTGTTTCTCCTCCTATTCTTCTTTCAAATTATTGGAAAGATGATCTCCCTGGTGTTAGGAAAAGCAAAATCTGGAGAGATCTGGAAAATTTGGTTTATTCCAAACAGATTCCAGGAAGTTTCAGAGTGGGCCTACATTTGCTCAAACCTATTCTCTCCTTCCTACAGTCAGCTTGGTTCACAATCATCTGGACTTGATTTTCAGAGAACCTGGAGATCAAAATGTAGCTGCACAACTTTTGTCAACTCAACGCTTTATAAGTTGTGTGTATGCATGTGGGGCATGTGTGTGTATGCATGTTTGTGTGTGTATGCTAGTATGTGTCTTTAAATAAAAATTACACTATACATTAAAACTAGTGATTATTCAAATCAAGTTTTAAGGCTCCTACCCCTCCTCCCTAACTGTGGGTTTGCAGTGGAAGGAACAGTGGAAAACTGTCAGGAAATAGATCTAAATGTTCCAAAACTTTTTTTGGAACTAATTTTTTTTTAAGGCAGCAATCTATGCAGAGTCATTCCTTTCTGTAATTTCTTGGTCAAAGCACCAATACATTTATTGGCCTAAGTTCTTTTAGAAAAGAGGATGATAAAAATCATTTTTTTTACAGCTGTTTTCACAGGAATATGTATAGAGCAGTTATTCAAGAAATTTTAGTAAAATGAATGTTTGGCTAAATGAATGAATTAAAGATGCTATCTTAAAGATATCTGGAATTTTTATGATTAGTAAAATTTTGTATTCTTTTGTATAATTATGTACTTTCATTTTAAAAATAAGATTTTATTTAAAAAAAATAAAAGTACAGATCACCAGCCCAGGTTGGATGCATGAGACAAGTGCTCAGGGCTGGTACACTGGGAAGACCCAGAAGGATGGGATGGGGAGGGAGGCGGGAGGGGGCATCGGGATGGGGAACACATGTAAATCCATGGCTGATTCATGTCAATGTATGGCAAAAACCACTACAATACTGTAAAGTAATTAGCCTCCAACTAATAAAAATAAATGAAAAAAAAAGAAAAAATATATAAAAATATATGAAATATTTAAAAATTACAATACTGATGGCTACAAGTGATTCATTTTCCTTAACTCTAGTTACAGAAAAAATTCTTTTATGGTCCCTGGGCATCCTCTAAGCATATTATCTACCCCAAAAGCAAATATTTAATGAAATCTGCATTAGCAAGCCTCCAAAATGGCCCACAACAGTCCACATCCCCTGTTATCCACATCCTTGTGTCATTTTCTCTTATGAATTCAGACTGGCTGTGTGTCACCAACAGCATATAGGAGCAACAGTATATGACTCTCAAGGTCGTCTGAGCTCTGGAATCACTCACTCTGGGGGAAGCTAGGCACATTTAAGAGGACGCCAAAGCCGTACTTTGAAGAGGCCCATGTGGAGAGAACTGAGGCACCTGATCTACTTTTCACAGCTGTGAGGGAGCCACTTTGGAAGTAGGTCCTCAAGCCACTGTCAAACTTTCAGATGACTGTCACCCTAATCTGACTCCCATTACAAAAGAGTCCTAAGTGAGAACTAACCAACTGTGCCTTTCTTGAATTACTTACTTAGAATTTGTGAGCATAATAACTCCTTATTTTATGCCATTAAATTTTGTGGTAATCTGTTATACCATTGCAGTAACTGGAATAATATTTAAATATGCAGCAAATTTACCGATTTAGTTCTCACTTTTAAGAGTATAGAAAATCAATAGAAACTCTAAGATCAAGCACATACGTAAATCTTTCAATAATCTTCTATCAAATTTCTCATCTTAGAGAAGTTTGTATATTAAGTATATTCAATTCTGGACCACTAAAATTCTGGGCTGGCTTTTCTGGCCTTTAACTGCTTGTTGGATTTACATCTTATTCCTCTTTGAAGACCTGTCCCTTTCACTATCAATATCTACCGGTGCCCCTGGGTTTGATGGACGACATCTACTGAGTGAATGTATAAAGCTACTAGTGAATATGTGTGATAAATATGACCTCTGAGCAGATTTTGGTTCCTAATATGTGTCAGGCACTGTGTTAAATGTTTCACATATTATGTTCCATGTTTCCACTCACATTACGCCTTTGTATAAGTGCAGTCCTTTTTGTAGTATTTCACACACACTTTACCTTTCTAATAATCCAATGTATTGGGGGTGGGGGTGGGGGGGAGGCAATCATGAACAAAGGGAGTTTGTCAGCATTTAGAATCTCCTTGACATGATTTTCTTTTTAAGGATGTAATCAGCTTCTGGTTTGCAGAAAGAAAATCTGAGAACTACCCAGTAACCAATGGCTTCCACTTCCCCAAGAGACACAGACAGGTTCCTACTCTCAAAGCACTTCATGCTTATGAGAAACTTGACAATCAACAACCAAAAGGAAAATTAGTACAGAGCAATGACTTCCACGCAAGATGCAAAATAAGAGAGATGGCTGCTTTAGAGGACAGAGAGCCTGAGATCTGAAAAAAAGGGGGGGGGGGGGAGGTGGTGAAGAGGAAAGGAAAACATCACAGGTAGCAGGAGCAGAGCATTAAGGTGTCCCCTTGGCATCTGGGGACAAGATGAAGACCTGTGGGCAGGAGAGGAGGATGCAAGGATGGTGCAGGGTGAGGTCAGAGAGGCAGACTGGCCTGATCAGCGAGGCCTTTGTGCAACAGAGTAAGAAATCAGTCTTTTTTCTAAAAAACAATGAAAAGCCAATGAGGATTTTAGCCAATGACATATTTCTGAAGGATCCTTCTGGCCGCTCTGTGGTATATGGGACACTCTACTGGGGGCAGAACTCAAAGCAAGGGTTGTTGGAGACTGACACAGCAAGATAGGGAGGGTTGATGGTGCCTTGACTCTGGAGCCTGTAATAGGGTGGAAAAGAGGTGGATATATACAAGGCGTGCTTCGGAAGAAGATCGCGAGGAGCTTGCTGATGGATTGCATGCGGGGGTCTACAGCTGCCTGCCAAACCTCAGCTGTCTGGCACAGTCACCTTTCTGGCCCGTTCAGCACTGTTTGTACAATCATTTAAACCTTCACTAACCTTTACCTTATTATCTTATAAAACAAAAATTGGAAAAAATGAAAAATGTTGGTGTTGGTGATAAAAAGCATGGATCTCTTTAACATGACATCTTGAGACAGAGATGGATATCATTTGGCATGCTGAAAGCAAAAAAATTTAGCCTCAGTGGTTTCTCAATGAACTCTAAAGCAGTCGGTGGTATATTCAACACTGAGGAATACAAGAAAATTAAAGATTGAAGAAAATGGATTAATGTATTGTTGAATATTGTTTCTAAAAGAAAAGGTACACAGTTTCCCAGGTGGTTCGGTGGTAAAGAATCCACCTGCAGGAGATGCCAGAGACACAGGTTTGATCTCTGGGTCGGGAAGATCCCCTGGAGAAGGGAAGGCACCCCACTCCACTATTCTTGCCTGGAGAATCCCATGGAAGAAGGAGCCTAGTAGGCTACCGTCTATGGGGTCGCAAAGAGTCGAAAACAACTGAGCGACTTCACTTCACTTTGATACCAGTCATGTTTTCATACTTTTAAATGTATACAGCCCTTTAATAAATATCACATCTTATTCACTATCACATTATATATACTGTCACCCAGATACATTTATTCAAATATTAAAATATACTGAGTTTTTGCCTTATCCCAGACAACTTTCTATGTGCTTCAGTTACAGAAATGAATAAACTAGGTCAAATATAGTACATGCCTTCATGAAGCTTACAATCTATATGATATAAACATAAGTAAACAGACAATCTCAATGGAAAGTGACGAGCTGTGATGGGCAATGTTCAGGTTGCCATAGGAACACAAAGGCATAAGCACAAACTAATAAGAAGGTGGGCAACTTGGGGTGAGAGATAGTATTGGAAAATCCTGCTAGAGGAGGTGCCTTCCAGGCTGAAACCCCAGTTTGAGTTGCATATGCTATGAAACTTATTGGTAAGAACTGGTCACTTTCCTAAGAATGAGCCCAGTCATTCAATCAGCAGTCACACCTCAATGTAGCATCTTTTCTTCTCCTAATGTGGAACATGCCAGAAATGTTCTAACATGATACAGAGACAAAAATTGTATTCATTTTTAAAAACGGGCCCTGAAAAGAAAGTCAATTGTCAAGGCCAAAGATGGAAGTGCAGATGAAGCAAACTGGCACAAAAAAATCCAAGGCTTTCAGCCAAGACACAGAAATCTCTGATGTATTGAAAAGTGTCATGTTGCATGTTGGGGTTCACAAAGGTTCTACTCTATAAGGCAGCTGAGCTCCCCTGTTGCGTTCTACATGGAAACACACAAAAGCTGACTGTAAAACAGACTCAGCAAGTACCAGAAATAGTAAAATGTACTTATTAGGTGAGAGAGATAAATCACTGCGTGTCTGAAGAGGTACACTGATGTTCATTTGTGGCTTTGCTTTTGTTTTGTGAGAAAATATAAACAGTATATTATGATGAACTTTGCAGAGTTTGACATTCATGAAGGGTTCGAGCCTCCTCTTTGGAAACAAAAGGGTATTATCCCCTTCAGCTGGATACAATACTTTCTCTCAAGAAAGACTTGCAGAAACCCAGCATTTGTATCTTGGGTCTCTGTTACCATCTTCTGAGCTAACTTTTGCATTGAGTGTCATTTCCAAGTTTCCCTTCCCTACATATGATATGATATTACTGGAGTTAAAAAGCCAGAGGGACTAAGTGTCAAGTATTTCAAATGTTATTTATACAACTAATTTAGTCTGCCTAAGTAATAATGTACACACCTAGCAGTATCTGCTCTGAAAATGACTCCCCAGTTCACCTTGGTTTCCACTTAAAAACTGCCCTTATTACTAGCTTATTAGTCAGAAAGTGAAGTGCTTATGATAGATCTTATTATGCTCACAGGAGCCTTTCTTCTGAAGAGCTAGCATCTATCTGCAAGGTAAGAAAAAGTGAGTTACTTACCTGGGGTCAAGAGCAAGTCTGAAGAAAGTCAAGGTTTCTAATGTCCTTGCTTATTTCTATAGAGTAAGTTCAAATTTTAAGTCCATGGATTAAATACTACATCCTTCCTGATCTCCATATCCATAAATGCTTCCCCTTCTTTACCTCGCTTTACAACCAAACAGTTAGAAAATGTCTGTCTTCCAAACCCACAGCAAGCATCACCCTCAATGGTGAAAAATTGAAGGCATTTCCCCTGAAATCAGGAACAAGACAAGGGTGCCCACTCTCACCACTACTATTCAACATAGTGTTGGAAGTTCTGGCCACAGCAATCAGAGCAGAAAAAGAAGTAAAAGGAATCCAGATAGGAAAAGAAGAAGTAAAACTCTCACTGTTTGCAGATGACATGATCCTCTATATAGAAAACCCTAAAGACTCTACCAGAAAATTACTAGAGCTAATCAATGAATATAGTAAAGTTGCAGGATATAAAATTAACACACAGAAATCCCTTGCATTCCTATATACTAACAATGAAAAAACAGAAAGAGAAATTAAGGAAACAATACCATTCACCATTGCAACAAAAAGAATAAAATACTTAGGAGTATATCTACCTAAAGAAACAAAAGACCTATACATAGAAAACTATAAAACACTGATGAAAGAAATCAAAGAGGACACAAACAGATGGAGAAACATACCGTGTTCATGGATTGGAAGAATCAATATTGTCAAAATGGCTATTCTACCCAAAGCAATCTATAGATTCAATGCAATCCCTATCAAGCTACCAACGGTATTTTTCACAGAACTAGAACCAAAGAATTTCACAATTTGTATGGAAATACAAAAAACCTCGAATAGCCAAAATAATCTTGAGAAAGAAGAATGGAACTGGAGGAATCAACCTGCCTGACTTCAGACTCTACTACAAAGCCACAGTCATCAAGACAGTATGGTACTGGCACAAAGACAGAAATATAGATCAATGGAACAGAATAGAAAGCCCAGAGATAAATCCACGAACCTATGGACACCTTATCTTTGACAAAGGAGGCAAGGATATACAATGGAAAAAAGACAACCTCTTTAACAAGTGGTGCTGGGAAAACTGGTCAACCACTTGTAAAAGAATGAAACTAGAACACTTTCTAACACCATACACAAAAATAAACTCAAAATGGATTAAAGATCTAAATGGAAGACCAGAAACTATAAAACTCCTAGAGGAGAACATAGGCAAAACACTCTCCGACATAAATCACAGCAAGATCCTCTATGACCCACCTCCCAGAATATTGGAAATAAAAGCAAAACTAAACAAATGGGACCTAATGAAACTTAAAAGCTTTTGCACTACAAAGGAAACTATAAGTAAGGTGAAAAGACAGCCCTCAGATTGGGAGAAAATAATAGCAAATGAAGAAACAGACAAAGGATTAATCTCAAAAATATACAAGCAACTCCTGCAGCTCAATTCCAGAAAAATAAATGACCCAATCAAAAAATGGGCCAAAGAACTAAACAGACATTTCTCCAAAGAAGACATACAGATGGCTAACAAACACATGAAAAGATGCTCAACATCACTCATTATCAGAGAAATGCAAATCAAAACCACAATGAGGTACCATTACACGCCAGTCAGGATGGCTGCTATCCAAAAGTCTACAAGCAATAAATGCTGGAGAGGGTGTGGAGAAAAGGGAACCCTCTTACACTGTTGGTGGGAATGCAAACTAGTACAGCCACTATGGAAAACAGTGTGGAGATTTCTTAAAAAACTGGAAATAGAACTGCCATATGACCCAGCAATCCCACTTCTGGGCATACACACTGAGGAAACCAGATCTGAAAGAGACACGTGCACCCCAATGTTCATCGCAGCACTGTTTATAATAGCCAGGACATGGAAGCAACCTAGATGCCCATCAGCAGATGAATGGATAAGGAAGCTGTGGTACATATACACCATGGAATATTACTCAGCCATTAAAAAGAATTCATTTGAACAGTCCTAATGAGATGGATGAAGCTGGAGCCCATTATACAGAGTGAAGTAAGCCAGAAAGATAAAGAACATTACAGCATACTAACACATATATATGGAATTTAGAAAGATGGTAACGATAACCCTATATGCAAAACAGAAAAAGAGACACAGAAATACAGAACAGACTTTTGAACTCTGTGGGAGAATGTGAGGGTGGGATATTTCAAAAGAACAGCATGTATACTATCTATGGTGAAACAGATCACCAGCCCAGGTGGGATGCATGAGACAAGTGCTCGGGCCTGGTGCACTGGGAAGACCCAGAGGATCGGGTGGAGAGGGAGGTGGGAGGGGGGATCGGGATTGGGAATACATGTAAATCCATGGCTGATTCATATCAATGTATGACAAAACCCACTGGAAAAAAAAAAATAATAATAATAAAAAAAAAAGAAAAAGAAAATGTCTGTCTTCATATAGTAGTTACTTTCTAAGCTATTACATGAATGTAGTTATTGAATAGGATCTCACATGAGTCCTGTATGAATGGGATGTTAGTATTTGATCCTCCAGAAAAAGGCAGGGGGAAAAAATGTTACATGAAGAACTTTTCTGAGGCTGCAAAAATACTTAGCACAATGAAAACCAAAAAAACTGAGGATTTTCATGTATTTTCCTCATAAACATTTTGTTAATGACTTTGTAAATGCTTATAAAGTAACTCAAAGCTTGTTTTGACTTGTTAAAGTGCCAGTGTCTGTACAGATCTGGCTCTGTCTTACCTGATACTAACTAGAAGCACCAGACGCACTTACAGTAGTCTCAGCCCCAGACTTTGATCTTACTGACATGCTGTGTAAGAAAAATACCAAAACAAACAAACAAACAAACCAAAAGCTAGTAGTATAATATAAATAGGCAACACTATGTGTTCTTCTTAAAATCATATTTTAGTTATTGCTGTTGCTGATCTTAATTTCCTTTAGGTGAGGAAGAAAAATGGCCAGCAAATAAAATATTCCCTCCCAGCCTCAGCTTGTGTTCAGGCCGTATCTGTAGGCCCACAGCATTTGTAGCTTGCAAAACTATTGCTCCTGCTTGATTGAAATTTGTTGTCAAACACCCAATACTTGGACACTACTTAGTGACTAAACCACCACCACCCATATCCTGATCTCTTAAAAAGCTGGTGCTTATCTGCAGAGCTTGCTAGCTGATGTACAAGCAGTATTTCATGTCTTCATTAAATTACAATTAGGTCATTTTCCTTTTCATTTTTATTGTAGTGCAGTTTATAAAAGTGAAAGAATTTGGCACTGTTTTGTGTCCACCAAAGCACCTCAGATTATTTCTCAAATGTTTTTGGTTGGATAAAATCTCAAAGGTATCTTGCCAAGTGCCCTTTTCTCCATGACTTTCAAATCCATGTAAATTTCAGGGAAAATTTAATCCGTATGTTTCTGATTCATTCACTCTTAACTCATCATAATGTTGTTTTCAAAAAACAATTTTATGTCCAAGAAACCCTAGGGGCATTTTTTTTTTTTTAAATAATCTGTTTTTGGTCAAATTTTTCCCCTGTTGGAGCATGGAAGTTGTGCATTTTCAAGTATTAAGCATTGAACTTCCCCCCACCCCTAGTTAACTTCAAATTATTCTTATACGAGGTAAGTTCCAATCAGAATACAGAGAATGTGAAATGAGTGCACATTTCTGCCAGCAGCTGCCTTGCCAGAACCGAGGCTGACTCAATCAACCAGAGCCTGCTGAACAAAGCCAAAATCACCCCTTAAGTCTCAGGCGAACTTCCCTCTGCTGAGTCACCCCTTAAAGAGCTGCACTTGTGGGTCTAAACCTGCCATTTTGTGAAAAGTGTGAGTTAGGCAGATCTGAACCCTTTGGGAACAATGGAACATCACACTTTGTAACCATCATCTCTGGAAGTGGAAAAGGAAAAAGTCTTCCTGTGAATCACGTACTGTGCCTCTTCCACTGCGTTGTTTGTTTACTTCTTTACACATCACTGTAGGGGCATCAAGTCACACTATAGAGGACTTCAGGTTTCATGTGAAAAACATCAAAATATGTCAAGATGCCGAACACATTAACAAGTAAATAACAAACACATGTTTATGCATTGGCTTCTAGTTGAAGCAATCTGGTTGGCATTTTCTCAAGAGAGTTATTTAAATTTTAAATGGAACAACATCTCATTTAGATTTCTGCAAATATGCAAGGGCACAGAAGTAATTTATATGTACATGAAACTCTTCACTGAAGCACCTGGGTACTTGACAATAATTAAAATACAAAGTAGACTTATTAAGTTTTCCTTTTAACTTTCTACCTTTTGCTTCTTCACGGAGAGTGAAAGGAAGTTTCTAGGGTAGACTGCCAAGTACCTAGAGGTCCTTTATTCCTACTACCACATGCAACTTGTTCCTACATCTCTTTCTGCTGCATCCGTTGAAAGCTATGCCTGATATTCCCTTATACACCCATCTATTTTCAGAATCAGTGCTTTTATTTCTTAAACTATCAGTCCCTTTTCCCCCACTGCCAGAGACTGCACATTTATTTCGCTTTAATGTCAGCAATATAATTAAGGAAACAGATGATAGAGGGTATAAAAATGATGGAAAGTGCTATAAATCAGAAATTTCCACAACACAATTTCAACCATGACCTAGGTATGGATAATTCCCATACTTATGTTGTTGGCCTCAGACCCCCTTTCTCCATCATCATTAATTGTCATTGAGGGACATGATTTACGTAAATGGTTCTCAAAGTTTGGTACCCAGAAACCCCTGGGCTCATCCGCAACCTGTGGAATCAGAAACTCTGGGAGTGGGTCCCAGCAATCTGTGTTCTGTTAGCAAGATTGCCAGGTGATTCTGATGCTCACTGAAGTTTGAACTGGCTCTGAAACTTAATGTGTTAAACCCAACAGTTTGCTTCTCATTTCCTGTTTTCTTAACCTCACCATTTTTACTAATAGCATCACAATCACCTTCATTTGCTGCCATCAACATCTTGGAAGTCATTTTTATTTTTTCATTTCGTCTTCTTTTTCAGTCCTTTATCATGAAAACAGCCCATTTTGTACCCAAGATATTTTTAAAAATCTATTCCTTCTCACTTATTCTAGGCCCACAAAAATCAAATCCCAAGCCTTCTCTAACAAGCCAACTGACGCCCTCTCTGTGGTCTTTTATTCTATTCTGCTCTTAAAATGATTTTCCTTACATGATGATTTCATTTGTTAAACCACTACTCAAGAACAATGCTATTTTATTTTGAACCAAAAATAATTATCTGTCTTTTCAGACATCCACCAATAAGCGGTCTTCCACTGCCTTAGTCTCATTCATCAGTTTCTAGCAAAGCAGATCTCACTGGCTTGCTCCCTGCTGTGTATTTTACATTTCTCTTATCTGGAATGCCCTTCCTCTCTTTCCACTCTGCGTTCTCTTCCTATCGGAAATCCAATTTGCATTCTTTGAATCAAGACTCTAACTTAATCATTCAGTATTTATTTCCACCCTGTGATTATTGTATTAAATTTGCCCTAACTTGGACATTTCTTTTCCAGGCATTATTTCAAGCTGATACAATGGATATATCCATTCTTTCCTATAACCTCTTCAAATTCTTCCACTGTGTAAGGCCCATTTCAGCCCCAGAACTGCAGTCAACGGACTTACAAGTAGGTAAGTAAAGCGAAAGTGTTGGTTGCTCAGTCATGTCCAACTCTTTGTGACCCCAGGGACTATAGCCCACCAAGCTCCTCTGTCCATGGAATTCTCCAGACAAGAATACTAGAGTTGGTAGCCATTCCCTTCTCCAGAGGATCTTCCCAACCCAGGGGTCAAACCTGGGTCTTCCCGCACTGCAGGAAGATTCTTTACAATCTGAGCCACCAGGAGGACTAAAGTGATATACTAAAACTCAAGTGTCCACATTTGCAGTTATTAGTAGCCCTGGCTTAAGCTCACGGGAGGAATAAAAAGCCGCCATCTAATAAGGGTTTAAATACACAGAACTACTCACTCATGCCAACTGTTTCTCATTCTGTGCCATTACTGTTTAGACGTACTGTCCCTTATTGTGATTTTATCTTTCAAGACACAATTTATTACTTCATAAATCCGAAACAATGAAATCAGTGTGTACTTATAAGTGTAGACATATATCTTCTCTTTAATATGGACCCAAACCTAAAGAAAACTCCATTAAGGCTATAAACAGAAAAAAAATTCACCTCAATTTTGATTGGTATTTCCATGGCTCCCTGAAATAAAATAGAGCCTGCTTGTTCTTAATATATTTTATGGTTTAGTGATATCCTGTAGAGTACTTTATTTTAATTTCAAAAAGGCAGCGAACAACAGATGTGGTAGAAGGCCATGAAAAGGAGAAATGGGTTTAAAAAAATAGTTAAAACTAAAAATATACAGCATTGAGCTCCCAAAGCAAAGCCAACTGTAAAAGAGGAAGAGAAAGCACTAGTGGGAACTGGTTTCATTCAGTCCTGGCACAGGAGGCAAAGAATCTTACTTTTTTACTTCTCACAGATAATTTGACCTTATAAAAGAAGCATCTTTATCTTCATCACATCATTTTAAATTTTATTCTGAGTTCTATCATCAATACCAATCTTCAGATTCTTATGGTTACATTTGCACATGTCCACAATTTGTTAGCTATGAATCCCAAAATCTAAAATGTTCTGAAGGTTAATTATTTTTCTCTTACGTGTGTGCTACTCACTCAGTCCAACTCTTTGTGACCCCATGAACTGGAGCCCGCCAAGCTCCTCTGTCCGTGGAATTCTCCAGGCAAAATTACTGGAATGGACTGTCATTTCCTTCTCCAGGGGGTCTTCCCAACTCAGGGATTGAGCCCAGCTCTCCTGAATTGCAGGCAAATTCTCTACTGCCTGAGCCACCTGACCTAAATTAAATTGGTGACAAAACCTTACCTGAACTGACATAAAATTATTTACCATTTTTATGTATCTTCCTTTCAGTGAATATTCATACATTTTGCTGCTCAAACAATGCATCTGAATACAGAATGAAGTTCCAGTCCTCTTGGGAGTGTGATGTAATATATTATATGGATCCTATTATCTCTCTAAAATTCAAATTTTCTAAATTTGGAAACAATCTGGCTCCAGAGATTTAGGATTGGTGATTGTGGACCTGAACTCATTTTCTCTTCTGATTTTCTCTTCTGGTTTTCTCAGGAAGAGGTTGAAAATTATTTATTATCTTGAGACTATCTCTTTAATACCTTAGTTTTTCAACGTCTCCACTATGAAGTAGCTAAATTAGGTTTTAACAAAGAAGAACTTTGGACTAAAGTTATACAAAAGGACTAAGAACATTTTAAAATAGGATTGCAAGGAGAGTTCAAGAGGGAGGAGACCTATGTATGCCTGTGGCTGATACACGTTGGCATTTGGCAGAAAACAACAAAACTCTGTAAAGCAATTATCCTCCAATTAAAAATAAATAAATTTTATTTTATTTTTTTTTTCAATTAAAAATAAATAAATTTTAAAAATATGATTGCATGTCAAGGGGTATAATCTTAGAATCCAAGAGCGTGAGGTTTCTCATATTTTATGTCTTCACTTCCATATGTGGGTGCTGAATAAAAAGAAATAAATATGTGTGTACACGCAGATATATACATGGGGCTGCCAGGTGGCTCAGTGCTAAAAATTCTGCCTGCGATGCAGGAGATGTGGGCTCGAGCCCTGATTTGGGAAGAGTCCCTGGAGAAGAAATGGCAACCCACTCTAGTATTCTTGACTGGGAAATCCCATGGACAGAGGAGTCTGGCAGGCTATAGTCCATGAGGCTGCAAAAGAATCAGACATGACTTAGCAACTAAACAACAATGACAATACACACACACACACATATAGTAGGTACACATGCATATATTTTATCAATCTAATGGAAAACTTGAAAAACAGAATTAGAGCTATTAAATGTGTACACAATGTTAAATTCTTACAATAGATCATATTAGTAGTTCAAATAAAATACACTTATTGTTGCAAGTGCAACCAACCACGCACACATCCACACACTCCATTCAATGTACTCTACGGGCCACTTAATTTTTCTAGTATAATTATACAAAGTTAGTACTTTTCAATGTTTTATCCAGTGGGATGGTTGTAATAAAATTAGTATTGGCTCCCAATGTATAGTGCCAACTTCCTGAGGATTTGGGGTAGATGCTATTGAACTAAATAATTCCAATGGAGTCTGAGTTGTACACAAAACACTGAATGTGTTGGGAGAACAGCAAGTGAGCACTTCGCTCTGCACTGGGCTATGTCTTCCTGCCCTCTTTGGGGAGAAAGGCTGGCCAGCTGCTATCACAAACAAGGCAAAGCTCAGGATTCAAACAGGGAATCAGCATTTACTGAAGGTCCACCAAGTGTCAAAATCTGAAGCAAACACTGGGACCTGTTGCAAAATTACCCGCCAGCAAAAGAGCCTTTTTCAGAAGAACTCACAATATGATAAAAGATGCAGGGCAACCACATATTAAAGGAATTATCTAAGGCATATTAATAAAAGAATATTGATAGAGTCAATAAAACCCATTACGAAAATCAAGCTTAAAACATTTTGAGAAGAAAAATACCAAGTGCTGGGATTGCTAAAGACACTCTTTTCACCTTTACTAGAGACATACTTTAATGTATGGGGATATACATATATCTTAGTTGCAGGAACTTTAGTTGCAGCATTTGGGATATAATTCCCTGACGAGGGATTGAACTTAGGCCTCCTCTTTTGGGAACTTGAAGTCTTAGCCACTGGACCACTAGGGAAGTCCCAGGGATATGTATTGCATAATGTGATCTATATAGAGGCTGAGCAGATGTGATGGGAAAAGAATTACAGAACACAGTTGAATTCCCATCTACAAGTGAGCGTCAATCAAAAGATGGGGGGAAGAAATGTAATAAATGCAGCACTGGTTCTAGAGAGACACAGAGTTCCCATCCTGACATCATCTTGGCAGTTCTTGAAAACATTTCATTGACTGTATAAAAGCCATTATTTTAGGACATGAGACTCCTTCCACTCCAAACAGAAAGTCAGAATTTTTACACTGCTTTGTTATGACGTGAAAGGGACTAATGATTTCTTTCTCCATTTGTCTCTGATCTCTGCAAATGAAACAAAGAGGAGGTCATGCTTTAACATGAATGGCAGCAGCCTCCTTTAGAGACAACCTCAGGACTTCCTAACTGAAAAGCCAAGTCTCTAATTTAAGTAGGAGACAGTAATTACTCTTCCAGCCAGGAAGAATGTTAAGTCCCTGCCTATTTGTAGCCCTGTCTAAAAACAATCGGCTCATCTTCCAAACTTGACCAAACTACAAATGGTATGAGAACTCGGTCGCCTAATAAGGATGTTCATTTTGGCACTCAGCAGCTTATGCGTGGCTCACAGATGGCTTCTGTCTCGTTCTGTGTAATCCAATCATCCTGCACTACTGCGTCTCACAGTCTTCAGGAGTAATTTGCAAAGCTCGCCGTGACAATTGTCTCTTCTTCCAGATGTCGAGGATGTAAGGAGGGTGGCTTTCACCACGGCTTTGCCATAGGATGTGTACATGGCTCTCCAGGTCAGAGTGGCACCCAGCAAGGTAAAGAGAAATGACTTCTTTGCATTGCCTCTGAGTTACTGCCTAGCTCGGGGATAAGCAAATATGTTCTATAAATGGCCTCTCTGTCTGTAGGCAACTTGTTTCACTTTTGGCTGGGCACCATGCAGAAAACATTCTGCAGTCGTCCTCGCATTGTGTGCTAATGGTGGCAATATAGAGGCACCCGGGCCCAAGAAAAGATTCAAAAAAACCTCTAAATAGTGGTTGTTTCAGAGGGATCATTTTACTCACAGGCAGACTTTCTAGTATTAACACCTGCACTTCTGCTATCATCTTCTGAAATCATGACAGTTTGTCCTCAGTCTTTTTTTGGCCGGGGGTGGTTTTTATTTTTCCAACTTCTAAAGGATGTACAAGATTTTAAAGGCAAAGTACTGAAACATTTTTAATCTGTAGGTTTGTTAGTTTCTTTTTTCCCTTGAGGCTGGTGTTAATAGCTGTGTTTTATTTCAGTATAAAAATACCCCTTTTTAAAAAATCAAAGTACCTAAAACAAGGAAATATGCAAAGCCTCAAAACAGCTGTGTAAATTCACGTAGGCTTCAGGGCTATAAACATTCAGCCTTAAGGGAATGACACTCTGGAAAGTCTGATTTTTATTTAAAATTTAAATTATGATTATGAATTAGTGCTACATTCATTTTAGTGAAATATCAGTGCTGTATGTACTTTCTTAAGTTTTTTCTGCTTACTGCCATCATCACAACATAGATCATCAGTAAGAAATGTTAAGCACGGCAACTAAGAAAAATTTTCTAGGTCAGTAAAACAGTATTTTAGGCGAAATATTTTTAAAAAACATTTTTAAGAAGATTTTAAACTGTTCATAATTTGTGTGTAGTTTTGGGTTTGAACTAGCAGTTATAACTTTGCTTGAGAAGCGAAAATTAAAAGACAATATCCTTCCCTTAAGTAGCTTAAAGAATGAAGACTCTATATTTAGTCTGGTCTTACACACACACACATACACATATACTCTTTCTAGTGGAAATATCTAGGTAACTCCTGCCAGGAGGAGGAGCTTTATAGAATCCCAGAGCTTTATGTGTAGAATACCGTCTTAGAACATTAAACCAGTAGTGAATATGTTCAAGGGAGAGTTGTTGAAAATCTGAATTCTCATGATACAGTCCTATAAATTATGAGTTAACTTTTCTTAAGTCCTTGCTCATTGTCAGTATTATCAGCACAGGAATTACTGATACGCTCATAAATTAATAGTAATAGCAAAAGTGACCTTCGTCTAAAGAGAATTCCAAAACTCAACAGACATTTATGGAGTGCATGTCATGTGCCAGGCATTGGGCTAATTAAATCCCCCCTATCTCTACACTTTAAATGAGAGAAAAGCTGACTCAAGGGAAAGAGTTATGGCCAAAGGCCATTTAATTAATTTGCTGTCTGGGGAAACAGCACAGGAACTGGGAAGAAAGCCCAGGTATGAGAACTGCTAAGTTGTTCAGGATACAGTGCATTGTTTTTCAGAACTCCAGTGGAAGACTCATTTCAAAACTATATTCAACTAATGTTAAAATTACCATTCTAAAACAAATACTGCCTGGAAAAATCTCAGAGGCACAACGCATGCTTGCATTTCCTTATGGCTGCTGACCTCAGTTGGAGAATTTCATCCCTACAGACATTTTCAGAGGGAACTACCATCAGCAGGGTCTGTTTCCTTTGCTAAACTTCATGTCTTCTCTAGGAATTTTCCAAAGAACCAAACAACAGGCTTTCACACGGGAACAACATGTTACCTTGCGAGCATATCAGGCACGTAATGCTAGGAATCTTACCTGTGTTCTGAATACAAACCCCCCATGAGACTTCACCTATCTTTTACATATGAGTAGAAAAAACACACATGGCAACTGGCCAAGGTTACATACTTGCAAGTGAGAAAACAGAGAAGAACCCTGGTATATTTGATCCCAGAGTCCACGTTTTTAATAAACAGACACTTCCCACTGAAGTGGGCATTCATTGGTTTTTTTTTTTTTTTTCCCTTCTCTTCATTCATTATTATTCCGAATATATTTCTTGAACAGTTACCAAGGGCTAAGCAATATTTTGTGGCTGAAGAATCAAATGTGGTTAAATTAGTATCTCTGTCTTTGAGGGTCTAGAGAAAGCCGTCACCTCCATAAATAAGTATGCTACAACACATGTGATCAAATCTGTAAGACATATGCATAATGCTGTGGATGTAAAGAAATAAGGAGGGATTGAGTCTGTCCTTGAGTGGAGGGTGGAGTGTGAATATAATATGTGAGCGAGACTGGAAGAACATATAGATACTCGCCCTGAAAAGCTGTTAGTTGCTTGGAATATTCTGCTTTGTAGAATCATATAATGTCTTCCAGTTTCCATAGAATAAATGGAGAAGGTTATTATAAAAGGACTAGGCCCAGTTTTCACAAAGGAACCCTCCTAAATCTGCAGAGATGATATACTCTCAATTTACTTAAATTATTTCTGAGTATAGAAAAAGATGAAAAGCCACAAGATATTTTTATGAAACAAGAATTATATTGTCATCTAAACCTTATAAAGAAAGTGAAAGTGAAGTCGTTCAGTTGTGTCCAACTCTTTGCACCCCATGGACAGTCCCACAAGGCTCCTCCCTCCATGGAATTTTCCAGTGGGTTGCCATTTTCTTCTCCAGGGGATCTTTCCGACTCAGGGATCGAACCCGGGTCTCGCACATTGCAGGCAGATACTTTACCATCTGAACCACTTGGGAAGTCCAAACCTTATAAAGATAGCAAAAAATAAATAAACTATAGATCAGTCTCACTTATAAATATGGAAGTAAAAATCTAAATAACATAGGGGCAAATAGAATCCAAGAACTCATCATAAAAGTTAAACAGCATGATCAAGTGATACTTATTCCCAAAATCTAAGAGGAAAATCATACGATCATCTTCTCAGATGTTAAAGTGGCCTTTGACAAAAATTAACACCCATTTCTAATTATCGAAACACTGAATAAAATAGGAACGGAACTAATTCTTCTTTGATGTTAATATATGATTATAACTAGACATACACACACACAAAATGCAGACCCAATATGTTAGGAGAATACTAGAGGCATTCGTATTAAGGTCACTAACCACCCACTAACTTCACTGTTATTTAAAACTATACTAAATGTGTCTGAGAAAGGGGGAATGCGGGGCAGGGGGGAGGAAGGCCGGGGCGGGGGCGGGGATCAGTGCACCGCGTTGCTAGTGACCCGAGCCCTGGGCCGGGACTGCTTTCCAAGGGTCTCTTAGGGTTCAGCCAAGGAAGAGGGGAGAAGATAGGACCTACCTCTGCGCCTTTAAGCAAGCCGCGACCCCGCTTGACTGCTCTTTCTGCTCCGCACCAACCCTCCTTCCTCCGGGTGCCTGGAAGCTTACACGCGGGAAACTGAGTCCCGGGAGCGAGCTGGACCCCAGTGAGTGGGTGGGCTTCAGGCAGCCCGCCACTGGGTCGGTAGTCCAACAGCCTCAGGGCTGGGTCGCCCTAGGGCTTTTATCCTCTCGCTGTCTCTGCCCTAGAGTTCGGGGTGTCCAGAGGCGAGTCATTCTTGGAGCATCGTCCGTCATCCAGACCAGGGATTGTTTGGAGCACTTCTAATTTTTGGAACCCAGTAGGGTGAGGTAAGGAAGGGTTTCCAGGCTCAAGAACTAGCATGCACACATGCTTGGATGTGGCAATGAATGAGGGAAGTTATGTTTTGTATTAATAATTGAAATATAGCTGCTTTACAATGCTGCTTTTGCTGCACAACAACATGAACCAACCATGTGTATGCATGTATCCCCTCCCTCCGGAGTCTCTCCCCCACTCCCCCATTTCAGCCCTCTAGGTCATCAGAGCACTGAGCTGGGTTCCCTGTGTTACACGGTAGCTTTCTGCTAGCGATCTGTTTTTCATTCCTGTGTGCTAAGTCACTTAAGTCCTGTGCACTCTTTGCAACCCTATGGTCTGTAGCCTGCCAGGCTCCTTTGTCCCCAGGATTCTCCAGGCAAGAGTAGTGGAATGGATTGCCATTTCCTACTCCAGGGGACCTTCCGGACCCAGGAATCAAACCCCCCCATCTCTTACCTCTCCTGCATTGACAGGTGTGTTCTTTACCACTAGCACCACCTGGGAAACCTCAGTATTTCCTGGTGGCTCAGACATGAGAATCTGAGTGCAATGCAGGAAACTCAGGTTTGATCCCTGGATTGGGATGATTCCCTGAAAAAGGAAATGGTAACCCAGTCCAGTATGCTTGCCTGGAGAGTCCCATGGACACTGGAGCCTGGTGGGCTGCAGACCATGGGGGTGCAGAGGCTGGCACAGCTGAGCAACTAACACATCCACTCCAGTATAATTACTATTTTCTGTACTTATTAAAATTTTCTATCAGTAAATAATAATAAATAAAAATATAGTGGAGGTACTAGTCAATGCAGAATAAACAACAGAGCTCCGAGAATTGGAATAGAAGTGAAACTATCTCTGTTTACAGCTGGTATTGCAGTATATTTGGAAAAATACAAGACAGCTAATGAAAACACTAATATCATTTTTAAAATTCAGTAAAGTAAAAAAAATAAAAAAAATAAAATTCAGTAAAGTAATAGAATATTCAGCTGAAAACAAATCATAACCCTTTTTATACACAAACAATAGCTCATGACGTGATGTAACAGAAGATAAAACTTCAGTTACATTAATAGCAAAAAAAGAATTCATTTAAGAATACCTAAACAGGAACTGTGTAAAATCTATGTGAGGAAAAATTAAAGACTTTTGAAAGGAAAATCTGAATTAATTTGGAGATTTTTCTTATTTTTAAATAGTATGAGTGAACTTTATAAAACTATCATTTATTCCCTTCTTATTAATAAATTTCACATGATCATAATAAGAATAACAAAAGTTTACTTTATGGAGTTGTTCAAGTAGATTTTTGAAGTTTATATGGAAAAAGAAACATACAAATAGCCATGAGACTTCTAAAAAATGAACAATGAAGGACGACTTTTAAAACATACTGTAAGACTTCTGTAATTAAAACAGTGTAATATTGATTCTTGAATAGATAGAAAGAGAAAGTAGTGGGGGAGAATAGAAAGCTCACAAGTAGATGAAAATCATCTGGAAATATAGTGATGAAAAAGGTAATATCTCATTGGAGTGTCAGATTATGAGGGAAAGCAAAGGAGTACAAAAAAAATGATGGGGATACATAAGATGAACATAAGAGATATCTTGTAGATGCTCATGTTTGGGACAATTTTAGCATCAACAAAAAGTCATGGTATTAATGTATTTTAGCATATTGAATATAAAAAAGAGCATGTTATCAACAATGGACAAATAAATAATATATACAGAAGTTCAGTGGTAAGAAGGGAAACCTCTTTATAGATGAGCATATACTAATATGTAGAAGAAAAAATAAGACTAGAAAATCACCATTTTGTAACACCAGTGTCCACAGTTGATTCAGACAAGGTGTATCAGTGGTTGTGAAAAGCTAGCGGGTAAAAAGTTTTAAGGAAACAGGACGTTCACACAATCTTAAGTACCACCTCACAGATTACTTAACTACAAAAGATAAACAGTGCAGTTAAAATAAGGAGATCTGGTAGACATTACCTTTATGAAGCAATCAAATTGACCACCACTGATAATGAAACAAGATGATGTTATGTATTCCTCATGAGATACGGGGAAACGCACAATGTTCAGTCAGTTCAGTTCAGTCGCTCAGTCGTGTCTGACTCTTTGTGACCCCATGAATTGCAGCACGTCAGGCCTCCCTGTCCATCACCAACTCCCGGAGTCTACACAAACCCATGTCCATCGAGTCGGTGATGCCATCCAGCGATCTCATCCTCTGTCGTCCCCTTCTCCTCCTGCCCCCAATCCCTCCCAGCATCAGGGTCTTTTCCAATCAGTCAGCTCTTCGCATCAGGTGGCCAGAGTATTGGAGTTCCAGCTTCAGCATCAGTCCTTCCAATGAACACCCAGGACTGATCTTCAGGATGGACTGGTTAGATCTCCTTGCAGTCCAAGGGACTCTCAAGGGTCTTCTTCAACACCACAGTTCAAAAGCATCAATTGTTCGGCGCTCAGCTTTCTTCACAGTCCAACTCTCACATCCATGCATTACCACTGGATAAACCATAGCTGTGACTAGACGGACCTTTGTTGGCAAAGTAATGTCTCTGCTTTTAAATATGCTATCTAGGTTGGTCATAACTTTCCTTCCAAGGAGTAAGTGCCTTTTAATTTCATGGCTGTAGTCACCATCTGCAGTGATTTTGGAGCCCCCCCAAAATAAAGTCAGCTACTGTTTCCACTGTTTCCCATCTATTTGCCATGAAGTGATGGGACCAGATGCCATGATCTTAGTTTTCTGAATGTTGAGCTTTAAACCTGTGTAGAATTCTTCCCCCAAACTCTAATCATGAGGAAACTATCAGGCAAATTTAGAATATGACGCTAAAGAGATATGACAACCAAATGTAATGTATACATTTAATTGATTCTAGTTTCTTTAGATTTTAAGGACAATTGGAGAAGTTTCAATGTGGACTCTATATGAATAAGACTTTATATCTGTGTAAAATTTCTTGTATATGATAATAGTCTTGTGTTTATATTATTAGAAAGTGTCCTTGCTCTTGTGAGAGTTTGGGGAAAAAACACTTAAATTCTTTGAAAATGTTATTTCCACTTTCTTCCATTGAGAAATAAATGTTACGATTTCATTTACCCTTGCATATTAAACCTAGTCATCTTTTTTGCAAAGTTTTTTATAGTTAAGTTTTAAGCAATTTAAAGGGGGAAAATGTGAATATTAATGTAAAAAAGATTTATTTTAAAAATAGGTTTTGTGTGAAACACAAAATACTTTGGTATGATACAGTTTGAGATCTGTATGCATAAATTAATGTTACTCTACATCCCAGTCGATGTTGTTTAGCATGTGAAATATCCCTATGAGGAATCCTCACTTGAAGAGGTTGTCATGCAGCTCAAAATTTGCTATTGAAACCAATACCAAAGACTTTGTTAATGAATATAAGTACAAGATATTTTTTCTACTGATGAGTGTTGTCAAAATAGGCAAGATTGAGCAGGCCTCGAAATCCTTGCCATTTCAGAATCCGGGAAGCTCATTAATGTAATACCATCGGAGAAGCACCCAAGATCGAGAACTGCATGTTCTTGTGTGGTACCCCCACTTCCTGGAGGAATTTGTCAATTGATCTGGCCGGAGTAGGGGGTAATCTGGCTTCAGGGTGTCACTGTGACTGCCTCAGAGTCAACATGACGAACTCAAAGTGTTTGTTTAAAGTGCTAAGAGAGTGGCACTTCCCCAAGTTTTCGAAACAGGTTGTATAAATATTTTCTTGTTTGCTAATAAATGTCAGTATATTTGGCACAGTAGAACTTGCAATTATTATTGCGTAGGACTTGCTATTATTGTAACATACAGAAATCTGGCCTTTCTCCTTCATTAGAAATATATGAAATACAGAAGAGGGAGAACAGAATACCCATGATTTCCACATCTATAGACAAACACCATTAAGACATTCATGTTTTCTATCAGATTTATAATTTGTAGGTACTGAATTGAGGATATGGTATAGACCTAAAGCCCCCACTGACTTCTAATCTCTGGAAGCTACAGATATTGACTAAAGGAATTGATAGCAATTAAATTGTTGTTGAATAGCAGTTTAACCTAGGTTTGTTTGATTCATGAATTATGGGTGATTTTCATTTTTTTTGCTTCATGTTTTTGTTTTACAAGGTTTCCACAACGACTATTAGGTTGACAGTCAGATTTGTTTATATTTTTATCTTTCGTACTAAGGAAGTACTTTGGGGACTGAATTAATGAATGTATATTATTTAAATCTCTAGAATTTAGAAAATCAAAGAGGCAACTGGGGCCTCTTTAGCACATTAGAACTTCTTGAACTTTAGAAGCTAGGAAAAGAATTGAGAAGACCTGAGTTGACTGAAAACTGCTAACCAGTACAGGAAAACAAGAGAATTGATTTTGTCTTCTCCTACCCACCAGAACTACCTCAATCTTAAAACCAACATTATCATATAGTTTTTTAAAAGTCTATATACCTGTTTTCCAGATCTTTGTCTTACTAATAGTTTAACAGGACCTGCTATTAAATACAGGCCTGTTATTTGCTGTTAAATACAAATACAAATCTGTATTTGCTGTTAAATACAAATACACAGACCTGCTGGTTACCCTGCTACTTTCTGGGAAGTATTCTAAGTATTGTCCCTATTCAGTTCAGTTCAGTCGCTCAGTCGTGTCCGACTCTTCGCAACCCCATGGACTGCAGCACACCAGGCCTCCCTGTCCATCACCAACTCCTGGAGTTTACTCAAACTCATCTCCATTGAGAGATGGATGATGCCATCCAACCATCTCATCCACTGTGGTCCCCTTCTCCTCCTGCCCCCAATCCCTCCCAGCCTCAGGGTCTTTTCCAATCAGTCAGCTCTTCGCATCAGGTGGCCAGAGTATTGGAGTTTCAGCTTCAGCATCAGTCCCTCCAATGAACACCCAGGACTGATCTCCTTCAGGATGGACTGGTTGGATCTCCTTGCAGTCCAAGGGACTCTCAAGAGTCTTCTCCAACACCACAGTTCAAAAGCATCAATTTTTTGGTGCTCAGCTTTCTTCACAGTCCAACTCTCACATCCATACATTACCACTGGAAAAACCATAGCCGTGACTAGACGGACCTTTGTTGGCAAAGTAATGTCTCTGCTTTTTAATATGCTATCTAGGTTGGTCATAACTTTCCTTCCAAGGAGTGTCTTTTAATTTCATGGCTGTAGTCACCATCTGCAGTGATTTTGGAGCTCAAAAAGTTAAAGTCAGCCACTGTTTCCACTGTTTCTCCATCTATTTGCCATTAAGTGATGGAACCCGATGCCATGATCTTAGTTTTCTGAATGTTGAGTTTTAAGCCAACTTTTTCACTCTCCTCTTCACTTTCATGGAGAGGCTCTTTAGTTCTTCTTCGCCTTCTGCCATAAGGGTGGTGTCATCTGCATATCTGAGGTTATTGATGTTTCTCCTGGCAGTCTTGATTCCAACTTGTGCTTCATCCAACCCAGCATTTCTCATGATGTACTCTGCATATAAGTTAAATAAGCAGGGTGACAATATACAGCCTTGACGTACTCCTTTCCCCGATTTGGAACCAGTCTGTTGTTCCGTGTCCAGTTCTAACTGTTGCTTCCTGAGCTGCATACAGGTTTCTCAAGAGGCAGGTCAGGTGGTCTGGTATTCTCATCTCTTTCAGAATTTTCCACAGTTTGTTGTGATCCACACAGTCAAAGGCTTTGGCATAGTCAATAAAGCAGAAGTAGATGTTTTTCTGGAACTCTCTTGCCTTTTCAATGATCCAACGGATGCTGGCAATTTGATCTCTGGTTCCCCTGCCTTTTCTAAATCCGGCTTGAACATCTGGAAGCTCATGGTTCACGTATTACTGGAGATCAGTGGAGAAATAACTCCAGAAAGAATGAAGGGATGGAGCCAAAGCAAAAACAACACCCAGTTGTGGATGTGACTGGTGATAGAAGCAAGGTCCAATGCTGTAAAGAGCAATGTTGCATAGGAACCTGGAATATTAGGTCCATGAATGAAGGCAAATTTGAAGTGGTCAAACAGGAGATGGCAAGAGTGAACGTCCACATTTTAGGGATCAGTGAACTACTAAAATGGACTGGAATGGGGGAATTTAACTCAGATGACCATTATATATACTACTGTGAGCAAGAATCCCTTAGAAGAAATGGAGTAGCCATCATGATCAACAAAAGAGTCTGAAATGCAACACTTGGATGCAATCTCAAAAACAACATAATGATCTTTGTTCATTTCCAAGGCAAACCATTCAATATCACGGTAATCCATGTCTATGCCCTGACCAATAATGCTGAAGAAGCTGAAGTTGAATGGTTCTGTGAAGACCTACAAGACCTTTTGGAACTAACACCCAAAAAAGATGTCCTTTTCATTATAGGGGACTGGAATGCAGAAGTAAGAAGTCAAGAAACACCTGGAGTAACATGCAAATTTGGCCTTGGAGTACAGAATGAAGCAGGACAAAAGCTAATAGAGTTTTGCCAAGAAAATGCACTGGTCCCTACTCATGGGTTACTTTTTACATAGGTTGCCATGCTTCATATGAGGTGAACTCTATAACTGGACACCCCTATTTGATTTAGAGGAGTTCATTTTCTGCAAAGACAGCCATTCAGAGCCCAGCCAGCTGTTCATCACCACCTTTTGATAACACTCTATCCAACCAGAGTGCCATATACCAGATAGTGATTGGCTTATCTAATCAGATTCTCACTTTCACTCTCTCTCTCTTTTTTGTTTTGCACAAGAGGGAGTTAATTAGTTGAGAGTAGCGTTGAAAGAAGGAACAGAGGGAAGCGGAGACCAGGAGTTTAGTCCTAAACATATTGTGGGTTTGCAGTGTCATTGTTCGCTTATCTTCTGAGTTGCTGCTGGTCCTAAATGGTGACAAAGTATAGTCGAGCAACTATTACAGTGATTTTTTTGATTCTGAAATTTTTTCGGTTGTCACCATGATAGTTCTGTTCTGTACAACTAGAAAAAGAGCCTAATGAACATATTGAAATTTGAAATATAATTTAAAATACTAGTCCTACAAATAATATTTATACAGCTTGTAGTATCTGCCATAGTTGTTGACAAGATGAATAGGTCGATGCTTTTTTTTTAGCTCTTCTAGTGGGGATGGAGATAATCACTTATCTACAGAATTTTAAATACTCTTAAATGGCACCAGTATAATTGTTGTCATTCAGTCTCTAAGTCGTGTTGACCCTTCTCGACCCCATGGACTGCAGCACGCTGGGCTTCCCTGTTCATCACAGCTCCCGGAGCTTGCTCAAGTTCACGTCCATTGAGTCTGAGATGCCATCTAACCATCTCATCCTCTGTCTCCCACTTCTCATCCTGCCCTGTCTTTCCCAGCATCAGTCTTTTCCAGTAAATCAGCTCTTTGCACCAGGCGGCCAAAGTACTGGAACCTCAGATGTTCCAGTGAATATTCAAGGTTGATTTCATTTAAGATTGACTGGTAGAGTTGGAATTACCCTTCAAGATTACGAATTCTTGATCTGGGATCCACAGTGGGCTTCTGAGATTCTGGACAATACTGAATTTGCACACATTTTTTGGTGTGTGTATAGTTGAGCATATCTGTTTTTCCACATAGTCGATAGTTTTCATTAGCTGTTCCACAAGACAGTTAAGTACAAAAGGGTTAAAAACCTCACTGCCTAATTTTACAGATAAAAATATCACTCAGAGTAATTTATCCACAATCTAGCAATCTGTAACTACTAGAGACTAGGTTTCTTTCATTCTGTCATTAAAAATTTATAAAATATAGTAAAAAAGAAAAAGAAGAAATGCTTTTAACATGTAAGGACAAACACCATTAAGAAGTTTCTATTTCTTACCAGCAGTATATGTTTGGGTTCAGAATAACACCTTTGAAAATACATATTGATATATTGCTTTCTAATAGACTTGCACTAAATTCCGCTCACATCAGAAATCTAGAATAGTGAGTATTTTATCACCAGAACAAGTTATTCTTTTTTTAAAATAGAAAATATTTTGGCTAACTTGGTAAGAGTTCAATAGTGTCTCATTGTTGTAGAGTGTGTTTTTATTATTAGTGAAGAAAAAGATTTTTTTTTTATTTCTGTTGGAAATAAGTCTCTTGTCTGTCTTGTCCATTTACATAAAGAACCCAGTTTTCTTAGCTGTCCATCCAATCCTTTTAAGAAATCCTACCTCAGGAGAAAACTATAGGAGAAACAAGTTTTCTGTTTATCTCCTGGATTTGTTCTTGCATTCTCAGTAGATCTTTGCTTTGCTATTATCTGAGAGGTTTGTTAAAATGTAAATACCTGGGTCCTACCCACTGTCTACAGAATCCAAATGTCTAGGTATGGGTGTGAGAAATTTGTGCTTTTAACATGCAAACACTTCATATTTCTTAAGAATAATAAAATTTGAGGACTATTTAAAGGACAAGTAGGCTGATATTAAATATAAAGTGTGTGTACCATTATATTTCTTACTAAAAGTCTCTATCTCTATGAAACCCAGGTTATCTCTCTTCTATGAGGTAATTTTGCCATTATAAAGTTTAATTTCTGCTTCAGGGCTAATAAACTTGGTATAAAATTACAGATCTACCAGTGACCCGCTTTGTAAATACCCTTAATTTCTATGAATTTCTCTTTATCTATAAAGAGGTGGTTATAATCCTAGCTCATGTGTTTATTTTGAAGGGTGAGCTAACCTACACAAGTATACTGTAAATGGTCATATAAATGTTGGATATATCTTCTTGTTCTAATTGTTTATCATATGGTAATTTTGGCTGCCTCACTTCCTTTATAATGCCAGGAAGTCTGAAACAACTTTGGGCACAGTATCAACACTCGATAATTATCTACTGATTGATTACCATCTCGAGGTACATCAAAGACTGCTTTAATATGAGGTGGTATTCACTGTGGTCTGGATTCTGACTAATCATAATGGATACTCCTCAAACAATTCCTGTGCCGACTGGACGTCAGCCATGCTTCTATTAACCCTAAGACTGTAATGAGTCATTCCGTTCATTTCCCTGAGTACCTACTATGTGCCAGGAACCACAGCAGACCCTAAAAGTACATTAGTGAGCACAATGGACAAATCCCTGCCCTCCCAGTCCCTTCTAGATGAAATGGGTATCATAGAGCAATTACACATGGTCTCTTTTAGCAATTCCTTGAAGGAATTCCATACATGTGGAAGACATCGCATCAAATTATTATCAGACAATAAGAGAAATTCAACAGACAAAAAGAGTGAAATGTAGCTATCAATTCCAGAAGGATGGAATTAGTAGGAGCTTTTCCTTTTTGAATTACGCCCAGTCAAACCAGGATAGGATCTGGCAAGACAGTAGAGTGAGCTATGCAGTTGAAGCTCTTAGGCTCCAATGAAGCTCTGAGTCCTCAAGGAGCCACCTGCACAAACTCATACACTCTCTTAGTCCTAGTCTAGTGTTTACGAAGGAAATGGTCCTGGTTTGGCCAGATTCTGAAGCCTAAAATGAATAGAACTTTCCTCTATTCTTTTATAGTGAGCACAGTTCTTCCTTAATTTCAACTCATCAAAAAAATGTTTTCTTGTTTAGGACAGAAGAAGGAAGTCTGGCATCCAAATATCTTAATCACAAAAGATGATAAAGACTAGCTGTAGAAGACAGTTTTTTTAAAAAAACATATTTATCATAGCTTACATTTGCATACTTTAAAGACGTGAATTTATATTCCACTCTCAAAATAATTTTGCAATTTTTCACAGATACAAAAGGGGAAATATTTTTTAATGAAGAAATTGCATTATTAATCTATATGTGAATGCGATAAATCTCCAGTTACAATCAATTGCTACCCACATCCACACTAATGAGGGTTATGTTAGGGACAAAAGAGAGCACCCAGCAAAGGATAATAAGCCAGGGAAAACTTCTTGGCGGAAGTGAGGTCTCAGAGGCGACCTGACAAAGTGAGTGAGAGTTAGCTTTCCAAAGAGAAGGAATTGATTTTATATTAGGGGATATCATTGAACATTCCTCGGAATAGGAAGTACTTAAAGATGGCTAGAATGACAAAGAGGAGGTAAACACCAGGGAAATAGCAGAATCTAAAAGGGTGACCTTTGATAGGTACAAGGTAATATTGAGAAACATGTGTGTGTGTGCGTGTGTGGTGTGTGTGTGTGTGAGAGACAGAGAGAGAGAGAGAGAAAATCTGAAGAATTAGGCTTGCTGTCCCTGGTATGCACCCCAAAGGAACATACAATGTTTTTAGCTAAATGCCTCCTCATTGCCTTGGAGAGTCCAGCAAAACAATACACCCTCCAGTCCCTGGGGCTTTGCTGAGTCTATGGAACTGCCCAGGTGACCCTCTTCCTCCATCTCAATGGTCCATATTACATGTTCATAACCTCCCTGAAACCGTGGTGTCCTTGATCCCAGAGGGACACACAAGGCAAAGTGGCAGCATTTATTTTCTTATAAAATATGGATAAGACATCCTATTGGGCAGTGTTGTTGTAAGGATTAAAGAAAATGAGGTGTTTCCAAAGTCCTTCTAGCTCAGCCCTGGTACATGTAGGTATTAAACAAGGGTAATCCCCTACCCCACCCCTAGGAAACAGGGGTGTTCCTCAAATTTTTATTAATAAAATTATATTTTTACAGTTTGTAAAGATGTTCACTGGTTACATAAACTTAGAACTTTTTACAAAATTATTATGGAAAAATAAGCATATAGTAATGCAAATAGAAAAGTAGAATGAATTTAATTTATCCATGACCTAACTTCACAAATATCAACTCTGTTCAATCTTGTTACATCTACATCGCCACCTATTCTCCCATGTTTTTACTTTGAGGCTAACTCAGAAATCTTATTATTTCATCTGCAAGTATTTCCATATGTATCTTTAAAAATAAAAAAATAGTCACCATACTACCTTAAAATATTAACAAGAATTCTTTAGCATTATCAAATATCCAGTTGAATTCAAGTAGCCAAAACTCTCATAAATATCTTATATTTCATAGTTTGATTCAAGATCCAAATATATATATTTTAGAAGACTAAATTAACATTTTGGTGCTAGTTATGTACTGAGACTGCAACAAATTCTGACTCTTATATATTGAATTTTCCTAAAGTACAGTAATAATATTCGTATCAGAATGAAATTTTGTGTTCAGTCATTTGGGCAGCATTTTTAAGTTACTTTCCTTTGGTAATTTAATACCATTTGTTTTTTTTTTTCTAACTCACCTCTGCCACTAAATAAAGGTTTGACCTTGGGGCATTCACTCAACCTATCCAAATCTCAGTTTCTATAATTTTAAAAAGAAAGTGTTGAACTAGGATTGATTATTCAGCATGCTTTTCTTCCAAGCCTACCAGGTGGAAGGCAGGACAGCCCGGGGTGAAGAGAGTTCAGATGTCCAGCAGATCTGGACTGGAGCCCTGCCACATACAGGCCGTGTGAGCTGGGATAAGTTTAACCTCTCTGTGCCTCCATTTCTAAATCTGTGAAGTACAGTTGATAGTTACCCAGATTCATGATGGAGTGGTATGAGGAGGGTGGATAAAATGAGAGTATATGGGTACAGTGCTTGCCACATAGTAATCCCACAATAAATATTGAATGTAGTTAGACTCTCAAGACTTTGGGGCAAGGTTAAGAGGAGGAGGCTGGAAGGAAAGGCGGTGGTTAGAGCTAATATATTATTGTATTGTCTAATACAGCACCCGTTGGCTACACAAGGCTATGAGCACTTGAAATGTTAGTAGGCCAAGTTGAGATGTGTTAGTAAAATTCACCCTGGGATTCTAAGATGTACTGTGAACAAGCAAGAAATACCACAATAATAACTTCTAATATTTACTATATGTTGAAATTGTATGTTGGATATATTGGGTTAAATAAAATATTATCAAAATTAGTTTTTCTTTCTTTACTTTTATGAAAGTGATTCATAGAGAAATTTAGATGACATACATGTGGCTTGCATTATAAATATCTATTTATAGACTATATATTACTATTTATAGAAATCTATTGGACAGAATTGGGCTAGATCAAATGACCCTCTTCCTTAAGCCCCCACAACTTGCTGATTCTGTTTCTTCACTGGCCCTCACATTTATCTTCTCCATCTCCACTGCTGGTCAAGAGTATTAAAAACCCCTTTATTTTATTCTTTGCATTTTTAATCAAGATGTAATTGGCATATCACATTGTGTTAGTTTAAGGTGCACAGAAAGTTGATTTGATATATTTATATACTGCAGCATGATTACCACCAGCGCATTAGCTAACACCTCTATCATGTCACAAAGTTAGCATTTCTTTCAATGGTTTCCTTAGCCCCTCTCCAGTCTACATGTGCAGTTGCTAAGTCATGTCTGACTCTTTGTGACCCCATGGACTGTGTAGCCCACCAGGCACCTCTGTCCATGGGATTTCCCAGGCAATAATACTGGAGTGGGTTGCCATTTCCAGTCTACTATTCTTGAATGTTTCACAGTCTTCCCTTCAGAGACATTGGAAATTTTATTAAAGCATAAAATTCCCTTCATGATATTTTTTTAAAATTTATTTATTTTAATTGGAGGCTAATTACTTTACAAGATTGTAGTGGCTTTTGCCACACATTGACATAAATCAGCCACGGGTGTACATGTGTTCCCCATCCTCTTTAAACTCTCTTACCACCTCTCACCCCCACCCAGACCCCCACATCTTTGCAGGTACTTCTTTTGCCTTGAGCAGAACCCTGACCCCAGCGTAATGGTTAAGAGTTAGCAGAATTTGAATCCCAGCTCTGCAATTTACTGACAAGCTTTGAAAAACTAACTAGACCTCTCTGAGCCTCATTGTTCTTCTCTCTAAAAATAATAATAATAATGATAGACTTGGACTAAGTGAATAGACTTATCTTTCAAAACGTTTATGAGGATTAAATGAGATAATGCGTGCGTGCTGCTCAGTCGCTTCAGCTGTGTCCAGCTCTTTGCGACCTAATGGACGGTAGCCTGCCAGGCACCTCTGTCCCCGGGATTCTCCAGGCAAGAATACTGGAGTGGGTTGCCATTCCCTCCTCCTGGGAATCTTCCCAACCCAGGAATCAAACCCCATGTCTCTTGCATCTTCTGCATTAGCAGGTGGGTTCTTTACCACGATCACCACCTGGGAAGCCTGAGATAATGCATAGATGGTGCCAAGTACACAGTTTTTTTGTTTGTTTGTTTTTAAAGTCCCTTAGTCGTGTCCAACTCTTTGTGACCCCTTGGAGTGTATGGAATTCTCCAGGCCAGAATACTGGAGTGGGTAGCCTTTCCCTTCTCCAAGGGATCTTCCAAACCCAGGGATCGAACCCAGGTCTCCGACATTGCAGGCAGATTCTTTACCAGCTGAGTCACAAGGGAAGCCCGAGAATAGTGGAATAGGCAGCCTATCCCTTCTCCAGGGGCTCTTCCCAACCCAGGAATCAAACTGGGGTCTCCTGCATTACAGGCAGATTTTTTACCAACTGTGCTATGAGGGAAGTACACGGCTAACCTACACTGAATGTTAGTGTTGAATGTTTCCTCCTGGAAAAATGTTCCTTGCCACCCCACCCTCCACAAACCCCTATCTCTGCCTTGGGTTTCCACAGCACTCTGTGAGTGTATGCGTGCTAAGTGGCTTCAGTTGTGCCAGACTCTTTGCAACACTGTAGACTGTACTGTCGGCCGCCTCTGTCCATGGGATTCTCTAGGCAAGGATTCTGGATTGAGTTGCCATGCCCTCCTCCAGGGGATCCTCCTGACCTAGGGATTGAACGCACGTTTCTGGCATTCAGATGGTTTCTTTTCTGCTGAGCCACCGGGGAAGCTCCATCCCACTCTGCACTCCTCAATCCCCGCTTTTCTGTCTGTGTTATAGCCAGCCACCAGTCTTGCCTCTAGATCAGTAGTCTTCAAAGCTTGGTGTTAGAAGCAGCAGTGCTAGCATCCCCTGGAAACTTCTTAGAAATGCAAATTCCTGGAGCCCACCCTAGAACTACTGAATAAAAACTCTGGGGCTAGGGCCCAGAAGTCTGTTTTAACAGGGCCTCAATGTGAGTTCTGATATTTATACATTTGATGAACATTGCTACACTGGGTATTTATGCCTGGGACCACATCCAATTCATCTTGCAATGCCACCCAGCCCAGTGACTATTTGTCAAATGAAAAAATGGATGAATGAATCCTGATGACAGTGTGGGGCCGTCGAAGGATAGCCAGTAGGGGAATGTCATGGTCTGATTGCCTTTTATAAAGTTACTTTCGTAGGCTGTATAGAGAAAAGATTACAGGCAGAAATTACTAGAGGCAACTGAATTTGCTTATAGGAAAATTATGATTTGAAAATCTAAATTTATTATGCAGGCAGGAAAAATAGTTATTTACAAAAAGAGTGCCTTGTTTTTCAACATATTCCATTCAAAACAGTTTTAAAATGTGTATTATACCATTCTATTGGTAAGTAGTGTTTTATAAATTTGTTGGGGAAAGTAGGTATACCTATATGTTATAAATTTGTCAATAAATGTGTTCTCTCACAAATTATGATTTCATTAAAAAGTAGTTCCAGGTATCTTACACATTTTTAGCATTTTTGTGTTTTCAAAGTGTGAAGCACAATCCTCTGTTTGGATTATGAAAGCAAAATTCTATAGCAAATGAGTATATTTAAAAATTAAAATGTTACTTAAATTTCAGTATTAACATAGAAATAAGAAAAGTTTCATGTCTGACTACATATTAGTATAGAGACTACATGTTATTTATCTTTTTTGGTTGGAAATGAGTAAACAATCATCTAGAAATATTTCAACTAAAGGTTATTAATGCCCAAATTAAAAGAAAATCAAATTTATATTAATGTATAGAATAAAAAGTAAAGCAAATCCAAAGATGTATGACCTTCCAGAAAACTGTAAGACTGCAGAAGCCCCAAAGTTGCTCCCTATCATAATACTCATGTTCCATCAGCAGATTCTTATCCCAACAGCTGGGCAGGAATTGATCCAACTTAAATGTGGGAGCAGTATCTGGACCTTCAACTCAGGTGAAGCTTTCATATTTTCTCTTGACCTCTAAGTCATCTTCTTAACAAATGAGAAAAAGCAGAGACATCCATCACTTTGCCAACAAAGGTCCATATAGTCAGAAATATGGTTTTTCTGTTAGTCATGTACCAATGTGAGAGCTGGACCATAAAGAAGGCTGAGTACCAAAGAATTGATGCTTATGAACAGTGGTGCTGAAGAATACTCTTGAGAGTTCCTTGGTCTGCAAGAAGATCAAGCCAGTCAATCCTAAAGGAAATCAACCCTGAATATTCACTGGAAGGACTGATGCAGAAGCTCCAATACTTTAGCCACCTGATGCAAAAATCTCACTCATTGGAAAAGACCCTGATGCTGGGAAAGATTGAGGGCAGGACGAGAAGGGGGCAACAGAGGATGAAATGGTTGGATGGCATCACTGACTCAATGGACATGAGTTTGAGCAAACTCAAGGAGAGAGTGAAGGACAGGGAAGCCTGCCCTGCTGCAGTCCATGGGGTCACAAAGAATCAGGCATGACTTAGGGAATGAATACACACAGAAGAAGGATCATGAAGGAAGAAGGAACAGAAGACAAAGAATGCGAAATACTGAAGACCAATGGGAGGGGGAGGCTGAGAACAATGGGCAGAAAGAGAAGGGATTTGATGAGCAAAGAGGAGTCTACAGGCAAAGGGTATGAGAGGCCAAGAGTGACGTGGGATAGGGAGAGAGAGGCAGGGTTCTGAAGGGGTCAAAACCCTGCAGTCTGGGTTTCTTACGGCCCTCTTAGGCCCAAGAGGTCACCTAGTTTTAGTAGTTGAAAGAAGTGAATTGTTAGTAAATCTACAAATTTAATCCATTCAGCCAGTTGGTTGTGATGGGCTCTGTGCTACTGTTTTCTCTTCTTGCCTCTACAGAGGAGGGCTCCTTCTGTGCCCAGGCCAATTAAAAGACTTGGTCAAGTTGGTGGATTGGTTATTCAGAGAAAAGAGCCATCCTGAAGTGTTAAAGTCTTGAGTAAACAAGATGACTTCTTAAAAGATTCCAAAGGGAAAGAACAAACCAAAAAACCCCATATGAAATGCGAACATTTTTACTATATTCACAAAAATATATCTTTAAGAGATCAGCATGGAGGTCTTCTAAACATTTTCAATTGCTCATCGGCTTTTCAGATGTTTATTCATATGAGCTGCCTATTTATATACCTTGTCCCTTTTTCATTGGTTTGTCTGTCTCTTTTATATTCAAATGTGTTTAAATATTGCAGATAGCAATCCTTTGCCTGTGATAGATGTTGCAAATGTTTTCTCCTGTTCTAGTTCTTGACATTTAAACCTTAAATCCATCTGAAGTTTATTTTGGTGTTTCATACAAGACTGCAATCTAATGAGATTTTTTTTTTTAATCTAGAAGTTAGACAATTTTCACAACACTATTTGTTGAATAATCCATCTGTTCCTCATTCATCTGCAGTGCTTCCTTCTTAAGTCTCACAGGTGGTAAAATTCGTCTCAGGACCATCTATTCTGTTTTAGCCAATTGCTCTATAAATTCTAGCAGAAGAATTTAGCTATTGTTGTATAAATTTTTTGTTTATACTTTTCAAAATTTCTTAGCCTTTCTTGTATTTTACTGTCATGGCAGCTGAGATTTAGAATCATTTTATCAGGTAAAAACATAAATATTGACACAATATAGTAAAACATAAATTTTGTAAAATTTATGTAATTATGTAAAAACACAAATATTGTTGTGGTAGATGATGGATAGGTAGTACGGATTTATGTACTGTGTTGATCCTTGCTGCAGACATGTACTATGACAGCTTCTTTAGCCGGCAACACTTTTATTGTGTACTTTGAAGTCCTTCCCACCACATAGGTCTGCAGGCAAAACAAGGCTAGCCAACGTGACCTAGCAGTCATTCATTGTCTTTTGTTTGTCAGCCTCCTTACCAACAACCATGGGAAAAAGCCCAGGCTCTTGGAGCTCACCCCTATGTTCTCTGCAGGTCATTTGGAGGAACCTTCTCATATGTGTCATCCTTTTCTACACTGTGTACTACGTGGTTCTGGGCGTGTGCTGTGTGATGCTCAAGTAAGTATAACATCACCTTCAAACAATTCAAAAGTTCAGGTCCAACACGAAAGAAGTTCACGTAGAATACTCAACGTGTCTTTATAGAATAAAGGGTGCAGATTTTTCCCCATGGTATACTTTCTTCCTTTTTTTAAAAAGTGAAAATAAGCAAATATGTCACCTTTGAAAATGATACAAGTAGCAATCATGAAATGAGTAGAATCAGGCAGGACTGTTCCTCTTATGAGGATGATCATGGAAAGAAAGTGAAGCTATTACTCCCTGGGCTGGTGTTGCATCAGAGATCAGAGGGCATTTGAACTAGAAGGGAATTTAGATATAATCTACATCCAATTTAAATATTTTCTGCTACATACTGGAAATAGCTTTAGACTGAGAAGTCAGGAGATCTGCATTCCAGCCCAGGTTCTTACTAACTTCCTGAATCATCCTGACTAAGCCATAGAGCTTCTCTTACTTCAATTATCTTCGTTTGTCAAGTGAAAGTAATAATCCAAAAGAGAGTTATCATGAGGACCAAGTAATACATGTATTTTTAAAGATATTTTGAAGTGTGAGGCATTTTTTTAAAGGTAATTTTTCTTTGTCTTTCTAAGGTTGAATTTTATCTTTACAAATTTAGCTTGCCAATACATTGATTTCTTTGAAATACATTATGTATAGCTACAAAGAATTTCCTAGAAATTGATTGTTTATACAATTGAATTTTATTGTGTAAGCAGGGAATTGGGACTTTTCATTTTCAGTGTGGAAATCAATGCCCAGAAATGATTATATTGACTTTTGCAGTGGGAATGATGCTATAAAGCTTGCTTGCAGGCAAGCCCACTGAGGAGGAGTCTGGTGTGTTCACACACAGTTTCAACTATTGCCTGGGAATGGAGAGGGTGAGGCGGCGCCCAGAGCAGTGAAGGTCTCAGAATACTCTGAGTTCTCTGAGCGTGGGATTCCAAGGGTTTGTAGTTAATGTGAATCAGAGGTGAGGAATTTGGAGTAACCAGGCCTTAAAGCCCCAGGAGGCAGATAACTGATTGACCAGCTACACACAGCTACAAACTTGGGCATGGTAGGAGATGCAGAGTTTATAGTCAGATTTAATTTTCTTTTTTTTTTTCATTTTAAATCATTTTACTTTTGTATGGATGTATAGTTGGTTTACAATGTTGTGTTAGTTTCTGGTGTATAACAAAGTGATTCAGATTTTTTTCCCATATAGGTAATTACAAGATATTGAATATAGTTCCCTATGCTATACAGTAGGTCTTTGTTGTTTATTTTATATGTGGTAGCATGTATCTGTTCATCCAAAGCTCCTAATTTATCCCTCGCCAACCCTTTCCCCTTTGGTAGCTCAAACTTTGTTCTCTATGTCTACTATGAAAATGTAGGCTCATATTATGTCTAATGTGAGTGTAGACTCAGATTTTAGACAGAGAGAGACCTCAGAGATTAATTGCTTCAATGTACAGGTAAGAAATGAAAGCTCAGAGAGGTTAAGCAGCTGCCCAAGTTCATAGTTAACAGCATCATCAGAATTACAGCTGGGCCCTGTTGCTTCCCAGTATAAGTCCTCATCACCGTGTTAGGTTTTACACCCACACTTGATGGAAGGGACCTCCAAGACTATAGCGGAGAGCTCAAATACCATGAAGCCCCCTTGGAGAGCAGATGCCACTGGACAAAGAAGACAGTGTGGGTAAGGAAGGCGTTCGGCTCCCATTCAAGCCAGCCAGTTTTCAAATGTGCCACAAAGTGATTAAAGCTGACTTGTCCTTGTATGGGAACACTTGAGGTGCAAAATGTTAACATGCAACTTTATGAACTACCTCCTCCAGAGTAAACTCTTTTCATTTGTAACATCCTCAGGGTGTATGAGTTGGATGTCCTGGCACCATTTGATTTCAAAACAAATCCTTCATGGCTCAACACAAATTATAAAGGTAACTGATTTTAGTTTCCAATCTTTGCTAATTAGTGAACTAAATGCCTCCAAAAATCAAAATAGTTTTTGTTTTAAAAAATTTTAAAAATATCAAGCCTTCTTCTCAGCCATCTGTATCCTATATCCGACTCCAAAAATGTGGAAAAGTGCCATCAAATTTTTTTTAAATGACTATTGCTAAAAGATGGAATAGGATGAAATAAGAGGATAGTTTTCCTAAATGAATTTTTATTTTAGTGATATTATGGATAAATTTTTGTGCATTAAATATTTTTCAAAGAAAAGGCAGAAAAATGGCTTAATGGAATGATGTAGAAAGATATTTATGACATATGAAATGGAAAATAAAGACTAGAAAAGAGTTTGTATAGTCTAATTATTCATTTTTGTAGAATAGAGTAAAATGCATCATGTCAGTGGTAAGAAATCTGGAGAATTATGCAACAAACTGTTATCTCCCAGCTGGAATGACAGAGGACTTTCATTTTCTGCTTTGTACATTTCTGCTTAGTTTGATTTTTTTCCTTCCCCAAAATAGTGTAAAACTTGTTGCAAAGGAAAAATGATAAGAAAGAATATAGTAGGAAAAAATTTTATCTCTCTTAAACTTACTATTTTTGTTGAAGAAATAATTATTCTTAACATTATGTTAAATTTCTTACCACATTTTTTAAAAATGAAATTGTGGATTCTTCAAACAGTAAAGTTCTTTAGAAAACCACTGGACATCTTTTTTTTGGAACAAATATGCAAATATACGAAAATTGCCTGAAGCCAAATGTGACTTGTATAGGAAACTTGGTCAGCTAGAACTACTGAATTTAAAAGTTTCAGAACAGCCTTTTCAAATGGGTAACCTTTTTTCGTGCCATTATTGATTCAATTTGGGATAGACAAAGATATCTTAGAACAAGAAACTTTCATTCTAATGAGATACAAGTTCTAACATTCTATCTTAACTTCCACCTCACACATTTCCCTGTTGAAGACTGAATTAACTTTTTCTTCCAAGCCGATCCACAAATGATAAAGAAATAGTCACAAGAAAGAGTTACATATGGGTTGTGTGTTTGGGGTAGGGAGAGAGATTTAAAATCCAACTGTTATTTAATTCTTGCATTTGAGACAGTTAGTGATAGATAGGACAATGACACAGGCTTATTGGAGAAAGCTGTGTTTTGACATAGCAGAGATTAGTGAAAATCCTCAGAATGCCACGCACAGTCAAAGTTGTTCTTTCCTCTCTCAAAAAACAACTAACATTTGTACAAAGATATCAGTAAACCCTTAGCCTATTAGATCTTTAGTTTTGGTCTTGGAGAGATAAGTGTCATAACTTTTCAAAGTTATTGCTTTGAGAATCCAGACTTGTTTAATCTTGGAGATAAAATGTAAGCATAATCTCAGAGCCTTGAGCATGTATTGAGGGTCAGGCTCTTGTCTGTTTCAACAGTTTTGTTACCTAGGAGATCAGGCTTAGCAAGGACACTGAAAAGTGTGGGTCCAATTGAGACATTTGACTACTAACTTTCTCTTGCATCATAGAGACTGGATTATAAACTGTTTTCATTTTAAAATAAAATCCTCTCAACAGTTTTTGAGGTAGATATGATAGAAATCCATTTCCCAATTTATCAAGGAATAATTAGACTGACCTAGAGGTTATAATCCTACTCAAGATCATAGCACTCTTATGCTATAAGGTGAGACTAGAACACTGGTACCTCAACTTCAAATTTTGTATGACTTCCTTTAAATCATGCTATCCCATATCATAGACAAAGCAGAATCCTCCTCTATTAATATATGTGAATACAGTTTGTTCAAGACTGAAATCACTGTCTCTAAGCAGCTGCAAGTTAACTCGGAAAATCTGTAAATACTGATAAAAGAGACATATCTATTTCCTTATAGTAACATGGAGAGACTCCGTTAGCCCCGGTGAAGGCAGAAATGGAGGTGTGATGGGCAGCGCTAATGACAGTGTGATACCACCATATAGCTCCGTCCACAGCCTTGAGTTTAGAGGTTAGGACATGCAATAATTGTAACTCCATACAACAGAAAAGGAGCTAGTAGGAGTTCTCCATTCCGTTTTAGAAATCTGTTGAGTTGAATGAAGTAGAATTGAAGAGGAATAAGTGTGAGGTCTTTTAAAAGGCTGGCACCTGAGACTTGCTTACTTATTTCATGTCTTGCTGACCCACTAGGCAATGGCTGGCATGTCTGTTAATAAATTACTTCTGCACAATAACAGATCATGTGACTATCTTACTTTTAGCTTTGAAAAGTATACAATTTGCCTGCCTGGACTGATCAATTCATTAATTATTTATATGAGCATACCTATCATTTTCTGTGTTTTAAAAGAAAGGTAACTTTTATGGACATTGATATCATTATGAAGGAACCTTGGGGGTATGTCACATGTATTTTCATTTTAAAGTTTGATGAATCTCATCTTTGGAACCACCACACTCTTAAGATCTATATCAAGGAAAAAGGCAAAGGTTGACTCTTCACGTGTTAAAGGCTTTTAGAGATCTATGGTACTGACCTAGGAATGACTAGCTCTTTATATATGTTGAGGGAAAGCACTCTGAAAAAGCATTCTGGATTTAGAAAAGTACTTCCATCCACACGAGTCATTTATGAGACGTTCTTTCATCCATGGTTATCCATTATGCTCCCCAGATGACTATCTGAACATACCCTTTTATTACAAAGACACAAAGGAACTCATTTCCAAGTTAGGCAATAACTGGTACTAAAGAAACATTATTGTTCAATAAACTATTAACATTTTTTTTTTCTGAAAACCCAGAGCTGAATTTTTCATTAGTTTTTAATATATCTTCAAATGAGATTTGAAATCTAGTTACAGATCAGCGTGCATCAGTTACATTGTAACTTTTCTTTATTGTATTTTACCTTCTAAAATGCTAAATATAAAGAATATGAAAGAGAAATTATGTACTGTTATTTCTCTATAAGTCCAACAATTATTAAGAGATGGAATATTTTTAAAGTTCTTATTCAAATTTGAGGAATGTTAAGAGATGAAATGTTAAAAGTTTCTTACAAAAATTTTTTTGCAGAACAAATTGTGGTGGTCCTGTTACTAATTGTGTTTTAGAATTATTAATTGCTCTAATCCCTGATAATCCTATTATTCTTCCTTTTATTTGCAGTTCTTTTAGTCTCAACAGAGGTCACCTACTTTGTTTGCGGATTACTTTTCGTTCTGGTAGTGGAAGAGTGGGTTTGGGATTATGGTATTTCAGTAACTATCCTTCATGTTGCTATCACTTCAACTGGTAAGCAAACTAAAATAAAGGAAACAAAATGTATTCAATCTGGACATTGTACCTAAATCGATACATAAGAGTAAAACTTTGATGTATGCATAGTGTCCTCTGATGGAGAAATAATAAAAACTGATGATGAAAGTTCTTCATCACCTCCCTCACACCTTCTCCCCCATCAAGTTCCTCTACCATTTCCTCAGAGACGTTTTGATTAGCTACATTGTCCAGTTCAAAACTATTGAAATGTAGCGGTTTCCTATTCTCTCCCATTCAACTTTCTATCAGTTGCTCCCATTCAACTTGTTATCAGTTGTAAAGGGTTTGCAGCTGTTAGATTCTTTCTCTCCAAATCCTTTCTTGAAGCAGATATTGTCGAAAGACTGGGAGCTGGGGCCTGAGGAAATCTGTACTTGCAGGCTTGAAAACTTCCTAATAATTATTTTAACAAAAATATGACTTCCCTTGTGGCTCAATGGTGAAGAATCTGCTTGCCAATGCAGGAGATGCAGGTTCAGTCCTGGAGGAGGAAATGGCAACCTGCCCAGTATTCTTGCCTGAGAAATCCCAAGGGCAGAGATGTCTGGCGGACTACAGTCCATGGGGTCTCAAGAGTCAAACACAACTTAGTGACTAAACCACTACCACCATCAGGTTCTAAGATTAAAGGGTTTTTATTTCTACTTGTGAGCTTTGGAGTTTGAATAAAACAGATTCAAATTCCAGTCCTAACTTTCTGTCAGATGTTTGTCTGAGGCAAGATATAATTGTCTCATCTACAAAATGGATGGTATCTTATGAAGCTTGTGTGCGAGAAGTTGTCTGACATGGTGTTTGGCCTAAAACTAATGAGTAAAAGTAATTTTATCCATTCCTTCATCCATTTATTCAAGGTTTACTCTTCCCTTGTAACTTTTTATTTCTTACTGCCTTCCATTATTAAAGAGAAACACATTAGTAAAAACATGAATGGTAATCAACCACAAGTTATAATTCAATGCTATTATTATTTATTAACTACTTCTGTTTAGTTGCTCAGTCATGAATGACTCTTTGTGATCCCATCAACCGTAGTCCACTAGGCTCTTCTGTCCATGGAATTTCCCAGGCAAGAATACTGGAGTGGGTTGCCATTTCCTTCTTCAAGTTATCTTTCTGTCCCAGGGATCAAACCCATGCATCCTTCATTGAAGGTGGATTATTTACCACTGAGCCACATAAATGATTCCCAACTCTAATTTCATGAGAATAACCAGTTTTGATGTGAAGTTCTCCTCACTGAAATCCCTCAAACTGTTGCCTAAATCCAGAAGAAAAGATGCACTGAAGGATGCCTGAGTCCATGCTCCTGATTCAACAGGCCTTCATATGGAAGGAAGAGAGCACTGGAATTCTCACAGGTCCCAGTAGGACTTGGGGTCAACTCTTGTTTTCTCCGGAATCCATGAGCTGTCCTCTTGCTGCAGGAGATTCTGTTTAACTACTATGTAACTACTTAAATATCACTCATATTTTCAGTGCTCTGATCTATCGATGGGTATAATCAGTCTCCGAGTTAAGAACACACAATTTCAAAATGAATTGCTATGTCTCAGTCTCAGTGCTATGAGAAAATGCCAGTACATCAATCTGCTAGCATCAGTTTCCTTAGATACAAACTCTTTTAGTAACTTGGAGGATCAGTGAAGCCCATCTCAAATTCTCTATTTTACTTTGGGGCTTAAGTATTCCTGGAAGACAGTCATAGGATATTTGCAAAAAAGATTTTGGAGCATACGGTGGCTCAGTCTTCAGGGTCTCAGCCTTCAGACAATAGGTTTTCTGGATCCAGAAAAGTTACAAGTTAATTATCCAACACATGGCACATAGAAAACACTTTAAAAATATTGCTCAATAGATCTAGCAGAAGGAAGGTCACCCAGAGCTCCAGAGAGCAGAAACTGAGGATTCCGAACAGTCTTAGGATCATTGCTGCTGCGTGTTACTTCAGGTCGACTGTGTGAATCTGACCTGAGAATCCCATAGACCATGACATCATTCCTAGGAGAGGAGTTTCAAATACTTGACTTAACAAATGACCTTTTTAGACAATGACTTAAGTACCACTTTGGCGCTACTTGATTTTTTGAATATAGACAAGATTTCTCTTCGTTATGGAGATATGATTTGACCAAACAAGTGTTTCTTCATGAGTAAAACAATAATGTGTATTTCAAAAATGAAGACTGCCTTTTTCTTTTCTATTGCAGTTATGTTGGAATTCCCCTTGACATCACATTGGTGGGCTGCTTTAGGTATATATATAGAGATTAGATATAGATATATATTATATACATATATATTATACATATATATGATACTTATTTAATATAAATATATATTTATAAATAAACTCATGGCATAAAAATATTTTTATGGGGGGTCAGATAATTGGACCAGAAGATTACTCAATGGTTTTATCATTCTAAAATTATAGAGGATAAAACATTGGGTTTATATTTGTGACATATTCTTTTAGTTATCTTTCTCCATGAATGATAATATAGTCTTTATAGTAGTACAGAAGAAGGGAAACTATTTTATCTCATTAATTTTTTTATCCACCAATTGAACAACTGAATTCATCAGTCACATATGTAGTAAGAAAATTAGCCAAGTAAAAGTAGACTTCCCTAAAGCTTTTTCTTTAGATTAAGCCAGACACTGGCCTCAAAATATTTTTAGATTTTCTCTTTTCAGTAAGCTTGGCAATAGTTGTTATCTAATTATTGTCATGTTTATCAATGAGAAATGGAAATGCAGCACTTTACCACATTCTTTCTTCTAAAGTTATCTACTTTTAGTACCAGTATTATTTATATTATTTACTAACGCCGTTCCCTCGTTTAATTCTCTACTTACCTTGCATATCCTTAATTCTCCAAAATTGTTTAGTGCCTACAGAAAACACTTGTAGAAAGTAGATGTTTTATTTTGCATAAACCTTCCCAAGATGTCAATTTTTAATATATCAGAAAATATGATACTGAAAGAAATACTTTAATAAGCCCAAGCAGAAATCATCTTGACTGTATGGAAAACAAGAACTTCTCTCTTGCGATTTTATTTACAATACTGCAAAATTTATTGAGGCCTAGGCAACTTAGTCACATATCAAATGCAACCCTGATGACAAGGAAAGTCAACTTTGGCATAATGAAAGAACTAATAGAATTTGCTAAAATAATTGGGTAATGATTTCAGTTTCAATAATCAAGTTTGGATTCCTCAGAGCACAGTTGCCCAATGATGTCCAAGGTAGCCTTCTTTGGTTTTTCTTTCAATTAGCAATTTAAAAGTAAGAGAATAGTGGCCAAACATCTTGGAAATTCTATCTCGTGGTCATACACTGGATGTGTGTCTTTGTGTGGGGAAGTTGTGTGGTCCTGCCTTGCCTCTGATTCACAAAGGGCCCTTACCTCAGGCACTTTTACTATTGATGGGAGTTATGGAGTTACTGCCTTGCAAGGAACAACAGATTAATGGAAGCCCTGTAAGGCTAGATTAATATTTTAAAACAAACAAGAATCATCAGGCCAACGAAATCAGAGCTAAAGGCCTTTTCATAAAACCAAATAGCTCAGGTAGGTGGAATTCTTGTGTTCAAAATCATTTCTATACTCAAAAATAGTTTCCACATTAGTAAGCACATTTTTCTTTTATAATTAGAGGGGAAAAATACCTTATAAAGGATATTTTAAAATAGCAACAACACAAATAAATAGCAGGTCACATGAGCTGAAAGAATTGAGAATTGTAAATTCCTTGGCATGTGCTTTGACTCTGTTGCCTTTGAATTTCTGAGTTTTAAGAGCTCCTTACCATTAATTTGACAGAACCACACACCTATTCCCTGAAGGAAGTTTTGAATTTCAATAATTTACCAGCACAGAATACATACCTACTCTCTTTTAGCTGAATCTATAAACTCCTCTATTGCAAATGCTGTGTCAGTTTCAGGAACATTATTTTAGTCATGATGATTGTTCTTATTCATAATCTCACCAATGAATTATTCATTATTAGTAGTTAACCAAAACTTCCCTTTCATTACTTGCAGGAATCGGCTTAATTTCAATGATGTGTGGAGGCCAGACTTTAGCATACTGTTTGTTCAAAGATAATTTTATCTATCCAGATCTGGATGATTTCTAACAGAACAGCCAATTCTATGTTATTACATACATGTATCCAAGCTAGATTGTATTTTTTCTTCATACCTATATTCAAGGTTGAATTTATTCTAGATGCTTTTTAACTGTAAAAAGATTAGATGGTTTTTAACTTTAAAAAGAAACAAGAGAAATTAATGGAGAGCAAAAGAATCCTAGTAAAGAATTCATGAGCAACATATGCAAAGTCATAAATACAGTGTTTCCCAAAGTATATTCCATAGAACCCTAGTTCCAAACAATGTTACTAATGCCTTGTAAAGAAAAGTTGCATGTTTAAGTATGTTAGTAAAACAGACTTATTTATTTTGGACTTCTTAGAATCTTTAACATGCTATTGTGAACACAGCATCACTAAGTAGGAGTTGATAACCTCTTGTGCTGTTTCTCAAACATATTTGACCAGAGACACAGTCTAGAAAATGCTAATATGTCATGTGGAAACTGTAACATAGAAAAAGGCAGATTTGAAATTACTGCAAATCCCTGTAACCGGAATTAGATTTTTACTATTGTCCCACAGTATCTGTTAGAGCACTTCTTATGAGAGTATTGTCTTTTAAAAATGTTAGTGCCTACATCTTTCTTTAGATTATGGTGTTTTAACATAATACTTCTCAAAATTTAATGTGTATTTGAATCACCTGGAGATCTGTTACAGTGTGGATTTGGTTTAGAAGGGCTGGAGTGGAGCATGAAGTTCTATATTCCTAACAATTACTGGGAAATGCCTGTTCTGCCAGTCCGCGGACCACACTCTAAGAAGTAATGTCTCAGCGGTTTGAACAATGTATTTTTTAAGGTTGTCTACCTCTGTACTGTCATCCTATGGTTTTTATATCATGGTTATTCAATAAATGCTTGTTGAATTGTATTAAAACTGAGCTGAGTTAAATTTATATATCTAAAATTTATATATTTAAGGCATATTTATATGTCAAATATTTCCCACTTTTTACTACAGCTAAAGATGTCTGTATACAAAAGAAATGCATAGCATGATTACAGCTAAAATGCAAGCATAGGAAAAATGATAGGAAAGTGACAGCTCTCCTTGTCCCCCAACCCCCACCCCCAACACACACACACTCCCACGAAAACATTTTGGGAAACAATTGGAAGCTATCTCTAGAATGTTTTCCAAAATGGGTCTTTTTATCCTAAAAGTCTATTTCTTCCTTAAAGACATGCATTCAACCTCTAAGAAACGTCATGCTAATTGTATATATTCCAGGTAACCTTCCAAAAACTACTTGTGTTGATCAGTTACTTGTTAAATAATGTAAGCTTCCTGTGCATATGTAAGTATGAAAATAATGATACTGTCTCCCTTCCTTCTGTTTCACATTTACTGACTCACACAAATTTTTGTTTTCCATCCATTATTCCCATGCTTCCTGTTAATTTCCTTCAAAATGTTTGGTTATAGAAGTATCAAAATTTGTAACTCTTTAAATCAGTCAAGGGGCTATAAATTTCATCCTTAAAGGAAGGTAGGATACAGTAACTAGGAAAGGGTAAGCATTATGATCTTTGATTCCTTGGTTAAAACCCCATTGACAGCGCAAAGAAGTGTATTGTCAGTGATACATAAAACTGAATCTTGCTCTGTGAAAAATGCAAATATCAAACAAACCATAAATACACTGATGAAAAAGACTGCCCCTATATTAACTCACACTTGGAAGAAATTTACAGAAACATTAAAGCTGTCTAAGTAAATTTGATAATTAAAAAAGATTTGGTTGATTAAGTACTTTTTAATATAATGAGAATTAAGTTACACTAGTAAATTAGAATAAGAATCTCTCTAGACTCAGAGCACCTTAAAATCTTGTCATTCTGTAGTATAACTTAATTAGCATGTTTATTTCTAGGATTAGGAACCCATCTGCTCAGGTAATTACCATTATGTTAATCTTTCTCTTTCTTTTCTCCTGATCACAAGTTTCTTCTTTTTTTGGTTTTCTTCTTCTACTCATTAAAATAATTATTATTGTCTATTAGATGACACCATTTAATACACAAAAATTTAAAATACAATTGGGATGCATGTTTTAGTTTAAAAATACTATACATCTGACATATCAACTATATATTCACTTTGGTTTTTATTGCTGTATATATATATATATATATATATATATATAAATTTCTCAAAGGTCAAGAGTCATGCCCATTTAATTTACTTTACCAGTATTCCATATAGAATCATAAGTTGGTAGAATCCTATCCTGTATTTTAATGCATATTTTTCAGGCAAGATTGATACTATTTTCATAGTTTAAAGAATGGTAATATTTTTGTATTATGTATAACCATTCCCTAAATATGCTCTGAAGTTATTATACCCCACAGTGTTATTGTATAAATTAATTCTAACATGTTAAAACAACATTTTACTTAAAAGAATTATTTCATAAGTGAATGAACCTATCTTTACTTGTGTTGACTGTGATCCTAAAATATATATGAGGACTATTTTCACATTTGTAGTCTAAAGATTAAACTTCTATCTAAAATGTTATGGGTTTTGCTCAACTGATTTACCTTACTAGCTGAATTGATAAATTCAAAAGTTGTTTGGTATCCCTCTAAAGCTGCAGAGATCATCCTATAGAAGTGAGAAGACATATACTTTGTGACAGTGGGTTTTATAGCAACTCTTAAGGAACAAATAAAGGCACTTCCTAAAGTTGTTGCTTTATAAACTTTGTATAGCTCAATTGCCAGGTAAAATAATATATAACAAAAGCATAAATAGATCCTTTTAGTAAAAATTGTCAGGAAAATGAGGAAATGCAACTTGGTTCACGTGAAGATAATATATTCTACAGATTTCTACTGCAGAAAAGGTCTCATAAAATATGCAAAAATTTGGGAGTATTACACATTTTGAATAGAGGACAATAAAGTATTTCCAAGTATTATGCCTCACTTACCTTAGCTCTTCCTTTTCAGTTTGCCTTTATTCTATCTAAATTTTCCCGATGGTTTAGTAAAATGGTTTCTAACCAAATCATCTTTAAAAACAGAGTTAATTACCATCTGACTTTCTTCTTGGTAAAGAATATTCACCCTGCCGCATATGCTCAATACTTCAAACAGGAAGGAACTGAAAATATTATCCAATAACTATCTTAAATGAAACTGCACAAAATATCAGCTTATTAATCTAGCCCGTTTTCACAAAGCTGGTATCATATTTGATCATCACAATAATATATTTACTGTGTTCTTAATGGCTGTATATATCTCTATAATATAAATACAGTACAACTAATTTAGCCATTTCCTTTTTACTGATGCTTAAATTTTGTATACTTTTTTCTCACATTAAGTAGATAGACATTAGGCAGCTCCTCGAATTCTCAGATAAAATGGATCAGCAGAAGTGAAATTATTAGACCATATGGCATGAATATCTTTTAATTATTGAAAAATATTTCCAAATTGCTATTTACAATGTTTGAACCAATGTGTTCACCCAACAGAAGTATGAGTACCAATTTTACCATACCCCTCTCACCTTAGGGACTGTCGTTTTTCCACTATTAACATGCACCTAATAAGATGATAATTTTATGATGCACATCATCTCCTAGGCACTAGGGATGTTCAAGTGTCACATAGGTAAAGCATCATACCTAAGTAGTTGTTGATCTTTAACCAGCTGTTGTTGGGTAGATGGTAGGGCATTAAAGGAGAACTTTAAGCTATTTGAAGGCAGGGATATGGTTTGTTCAATGCTATGTACCAGCTCCTAGAACAGTGTCTGAGTTTTGTCATACCTATCAGAGGCACAATTAAATGGGGAGGAAAAGCAAATACATTTTTTTTCTTGCTTCAGAGCAGTTGGCTACAATCCTTCAAATTAGTTGCACATTGGAAAACTCCCCTGGCACTTGGGATTGATTGTTTTACTGATCCAGTCAAGAGGAAAAGAGAAGCATAGATTGCTCTCTGAACAAAGAAAGTACCCAGTAACAAGGGAATAAAATGTTAAACTGAATATAAGTGGACACACTGTACCTTCATTGTACTCATGTTGAAAGTGGACTCAGAAAAAAAAAAACAAACAAAAAACATTTTCACCTCTTAAAGCACTGTGAGTAATGCATATTTTATACAAGATTTTTGGAGGAGATGAGAAGAGGGTTGGATTGCACTCACTCCAGCACTCTTACTTGCCTCCTCACTAGACATCCTGGCCTCCTTCTTTAGCTGCTGTCAATGGCTAGGTCTCTGTTCCTTCCCTCACTTTGTCTCTACACAGCCTCTAAAAACACTGTAAGTCCGCAGCAAATCAGATTCTGACTGCGGCTAATTTATACTAGTAATATAAACAAGATTCTAATCATTGGGACTTCCCTGATGATCCAGTGGTTGAGACTTTGCCTTCCAATGGAGGGGGCGCAGGTTTGCTCCCTGGTCGGGGAGCATCCCACACGCCTAAAGGCCAAGAGGGCAAAACATAAAATAGAACCAGTATTGTAGCAAATTCAATACAGTCTTTAAAAATGGTCCATATAAAAAAATCTTTTTAAAAACTATTAAAAAATAGTTACCATTGCCTGAAGGAAAACTATTCTTTGTTTTCCAATTATGTCAGTTCAGGGTATCACTTTAACCTATACCAAATTACTTTCCAAAATATTTACCCCACCAAAAGAAATCTAGTCTCTTCTCAGGGCCAAATTTTGCTACTAAAATGGAAATACTTTTTTTTGTGTTCTGGGGTATCTCTATCCAACAGAACTTTCTACAGTGATGGAAGTCTTCCGTTTATCTGTACTGTCCTGTAGAGTAGCCACTGGCTTCATATGCCTACTGTACTCTTGAAAGGTAGGTACCATGACTGAGGCACTGAATTTTAATTTAATTTTAATTAGTTTAAATTTAAAACTAGTGGCTACTATATTTGACAAGATGGGAGCATCTCCTTGTTTACGAAGGAAAAACTGGTTTCACCTGCAGGTATTTTAACTCAACCCATCAGGCTGAGTTTGAGGCTGAGTTACTTAGGGCAAAAAGATCCATCTTTAGGAAAGGATAAAGTGCATAGAAAACCCAGAGATTGTCATGCCAGCTATGATGCATAAAGACTGTGTGTACATTGTCTAGTAAGGTATGATGTGGGGCTTCCCTTGTGGCTCAGCTGGTAAAGAATCCACCTGCAATGCGGGAGACCTGGGTTTGATTCCTAGGTTGGGAAGATCTCTTGGAGAAGGGAAAGGCTACCCACTCCAGTATTCTGACCTGGAGAATTCCATGGACTGTATAATCCATGGGGTCGCAAAGAGTTGGACACAACTGAGGGACTTTCACTTTCACTTGTACGATGTGTTGGTGTCAGGAGAAGGGAATGCAACCCACTCCAGTATTCTTGCCTGGGAAATCCCATGGACAGAGGAGACTTGTGTGCTACAGACAGTGGTATCACAGAGTCTGACACAACAGCTGCTGCTGCTGCTAAGTCGATTCAGTCGTGTCCGACTCTGTGCGACCCCATAGACGGCAGCCCGCCAGGCTCCCCTGTCCCTGGGAATTTCCAGGCAAGAACACTGGAGTGGGTTTTCATTTCCTCCTCCAACGCATGAAAGTGAAAAATGAAAGTGAAGTCGCTCAGTCGTGTCCAACTTTTAGCAACCCCATGGACTGCCGCCTACCAGGCTCCTCCATCCATGGGATTTTCCAGGCAAAAGTACTGGAGTGGGGTGTCATTGCCTTCTCTCTGTCTCAACTGAGCGACTAACAAATAACAAATAGGCTAATAGAGGAACACTGAGGCAACTAGTGGCATGACAGATTATATTGCAGATACTATATTTTGGGGACTTGTCAAAGGTGCTTTGAGATTAGGAAATTTCCAATTGAAAGTGCATCTGACAATACTAAATGTTGTCAAGGATGAAGAGAAAAGAGATTGTTCAAACACTGCTGATAGGAATTAAGTAGGTACAACCTCTTTGGAAAGCAGTATCTATGACGTATGCCTGTGGAAGATAAAGGAGCCCCACATGTCAACTTGCACGTGGGTACCCTAGAAAAACTCCTGCACAAGGACAAAATGTGAACTGCAACATTGTTTATAGTAAGGTAAATTGAAGAAACATGAATGTCCATCACTGAGCATTGATTTTTAAAAAATTATTATTAGGTGAAATACTATGTAGCACTTTAAAGAAACTAATAGAAATTTGATAAGTGAACATAATAGATCTCAGAAATGTTTGTGAAAATAATAAAAGTACTTGTTGATTCTCTTGTGTAGATTTTTAACGTGCACACAAATATTGCTGCATATTATGTATGGGTGTATAGATATATGGCAGGAATGGTGCTGTGATTCATATCAAATTCTTGATACCAATTGCCTGGACATGTGGTTATGGTTTCTAGGAGTGGAATACAAAGAGTGGAATATAATGAGCTGCTGACCGATGTACTTTTTTCTATGAAGTCAGTTTCAAACACACTTCCAGTTTTTATAGGACATTTTTGTATAATAAGGAGTTGTAATAATTTTTAAACTCAGCTTTTTTTCATACTGCTTATAAAATCCAAACAATCTGATGTGGTAATTATATGAAAGTTGAACTCACTGTGTTCATTTTTCTTTTTTGTGCTTTTATTTATATAGGGAAAAGGACTGAGAAAGTGGTGCAAAGTTTTGATTTTATCATTTGGACTGGTAATGTGAATTCATTTTGTAGTTATTTTTTAAAAGTTATTTATTTTTAATTGAAGGATAATTCCTTTACAGTATTGTGTTGTTTTCTACCAAACATCAACATGAATCAGCCATAGTTTCACCTTTATTAACTGATGTGCTTCCTACAAATGAGTCCTGCTAGTCAGAGGGAAATGGTCTCTGAGAAATACTGCACTAACACATAATGGATGCTCAAAAACAATTTTTTGAGTTGAGTGAATGAATGAATGGTCACTTGTGGAAAAATAAGTCCAAGACCATATTAATGGTAACTCAATTCTATAATATTTCTGTATGAATAACTGAATAACAGTGGCATTGTAGCTGCTCAGTGAGTACCGAATGAATAAATGAATAGATACACTATGATTATAGTTTTCACAGAAGTTCAGTTAATGATTTTTAGCCTACCTCTTTACTTCCAATGAAGTACATCAGATATATAAAGCACTATATAAATTATATCAGTGAGAACCTTTGATTGAAAATGACAGAAACTGATCTTAAGAATAAAGACATTTATTGATTTATGTGTTTGAAAAATCCAAGATAATGTGACTTCAACTGAGGTATGAAATGACAGCTCAAGATTTTGTTTGTTTCTTTCTAATTTCCAATCTGTCCCCTTGCATAGGTTCATTCTTGGCAGGTTTCACCTTTGGTGTTTCTTGTTTGATTGCTCATATTCCTTGTTAGATCCAGTGGGAAAGAGCAAGGATGTTTCTTTCCCAGAAGCCTCCAGTCTTACTAGCTCACTCTGGGTCCTGAGCCAGTCACTGTGGCCAGGGCAATGGGATGCACTGATTGGCTTAGGGCAATCTGAGCACTTCCTGTCACAATCTGAGCACTTCCTGTCTAAGGGTAGGAGGGTGGGAAGAGTGTCAGCTTCTCTTGAAACTCATGAGCTACTTGAAGGAAGCAGAACACAAGAATGAAATTCTGTCAGTAAGAAGTCAAGACTGCAAATGTGTACTCTGCCTATTAAAAGGAGCTGCCATTTGCACAGATAAAGAAAAACATAAATGAAATAGTGAATGGACAATATGGTATACAAGACAACACTATACATTGGTAATAATTGTTTAATTAGATAATACACTAAATAACAGAGGAACAGAAAAAGTCCAAAAGAAACAAAAATTTATTGTGGCTTTGTATCATCAGAAAATGCCCCAATTATTTAGCAACTGTTCCAGGTCCTATGCTGGGCTCTGTCACTTCTTATGAAGTCACTGCCCTCCCTGACCTTAAGATGCAAATAACACCCATCTATATTCCCCCAAAACTCAGATTAACAAGTAAAAGTGTCAACTGTGGGTCATGAATGTATATCACAAAATTAGTAAGTTTTAAAATCATAAGCTTTAAATCTTAACTTATGCTCTTTCCTTTATCTGGAATATTTACTTCAGTACATTTTCAATAAAATCCTATTCTTTATTTGAAACTATCCTATTCAAATATCCTATTTGAAACTAAAGGATAATTTCTATGAAACCTTCTTATGTATCTATCCTTTTCCCAATATAGGCTGACTTATTTACCCATTCTGCCCACATTTTGTTCTTACCTGTGTGCTCTGCTTAGTCACTCAGTCCTGTTCAAGTCCTTATGATCCCATGATCAGTAGCCACCAGGCTCCTTTGTCCATGGGATTCTCCAGGCAAGAATACTGGAGTGGGTTGCCATGCCCTCCTCTAGGGGATCTTCCCAACCCAAGGATTGAACCCAGGTCTCCCCTATTGCAGGTGGATTCTTTACTGTCTGAGCCACCAGCGAAGCCCATGAATACTGGAGTGGGTAGCCTGTCCCTTCTCCAGGGGATCTTCCTGGCTCAGGAACCAAACTTGGGTCTCCTGCATTGCAAGAGGATTTTTTTTACCAGCTGAGCTACCAGGGAAGCCCTTGTTCTTATCTAAATTGTAACAGCATATAACTAGTAACGTGCCATTTGTAAAGCATTTTTAAATACATCAACTCAATTGATTGCACAACTTTCTGGGACGGACATATTATAACTATTTCATTTTATGCTAGAGAGCGGAAAAGCACTATCTAAGCTCCAGATATCACACGTCCCCAACGCTCCACTGTTAACATGTTAACTGAAAATGAAGGAAAACATTGTAATAGTTTATGAAGCAGGCATAACAATAGTTAGTCCTGACAAAGACAGTACAAAAAGAGAAAATTGCAACTCAATGTCACTTATGAGTACTGATACAAAGTTGTAAATATTAGCAGAAGCAATCTATTCCACTCTTTTATAAAATACAGTATGACTGAGTAAGATTTATTTCCAGAATGCAAGGTTATTTCAAAAATAGAAAAATCCAGCTCCTTTGCCACCCCATCAACTGTAGCCCACCAGGCTCCTCTGCCTATAGGATATCCCAGGCAAGAATACTGGAGTGGGAGGCCATTTCCTACTCCGGGGGATCTTCCTGACCCAGGGGTCAACCCCATGTCTCTTTCATCTCCTGCATTGGCAGGCAGATTCGTTACCACTGTGCTGCCTAGGAAGCCCTCATTAATATATTATGTCATGTTAAAAACTGTAAGAAGAAAAATTATCTATGATTATCTCCATATATGCTGGAAAATGTCCTTGAAAAAGATCAACACCCCTTCCTAATAAAAACACTTAAGATTATAATACCTGGTACTTTCTTAACATGACAAAATATACATTCCTTAGTTCTAAAGCCAATATCTTACTTAATGGCAAGACACTAAAGCAAAGTCAACCATCATTTCCATTAGCATCAACGGTGTACTGGCACTGTCAGCCAAGCAATTAAACGGAAGAAACTAGAGGCATAATCAGTGGAAAAGAATAAATAGAATTATCTCTATGGGCAGATGTTATGATCTTATACCTGGAAAACCCTACAGAATCAATGATAAAACTCAAACAGTCAAAGAAGTTACTACTGTAGCAGGCCATAAAACTAACATAGAAATCAATGGCAGTTACTTACAAAATGATAACAGAGAGGACACAATGGTATAGAAAACCCCATTTGCATTAGCAGCAAAGAAGATAAAGGAGTGGCCATGGTGGCCGAGTAGGGAGACCTGAGCTCACCTCCTCCTCCCAGGCACACCAAAACTGCAACTATTTACAGAGCGACTGTTGGTGAGAACAACCTGAAGACTAGCAGAGAACGTCTTCTACAGCTAACGATATAAAGAAGGAACTACAGTGACATGGGCATGAGGGGCAGAGATGTATATCAAGTCAAGACCCATATCCCCAGATGGCTGACCCCAAATGGAAGGATAATTACAATCGCAGAGTTTCTCCCTGGTGAACAAGGAGTCAGAGCCTCACATCAAGTTCCCCACCGTGGGAGTCCTGCACTGGAACGATGAACCGCCGGAGCATTTGGCTTTGAAGGCCAGTGGGTCTTACTTTCAGGAGAATCAGAGGGGTGTAAGAAATGGAGACTCCACTTCTAAAGGACTCACACAATAATCTCACACGTTCTAAGACCGAGGGCAGATGCGATAATTTAGGAGGAGGCCGAGTGAGACCCACTTGTTGATCTTGGAGACCCTCTTGGAGAGACAGGAGGTGACTGGAGCTCACCCTGGGGACAGAAACAATGGTGGCAGCCATTTGGGGGAGCTTGTTCTGCCACAAGAACACTAATGCTGGTAAGTGGAATTTTGGAATCCTCCTTCTAGCTTATTAGCACCAGGTTCTGTCTCTGCCCACCAGCCAGTCAGCAACAGTTCAGGAATGTGTCAGGCCAAGCAGCCAGCTAGACGGGGACACAGTCCACCTATCAGCAGACCAGCTGTCCTATTATTTCCTGAGCCCCCAACCATCCCAGGACATGGCCCCACCCACCACAGGGCCCAGGACTCAGTCCCACCTACTTGTGGGCTGGCACTAGCCCCAGTGTTTGGGATCCAACCCTAGCCACCATCAGGCTGAAGCCAGCTCCTGGAATTCCAGAGCTTACAACCAGAGGCCCCAGGACTCAGATCCCATCACCTGTAGGCTGACACTTGGCCCAGGACCCAGCTTCACCCAAAAGTGGGTGGGTACCAGTTCTGGAACCACAGAGACCCACAGCCAGCCATTTTTCTATAAGTCTGATATGTCAAAATAGAGAAAAGTTATTTAAGAATAGAGAGAGAGAGATGGGAGAATGAGAGGATTTAAGCGACTTTTCCAAAGTCATATGAAAGAGGCAAAGAAGCTGTTTAGGGCTCAAACTCCTGCTGTTTCCACCACACCTCCCTCTCCCTGTGACTGCATTTTGCATTGTAGTAGTATGTTAGCAGAGGCAATGATTCCTAGAGAATTTGCTTGAACACTTGTATGAGTCATACTGGGATTCTAAGGTAACCAGCACAGGAGCCAGAAGAGTGGCCTGCCCTAGAGATGCTGTCTTGGCAGCGCGCCTTGGCCTCTAAGAACTTGTATAGCTGCCCAAAGTATGATATCTACCAAGAACAATGGGCTTCCCTGGTGGCTCAGATGGTAAAGAATCTGCCTACAGTGTAGGAGACCAGGGTTCAATCCCTGGGTCCAGAAGATCTCCTGGAGAAAGAAATAGCTACCCACTCTGGTATTCTTGCCTGGAGAATTCTATGAACAGAGAAGCATGGAATTGCAAAGAGTCAGACATGACTGAGTGACTTACAAGGAACAGTTAGGACTATCAGGCTTCTCTCTAAAGAACTCTGATCTGCTAGATATAAGTTCCCACCTCTGACCAGAAGCAATAGCCACTCATGGTCATCATGATGTCTGTGGCTTGATTAAAGAGAAGTCCCAGAAAATGATTTGGGGTAGAATGACATGGTTCATTTTTAGGTCTAGAGGAATAGCAAAGACTGACAGGTTGGCAAGCTGTTCAGGCTAGGCCCCCATGCTGTTTGGGAACTGGAACACAAATCAAGAATCCTAGGCTGGGGAAGGCGTCTCCTTCCTGTACGTTCTGTGTGATTTCTTATAACTGTACTTGTCACATTGTATCACAGGAGGCAATGAAGATGCTTGTCATGTACACTAGATTCAAGCAACTTACAGGCAGAGTTTGTGTCATTCACTGGACAAAAATTTATTGAGACTGGCACTGTGCCAGGCATTGCTTTAGGTGTGGGAAGAATACATCAGTGAACTGTCTTCAGACAAATATCTGCATCCTTATTAAATGTACTTTCAACCTCACCCTTTCATCACCTCGACTAGTGCCTGGAACATAGGAAGTGTTTAGTAATAAACAAGATGTTCAGTTATAACGAACAGTTGTGGTGATTAGCATCACAGGCCTTTTAGAGACCTGTGGATCTCCATTCAGACACCCTGGAAACTAGACATAGGTCAGAAGACTAATTCCAGTCCCCATTCTGGAGGTGATGCAGTTTCTGGGTTTGATATACTTGTAACTGTCTCTGAATCTGGAAGCTGAATGTCTAAAGGATGAAATTTTTACCACCAGTAATTGGGCAGAGTCCAAGAAAAAGGAATTGAGAGACAGTACTCAATACATAGCAGGCTTGCTGTGGTTTACAGAACTGAATGTGAAAAACAGGAGGGGATTTTCAAAAACATGTCGTCAATCCTTTTCTCCTCCATCCCCTCTCCCATTACATTTTTTTACTCTTCCTCGCAGTAGTGACTGTGTTCATTTCAATCATACCCATGACAGGGAACTCACAATTTGCTAACAAGAGCATTCCATTCTGGGGAACTGTCGTTAACAAGTTCTTCTTGATGTCAAGCCAAACCTGATCTTTCTCTAGTTTCCTCATTGGTCCTGACATTGGTTCTGACATTTGAGACAACTCAAGATTTCTAATTGCTCTTTCTTATAATTTAGATATCAGAAAATCATTCTCTAACAGCTGAAGATGAGACTAAATTTTCTTTATGAAAACTTAAGTGCTCTCATCCTTTCTCCTTTCCTTCTATTGCAATGGAGCAAGTTTTCTTTCCCACCTCTGCAGTTCATTCTTCCACTTATGCTCTGAATTTCATTCCTTCTCACTGGACTCAGTTCCCAGTTACTTTTCAGCCTATTCAGGTCATGCTTCTGCCCCCATCACACTCTTGAAATTATCCTAGAGAAACTTGAGCCCTCCTTCAGTGGAATACTCAAGAGACATTTTTAGCAATGATTTTATTTCAGCCCTCCACGGGGCATGGCCTGGCAGGGGCCCTACCAACCACTTCCTTATACTTGGCACCCTTGCCTGTTCCTTCCCCAGCAGTTCCTCATCAGTGTCATGGTGGGCACCTCTTCTGTTATTCCTTGAATAAGTACTGACTTCTTTGTGGGCCTGTCCTAAACGCTCATCCCACTCTACATTCTCTGCCTGGGGGATTTTATTCACACACCTCACTGCTTTATACCTAAGTATAAGCTAATAACCACGATGGTGTGATCATCCACCTAGAGCCAGACATCCTGAAATGCAAAGTCAATTGGGCCTTAGGAAGCATCACTATGTACAAAGCTCATGGAAGTGATGGAATTCCAGTTGACCTATTTCAAATGCTAAAAGATGATGTTGTGCAAGTGCCGCACTCAATATGTCAGCAAATTTGGAAAACTCAGCAGTGGCCACAGGACTGGAAAAGGTCAGTTTTCATTCCAATCCCAAAGAAAGACAATGCCAAGGAATTTTCAAAGCACACCACGAATGCACTCACCTCCCAAGCTAGCAAAGGAATGCTCAAATTCTCCTGGCCAGGCTTCAACAGTGCATGAACTGTGAACTTCCAGATGTCCAAGGTGGATTTCAAAAAGGCAGAGGAACCAGAGATCAAATTGCCAGCATCTGTTGGATCATCAAAAAAGCAAGAGAGTTTCAGAAAAACATCTACTTCTGCTTCATTGATTATGCCAAAGCCTTTGACTGTGTGGATCACAATAAACTGTGGAAAATTCTGAAAGAGATGGGAACACCAGACCACCTGACCTGCCTCCTGAGAAACCTGTATGCAGGTCAGGAAGCAACAGTTAAAACTGGCCATGGAACAACAGACTGGTTCCAAATTGGGAAAGGAGTACGTCAAGGAAGTATATTGTCATCCTGCTTATTTAGCTTATATGCAGAGTACATTATGTGAAATGCTGGACTGGATGAAGCACAAGCTGGAATCAAAATTGCCGGGAGAAATATCAATAACCTCAGATATGCAGATGACACCACTCTTACAGCAGAAAGTGAAGAAGAACTAAAGAGCCTCTTGATGAAAGTGAAGAGGAGAGTGAAAAAGTTGGCTTAAAGCTCAACATTCAGAAAACTAAGATCATGGCATCCGGTCCCATCACTTCATGGCAAATAGATGGGGAAACAATGGAAACAATGAGAGATTTTATTTTCTTGGGCTCCAAAATCACTGCAGATGGTGACAGCAGCCATGAAATTAAAAGATGCTTGCTCCTTGGAAGAAAAGCTATGACCAACCTAGACAGTATATTAAAAATCAGGGACATTACTTTGCCAACAAATGTTCATATAGTCAAAGCTATGGTTTTTCCAGTAGTCATGTATGGATGTAAGAGTTGGACTATAAAGAAAGTTGAGCACTGAAGAATTGTTGCTTTTGAACTGTGGTGTTGGGGAAGACTCTTGAGAGTCCCTTGGACTGCAAGAAGATCAAACCAGTCAATCCTAAAGGCAATCAGTCCTGAATATTCATTGGAAGGACTGATGCTGAAGCTGAAACTCCAACACTTTGGCCACCTTATGCGAGGGACTGACTCATTGGAAAAGACCCTGATGCTGGGAAAGATTGAAGGCAGGAGGAGAAGGTGATGACAGAGGATAAGATAGCTGGATGGCATCACCGACTTGAAGGATGTGAGTTTGAACAAGTTCTGGGAGCTGGTGATGGACAGGGAAGCCTGGCGTGCTGCAGTCCATGGGGTCACAAAGAGTCAGACACGAGTGAGTGACTGAACTCACTGATAAACTAATAGCTCATAAATTTCCATCTCTATTCCGTATTACTTTCTGGGGCTCCATAACTATTTATGCACCTATTTTTTAGACCTCTCCATTGGCTTCCCAGGTGGTTCACCAATGAAGAATCTGCCTACCTAGCAGGAGATGCAGGACATACAGGTTCAATTCCTGGGTTGGGAAGATCCCCTGAAAGAAGAAATGGCAACTTACTCCAGTATTCTTGCCTGGGAAAATTCCCACGGACAGAGGAGCCTGGTGGGCTCCCGTCCATGGGGTCACAGAGTTGGAAATAACTGAGCGACTAAGCACAGAAAAGAACGGCCTACAAGCGCTCGAACTCAACACCCGCAGGACAAAAGCTGCCTGTGTTCCTCATCAAGGCAGGAATCCAGGTGTATTCTGGGTTCCTCTCTCTTCTTGCCAGCCCCCACTGCACAGACCCACTCATCACCAGCCCTGTCAAGCATGTGACCTAAAGATCTGGCCAGGCCATTCCACACTGTTACGGCTCTAGCTTTGATTTCTGCAATAGCCTCCAGCGTGACTTCTTATTAGTCCTCCACTTTCTGTACAGAGCAACTGTTCTAAATGTGAATGGGGCTCCATTCCAGACCTACTCGGGTATCTCTGCCTGGACAGGAGAATAAAGAGGAAATGCCTTGCAGGAATACCAAGACCCCTTTAAGAACTTCAGCCTCATTTCCTTCCATTTTTTCGTTGTATTTTGTGGTTTATCCATGCTAGTTTCCCAAATGTACCCTCATCTATCTACCAGGTCTTTAGAAACCACATTCTTTCTAACAGAGTGACTCTCAGCATGCCACACCTCTCATCTTTACCCCACCCCTTCTTAGGCAGCTGCGCAGGCTCATTCTTACTCTGCTTAATCTCAGCGTGGATGTTCCCTCAGGAAGATTTCTATTATGCCTTTATCAGACCACTGACAGTATCCCTTCTGTGCATCCACATAGCTCCCTAGTCTTTTCCCAGCAAAGCATTTGTCACATTCTACTGGAATTGGCTATCTTCCTTACTATACTGTAGCCTGTGAGGGCAGGAATAAGTCTGCCTCGTTTATAGCTGTATCCTGGAGTCTAGTATAGTAGCGACCTTAAATAGATACCGATAATTACTAATTGAAAAATACAGTTTTAAAAGGTCCAATTTATGAACACATTCTCAAATCACAGAAGAAAGCTTATTTAACTTTCTAAAGGAGTAGTTTTCAGTTTACCTCTTGGAACGCTGAAAGTTCCACAAAGATGTTTTCAGGACTATGACAGTGGGAGGACAGGGTGGGTGGACTGGCCAGCTCCACTTTTTGCTGCTTTGTGTACTAAAGGATTTTGGCTTTCTAAAGCTGTGCTCTCATATATTCCAATACAGCATATCTGCCCGAACAGCTGAATCCTCATTTGGGATATATGGTTGATGTATTAGTTTCTTCTTACTGCTGTAACAAATTACCACATACTTAGTTGTTTAAAACAACACAAATTCAGTATCTTGGTTCTGGAGGTGAGAAGTCTGAGATGAGTCTCACTGGACATCTTTGGGGGGCGGGCATTGTCCAGTTTATCGTAGGTGGACTTCCTCTAAACGGATATGCACACATGCGTCTTCTGGATTGTAAATTGCTAGAAATATGAAAGTCTGCATCTTTCAAAAATGATCAAAGAAAGTCATGGGCCCTGCTATAACTTAAGTCACATCTCTAGTTAATTTAATTTAAAAAATCTATATATCAAATAATTTATTTTTATATATATGCTTTCAGGAGCATATCCAAACGCATCCTTACCACTAAAGTAAATTAGTGTAAACTTTTGGGAGGGTAATTTTGGCAACATGTATCAAAGTAGAAAACACCTGCATGCTTCAATTGAGAAATTCTACTGCTATTCTACTTACTGTTACAGACATAACAGCAAGATAAAAAACTGCAAAAGAAGATCAGTTTTATGACTCATAGTACATTTATATGATGAGACATGACACAGTTATTATAAAGACTGAGGGAGATAGATAGGTGTGCATAGAGAAAGACACACAAGATAAATTAAATGATGAAAGAGCAAAATGGGGTGCAAAGTCTGATCTGCCTGTGTAGTTTCAGAAAGGACTGTATATATGCTGGTTCCCAACCTAATTTGGGGGCAGAACAGAAGAAAAACCATTAATAGAGGTAGGGGGTGGGGAATAACAGACACAAGAAAAGAAGGCTCTTCAACTGATGCTTCTGCACCATCTAAATGTTCTCCTGTGGGTATGTCTTCCTTTATTTTATAAAAGAAGGTCCTCTGTGGGATCAGTCGTGTCTGATTCTCTGGGGCCCCACGGACTGCAGCCCACCAGCCTCCCTGTCTATGGGGTTCTCCAGGCAAGAGTACTGGAGTGGGTTGCCATTTTCTCCTCCCATAAAAGAAGGTCAGAGGCAGTTAATAACAATAAATGAGAATAACAGTGGAATCAGTAATAATGTTGACAAACTTGCCTATGTACTTCACACAGTTATAAGCACAGTACATAGATCATTTTATTCTCACATCTCTGTGAGATAGAAACTATTATTATACCCACTTGGCAGATGAAAAAATTCAGGCTAATGCAGATTAAGAAAATTCTTCAATGTCACACAGCTAGTAAATGGAGAGCTCAGACTGAACTGAGGTCTGTGCAACCTAAACCAGTGCTCTCAACCATTGTTGCTATTTTCGCTTTCTTATTTACATTTGTTCATGTTAAAATAAAAATCCTATGAAGTATTATCATATATGTTTTAATACAAGTAAAAACTTGCTCAAATGTCAAAACTTAAAGTATCCTTTTCTCTAACATGTTAGACATCTAAACAGAAGTCACTGTATCACAAAGACCCAGATTTTTGAGGCTTAATATGTTCAAAATGTGAAAAATAAGTGAAAATTTTTAATGAGAAGCATTACTCAAAATGACAGCATGGATAAACACTTATAAGGAGGATAATATAAAGAAATAAATGAGGGGAGAAATGTAAACAGGAAGAACAGAAAAAGAGTGAGAAGAAAATTTAAGATTGTACTAATACCAGTGATTTACAGCTTTAAGGAAATGCTTTATAAGAGTAGTCTAGGCTATCATTTCTGACAGCTGTAATTTTTTTCCATTATATGCACTAAAGAAATAGTCTATTTTCATTACAGATAGAATGAGGCTGAGGTATTTTTCAGTGAGAAGATGATGCCGCTAAGTCACATAGAGCATCCTTTATTCAATTGCTTCCATACACTAGCACCATTATCATTTTCTAGGGAAAATATAACAAAAATAAATAAGCAACTCATCATCACTCTAGATTTTCATATAGTCAAAAATAATTTGCCGAAACCTTTCCCAGGTGAAATTTTTAACTATCTCTGCCGGTTCTATACAATGTTTCATGAAGGTTCTGGTGTGAGCCAGTGACTTGGAGATCATTTTCCTTACATGTGCCCTTCTTTTCCAATTTCTTCTACCACAGCTGAATCTCGTAGGTTAATTTGGTTGCACTGTTGCTTTCCAAACCATCCCAGCGGGGTTTTCAGGGTGGTTGTCAGCTAGTTCTCTGGAATCCCTTGGTTAAATTAAGTCTACAGGTGGTTAAGTTAATAGGTTCTGATTTAACAAGTTTTGACCAGTCTCAAGTCCATGGTTAATTACTAAATGGTCTGTGGGAAGAATATAAACGGAGGCCCACATACCACATAAGTCAACATTTAAATAGTAAAATCTATCAAACTGTTAAATAAAATGTTTACTCCCATCTTGACAAAGATATCTTAATAACAATAAAATTTGTACACACTGTGTAAAACAAGCTTTTATGTACCTGAAGAGAACAAGATTTCAAGAAAATGTGATTTTATTATTATTGTACAAGTTTGGGTGATTTGTTGACTGAGGTGATGATGTTTGAGTAAGTAATACAATGGAGATGCTCCATAATTATACATCATTGTATAATTATTCCATACAATTTATTTCTCATGGCTTTATTTCAGGAAGCAAAATGCCAATTAGGTTGTTAAAATCAGGATTTTCTTAGAATTTGTGTTCTATTAACAGCAATGTTGAACTGAGTCACTGTAGGTCCTAAACTATGTTTAATTAATGTAAATTTGGAAAAACTACCCAGCTGAAAAATAGCAAAACAATTAATAAAATTTGCAATACACATACTTGGGAATGAAACAAAAATATTACAAAATTTAAACATTATTAAAGAAAATTTTATGAAACATTTTATTTTCATCATGTTACTTATGCAATAATATTCACCATCTCTTATAGTAATGTTTTCATTAAATCTTAATTTATTGCTGGGATTTGATTTGTTTAAAGTGAATCTAATAGAATAATTTCATTTCATTTTCAGTGTTTTGGTCAGTAATTAAACCCTTATTTAATAAAGTATTTATAATATCCTGTTTGTAAATTTTATGTGGGTTATGGCCAATAAAATCTCACTTTTATTGTTTTGAGTTTTTAAAAGCTTAAGCAAGTTGCCTCTTTGAACCTTTCCTATTTCTTGATGCTTTTCACCTTCTTCTCCCAAACCTCTACTTTGTATTTTCAATTTCTAGCATACTAGAAATATGAATTCATTCTCACTAACCTAAAGGACTAAAAAATAAAATATCATTATATTCAGATTAAACTCAGTTTGACCTTTTTCATTAAAAGTGGAAATTAAAATTTTATCTACATGTTTTCAAAAATGTTATGTTCTAAAATATTCAAAATGGTATATAAAGTAAAATACAATAAAAAATTATAATGATTGATTAAAATTTTAACATAAAATTATTTAAATGAGCCTGAAATTATTTATTTGGGGGCAAGTTAATAAAATCTCATTAAATACTTTCACAAAAACCGAACTATTTGCAGTTGCAGATTTTAATGTTCATCTAGTCATTACAAAATTTAGATTATGCTTTACTCATATTCTGTCTAGATTTATGTAAATGGAGATACAGACATGTAAACAATAAAATATGAGGGTGATACAGACTGTTTAATACTACAAAATGCTCCCTGGGTGCCACATGCAATAGTGAATGTAGAAGACGAGGAGAGTAAGAACACGGATGCGTGATACCACTGGGAAGGGCAATTTCATTCTGTCAGAGTCTGATGCAATAATCTTATTTGAGAGGAAGGATTTGACAATAGGTTAATTTGCATTTTCTGTTTTCTACCTGCTTCCACATGGAGAATCCTCCCTACACTCGGAAGCAGTGTCCGAGACACAACCCCCAAACCCTGACAGCATTTAGGGGCGGCCAGCATGTGTCTGGAGGAGACAGGAGAGAAAAGTGCAGTGTCTCTCCAAGGATGAAAAGCGTGACTTCCGAGAGCAGATGTTTAGGATCGTGGGTTCTGCCATGTCAGCAAGGAGCACCACACAGATGACAAGTTGATAGAAGATGCCACTTCTGTGGCAACTTGCTCACAGAAGTCTACTATACTCGTGGCCCTCTGAGGCGCCAGGCCCAGGACAGGGGCCTTTCTGGCCCAAGTCCTAGGGGGATGTCTGGACCCCGCCATCACTGCCCCGCCCGAGGGCTGCTGTCCCCAGAGATACACCACTCATCACACAGAGTGTTTAGGCCCAGAGATGATGACATGTGTAGCTCTTCCACAGTGAGAAGAGCTTGACTGGGTTTTCATGTGTCTCTGACTCACCAGAAATCTTGTTTTTTCTATTACAATAGTAGTCTGTCTGCCATTTCCTGCTGAGAGACCCCAGACAAGTTAGTAATCCTCCAAGTCTTGGCTATAAAATCAGTTCAGTAAAACTACATCCTAGAGTCTTATGAAGATTAGATTAGTTGATGAATAATCAATTACTCGTTGCCTGAATTTTTTGCTGTTGTTCAGTCACTAAGTGGTTTGCGGCCCCATGGACCGTAGCCCACCAGGCTCCTCTGTCCATGGGATTTCCCAGGCAAGAATGCTGGAGTGGGTTGCCATTTCCTACTCCGGGGATCTTCCCAACCCAGGGATTGAACCCGCATCTCCTGTATTTCCTGCACTGGCAGGCGGGCTCTTTATGACTGAGCCTGCCTGATAAATACCTATTTTTATTACTCCTGATAAAAATGTATCCCTCCACTCTCCACGCCACTGTTCAATTAATAGGCTCCATCAACTCTCCCTGAAACACCCTTGGGTAATAAAAAAAGATGGGTTGTTCTCTAAAGAAAGAAATTTTATGCCCCCCAAAATCACTTTCTCCCAAACTCTGTAGGAAACAGTGACAGAACTGCCGTTCTATGTGAATCCTAGACAAACCCAGCTTTCCCTCCCTGCTCGCACCCACACCGCCCCCTCATTGCTTGACAAACTCCTTCAGTTCTGCAGGTTGTGCCTCTTTAAATTCCTGGACACAACCTGATCTAGGCCCTCAACTCTTCCCAACAATCCAGTATTATCTCACGCGTCGGCCCAGTGACTATTTCAGGTCTTACCTGCCTCAGTCAAATCTTCCACATCTCCTCATTCTTAGCAGATAAATGTGCTTCTTATTTCACAGTGAAAACAAATTCATATGATAGGAATTCTCTCAACCAAGCCTATAAAGTCAATTTCATCTTACCCATCAACATCACCATCTTCTCTCTTCCTATGTTTATCCTGCTACTCTGCTCCTGACTACATTTCCCCAATGTCTTGTAGATTCCCCATGATAAATTATTAGACTTTGCTACTTCAGTTTCTCTCTTTTCACTAGGTCCTTTTCATCAGTACTTAATTATACTTATGCCTCTCTTTTCTTAGAACAGAACCCTGAAAAAGGAAAAAGAAATGTTCCCTAGACCTGTCCCCTGGTAATTTCTATGTGATCTCTCTCCTTCAACAAATTCTACTTTTGAATGACTTGTCCCCATTTATTAATTCAATTTCTCCAACTCCCACACATTCCCCCAAGCCATTTCCACAAAGTTTCACTTCCCCAAAACTGCTGTCACCAACATCTTCAAGGTCAGCCAGTTTTTCAAGGTGTTGATTGACTTTGGGCAACGTTAATACTGTTGACTCCTTTTCGCTTCTGGAAACACTGTCTTATGATTGCCATGGCTTTTCCTTTCCTTTTTTTCCCCCCTCTATCTACTCAACAGTTTCTTCTTTGTCTCTCCTGCCAGCTCCTCATCTACTCATAGGCTTGTCAGGCTTGGAAGATCCAGATACTTTCTCTATTTACCCCTCACTCTCTCACATGACCACCTTATCCATGTCCACCCACAAGACAGGACACTGTCAGGGCAACCCAGACCATCTTAGGAAGGGAAACTACTGGCTCATATAAGTGGGGAATTCAGAGAATGAAACTTGGCTCGGTCCAAGAAGGTGACTAATCATAGTAAGAATCTGTCCTGATTTACACAATGTTGTTTTCATCCACAGCCAGGCTCCTTGAATAGACAAGAGAGCCACAGGCAGCTCCAGACTTTCCTGGCTCAGAATTCTAGAAGAAAAGAAATTAATATTCATTATTATCCATTTCCACTTTTTCTAAAAGGGTTCTGATAAACTCAACTCAGTTTACATTCTCTTCCCGAACCAAAGCACTGTGGCCAGAGTGAAAGGCTACTTAGAGGGCCAGTCTGGGTCCTAGCCTTGCAGTAGGGCTAGAGCAGAGTGCCAACCAACACACATGCATGTCCTCACAAGAACTCTAAGGAGGGGAAAGAGTTATTGGGCAAGAAAACAGAATACATATCCATGGCCTTATTTATCACTTTTTGTCAATTTTTTGTCTATAATTTCTAACTTAACTATGAGTCTTGAGCTCCAGAAGATCATATAAATAACTTTTCAGCCCTAGCTCTTTGGGGGAAATGTATAGGGGCTTCCCTGGTGGCTTAGACGGTAAAGAATCCACCTGCAATGCAGGAGACCCAGGCTTGATCCCTGGGTCGGGAAGATTCCCTGGAGAAGGGAGTAGTAATCCACTCCAGTATTCTTGCCTGGAGGATCCCATGGACAGAGGAGCTTGGTGAGCTGCAGTCCACAGGGTCATAAAGAGTTGGACATGACTGAGTGACTAAGCATGCACATAAGCAAATTAAGTGAAACAGTTCTAAAAGTGAACTCAGGACTCCCTTGGTTTAAGTCCAGCGGTTAAGACTTCATGCTTCCAATATAGGGGGCATAGGTTGGATACCCGGTTGGGGAAATAAGATCCCACATGCCATGTGGCATGACCAATAAATAAAGTGAACTCAGTATTTTCTCCCCTAAAACTTGCTCTGCTCCCTTGATTCTCTCCTTCAGCAAATGGCACCATCTGTCCACTAGCTCGAACTAAACACCTAGTGGTCATCCTGGATGCTTCATGCTCTCCAACTGGATATCCACATCTAAGTTATTTTCAGATCCTGTAACTTCATAGTTTATCTGTTGAAATCATATCAAAGCATCTTTTCTGATCACAATGCTAGAAATCAATAAAATAGTTCCATCTGTCCAGTTCTTTTAATTTCCTCTACCATGATCCTAATTCAAGACATCATCACTTTTGCATAGACTTCAAAAAAGTTTTCTAAATGATATGCCATTGTTGGCTGCTTTTTATCTTTTTTTTAATTAAAAAAAATGTTGAGGTTATACATGTACATAAAGTAGCAAAAGATTTCACAAAATTTGTTAAGAAAAACAACACTGGTCTCCTACTTCATTTCCCTAGAGGGAGCAATCATCAGTAATTTTAGCTGATAATTTAGGTGCTTGTGCTCAGAAGCTAAGTTGTGTCTTTGGAACTCCACGGACTGTAGCCTGTGAGGCTTTCTGTCCATGGGGTTCTCCAATACTAGGGTGGGTTGCCATTTCCTCCTTCAGGGGGTCTTCCTGACCCAGGGATTGAACCTGCATCACCTGCATTGGCAGGCAGATTCTTTACCACTGAACAACCAGGGAAGCCCAGGTATTTAGCTACTAAATAATAAGCTGTATTATTGCATTTTTTTTTTCAATTTTAAGCATTTTCTATTGACTTTCCACTAGGAAGGGTGAGGACTTAACTCCCTTTCCCTTCTCTCTCTCTATATATGTGTGTGTGTCAACCACCCTTTTCCCGATAGAGTTGTATCATAATTTTGGCTTGATATGTTGGATTGGCATTCAATGTTATACATTATTAAAACTATATAAAACTATTCACAGTTGAAGATATTAATGATAGACTTTTTTTCTTTCTTCCTATTAAATATATTTCTCTCCTAAGTGGCTTCTTTCTGCTTTTCTTTCTTACTTTTTTTTGCTCTCTATCTTTCATATCAGAGGGCCTTCTGAGATGCCTGTTAACACCAGTTGTCTGTGCATACTGTAGGGGGTGGGGTGATTGGAAGCCCTGGGTCCATGAGTGAGGTGTGTTAACTGAGATTCATCACCAGGTGATCTGACTGGGCCACATAATTGTGGAACCTCTGATGTTGGTATTTCTAGGACATTCCCTAGGCCTCAGAAATTTCCTAAAGAAAACCATTCCACTTTCCTGCCTTAGGAAGAAAGGAAATCAAGAAAAGAAGTCGAGCCAGAGCTGGGAGCGGACCACTGCTAGATTCTGCGTGGGCCTGGAGGCGCTCCATTTAAAGTTGGGGCGGATCAGAATCCCTGATCCAGTTGACCGCTCTGGGCAAACCAAGATGGGGCCGACGTGGCTTACAGGAGTGCTGACCTGGAGGTTGGGAGGCTAAGGCTCTATCCAGTTTTGTTTGTGCCATGAAAGATGAGGATGGGGGTGGGGGCACCTGTTCTTATTCTGTCCTTTTCAAGTGATTGCAAGCTCTACATTTTAAGGAAAGTTCACAGGTTTTATAAGAAATGATCTTCACTGGTTTTGAAAAATGGCTTTCCGAATCCCAGGAGTGGAGAATAAAACCTGCAAGCTTCAGTAGCCAGTCTGCTTACATCTTCTAATTGGCCCATTTTTCAGAGGTCACACCTTCTTCCAGACTTCCATGCCTGGATATGGGAACAAGCCCACTGTCTTTTCCTGTGTGGGTAAGAAACAGTTGCCCAGCTATGTGGAATGTAGCTGTGCATTTGATGGCTTCTTACATAGATGTTAGACTAGTCCTTCAGTTTACTGAATGAACAAATGCCACTTGTGGTTAGAGAAAGAATAGTAGAGGGCTAGCCTGAACTTGAAAGAGTAACTCCAAGGAGAACATAACAAATCAATACAAGGTTCTGACACAAAAACATAAAGGTGCCAAAGTTCTGAGTCAGGAGAGCTGAAACTGATCGAGAAGCACAGGGACAGAGTTACAGGACGCATGGCAAGTCTGTTAGATGGGGAGAGAGAATGTGCTGAGACTCAAGATGCAGAATGGGTTAAGTATTTGCATTCTGCTGCAGAAAGGGTCATACATCTAAGTTGGAGGGGTGTGTGATAGTTACAGATTGTGTCTATAGCTGGTTTTACATTTTGAGTTTTTAATGAATTGTAGTCCTAGATCGTTTTTAGTTAAAATGTTACACTATTCATAGGTTTTTTTTTTTTTTGAAATGAGTGTATTTTTATATTAGAAACAAGAGGAACACATCTGGAAAGTATTTATGAAGGGAGATATGTGCTCCTGGAAACAGATACTAATAATGCATTTTAGTGAGAACTCAGGGACATCTGTATCTGAAATGACTCATGGGGCTTCCTTTCGTCTGTGTTATAGCTCCACTGCAGATTCAAACCCCAGACAGGGAAAGGCTAGTTAGTCTGGATTTCAGTGCACACCTCAATAACTATAACAATAACAATAGTAGTGGTAGCAGCTTGGCAGGGCTTTCTAGGGGGCACTAGTGGTAAAGAACCCGCCACCAATGCAGGAGAGGTAAGAGATGCGGGTTGTACCCCAGCGTCGGGAAGATCCCCTGGAGGAGGGCATGGCAACCCACTCCAGCACTCTTGCCTGGAGAATCCCACGGACAGAGGAGCCTGGGGGTCTGCAGTTCATGGGATCGCACAGAGTTGGACACAACGGAAGCAGCTCAGCACAGCACAAAGTAGTAGTAATAGTGACAGTAATCACGTGTGTGTGTTCAGCTGTGTTAATAGTAATCATATTACATACCCTACTGCTCCACACAAGGATCCCCACCTAGAAGGGTAGCATCGATACAGTGCGTGCGGGGAAAGAAAGTGCTACAACTGTGTTTTCTTCTGGATGGGAATTCTCTTCATTACTACTAGAAACTGAGTCATCTCAAGTCAGTGTTTCTGTGCTTTATTTGCAAGTCATATTCTAGATAAGAGTTCTCAAGGGCCTGAAGGAAATGTGCCCCAAATATCTTTGTGAAATTCATTCTCCTTCCCTGTTGTTACACATGAATTTGGATGGGAAGAAATTGTAACTTGAAGGACACTCTGAGGCACCAGAAAACTCTCACCTGTAGGTGCAGGGCAATTCTTGACATAGGACCATAGGTCACCTCAGTTTGAGGACAATTTGTCTTTGGAATCATAACAACATATCAGTTGCTATTATACTCTATTACTTTATCATGACTATCTAATGCCTTGTTTACTGTTTAGCACATGATGCCTTAATAAATAGTTATCTCATTTCACCTACTTTAGAGAAGTTTATTTAAACATCTGTTAATGAATAGAGATATGTGCTAATCTTGTAAGTGTTCAATAAATCAGTTATAATACTTATCATTTCAGCCAAATAAAAATCATAGAAAAGAAATCAGATTACATAATTTTTTAAGGGCGGGCTCCAGTTTTATCCATCTCATTAGAATCAGTTCTAATTATACAGAGCCCATTATACAGAGTGAAGTAAGCCAGAAAGATAAACACCAATATAGTATACTAACACATATATATGGAATTTAGAAAGATGGTAATGATAACCCTATATGCAAGACAGGAAAAGAGACACAGACGTATGGAACAGACTTTTGGGCTCTATGGGAGAAGGCGAGGGTGGGCTGATCTGAGAGAACAGCATCAAAACGTGTATATTATCAAGTGTGAAACAGACCACCAGCCCAGGTTGGATGCATGAGACAAGTGCTTAGGACTGGTGCACTGGGAAGACCCAGAGGGATGGGATGGGGAGGGAGGTGGGAGAGGAATTCAGGATGGGGAACACATGTAAATCCATGGCTGATTCATGTCAGTGTATGGCAAAAACCACTACAATATTGTAAAGTAATTAGCCTCCAACTAATAAAAATACATGGGAAAAAAAAAGAAAAGAAAGGGAAAAGGCCAGGTCATGATAATGAGGGCCAGTAAACTACCTCCCTTTTTTACTTTAGCTGCAATTGTTGTCATGTTTTTAAGTTCTACTCATTTAAAAGTTACACCAATTTTATTAATAAATGTTTTTATGACTGATGGTAATATAAATGGGTGCCATTTTTCTAATCATCAAGAAGGTAATATGTAACAAGATCTTAAAAATACATTGATATCATCTGACCAAAGAATCCTACACCTTAATTATATATCTTTATTTTATTTTCATAGAAGTGTTCAGTGGTATCTGTGTGTAAAAATCAGCAATGTATAATAAATGCATTAAAAACAAAATTCAGTAGAACCTAATTATTTTTATTAATACAACTGATGTAATTTTAAAATTACATCAATTGTATTAATAAAAATAATTAGGTTCTACTGAATTTTATGTTTTTAATGCATATAAATTTCTGATTTTTACATATAGACACTACTGAACACTTCTAAGAAAATAGGAGAAAGACATATAGTCAGGAGTAGCATTCTTTTGTCAGATGATACAAATGTATTTTTAAGATCTTGTTACATATTACATTCTTGATCGTTAGAAAAATAGCACCCATTTATATTACCATCAGCCATAAAAGCATTTACCCTTTTCCTTGCAGCCCTGCCAACATTGAGGTAAATCATTTTTATGTCTCTAAGAACTGATGAACAGCAAACTTCCAGAACCACTAATTTGCACACGAGACCTTCAAATTTCTAAGACAGTTATCTTGTGAGAATTAAGATCTCGTAATAAAGGATTTTGCCTGAGAAGAATTCAAGTTATTTACACAATCATATTACTCTGACCATTTCCCCATTCAGCTTTCTTTAAAAGAAACCGGTTGCAAAAATCCTAGATGCTACATTGTTTATTAACCTAGGGTTTTAGTCTTTTCACATGAACCATTTACTGGCCATGTTGTCTTGATTTGAAGCTATTAAAATATCTTCAAAATTAATACCAAAATATTTTAAAAGAGTTTGTAAAGCTGTAGACAAAGTAATGTGGTTTTAATATCATCTTGAAAAGGTTTTCTGAAAATAGGACAGTAAATGAAAAGCTTTTCAATGCAAAATTACAGAAACTATAAATGAAAGACAGCAAACAGCATTTTAACATACACAGCTACACTCACAAGAAAATGGGGGGAGTCTCCAGAGGACAAAAAGGAAAGAAAGGAAACTGAATAAAAAAGAATGTCTTTCAAAGAGAGGTTTGTGAATCCTGATGAACCAGAGGCTTGGAAATTAACTGAGCATAAATCCATGCTGAAATGGCATGTAGGGAATTGAGCCTACAAAAAGATAGGCAGTTAGAAATTATTTACACAAATGGAAAAGGTAAACTAAAAGTTATCTGTCCCTAACATAGGAAGGTGACAAGGAAAACTTTTGGTCTCAGCCAAGGCTTTTGTTGAAAAACGTTAATAATTTGTTGTAAATTTATGATCATAGACCTGATCACACAATTTTGAGGTTTGAATTGACAATATCATTGTAAATCTGTGAACTATATACCAACATAAATATGGACCTAGACTAGTTACAATCCTAGGATACCTTAAATCAAATTACATAGGATTACCACACATAAATCCTGGGAAGATAAGCTCACATTCTAAAGTTCTAAGACACACATGGAAAAAAATTACCATGAAAAAGATCAGCAGAGAAAAAAGGTATGACTGGACCCCACCTCCAAGAGCAAGATTATCAGACACAACAATAAAATAAACACGTTAAATAATTAAAGTATATAAACTAAACAAACAAGAACATGAGAAAGATACTTTACTATGAAAATTGCCAAGCAAATTTTAAAAAGAAAAAAGAAATTTGTAGAAAAGAAATACAGCCACTAGAGTTTAAGTTACTGAATATAGTGGTTGGTGGTTTAGTTGCTAAGTTGTGTCTGACTCTTTGCGACCCCATGGACTGTAGCCTGCCAGGCTCTTCTATCCATGGGGATTCTCCAGGCAAGAATACTGGAGTAGGCTGCCATTTCCTTCTCCAAAAGAAATAGTCACTAGAATTTAACAATTATTGAATATGTTAAGATTATATGAATATAGAAAGAGTGTTAATGAATTGGTAGATTTTACTGAGAAAACTATGGGCAATATGATAAAAAAAATAATGTGAAAAAGAAATGAACAGACATGCAGGATAGAGCGAGAAGGTTCAACATATGTGTGACTGGTCCACCATGAGAAGACATTAGTGAGAATAGAAGAGAGGCAAATGTTGCAAATGATATGAACATAGAAGAGGGCTTCCCAGGTGGCGCTAGTGGTAAAGAACCTGCCTTCCAATGCAAGAGACACAGAAGACGTGGGTTCGATCCCTAGGTCAGGAAGATCCCCTGGAGAAGGAAATGGTAACTTCAGTAATCTTGCCTGGAGAATCCCACGGACAGAAGATCCTGGCGGGCTACAGTCCATGGGGTCGTAAAGAATCAGACATAACTGAAGCAACTGAGCATGCATGCATAAACACAGAACTCTCCAGAATTTAATAAAGTTAGGAATCTAAGATAGAAAGTCAAAACAAGTAAGTCTGGAGGATAGCAAAGCTACATGCTTAGACTACTGAATCTCAGAAATAAAAAGGAGACATTAAGCAATGAGGCACAAAAAAGTACAGACTTATAAGTAGCATTTGTTGCTGTTGTTCAGTCGCTCAGTTGTGTCTGGCTCTTTGAGACCCCACGGACGCCAGGTTTCCCCGTACTTCACCATCCCCGGGAGTTTGCTCAAATTCATGTCCATTGAGTTGGTGATGCCATCCAAGTATCTCATCTTCTGTCGCCCCATTCTCCTCCTGCCCTCGGTCTCTCCTAGCATCGGGGTCTTTTCTGGTGAGGCAGCTCTTCACATCAGGTGGCCAAAGGATTGGAGCTTCAGTTTCAGCATCAGTCCTTCCAACAAATACTCAGGGTTAATTTCCCTTAGGATTGATTGGTTTGATCTCCTTGCTGTCCAAGGGACTTTCGAGAGTCTTCTCCATCACCACAGTTCAGAAGCATCAATTCTTCAGTGCTCAGCCTTCTTTATGGTTCAACTTTTACCATAAATAGCATCAATACCTGCAAGAAGACAATAAAATAATGTAGTTATAATATTCATAAGAAAATAACTGAGAATCTAGATATCATATCCAGATAAGCTATCATCCAAATATGAGGCCAATTTAAAGGGTTATTAGGATAATAATCAGTAAATTTAGTTAAATGTTGCTGAATGAACTATTAAGGGAAGTATCACTATTTCAGGGAGAAGAGTAATTGCAGAAAGGAAAGACAGGTAAGAAGAAAAAAAATGTTTTACATATTGGTAAGTCTTAAAAAAGTTGAATATAAAAAAGAATAAGAAATATGATTACCAATTCATAGCTATAAACCAAGGTGATATGAAAATACCGGGCAATATTAGCATGTAAGATAGGTGGATTGTTGTAGTTAGATCATTCTTCAGAAGGAGGAAAGAATAAGTTTTTAGAGTATTTTTAATATTTACTTTTAATTTACACAAGAAGTTCATTCTACTTACTGACAAATACATGGAGTCAAACTGCCAACAAGGTGGAAGAGAAGAGTTCCATTACTCAGAAAATTCCACCCTGCCCCTCCTTTATAGTCAGGCCTTTCCCATACTCCTAACCACTGGCAACCATTGCTCTGCTCACCATCTCTGTAGTTCTGCCTCTTACAGGCTGTCATATAGATGGAATCACAGAGAATGTACCCTATTTTATATGTAACATATAAAACTGAGATTCATCCGCATTGTTGCATACATCACTATTCCAGTCTTCGATTCCTAAGTAGTAGTTTTGATAATCCCAACATCTGGTTGATTCAGGGTTGGCATCTGTTGATTAGCTTTTCCTTTAAGTTGTGGTCTTATTTTTCTGGTAATTTTTTGTAAATTCAAATGTACCATGGGCATTTTGAATATTATGCTGTGAGACTCTGGATCCTGTTAAAACCCCGTGGAGAATGTTGACTGATGTTAGCAATCAGTCAACGTTCAGACTGAAAGTTCCATCTTGCGACCTGTGGGCTGTGGTTCCATTGTCAGTTCAGTTTGCAAAGCTTTGCTATGCTGTGTCTGTCTGTCCCACACGTGCACCCTTTCTGTGCCAGTCTGGGAACTGGGTACTGTTTCATATCATAATTCAGTTCCCAAAGCCTTTGCTGTGCTTCTTTTTGTCTGTTCTGTACATGCACAGGTCAGGTGTAAGCTTGATGTGCGTCTGGTCACACATAAAATTAAGGAGTCCTCTTCTCCAGATCCCTCAGTTCAGGGATTTCTCCCAGGTTCTCAGGTTAAGGTCCTCTTCTCTCCGTCCCTCTCACCAGAAAAGATGGTTCTACCAGGCTCTACTGTGACAATCACACGTTTATTTTTTCATCCTTCAATCTACTCTTGGAATTAAACATATTTCCTAATATTGGCCTCTGATAAATTCAACATGTTAATATTTTCTTTAGGATTTTTTCATTAATATTTTCTCTCTCAATATGTACACACAAATTGCTGTGGATTGAAATTGCACCCCCCAAATTCATATGTTTAAGCACCAAACTCTCAATTTGATGGTATTTGAAGATGAAGCCTTTGGAAAGTAATTAGGTTTAGACGAGGTCATGAGGGTGGAGCCCTCATGATGAGATTAGTGCCCTTATAAGAAGAGACACCAGAGAACCTGCTCCCTTTAAGGTGTGAGAACACAGTGAGAAGGTGGCTATCTGCAAACTAGGGAGAGAGCCCTCACCGAGACCTGATCCTGTTGGCAGCCGGGTCTCTGCCTTCCAGCCTCCTGCTGGTTAGGCCGTTCTGTCTATGATATTTTGGTATGGCACTGGAGAACCTTGACTGATACAGATGCCTTCCTCTTTCTCTATCTCGGAAACAATTTAAATTACATTGACATTCTCGGTACTAGGAAAATTTGAAAAAAGTCATCCACAAAACAACTTATTATTTGAGGTTTCTCTGATTACTTCCTGTGTTTCTTATGAGGCTGCTCATCTGTTTAGGTTTTATATCTCTTCTGGGGTCAATTATTTTTAAATTTCTGTAAGATCATCTATTTTACTCAGTTTTCCAAATCTGTTTGCACAGTACTGTAAAACGTACATGCATGCATGCTCAGTTGTGTCCAGCTCTTTGCAACACCACGGGCTTGTAGCCCACCAGGCTCCTGAGTGAGTGAAAGTGAGTGAAATCGCTCAGTCATGTCAGACCCTTAGCGACCCCATGGACAGTAGGCCACCAGGCTCCTCCATCCGTGGGATTTCCCAGGCAAGAATACTGGAGTGGGTTGCCATTTCCTTCTCCAGGGGATCTTCCCAACCCAGGGATCGAACCCAAGTCTCCCGCATTGCAGGCAGGCTCCTATATCCACAGAATTTTCCAGGCAACAATACTGGAGTGAGTTGCCGTTTCCTCCTCCAGGGAAGTTTCCTGATCCAGGGATCTAACCCGTGATATGTACTGTATTGTAAAATATTGTCATATAATATCTTATGCTTTCTTTTCAATTGTGGTTATTCCGGTCAGTACTTTACTTTTCAGTGAGTGCATCACAGTGTGATTTCAACTTGCATCTCTGCTCCTGCTCTTCATCTCTCTGGTTCATCCCAGATGACATTTTCAAACATTAATGATGTTACTGTCCTTCCTCCAAGGCCATTGGTATTCTTTTTGCTGTTGCTTAATAATTTTCGCCTTTTCACTTAAGTGTTGTACCTCTGCTCCTACCTCACGATGTTTCTCCAGAAATTTCCTTTGCTTCATTTTCTCCCCATTTTTTCATGTGTTTGCTTGTTTCTTGGCACATTAGCTACCAGTTTGTTTATTAAAGGTGAATGATCATCTTTTTAGCAGCCTATGTATCAATTTAGTAAAACAAGGTAACTGAAATTGTGAGGGCTGACATTGATCCTCTATCTAAGCACTTAACATATTCAGAATAGTAAACACTACTTTATAGCTAATATTAATCAATGTTATTATTACAGAACATTCAACATATTCCTAAAGGTATTTAAAACTGAGTAAACATTTTAATTATCTCTGAATAGTGTATCTTAGTATAGCAGAGACGGATAACTTTCAGTATCTATTCTTCCTTGTTTTTGATAGTAAAAGCCCCTTCTAGTTAGCGGCTACATTTCCCACTTGACTTTGCAGAAAGTTGTGACTACAGGACTATGTTCCAGCCGATGGGTCCTAGTGCAAGCACAACCTCGACACCATTTCCATCGGAGGGAATTACCCACTGCTTTCACTCTCTTCTCTGTGGGCTGGACCTGGGAGGTGCTGCTCAAGGCAAAACTAGCATCGGGTGTCTTTGCCGAAATTTTAAAACATGGCTGCTCCAGGAAAATAAAGATGTCCTTGCTGTGCCACTGGATTTGATAAAAACAGTCACTTTGGACAGATGATTCATACCTTTGGACAAACTCATGGCCAAAACTGCTGTTTCTTCCTCTTGTCCCTGACCAATGCTACAGGAGAATTTGGGCTAAATTTGTGCCAGTGAGCTGTCTTCTACTGTGGGGCAAGATGACATCCCAAGTAATGCCCAAGCAACAGGCAAGTAGAAACCTGAGCCCTTCCCAAGACTTTACGAAGCAGAACCCACCACACAGGTGTAGCATGAGAAAGAAACTGATTTCTATCTTTTTGGGGGTCTCACTGTTGTAGTAGCTAAATCTATGTTTTAACTATACTTCGATTTCTATCCTACACAAAACATTGACTTGATACTTGGTATCAGCTAAATAAATTCATCTCTTTATTCAACTCCCAAACTCATTCAGTGCAGATATCTTCGGCATGAGATGAAATTCAGTCTTTAAATCAGAATGTCACAAGAAGAACTTGACACTTCTTGTCAACAAGAAGTGGATCTTGTTGACGCATACTGAAGTACACAACTTCTGTTATATATGAGTCGTTCTTATTTTTTCTATTTTACTAAAATCTGTGAAATGGGCATCTTTCAACTTACTAGTATATTTGCTTTTTTCCCCTCAATATATTTCTGAGTAGAATATTCTTCCTCTCAAAAGAAGGGGGATTTTTTTTTTAATCCTAGTGATTCATGGAGGATTTTGTCTGTCAACCTCAAGCAAAATTTCAAGGAACTAAAATAAGCTCATTTTTAGAAAACAGTGACTCTACAGATATCCATTGTGTCAACTGCCACTAAGGCAATTTTCATTCTCTGTGTAAATGATGACAATAACAGAAATAACTCCCTTCATGCCAACTAAACTTGGGCACACCGAGGGTTTGTCAGACCAAGTGAGCCTTTCAGCGCAGGATGTAATATTTACATAATGTAGTACCACATTTTGATAAATGTTTACTAAATACATAACATGTGCCAAAGTCTATGCCATGCATAAAATATATTTTCCTTACCTTTGAAACCCTGGCATATCATCTGCTAGTGGAAGAGACAAATGAGTAAATAGATAATTTTAATATAAAGTAGTGATTTTGACAAAAGCATAGTGCCAGTCAGTTATTAGTTTATTGATTCTCAACTCCAAATCCACTGTTCTTTGCCTGCTTGTGATGCTGAAATCTTTCTTTCCAGATGGCATGGCATTAAAGCTGGTCAACAGAGGGCGCTGGCGGGACACTGCAGGAGGTGGGGCTGCCTCGTCCTGGTTCCTGGGGCACTCCAGCCTGCTTTCTCCTGCAATGTTGGGCTAACATGCAGGACATCCAGTGGAGCTCACCTCCAGTGACTTCCAGCAGCACTCCTGTAGAAGTCTTTCCAGCCCCAAGAGCATTTCCAGCAGTAACTGCAGCAGTACCTCCCAAAGCAGTTTGTAGGTGAGCTCTGGAGTCATCCTAGCTTGGTTTACTGGCATCTTATCATCTCCAGGCAGCAACTTCTGGAGTGTTCTATAGTCTCTGCAGCTACATACACATCTGCAAGTTCATTGGCACATCCTCACGGCTGGCTTCAGCTGGGTTCTGTGGGTGCCCAGAGTTCAATACCTCTCGCAGCTGACTTCCTGGCAATTTTCTGGTAAGTCCAGCCAGTATCCAACTAGCTGCCCAGCCAGTTCAACGGCAGCTTCCCCAGATAGCCGCCCAGCAGGGTACCCCAGCCAGCCGTGTCCTACCAGCTAGCCTGAGCCTTCTAGCATCACTGCAGAAGCCTTCTAGCTCGGGAACCCCAGCCCTGACTGTTCATGACCTCGGCTTGCTGAGGATGGACCAGTTCTGGCCTGGGCACTCAGGAAACCTCTCCATTATCCAGTGGGCAGCAACTGCCTCACAGAGAAATGAATCACAGTCTTGGGAAGAGTCTCCTTCCTTGGATACTTCTTCAGCCTCCGGGTATCCTTTAGAGCTCTTTTGATCCCTTTTCCCTAGTTTTCTCTGAAAACAGTGAATAATTCTTCATATTAAGCTTTCCCTTTTCAAATTACTCTGGGGTTTCCATCTCCTTGCCAGGCTCCAACTTATAAACACTATTATTATATCTTACCCATAATTATTGACTCTAAATTAACAATGATACATAACAATTCTTGCTGATACTGAATAAATTCCTTCTTTCCTGGAGAAATATCTGGGAGTCTGTTTGTTTTAGGTCAAGACATCTCTCCTAAAGATGAATGTTGAGGAAATAATGTATCATGCAAGATAAAATTATTTTCCCAGTCAAGAATTGAAGCACATTATACATTTAACTCAAAAATTTGATAATCCACTGTCTGTGGGCCTTATGTTTGAGGAAAAGGGAGTGTTAAACAGCCAATGCTCAACTTTATCACCTGACACTGGACTCTGAAGTTATCGAATAGAACTGCTGTGTGGAAACACACAGGCCCATAGGAGTGAGACTAAGTTAATTCTTTTTAAAATTATTAAAAATTAAAAAAAATATGAATCACGGAATAGCATTTTATATCTTCCAAAAGCAAGTTCTCATGGAATTGAGGAGGGCATTATCCTCATTATTTTATAAGGAGTTTATTGCTGTTTAGTTGCTAAATGTCTCTTTTGTGATCACATGGACTGTAGCCCGTCAGGCGCCTCTGTCCATGGGATTTCTCCTGCAAGAATACTGGAGTGGGTTGCCATTTCCATATCCAGGGGATCTTCTTGACCTCAACGCAGGGATCAAACCCACATCTCCTGCATTGGCAGGGGGATTTTTTACCATTAAGACACTGGGGAAGCCTGAGCTACCTGGGTAAGGAGTTACTAACACAAAAGTTTGAGGTCACACTTTGTAGAATTCCGCTCAGTAACATGACAAATCTCCACACGGACCCTACAACAAGAAACACAACAGTGAAGCACAAAGATGGGGCCAATTCCTGCCTTTAAGGAGTTTATCATTCAGTAAGGAAGAGACTTTTGCATACGGCACGGGCTTCCCTGCGGGATCAGACAGTAAAGGATCCACCTGCAATGCAGGAGACCAGGGTTCGAACCCTAGGTTGGGAAGATCCTCTGGGAGGGCATAGCAACCCACTTCAGTATTCTTCCCTGGAGAATCCCAGGGGGTAGCGTGTGTCTGACACATAACTGAGCGACTCACCACAGCACAAGTATATGGCAAACAGAGCTAAGGAGATAGAGCAGGAGGAAGGCAGAGTGGACTGCGGGACAGCAGAGGATACGGTCAGAGCAAGCAGTCCAGCTCAGCCAGAATGTAAAATGCATGGCTGAGTGTGATGAAAGTACTCACATGCTATGCTAAGACACTGAGTTAATTCTTAATCATTTTAACATTTTGAATAAGAAATTGAAACCAGCTTATTTCAGGAGGTTTTTGACCACAAGGAAACCCAATTTAAAGTGACTTTACGGACTTCTCTGGTGTCCAGCAGTTAAGACACGGTACTTCCATTGCAGGAGGAAGGATTCAATTCCTAGTCAGGGAGCTAAGATCTCACATGCCACATGTGGCAAAAAAAAAAAACACTGTAAAAAAAACTAAAATTAATTTTTTTAAATAATCAAAAACAATAAAGTGACTTTAAACATATTTCACTAGCTCACATTCCAATAGGAGAGGTAAAGGTAGGCATTGGGTAAACAGGTCAGTTCAATGATACTCACTAGAGACCCACGTTTTCCATCTCCAGTCTTCACTTTGTACAGTGTTGCCTTCTACAACTCTGAGCTTCTCAAGGTGGAATCTTTCTGCTTCCTTTGGGGCTCCTCCATCTTAGCAAGGCTCAGGGTTCTGGAAGAGTGGTTGCAGTCTCCACTGGTGAAGCTCTGATGAACTCTGACATTTGACCACATGGACTTCAAACCTGATTCCCCCTACAGCTCTATTTCTTGAGCTCTCAGAGCCTTGGTTCCATCATCAGAGATGATAATATTCTATCCATATCCATGACCAATTATTGTTTGTGCCTGTTTTCTTTTGTTCCTCAGCAAACATATTATTATACACTGTTAAGTTCAAAATATAAAATTGCGGTAAGTACTATTAAAAGATGCTTCATGTGACAACACAATGCAATTTTTGTAAAGAATTTAGCTGTGCCTGGAAGAGCATAAAGTGCCAAAGAAACTATGGCTATGATTTTGTCATCAAAACAAATTCTTGACTCAGGTGATTTGGATACCCCAGATAACCTCTGAGAACCAGCTTTACTGAAAAAAATGAATAGCAAAAATTTGTAGGAGATGAATGAGGATAACGTATAAGGAATCTTTGCTATGAAATAAAATGCGTGGGTCCAGAGGGCCCATGGTAAGAGAATAATTGCTTCCTCTTCTGTTTCTATTTGGGATCAAGAAGCAGGGATTTGTTGTTGTTCAGTCGCTCAGTCGTGTCTGACTCTTTGCAACCCCGTGGACTGCAGCACACCAGGCTTCTCTGTCCTTCACCATCTCCTGGAGTTTGCTCAAACTCACGTCCACTGAGTCAGTGATGCCATCCAACCATCTCATCCTCTGTTACCTCCTTCTCCTCCTGCCCTCAATCTTTCCCAGCACCAGGGTCTTTTCCAGTGAGTTGACTCTCTGCATCAGGTGGCCAAAGCAGGGATTAAATAAACAGCCCTACCCTGATTATTTATATGTATCAGGTCTGCACAAAAAGCTCTATGTCTTCCCTCCCAGTTATGAAATATTTGATTTGGTTATATTATACTGAAATTTTAATTTATCCAACTAGAATCACTTCTCCTAGAAAATGTCCCTAAATTAACTCCACCAATTTTCTAATTGGTCACCACAATTAGGACTCCCACCTGTGCCTTAATCTAAACTGAAAACAAGTGAAGACCAGTAATTGTGGAGATGTATATGACTGTATAGATGGAAACAGCCAGTGTTGTCCCTAATCTTAAGGAATTCACAGCTGGTAGGGCCTGATTCAGTTAAAGACAATCCAGAAAGTGTGAGAAAGCATAAAAATATGCTTTGGAGAGGTGGGAGTGGGGGAAGTTGAGGGTGGGGCATGAGGGGGCTGAGTGTGGGGTCAGGGGTTGGAGGGGTGAGGGAGTTGGAGGTTTGGGGTGAGGGGCTCGAAGGGGTGATGGGGTAGGGCTCTAGAGTCCAACAGCACCTGATTCTTAAAAGGAGTGTGGAAAGTAGTCAGAGAATGGAGGACTAGGAAAAGAGGAGAGAGAGAGAGGGAGAAGAAGAGAGACAGATATGGAGGTGGGAGGGGGGAGAAAGAATTTTCCTGACCTAAGGGATTGGATCAATAGGTCAAGGCTTCACCAAGGATTCAAGAAACATCTGACTCCCAGCTCAGCCCTATTTCCTGTCCAGACTTTCAGGTTATAGCTCCACTTCAGCCATGAAATCCTCTGGGGTTCATCCTCCGCCCTCCACTGGCTAGTCTACTAACCAGAACTGACTGGCTAGTAGTTTTTCAAAACTAAATAATGGTGTGATCTGCAAATGTGGAGAGTCAATGTCCCTGATATCAATAGTAGCAGAGAGAATATGCTCTGGATTTGACTCCTCTTGGCCTGAAAGAGAGGAAAAGAGAACACCCAGCAACACAAAAGGAAAATCCTAGTTAAAAGCCAATTTGCTTATGCATTTGGACACTTATGACAAAAATTAATGTCATTGGGCCAAAAAAGCAAAGCTGAGGTCGAGTTAGAATAAAATTCACACCAAATTCAAGAACTTCAGCCTTCATGAAAGTGCCATTGCCAGGTTAACTAACAAACCCACAGTTCATTGTCACACACATGCATTTATGAGCATTTGCCATTCACCAAGCCCAGGTAAAAGGATTCACCAATAAGCAACATTCCCTGCTTTCACTGAGCTTGCCACCTGAAAGACTGAAATTTCAAAATGTTATTATAATACGAGTTAACATTTAAATTTTAAAATTGCACCTTTATAAGACGCTTGTTTTTAAAGTAATTACCTGTAGGCAGATTTCACTTGTGTAGAGATCAATTAATTCATAGCACAGCTGTCTAGATTTTCAAACATAGGCAATTCCACACCTAATCCTTGAGATAATCAGTGATTTGCTAGGATTAAAACCCCTTCACTCCCTAGACCACGTACTTGACCCCAGAGGCAACCTAATGGTGCAGGAAGAGCGATAAAGACTAAACATCACTGATACCATCCAAACATCTCCATCAACCTACCCATCAAAAAAATGTGCTAAGTGCAGTGCAGTGTGTTCATCTGCCCCCCCCCCCCAACCCCCCTCTCTCCCACCTCCCATACCCCAACCCACCTCCCTTCCCCCCACCCCCCTCACTCTGGATTTGACTCTGTTGGCAAAGAACATCTTAGGAGGCCTCCCTCCCTTCCTCCCTTCTTTCTTTCTTTCAAAGGAGGATGGGGAGGAGTTCATCTCCCTATTCGAGAAATCACCTCCACTAAATCTCACCTTTGGCCCACCTCTTGGTTCTCAGATCAGGCAAAAAAGTCACCGCGTGCAAGACCCTCGTCGGAGCCGAGCACGCTCCACAGCTGCGGCCGCTCCGCCCTGGCAGCCGGCTTTGGCTCGCAGGGAGCTCGGCGGGGCGAGGGGCTCGTGCGGCAGCTGATCCTGGTTCCTGGAAAGCTGACCTCCCCTGCCCCGCATCGTGAGGCTGCCGGAGCCTCAGCGGCAGCCGCTCCGCCCGCCCCGCAGCGCAGTCTCGTGGTCCTGGTCCTCCCGCCCGCGCTTCCACGCGCGGCCCGCAGCAGCTGCCGGGTGATCCAGCGGAAATGACAAGCCGCGGCTCCCGGTGAAAGGAGGGTGCGCGCCGCTGCTCTTCCGAGCTGGAGAGAGGCGGTGTGTCGGGGAAGCAGCGCCCGGGAAGGCTCTCGCCGCGGCGGCTCCCCCTCGTCGCTGTCTCCTCACTTCTCGTCCCCCGGGCGTTCCGCGCCCTTGGCCGGGAAGATGGTTATAATCGTGACAAAGCTGGTGCATTGCTTTCATCTTGGGTAAGCAGGCGGCTTGGCGTGCTTTTCTCTGTTTTGTGCACGTGTTAGGTCCGAAACCCACACCGGGAAAGGTCTTTTAACTGCTAAAGTTTGTTTTCTAACGAAGACAGAAAAATGAGCTTTTGTGTGATTTAAAAAATCCTTTGGAAAAAATAAAATAAAATAAAAATCCTTTGGGGTTGAGGTTAAAAATCAGCTTTAGTGTTCTTTCTTGACCTCTGTTATTCTTGACCCTGTCCCTGACCTGCTTAGTAAAACTTCAGCCTCTGTTTGCACGATGAGGTTAAGGTACTTTTTTTTCTTCTTCCTTTTTAAAGATTTTTGGGATATTCTAGGGGAGCTACTTTCCATATAGGCAAATGGATATTTTAATTGGTAGTCTTTTCAGGATGGTTATGATTTCAATTACAGCTAAGAAGATCAGTCTTGAGCAGCATTGAACTTAAGTTGCCTGGAGGACATGTGCATACCGTGTGCAGTTACCTGGTTATTTGTGAAAACAAAAACAAGTGGTCGGGGGTTACTCTTGAGAAATAGGAGCCCACAAATTTAAAGAAAAACAAAAAATTAGCACTCCTTCTGTCCTTTGGGTGTTGATTGAGAGAGCGTCTCCACAGCATTGTCAGTTCAAAAGTAAAGAAACACTGTCAAAGTGTAGTTTTGTGGTTGCAAATTAACATTGTTGATGAAAACTGTGGAGTCAACATCTTTAGCTGACTCTTCATATAAAGAAAAAAATAGAGGTTTTGAAATATAAACCAAGGGCATTCAGATAACTGTATTTAACTCTGTGCTACCAAAGAAAAACGAACATGCCATGTAATATTAACTACAGTTTCAGTTACTGTTAATTTGTTTGGAGGTTTTGCGAGAAAGCATCACTTTTCCAAGTAAATCCCAAATTAATAAGTTAGTAGTAGGTCTACAAGTATTGCTTAACACATAACATTTTTCTATCCCATTTGATTATAATTTTTTTCTTTATAGTCTAATATTAGATTTCTTTGTTTCCTGCCTAGTCTTATCCTTTTTTAATAATCCTTATTGATAATGGGTCATTTAAAACAGTAACTATGTGCTGTTTCTCTGAGATATCCCCTTGGTGTCTTCTTCTTATCAAAACTAAAACCCTCAAATTACAAATCTTGCAGTGATAAAGCGGAAAAGACCAGTAAATACTTGATATTGAGTGGTAAGTGCTTGACTGGAAAAAAAAAAGCTAGTCTCTGGATAGATTGCTGCTTATAAAGTCTTTTTTAATATAGTTCAGTGTTTGTGATGCATTCTCCTGTGGACCCATTGAACTATGAACAAGTAAACTCTAGGAAGAAAGGGTGAGGATTCAAGCTTGTGCAGAGCTAAAATGTTGTGCTCAGCCCTTACTCTTTGCTGCCCCCATGGACTCCCACCAGGCTCCTTTGTCCATGGAATTTTCCAGGCACGCATACTGGAGTGGGTTGCCACTTCCTACTGCAGGTATTCCTGACCCAGGGATCAAACCCTCATTTCTTACATCTCCTGCTTTGAAAGGCAGATTCATTACCCCAGCTCCACCTGGGAGGCCCTAAATGTTTATTTCTATCTTATTCTGGAGGGATTGGAAGCCAGCTGCATTCACTCAAAAGACTTGGTTCTACAGAAGGAACAGAGTTCTTTACAGTCTCATTATTAGCCTGGGAGCTGAGGGAAATCCATTCCTTCCTCCTATTTTGGTGTAAATATCCCAGCTCCATGCATCTCTAGCTCCCTGAGTTGTGAGCTCTCAGCTGACCTGTACCAAGACAAAAACTGCCTGGGAGCGCTGATGGTAATAGTCTGATCTCTTATCTTTAGCTATTCATGTCAGCTGAATTCCCAGATCCCCAGTCCAGGAGATCCTCAGTGGAATTAACTTCAGCATCATTTTTATAGCTCCCAAGGACCTATGGTTTTACTGAGGAAAAACTGTCTCCTAAGGCCTGCCTCTCTGTTCTTGGTCTCTATCAGTGGAATAGTTTCTGGGAGGTTCCCCCAACCACCCGTTATCAGCAATGATCATTCTGGTTCTAGTTAGGTATTAAGTTTGTTCTAATGCTAAGGACTCCAATCAGCAGTTGCCTAGAATGATACCTTAATGATCAATCAATCTGAAGAAGAAAACAGGAAAAAAAAAGGTCATTCCATCATTTGGGTTTTGAGAGATAGACAGACAGTTCTGTTTCTTTCTCTGCTTCTTTCTCCTCTTGTCCAATTACGAAGGAGCAAAACTCTTCAGGTGCAAAGTGAGGGCGGTGCTGCAGCCTCTGCTGCTGTCCCAGCCCCACTGGCCACTGCTGGTGTCTCTTCCATGTGAGACAGAAAAAAGAAAAATGTGATTTTTGGACTGCCTTACAGTGGTTGAAGCCAATGCTCGAAATATAAATTTCATTTTCCCTTTTAACAGAGAATAGTACTAGAACTTCAGTCCCAGTGTGTATGTTTTCCTTGTCTTTTCCTTTATTGAGGAAGAACTTATATCTGCCCCTTTATTTCTTTTTTTTTTTTTCATTTAATTTTTATTAGTTGGAGGCTAATTACTTCACAACATTGCAGTGGGTTTTGTCATACATTGACATGAATCAGCCATGGAGTTACATGTATTCCCCATCCCGATCCCCCCTCCCGCCTCCCTCTCCACCCGATTCCTCTGGGTCTTCCCAGTGCACCAGGCCCCGAGCACTTGTCTCATGCATCCCACCTGGGCTGGTGATCTGTTTCACCATAGATAATATACACGCTGTTCTCTCGAAACATCCCACCCTTGCCTTCTCCCACAGAGTCCAAAAGTCTGTTCTGTACATCTGTGTCTCTTTTTCTGTTTTGCATATAGGGTTATCATTATCATCTTTCTAAATTCCATATATATGTGTTAGTATGCTGTAATGATCTTTATCTTTCTGGCTTACTTCACTCTGTATAATGGGCTCCAGTTTCATACATCTCATTAGAACTGATTCAAATGAATTCTTTTTAATGGCTGAGTAATATTCCATGGTGTATATGTACCACAGACTCAACTAGTGTTTGGGGCTTCCCAGGTAGCTCAGTGGTAAAGAATCTGCCTGCCAAGCAGGAGACTTGGGTTCAATCCCTGGGTTGGGAAGATCCCCGGAGAAGGAAATGGCCTCACTCCAGTATTCTTGCCTGGAAAATCCAATGGACAGAGGAGCCTGGTGGGCCCCAGTCCACAGGGTCACAAAATGTCCGGCACAAATGCATGATTAAATAGCAGTAGCAGCAACTACTATTTAGGATTTGAACAAGGCTCAGCTGCTGTTTGTGTTTCCCAAGGGGCTCAGTAGTAAAGAATGCTGCCGATGCAGGAGCCGCAGGAGACGGGAGTTTGATCCCTGGGTCGGGAAGATGCAGTGGAGGAGGAAATGACAACCCACTCCAGTATTCTCGCCTGGGGAGATCCTGTGGACAGAGGACTCTGGCAGGCTGCAGTTGGTGGAGTCTCAGAGTCAGACAAGACTGAGCATGCACACAGCTCTTGTTCATTCTTAAAACCTAGATCAGTACACACCCCCAAGTATTTTTTTTAATAGAGAGACTACATGTATTTTAATAATATAATATAGAACACTTTCATGTACACTTCATCAAAATTTTTTTTTGTAGCAGTCTGAAAAGAGCTAATCAACTGTCTTGTGTAGCCTGAAAGATGTTCATCCTTGTCCCTGGTTGCTTTTGATTTAATACATGAATTTTCCATTAATTAGGCTGACTCTTAGCTTTGGTTTTAGCAACTTAAGGAAAGGAACATTGTGCCTATACAGGATTAGAAATACTCAAACATTAACTGGAGTCTGGGCAAGAAGCCAGCAATATCAAACTAGTTCTAGAGTTGATATATTTGTGTCCAAAAAACCCGGGGAGTCTGTCATCTTCAAGGGCATAGTTAGTTTTTAGCCCAGCCAGCAATTTTCACGTTGTCATTTCTAGAAATTCAACCTGGGAATATAGATACATCCTAAGGTTTTAGGATAGTATTGATTCTCGGTGACATTCTTTTCTGTGGAATAGTTCAGCAATGTGGGTGGGGGAGGTGGGGAGTGGGGAATGGGGAAGTAGAGGTCACGCTGATGTCTTTTTGAAGGTGCAAGCCTAGTTAGCATCTGAATATCTGCATTTCTTGGGACAAATCATCATTTTTTCACTCCCTCCTTCTACATCTTCTTTTAAAAACCATTTAAAAATTGGCTTATTTTTGGCTGTGCTGGGTCCTTCTTGTTGTGCGCAGGCTTTGTCTCGTTGTGGTGCCTGGGCTTCTCATTGCAGGGGTTTGTCTTGCTGTGGCTTTAGGGCCTGTGGGCTTCGGTAGCTGTGGTGTGAAGCTTAGTTGCTCTGCATGTGGAATCTTCCCGGACCAGGGACTGAACTGCTGTCCCTTGCATTGCAAGGCAGATTCTTAACCGTTGGACCACCAGGGAAGCCCACCTCTCCCTACATCTTTAAGTTGCTTATATTATTATGTTTGAATATCTTGCTTATATCAATTTTAAGCTTGCTTATATCAATTTACAATATCAGTTGTAAGCCATTGCAGAGTTAACCTGATGAATCTCTTAGAAACCTTCAATTCTAAGAAGTCACCTGCTAAAAGCATTCAAAAAGAGTCCAAACTAAATGCCCATTCTCTGCTTCTACTACCATTTATCACACAAATGGGCAGTGATGATGGCAGGGCATGCTGAGAAGGAAAATGCACAATCTTAATCACTTCCTCAAGCACGTCATAAACTTGTTAAAAATATTAGTACTTGTTTGCATTGTATTTTTACACTGAGTGTTTTCATGTAGGTTACTCTATTAAATAAACATTTGAGACCTACACTTCCCTATCTTTCCCCAAATGCCTGAAATTCAACATGGACCCAAGAGACTGAGGTTTATCTTTGTGTTCCACGCTTGCTTCTCTGGCTGTCACTCCTAACGCTATCTGTTTTAAAGTCTCCCAGGTAGGAAAGGGGAGAATCTCTTTGAGCTCTTTCTTCTCCATCTGATAGGAAATAATGTATAAGCAAGTTAGGAAAATCCTCTCAGCTCTTTCCCTCCCATCTGTTCTGCTGGTTATGGTTCAATCAGCTCCTTGCATCTTTCACCGGCTCTGTTGAGCATTCTGTTGTACTCTGCTCTTTGGTCTTCTGTTTGTGCTACAGCCAGAGTGGTCTACTTGGGCTTTCAAAAAATTTAGGTGCCTGACCATGATGGTTTCCAGATTACATGATACAATGGTTTCCACACATCCAGATCATCTGTGAATTTCTCAGACGTACAAGGTACATCTCAATTTGCCTTCACTTTCTAAATTTATCTCCTTCCTTTTCTCACTGTTTTATCCCATGATCTAGCTGTGTTGATCTTTTGTTTCTTTAATGTATGAATCTTGTGCCTTTATCTCCTGTGTCTTCTACTGTAATATCTTTCTCCATCTTCTCCAAGTGGTGTGTTTTATTCATTCCTGGAGATCCAGACCTAATTTGTCTGTTTCTTAGCTTCTCCTGCAACAACCTGATTAATATTAAAGCAGTTGCTTCCCTGGTGGGCTATAGTCCATGGGGTTGCAAAGAGTCAGACATGACTGAGTGACTAACATTTTCAACTTTTCTTTTTTTCTGTGATCACTAAAATTATTGGTAGTTTTCCACTTCATGTTAATACTTAATATTGTGTGCCTTTTGCTTGCCAGATACTGCATTTAGTTCCTGAAGATACAGGAATGAAAATATGCGGACTTGCTCTCTCCATGAATGTCTAGTGGCGAGACACCTCCAAAGTGAGAGACTCAAGAGGGTGAAAGCGGGATGCTGTTTGGGGTCATTATTACTATTGTTACTACAGAGTTTGGTCCTTCTTTAGACTAGGCTTCTTTCTTCAGCCCTGTGGGTTCACTTAGGCAACTAGTCTACTTAATCCTGAAACCGTGGGCCTAGGTCTGTGAATTAAAGGGCCAGAGAGTGTGACTTATTGGAATAGAACCATCATGATTGGAACAAAAATATAGTATCAGATGTCTAACTGGCATTTTTACTTTTTAAGGTTGCTCAACCAATAGTCCTAATAGATACTCTTTTCTCATTCCCTGCGTATATTTTTATTTTATTTGTTTTAGATAGACTTTCTTTTAGAGTACTGTTAGGTTCATAGCAAAATTGAGATGATGATACAGCCATTTATTACATACCTAGCCTTCCCCATTATCAACATCTCCCACCAGAATGATAACATTTGTTACAACTGATGAGCCCACAGTGATACCTCATAATCACCCAGAGTTCATACTTTACAACAAGGTTCACTCTTAGTGTTATACTATATTGGTTTGGATAAATGTATGATAACACAGGCTTCCCAGGTGGCTTGTTGGTAAAGAATCTGCCTGTCAATTCAGGAGACATGGTTTGATCCCTGAGTCGAGAAGCTCCCCGGGAGAAGGAAATGACAACCCACTGAAGTATTCTTACCTGGAGAATTCCATGGACAGAGGAGCCTGGTGGGCCACAACTCATGGGGTCACAGAGTTGGACGTGACTTAGTGTCTGAGCTAAGTCACACAACACATGATGACATGTATCTATCATTGATATCATACAGAGTATTTTCACGGCCCTAAAAGCACTCTGTGCTCTGCTTGTTCATTCCTTTCTTCCCTTCCCTACCCCCAGCCCCTGGGAACCACTGATGTTTTTATTGTTTGCAGAGTTTTGCCTTTTGCAGAATGTCATATAGTTGGAATCATGCAGTATGAGTCTATTCAGACTGGCTTCATTTAGTAATATGCATTTATTTTCCCATTGTCTTTTCATGACCTACTAGCTCATTCTTTTTAGTGATGAATAATATTCCATTGTCTGTGGCTATACCACAGTGCATTCTTTCTAATTATTTTTGTTTTTTTCTTCTGTTGGACTTGGGTCTTTAGGGGGTCAAGGCTTTGTTTGGTTCCAGGCACATATTATAGTATGCGCCCAATTAATGGTTGTTGTGGGAATAAGGCATAGGTGAATATATGAGATACATAATTTTTCTTTTTCTTGTAGTCTGTCCTTCACCTGGAAGCAGCTTCCAGACTGGATAAGTTTGTGCTTATGGGAGAGTGTGCATTTTATTTTGCTTTTTCTCTATTAGCCTGCCATCACTTCTTAAACCCAGTGGTCAGTAAAGTACAGCTCTTGAGCCAAATCTGTCCTGATACTCATTTTCATAAATAAAGTTTTAATGGTGCACAACCATGCCCATTTATTTGTGTAACGTGACTGGCAAACTTGAGTGATTGAGAGAGGGAGACCATATGACCTGTTGTGCTAAATATTTGCTTGGCCTTTACAGCAGAGGATTTCTGACCCCTGCTGTAATTGGGGAAGAAGCTAGAGTCTGAGATCAGGTGGCAGAAGTCATTGCTTGAGGGGACTTTTCCAAAGTATCAGCTGTTAGATCCTTCAGTTCAGTTCAGTTGCTCAGTCGTGTCTGACTCTTTGTGACCCCATTGACTGCAGCATGCCAGGCCTCCCTGTCCATCACCAACTCCTGGAGCCTACCCAAACTCATCTCCATTGAGTTGGTGATGCCATCCAACCATCTCCTCTTCTGTCATCCCCTTCTCTTCCTGCCGTCAATCTTTCCCAGCATCAGGGTCTATTCAAATCAGTCAGTTCTTCATATCAGGTGCCCAAAGTATTGGAGTTTCAGCTTCAACATCAGTCCTTCCAGTAAATATTCAGGACTGATTTCCTTTAGGATGGACTGGTTGGATCTCCTTGCAGTCCAAGGGACTCTCAAGAATCTTCCCCAACACCACAGTTCAAGAGCATCAATTCTTTGGCGTTCATCTTTCTTTATAGTCCCACTCTCACATCCATACATGACCACTGGAAAAACCATAGCTTTGACTAGATGGACCTTTGTTGGCAAAGTAACATCTCTGCTTTTTAATGTTGTCTAGGTTGGTCATAACTTTTTTCCCAAGGAGTAAGCATCTTTTAATTTCATGGCTGGAATCACCATCTGCAGTGATTCTGGAGCCCAAAAAAATAAAGTCTCCCACTGTTTCCCCATCTATTTGTCATGAAGTGATGGGACCATGTTCGATCCTTATATGGAGTAATATGTTTCTGAGATTTATTTTGATTAGTGTTGCAGGTAGAAACTATAAAAACAAATCTGGTTAAAGATCTGGTAACTTTGTTTTACTAACCACAAGACAGATGCTTTTGACCCAAGCCAATTTTAAAACTTTAACATGAATCAGAATCACCTGGAGGGCTTGTTGGACTGCAGAGTGTTTTGCCTCCCCTGAGTGAACTCCTAATTCAGTAGCCTTGGGTGATGCTCCAGAAACTGCATTGAGACTGGTTCCTGTGTGTTGCTGATGCTGCTGGTCTGGGGACCACACTTTCAGAACCATTAGTTCAGAGCTGTGATTCTGAGCCTCTGTTGCATCTCAGAACCATCTAGGGAGTTTAACATTTTTTATTTTAAAAATAAAACATACTCGGCCTCACCCCACACTTACAAATCAATCCCCAGAGTTTGTATTTTAAAAAGAGTAATTCTGAAGAATAATCATCTTGCTTTTAGAACTGTCATGCGGGCTTTGCTGGCTAAGGTGTACACGAGCTGTTTTGATGACAACAAACTTTGTTTACAATAAGTTCTAAAAAATTACATCCAGGTATCATTCCTTTCTTAGTTTTAAGTAAAACTAAACTGGAATATTGTATGTATATTATATTTGTCAGTGGACTGCAGAAAAATTATAGTCTAAAAAGTGCACTCAATTCAGCAGAGTTCCTTTTTTCTTACTAACTTTGGGAAGTATTTGTAAATTTGATTTTTTCACTGTGTAAAATTCGTTGTGATTCTATACTTGATAATTTCCCTTAGAGTGAGTGAGGATAACCAACAAGGACCCAATGTAGCACAGGGAACTCATCTCAGTATTTTGTAATAACCTATACAGAAAAGAGTCTGAAAGAGTATATCTGTGTAGCTACTATCTATCTGTCTGTCTCTCTGAATCATTTTGCTGCATACTTGGGAGCAATACAACATTGTAAATCAGCTATCCTTCAGCACTGGGTGGGGGGTCATGGACAGCTCACATTCTGCCATCCTTCCACGGTTTCACTGCAGCAAGTTTCACTGTTGAAGTGCCTTCTAAAAATGGCTAGAAATACCCAAGAGGTCTTCTTTCCTGGCTTTTCCTCCTCCATTTTCAGGGAGAAAGCATCCCTTACCATCTGGGTAGGTATTTTTTTAAACAGAATAAAATCCTGTTGCTCTGTATGTGCTTTTGTTTAGAGATTTTGTTTCCCCTCTACTGCCTTTTCCGCATGCTATATCGCTGTATTCATTTTAATTTCGTTGATTGCTATTTGTAATGTTCTGAAGCTGAGTCTTATGTCAGAATACAAATAAGGCAAAACAACCATGAAATAGTAAATGTCTAAGAAACAGTTCTTCGGCACTTTGGCTGCTAATGTAGTTGCCTCAACAATCGGGAGCCACACAAAGAACTCCTAAGCCCTGTGTTTAGGAAGGTGGAGCAGTGCAGTCATGTTTTTGGTCTGCACTTAAAAAAAATTTTCTTTGACCTTAAAAGGGTAGGAATAAATGCAAAGATTTGAATTTATGGATCCCCAAATCCATACAACAAAATAGCCATCAACTTCAATTACATAACTCTGCATATGGAATCATGATGATTACTAACATGAAGTGTCAGAATATGAGTTTGACAAATAGCTTTATAAAAATCATGTACTAACGTATGGAAGAACTCATTTGTTAAAGGAATTTGAATTAATTCAAGTTTGAAGTCAGCTGTCTTGAGTGAAAATTCTCACTTTTTTTTTTTGCATTTCATTAGGAGATGAGGAAGTACTTAGGAACTATTGTGAGTTACATAAAAATGAAGAACTTTTATTCTTTCCTTTTCATGAAGGCATGGAAGTCACTTGCTACGCCCAAGTCAGCTCTACAAAGGGGGCTTTTATTTGTAAGGACTCATAGTTACAGCTTCTAGAAGGCAGTAGCACCCAGGAAAAACCCAAAGTAATAAAAGATGTTAATTCATTACTCTGTTGTTCTTATTTGAGCACAATCATTGGAAGAGTCAGGGCTAGTTATTCAACTAGAAAAATTGAGTGAAATAAAGACTCTTTCTTAATTTTTTGAATTTCATTTCTCAAGTGGGAATGTTCTAAATTTCTCTTTTATACATAAGCAGGGCCAGTGTTGTCAGCATTGCTGGGGGCTCTCCTTGTTTTGAGAGCAAAACAAAGTACTTCTTGTTGCTTTTTGTCTTGCTCATAGGAATGTTGTTTAGGTCAGTGGGTTCCCAAAATGAACATGCTTTGCCCACGCTCAGATGGGCCATGTGCTGGTTTAATGCTCTGCCGTCACTGTCTTGAAGCGCTTAATAAATATTTTCTGAACAAGGGGCCCCGTGTTTTTATTCTGCGCTGGATCCCATAACTAACACAGTCAGTCCTGGCAACAGGATGGTATCTTATTCATCTTTTGTTTTCCTGCAAATTTTCAGCATTGTGCTGGACGCACAGATGAGTGAATGAATGAATGAGTGCCCCCTTTATTCCGAGAACAAAACAAAGTAATTTTTGTTGCTTGCTGCATTGCTGATAGGAATATGGTTTAGATGAATGGGTTCCCAAAGTCAATCTACTACAGATATGGTGAGGTGGATGGTTGAGTGGTGGGTAGAAGTGGCAGTGAATAAAATTCTTTAAACTTTTAATGAACACAGATTCTCTTCATCTTCCTGGATCAAAATTCCATGAGAATAAAGGCCAGGAATCTATGCCTTTAAAAAACTCCTCCGGTCCTCTCATACATGGCAAGGACTGCGATCTTTTCTCAGGGAACTCTGCAAGGCCTGTAGGTCTGTGTCCAACTGTGGATGTGGGTTTCTGGCTTGTCAAGGCTGTCTAGAAAAAGGCCTTTTTCAAGGACATCAAGTATAATTTAGAGGATAGTGGGGTATAACCAGGTTAAGAATTAGCACAACACTCCCAAGCCCAAGATGATCCTGTGTGATAGCTATGGGGCTACCATTTTTCCCATCACTTCTACACCCATTGGAAGGAGTATGAGAGTCTATGAGGTTTATGCTCCCAAAGCCTGAGGTGAAGGTTGGCATTACATACCATGCAGTAGCATAAAGCACCAGCCTGCCACAGCCTGCTGGAAAGTTGAGATCCACTAAGTAGTGGGCGGAGAGGTAAGTGAGACAACAGCTAACAGTAAGGGATAAAAATTATCCAGAAATAGAAAGTAATATTTCAACAACCTGCATGATTTATTTTTATTATGTCAGTTCAGTCGCTCAGTCGTGTCCGACTTTTTGCAACCCCATGAACCGCAGCACGCCAGGCCTCCCTGTCCATCACCAACTCCCGGAGTTTACTCAAACTCATGTCCATCAAGTCGGTGATGCCATCTAACCATCTCATCCTCTGTCATCCCCTTCTCCTCCTGCCCTCAATCCTTCCCAGCATCAGGGTCTTTTCCAATGAGTCAACTCTTTGCATCAAGTGGCCGAAGTATTGGAGCTTCAGCTTCAGCATCAGTCCTTCCAATGAACACCCAGGACTGATCTCCTTTAGGATGGACTGGTTGGATCTCCTTGCAGTCCAAGGGACTCTCAAGAGTCTTCTCCAACACCACAGTTCAAAAGCATCAATTCTTCGGCGCTCAGCTTTCTTTATAGTCTAGCTCTCACATCCATACATGACTACTGGAAAAACCATAGACTTGACTAGATGGACCTTTGTTGGCAAAGTAATGTCTCTGCTCCTTAACATACTATCTAGATTGATCATAACTTTCCTTCCAAGGAGTAAGAGTCTTTTAATTTCATGGCTGCAATCACCATCTGCACTGATTTTGGAGCCCCCAAAAATAAAGTCTGACACTCTTTCCACGGTCTCCCCATCTATTTGCCATGAAGTGATGGGACCGGATGCCATGATCTTAGTTTTCTGAATGTTGAGCTTTAAGCCAACTTTTCCACTCTCTTCTTTCACTTTCATCAAGAGGCTCTTTAGTTCTTCTCCACTTTCTGCCATAAGCGTGGTGTCATCTGCATATCTGAGGTTATTGATATTTCTCCTGGCCACCTAGATTCCAGCTTGTGCTTCACCCAGCCCAGCATTTCTCACGATGTACTCTGCATATAAGTTAAATAAACAGGGTGACAATATACAGCCTTGATGTACTCCTTTTCCTATTTGGAACCAGTCTGTTGTTCCATGTCCAGTTCTAACTGTTGCTTCCTGACCTACATACAGGTTTCTCAAGAGGCAGGTCAGGTGGTCTGGTATTCCTGTCTCTTTTAGAATTTTCCACAGTTCATTGTGATCCACACAGTCAAAGGCTTTGGCATAGTCAATAAAGCAGAAATAGATGTTTTTCTGGAACTCTCTTGCTTTTTCAATGATCCAGTGCATGTTGGCAATTTGATCTCTGATTCCTCTGCCTTTTCTAAAACCAGCTTGAACATCTGGAAGTTCACAGTTCACGTATTGCTGAAGCCTGGCTTGGAGAATTTTGAGCATTACTTTCCTAGCGTGTGAGGTGAGTGCAATTGTGAGACAGTTTGAGCATTCTTTGGCATTGCGTTTCTTTGGGATTGGAATGAAAACTGACGTTTTCCAGTCCTGTGGCCACTGCTGAGTTTTCCAAATTTGCTGACATATTGAGTGCAGCACTTTCACAGCATCATCTGAGGATTTGTAATAGCTCAACTGGAATTCCATCACCTCCACTAGCTTTGTTCATAGTGATACTTCCTAAGGCCCACTTGACTTCACATTCAAGGATGTCTGGCTCTAGGTGAGTGATCACACCATCGTGATTATCTGGGTCATGAAGATCTTTTTTGTACAGTTCTTCTGTGTATTCTTGCCACCTCTTAATATCTTCGGCTTCTGTCAGGTCCATACCATTTTTGTCCTTTTTTGAGCCCATCTTTGCATGAAATGTTCCTTGGTATCTCTAATTTTCTTGAAGAGATCTCTCAGTTTTTCCCATTCTATTGTTCTCCACTATTTCTTTGCATTGACCTTATTACTTAGTAAATATATTTTCCCAGCATCTATTATGTGTCAGATACTATGTCAGGCGGTAGGCTACAGAGGTGACAGAAAGGGTTAATTCTTGATGTCATGGAACCTGAATTCTGATGGGGTAAGAGAGACCTTTGCTAAACATGTCAGAGTTATGAGTGCTGTGACGAGAATGTGATAGTGTGTGTGAAAGGTTATGGACCTCGCAGTGGGTGAGCGGGGATGTGAACTTCTCTTCCTTCCATACCAAATGTAGTTGCTACACTGATGTGTTAACTTGTCAAGAACTCAGTTCCCTTAGCCTTAGGTACCAAGGTGGAATTCGCCTTCTTGGCCAGGCCATTGAACAGTTTGGTTGTACAGGACGATTTTGGAGGGTTTAGGCTGACTTCAGTGCTATTATGTCAGTCCTATAATAGCAAGTAGCTCCTTTCCGGTTGTTGGATGTGTTAATTGAATGCTAACAGTGAGAGGTTAAACTAACATTATTGTCTTCGTTTTCCTAATAAATATGTCTGGCTGGCTTGAGGAAGATAAAAACAAAATACTAAGCAGGTGATGTTTTTGTCTGCCAACATTTATGTTGACTTTTGGCAGACTTCCCCCTTATTTTATATTTACTGAAATACAGAAATCAAGACTTGCTAATGAGTAAATGGTTAAAGTGATGACATTTTTAATGTTAAATATTTCATTATAATAAGCTAAGAGAAGAATGTGTAGAATTAAACAAGTGAGTTTTATAATGTATGGAGCATAGGGAAAGAAATCAGGTGGAATTGTTTTTATTGTCTAAAATACTTCTATGAAAAAGGATCTTTCCAAAAGTTGGCATTTTTAGACAATATGTATTAGAAACATTTAAAATATAGACGCTTTCCTAGTTCTTTCTGATTATGAAAATCAACTGTTACATTGTAGCAATCTTTCTTGAAAATTTAGGTTTATTTAAATATCAATTAGTAGTTCTATAAGTGTTATTAATACTTAGACCAAATAGATGACTTTTATTTTGCTTTAAACTGCAGCTAATACTTAAACAGATAAATTATATAGTATTTGCTATGTGCCAAGTACATATATCAACACATTTAATCCCCACAAAAGAAAAACCCGAGTGAGATAGATTTTATCATGATCCCTGCGTGACAGATGTTGAAACTTCACCTCAGAGAGGTCGAGTGGGAAGTCTGAGGTCCCCGGGCTCTGTGTGGAGAAGCTGGGGTTTCAGCCCCACCTACTGGGACTGGAGTCAGTACTCCCACCCTTCACATGGTACACGCATCACAGGAGAGTTGCTAGTAAGTAGAAAGCGAGGGTACTCCAGTTACTGTACAAATCTGCATTTGTTTGGCCCGAACAGGTGCTGATCCAACCAAGAATTGTCGTCATTCAGTAGCTAAGTTGTGTCTGACTCTATGTGACCCCGTGGACTGCAGCATGCCAGGCTTCCCTGTCCTTCACCATCTCCCAGAGCTTGCTCAAATTCACGTGCATTGAGTCGGTGATGCCATCCAACCATCTCATCCTCTGTTTCCCCCTTCTGCTCCTGCCTTCAGTCTTTCCCAGCATCAGGATCTTTTCCAATGATGTGTATGGCTGAGTCCCTTTTTGTCTACCTGAAACTATCATAACATTGTTGACTGGCTATACTCCAGTACAAAATAAAAAGTTTAAAAAAATGAGAGTGATCAGATCAGGTGGTCTAAAATACTGAAAACCCTAGAACTTAAATATTTTCACTTCATGAATCTTGTTGGTAAATGTAGGGTAAATCTAGCATCAGGGTCTTTTCCAATGAGTCAGTTCTTCCCATCAGGTGGCCAAAGTATTGGAGCTTCGGTTTCAGCATCAGTCCTTCCAGTGAATATTCAGGACTGATTTCCTTTATGATGGACTGGTTGGATCTCCTTGCAGTCACCCAAGTATTGGCTCCTTGGAATTCCATTGTATAGGAATGTTCAACACAGTATTAAAAGTGGCTGCCATTAATTGACTGTTTACATGCATCATAAACTCGAATAATAGGGACCTTACATATTTCTTCTCTTAAAAAAAACCATAACATCCATCTGAGATACAGTGATGGTGATACATATTATGATGCCCATTTTATAGATGATGGAACAGAGTCTGAGTGAAGTATGTAGAAAGAAAGAAGGAAAGTGAAGTTGTTCAGTCGCATCTGACTATTTGCGACCCCATGGACTGTAGCCCACCAGGCTCCTCCATCCATGGAATTTTTCAGGCAAAAGTACTCGAATGGATTGCCATTTCCTTCTCCAGGGGATCTTCCTGACCCAGGAATCGAACCCAGGTCTCCCCCATTGCGGGCAGACGCTTTACCATCTGAGCCACTGGGGAAGCCCTGAGTGAAGTGTGTAAGTTTCTCCAAATCACAGCTATTTGTCTGACTCCAAAGCCACTGTATCCTTAAGTTTCTGTGATGAATGTTGTGCATACCTTAGTTCTATGCCCTTAATACTGTTAGTAAAAAATGATGATTATTAGCAGTAAGGGGCTTCCCTTGTGGCTCAGCTGGTAAAGAATCCACCTGCAATGTGGGAGACCTGGGTTCGATCCCTGGGTTAGGAAGATCCCCTGGAGAAGGAAAAGGCCACCCACTGCAGTATTCTGGCCTGGAGAATTTCATGAACTGTATAGTCCATGGGGTCACAAAGAGTTGGACACGACTGAGCAGCTTTCACACACATGTGAGCAGTAAATAAAGTCAACAGGGTGTTATGGAGATTGTCCCCCCCCCCACTAATCCAGAATAATGTATAATCCCATATATAAGGAAATATATTAATTATCTGTGCTTTACCTTCAGAAAGCAGTGATTCTGCTTCATATGAAAAATGAGGCCAGGCCTTGACTGGATGATCTCTTTCCAGAATAAGCCTTTCATCTTTCCAGCCAGGATGCGAATTTAGCTAAATATTCCCTGAAGCAACACTAGATGGCGCATGAGAACAAAAGAGTTGGGAGCCATTTATAGGATGCATGCAACCCTTACTTTCAATTAGAATAGAATTTATTTTCTGACGTGAATCATTGATTTCAGGCAACCGATACCTAACCTGAGGAACACCGGACTTGATATTCTGCCGATATAAAACTCTACCTTGTCTCCAATTTGGAGCAGAACCAGGATAAATCTAAGCCCAAAGCCCGTTCTTTATTTTCAGCAGAACATTAACCATACAGATGTCCTGGCATCATTTCTATAAAGTAATTCTGGCCCTACCGCAGCAAAATTAAACTGAATATCTGAAAGAGATGATATAGCCATGGAATATTCCTAGGAGCTATATAAAATGAATTTCTATGCTTTCTTGGACATTGCAATATGTGTTATCAGGAATGTGTGTTTGTGACATTATTCAATGCACACACACACACAAAAAATAGCCAAAAAGGGTGCACATTTATTCTCTAGAAGTATTTGTCTTCAGGTCATGAAAATTCCGTAGTTTTGGGCTCTATTAATTCTGTTTGTGTGTATCTTCAACTATTACTTCAATTTTTTTTTCATTTCTTTTTTGATCATCTGTGCTTTGAGGAATTACAGAGCCTAGTGAGACAGAGTAAAGCAAAAGGTAGAAAACAAAGGAAAGAAATTACAAGGGTGGAGATAAAGGATGAAGCATTCAGATGAGAAGCTCTAATGCAACCTAGGGCAATGGAATTTAATATCATTTTCTGAATGTTTCTGAAAAATAAAAAATAATGGTGCGTAGATTTGTTTAAGCCCTGTACTTTCAAATTAAAACCAAAAGTAAAAGGGCCATGCTAGGCTGTGTTAATTTTTAAAAACAGCTTTTCAGGAGAGAAGAAAAATAGCATTCTTAAGGAAATGCCTCATGAGTCTCTTTGCTCTTCACAACTAGATAAACTACTAGGCACTCACCAGTTGATGTAAAGACAGGTCACCTGTTTTGAAACAAGTCAAAGAGTTAGTCTATTGTCTGCTTACGGCCTGTTCAACAGTCGCTTATTTGCGTTATCTCTTTTAATTTTCCCAACAGTTTGTCAGGGAAGGGATTCATTTATTACCCTCATTTTATGGATGGAAAAACGACACTTAAGGGAGTAAAGTAATAAGCTTAGGGTCTCGTGACTACTGCTGGGAGGAGCCTGGTCTAATCCTTTGAACCGTGATAGGATGGTCTTCCCTTGAGAAAAGCGTCAGACCTGTGGCATATGGTGAATTAATTGAAATATTCTTTAGATACCTTCTCAGTGTTCTCTTCTTTCTCAGTCATACTCCAGGGTCCTCCCCTGCTTGCCGCTCTTCCTCACCTCCCACCTCTTTCCCAGAGAGGCTGAAGCATCACGCCTGCCTGTGTGTGTGCTAAGTCGCTTCAGTCATGTCTGACTCTGCGACCCTACAGGCTGCAGCCCACCAGGCTCCTCTGTCCATGGGATTCTCCCCATCCCATGGATCTTTCTGCCCAGGGATCGAACCTGCATCTCTCACGTCTCCTGCTTTGGCCAGCAGGGTCTTTATACCTGTGCCACCTGGGAAGTTACCGTCAAAGTGAAGTGAAAGTGTTAAGTCACTCAGTGGTGTATGACTCTGCCATCCCATGGGCTGTAGCCTGCCAGGCTCCTCTGTCCATGGAATTTTCCAGGCAAGAACAGTGGAGTGGGTTGCTATTCCCCTCTTCAGGGAATCTTCCTGACCCAGGAATTGAACCCAAGTCTCCAGCACTGCAGGCAGATTCTTTACCATCTGAACCACTAGGGAAGCCATGGTTACTTTAAAAAAAACAAAACTGTTTCACGCGTGATTGTGATCCCTTGCAGGTAACATGATGCTTGAATTCAGAGTCTATTGTTACTAAGCCAGATAGAGCGAAAAAAAATTTTATATTTAGGGGCTGCTTTCTTAGATTTGAACACAGTTCATTTTATTCAGCTCCCTAGTTGTATGCAACTCTCATGTATTGGTGATTAACCTAATCTTGATTAATTTTGAGACGATGACAGAAATATAAAAAAATAAGTCTTAGGAAGGAAAATATATTTGCTTAGGCTCCCAGATCACCCGTGATACAGAAGCAGAGGCACGCCCACCAACATGCTAGACTTGTGTCTAAGAAAGTCATCCATAAAATTAAAGTTTTTTAGTAATTTAAGGGCTGAATGAGTGGAAGATTATAATGAAATATGTTATTTTGGCACAAGCTCAAAGGAGCCTCAGAGAACAGGATGTGGTTCATTGTATGCTAAATCTGCTTTGTGATGAGCTAGGTGAAATCGAGCAAGTCTCTTAACCTCTGTAGTCTCAGAACCTCATCTGTAAGAGGTGAGGTGGGGGGTTTGATGTGCTTACTCTCTTGCTAAGCTTTAACTGTCTAGAATTTTTTTTAGGCTCCACACCTGAAGAGAGTAATCAAAAGTAGGGCATGCAATTTTAATCAAAGCCAAAAATTATTTCAGGACAGTGTTGTTATAATTAATATTCAAAAGTTCTTAGAGATCCTTAGATGAAAGCTCAAAAGGAAAGACGATCATGGCTTAACAAATTCAATGAGTAATTAATTGCAGATGACTAACGCTCTTCTTCGCCCTTCAGGGGCACAGGGATAGGATAAGCAATAAAAGTGACTCAAATTCTTCCTGGCATGCCGAAAAGAGCCAAAGGAAATTTCTGATGTGATTTAGCTTGCGTAGTCTTCTATCCTTGTTAATTATTGTGAAATAGAATCTGCTTAATATCTAACAATCCTTCTAACCTCATTTGTAATTCTGAACAGTCTAATAACATCCTTTGTCAACAGTGTCAAATAACCACAAATTTCATTTCACAGAGAATTTGGTAGTACTCCATCTCTCCTACTTCATCAGTTCTTTATTTATTGCGTCTGTATGATCTCACTTTTATGTGGGATCTAAAAAAGATGGAACTCATAGAAACAGACCATATTGGTGGATGCTAGAGGCGAAGGAAATGGGTGAGGGGGGTCAAAAGGTACAAATTTCCGGGCATAAGATTAAAAAGTCCTAGAGCTGTAGTGTGCAGCCTGATCCTTAATACTGTATTGTATATCTTAAAGTTGCCAGCAGAGGCGGTCTTAAAGGTTCTCATCTTAAGAAAAAAAAACTATAATGATGTGAGGCAATGGATGCTATTCTTAACTAATTGTGGTGATCATTTACTATGTGTGTGTGTGTATATATATATCAAATAATTTTGTTGTGTTCCTCTAATACAACATATGTCAGTTCCATCTCAATAAAATTGGGGAAGAATTAGCGCAGATGTTTGCTCAGTCTTATAACAATGTGATCGTCTCTTTCTAATGGAATGGTGCTGGACAACAACCAACTTCTTAGTATCAGTAAAAAAAAGTTTAGAGAGGCATCGTCACAGGCTGGGCCAGCGGGTCCAAAGTGGAAACTAGAATGAGAGGGGTTAGTTAGACTGGAAGAGGTCTTAGAAGTTACTTGTTCATCCCTATTTCTTTTTAGTATAAGGAGATTAAGACCAGAGAAGTTAGGCATTTGCTTATGGTCACATGACAGGTTAGTGTTTGAGCCAGAACAAGAACCTGGGATTCGTGACACACAAGTTGATAAGTCCACTTCCACACCATGGTGTCCGTCTTTGCAGTAACTAGATATAGAGAAGAAAACTGGAAAGCCGATCATTTGCAAACTAGATGATATCATGTTTGATTACTGCTTTCAAAACCATGAGATTTAAAGATCTGGTTTTGTGCATTACGGTGTGTATAGCATCTGAATAATCTAATTATTGCTTTTAAGAGAAAAGATGTATGGAATTAACCGTATTTTCTTCCTTGTGAAAAATAATTGTGTTTCTGGTTGGATTTGGAATACTTGATCTTAACATTAATATTAAATACAGTAATAACTTCTAGTGATGTATTTGTGTGGTGTATGTATGTTTGTGTATAAGTGAAGGTAAAACCAAGTGAATAAGACAAGATGAGGACAGCCATGAAGTGAGACAGGCTGGATCAGTGTCAGGACTCTTGCATAAGCCAAAGGCAGCAGTGCTGAGAGGCACTCCCGATTTCTAACTCCAGGTGACTTTTAATAAAATGGGAAGTGGCTTCATTATAGTCTGGTATGAACTTATAGGACTTCATGAGCAAGGTTCCTTCTTGGTCACCATTCTTATAACTTGAGTAGATGGAATGAGTTTTTGCAGTGGACCTCTAAGTTGGTGTCAGTCTACAATAGCGTAAGAATGCTCTGTTTTTAATTTTCAAATCGTGGGGACATTAATAGACAGTTCTAGATCCCAACCAAGGTGATGGAACCACTGCAAGGTACACCTAATTTTATGGAATCTACTCTAAAGGTAGAATTTCATTAACTGAGCTCTTAGCAAAAATGGAGGGTTGGAAAATTCATGTCGTTGTCTTGGACATGTTGTACCTGCTCTCACCTGGAAACCAGGGGGCTTTAGATGTGTCTGAATTTCAGTTTTACCACTTACTCTCCATATAGAAACACAGACAAGTTCAGTAACTTCTTTGGGCCTGAATTGCTCCTCCCTTGGAGCAGGAACTTGCAACCCACGCCAATATTCTTGCCTGGAGAATTTCATGGACAGAGGAGCCTGGTGGGCTACAGCCAATGGGGTCAAGAGTCAGACATGACTGAGTGACTAACACACACACACACACACACACACACAAGAGTTAGATATTAGGTCAAGTACTTGAGGCACACCGTAAATGTAAACCCATCTCATAAATAATTCAATTAGTAGAGAAGAAAGCATAGACTGTGTAGAGGGTGGCCTTTTTTTTTTTTTTTAGCAGTACTGGAACCTAAGGAATGAGATTGATTGGAAAAGGGAAGAGACTAGAACAAAGTATTCAAGAATGTGTGACTGTTCACTTCTTAAGATCTTCAGAGAATTTGCTGGAACATAGTAAGAAGAGCTGGGTTCTTCACTTGTTCTTCAGTTGTTCGCTCTTGTCCGACTCCATGCGACCCCATAGACTGCAGCACACCAGGCTTCTCTGTCCTTCACCATCTCCCAGAGCTTACTCAAGTACACTGAGTCAGTGATGCCATCCAATCATCTCATCCTCTGTCGTTCCTCCTCCTGCTTTCAATCTTTCCCAACATCAGAGCCATTTCCCATGAGTCAGCCCTTCACATCAGGTGGCCAAATTATTGGAACTCAGCACCAGCTCTTCCAATGAATATTCAGGACTGATCTTTAGGATGGACTGGTTGGATCTCCTTGCAGTCCAAGGGACTCTTAAGAGTCTTCTCCAACACCACAGTTCAAAAGCATCAATTCTTCAGTGCTCAGCTTTCTTTATGGTCCAACTCTCACAGCCATACATGACTACTAGGAAAACTATACCTTTAACTAGATGCAAAGTAACATCTCTGCTTTTAAATATGCTGTGTAGGTTGGTCATAGCTTTTCTTCCAAGGAGCAGGAGTCTTAATTTCATGGCTGCAGTCACCATCTGCAGTGATTTTGGCGCCCAAGAAAATAAAGTCTGTCACTGTTTCCATTGTTTCCCCATCTATTTTCCATGAAGTGATTGGACCAGATGCCATGATCTTAGTTTTTTTGAATGTTGAGTTTTAAGCCAGTTTTTGCATTCTCATCTTCACCTTCATCAAGAGGCTCTTCACTTTCTGCCATAAGGGTGGTGTCATCTGCATATCTGAGGTTATTGGAATTTCTCCCAACAGTCTTGATTCCAGCTTGTTCTCCAATCCAGCCCAAGATTTTGCATGATGGACTCTACATAGAAGTTAAATAAGCAGCTGACAATACACACTGGAGAAGGAAATGGCAAACCACTTCAGCATTCTTGCCTTGAGAACCCCATGAACAGTATGAAAAGGCAGAAAGATAGGACACTGAAAGATGAACTCCCCAGGTGAGGAGGTGCCCAATATGCTACTAGAGATCAAGATCGGTGGAGAAATAACTCCAGAAAGAATGAAGAGACGGAGCCAAAGCAATAACAACATCCAGCTGTGGATGTGACTGGTGTAACAGGCAAATTTGGCCTTTGAGTACAGAATGAAGCAGGGCAAAGGCTAACTGGTGATGGAAGTAAAGTCTGAGCAATATTGCATAGAAACCTGGAATGTTAGGTCCGTGAATCAAGGCAAGTTGGAAGTGGTCAAACAGGAGATGGCAAGAGTGAAAGTCAACATTCTAGGAATCAGCAAACTAAGATGGACTGAAATGGGTGAATTTAACTCAGATGACCATTATATATACTACTGTGGGCAGGAATCCCTTAGAAGAAATGGAGTAGCCCTCAGAGTCCACAAAAGAGTCCAAAATGCAGTACTTGGATGCAATCTCAAAAATGATAGAATGATCTGTTTGTTTCCAAGGCAAACCATTCAATATCACAGTAATCCAAGTCTATGCTCTGACCAGTAATGCTGAAGAAACTGAAGTTGAATGGTTTTATAAAGACCTACAAGACGTTCTAGAACTAACACCCGAAAAAGATGTCCTTTTCATAATAGGGGACTGTAATGCAAACGTAGGAAGTCAAGAAGTACCTGGAGTAACAGGCAAATTTGGCCTTGGAGTACAGAATGAAGCAGGGCAAAGGCTAACAGAATTTTGCCAAGTAAATGTACTTGTCATAGCAAAAACCCTCTTCCAACAACACAAGAGAAGAATTTACACATGGACATCACCAGATGGTCGACACCGAAATCAGATTGATTATATTCTTTGCAGCCAAAGACGGAGAAGGTCTATACAGTCAGCAAAAACAAGACCGGGAGCTGACTGTGGCCCAGATCACGAACTCCTCATTGCCAAATTCAGACTTAAACTGAAAAAAGTAGGGAAAACCACTAGACCATTCAGGTATGACCTAAGTCAAATCCCTCATGATTATACAGTGGAAGTGAGAAATAGATTCAAGGGATTAAATCTGATAGAGTGCCCAAAGAATTATGGATAGAGGTTCATGACATTGTACAGGAGGCAGGGATCAAGACCATCCCCAAGAAACAGAAATGCCAAAAGGCAAAATGGTTGTCTGAGGAGGCCTTATAAATAGCTGTGAAAAGAAGGGAAGTGAAAGGCAAAGGAGAAGAAGAAAAATATACCCATTTGAATGCAGAGTTCCAAAGAACAGCAAGTAGAGATAAGAAAGCTTTCCTCAGTGATCAATCCAAAGAACTAGAGGAAAACAATAGAATGGGAAGGACTAGAGATCTCTTCAAGAGAATTAGAGATACCAAGGGAACATTTCATGCAAAGATGGGCTCAATAAAGGACAGAAATGGTAGGGACCTAACAGAAGCAGAAGATATTAAGAAGAGGTGGCAAGAATAAACAGAAAACTTACACAAAAAAGATCTTCACAACCCGGATAATCACAACGGTGTGATCACTCACCTAGATCCAGACATCCTGGAATGCAGAGTCAAGTGGGCCTTAGGAAGCATCACTATGAACAAAGCTAGTGGAGGTGATGGAATTCTAGTTGAGCTATTTCAAATCCTAAAAGATGATGCTGTGCAAGTGTTGCACTCAATATGTCAGCAAATTTGGAAAACTCAGCAGTGGCCACAGGACCGGAAAAGGTCAGTTTTCATTCCAATCCCAAAGAAAGACAATGCCAAAGAATGTTCAAAGTACAGCACAATTGCACTCACCTCCCACACTAACAAAGTAATGACCCAAATTCTCCAGGCCAGGCTTCAACAGTACATGAACCGTGAACTTCCAGATGTTCAAGGTGGATTTAAAAAAGCAGAAGAACCAGAGATCAAATTGCCAACAACTGTTGGATCATCAAAAAAGCAACAGAGTTCCAGAAACACATCTACTTCTGCTTTATTGACTACGCCAAAACTGTTGTGTGGATCACAACAAACTGTGGAAAATTCTTAAAGAGATGGGAATACCAGACCACCTGACCTGCTTCCTAAGAAATCTGTATGTAGGTCAAGAAGCAACAGTTAGAACTGGACATGGAACAACAGACTGGTTCCAAATCGGGAAAGGAGTAAGTCAAGGATGTATATTGTCACCCTGCTTATTTAACTTATATGCAGAGTACATCATGAGAAACGCTGGGCTGGATGAAGCACAAGCTGGAATCAAGATGGCCGGGAGAAATAGCAATAACCTCAGATATGCAGATGACACCACCCTTATGGAAAAACGTGAAGAACTAAAGAGCCTCTTGATGAAAGTGAAAGAAGAGAGTAGAAAAGTTGGCTTAAAGCTCAACATTGAGAAAACTAAGATCATGGCATCTGGTCCCATCACTTCATGGCAAGTAGATGGGGAAACAGTGGAAACAGTGACAAACTTTATTTTTTTGGGATTTGGGACTTTATTTTTTGGGGCTCCAAAATCCCTGCAGATGGTGACTGCAGCCATGAAATTGAAAGACACTTGCTCCTTGGAAGAAAAGTTATGACCAACCTAGACAGCATATTAAAAAGCAGAGACATTACTTGGCCAACAGAAGTCTGTCTTGTCAAAACTGGTTTTCCCAGTAGCCATGTATGAATGTAAGAGTTGGACTAAAAAGAAAGTTGAGCAAAGACTAAAAAGAAAGTTGAGTTGACAAATGATGCTTTTGAACTGTGGTGTTGGAGAAGACTCTTGAGAGTCCCTTGGACTGCAGGGAGATACAACCAGTCCATCCTAAAGGAAATCAGTGCTGAAAATTCATTGTAAGGACTGATGTTGAATCTGAAACTCTAATACTTTGGCCACCTGATGTGAAGAACTGACTCATTTGAAAAGACTCTGATGCTGTGAAAGATCGAAGGCAGGAGGATAAGGGGACTCAGAGGATAAGATGGCTGGATGGCTGGATGGCATCACCAACTCGATGGACATGAGTTTGAGTAAACTCCGGGAGTTGGTGATGGACGGGGAGGCCTGGTGTGCTGCAGTCCATAGGGTCGAAAAGAGTCGGACATGACTGGACAACTGAACTGCACTGACAACCTTGAAATACTCCTTTCCCAATTTGAAACCAGTCTGTTGTTCCATGTCTGGTTTTAACTGTTGCTCCTTGACCTGCATACAGGTTTCTCAGGAAGCAGGTAAGGTGGTCTGTTATTCCGTCCTCTTGAAGAATTTTCCACACAGTCAAAGGCTTTAGCATAGACAACGAAGCAGAAGTAGATGTTTCTCTGGTATTCTCTTGCTTTTTTTGTGATCCAGTGTATGTTGGCAGTTTGATCTCTGGTTTCATGCTTAGTCACTCAGTTGTGTCTGACTCTTTGTGACCCCATGGGCCTGCAACCTGCCAGGCTCCCCTGTCCATCAGATTCTCCAGGCAAGAATACTGGAGTGGGTGGCCATTTCCTCCTCCAGGGGATCATTCTGACTCAGGGGTCGAACCTGAGTCTCCTCTTTCTCCTGCATTGCAGGCAGATTCCTTGCCTACTGAGCCATCTGGGAAGTCTCAGGTTTCAGATCTTGTTGAATTATTAGTTTGCAATATAGCAGGGTCATTATTTCTTTTTAAAGAATTTGTTCTCCATGAAGTTCTTCCTGTTAAGCAGACTTAAAAAAAAATCAAGATTTCTTTAGGGTTTTTTCCCTTGTACAGTTGAGACTGTATCATTGGAATTTAAAGTCTTCTAACCCTTCCAATTAACACCTTCTGATCTGATGCTCCCTATCTATTGCGAAGCCAAAGGCTAATTCATTGCACATACAAATAAACTATAACCTGTGACAAACACTGCTTGAATGAAGCACTGGCCCAGAGATAAGTATTGAAAATCTTCCAGTAGGCCGACTGACTTGGAATTATAAGTAGGCCTCTGGGGTGTTGATATATAAAAAGTAATTCTAACTTTCTATTAAAATTATGCAAACAAATATGGAGAAGAAAGTGTAGAGTTAAGGTCAAGTATTGCAGAATGAGAGTTTAAGAGGTTTGAAATCAGCAGATCATTTGGCTCCTTGAAGAATGAAACTTTTGATTATAGAAATTGGGTGGGACATGGGTGGTTCATTGCAGTCTGTCCTGTCTGGTTAAGACCAGATCATCAAGGATCAGAAGTCATTTTCCTACAATGTCTAATCATTGATTTTTCCTTAAAATTAGTCACATGGTCTCTTTTTAATAGTAAAAAAAATTCAAAATGAAAAAAAAGTTGCATTTTTCTTGTGGTTATGTAAAATCCTGCTCACTGTAAAATACTCAAATATAAAAGAAATGTATGATAACTAAAATTGCTTCAAAATCACCCCCACTGTTGTTTCACTGAGCATCCTTTCATGATTTTCTTTATCCATGATGTTATTTGCTGTGTAACTTTTTCTCTCATGTACAGTCATTTCTTCCCTCACCTCTCCCCCAGGCCATAACTGCTTTCGAAACAAAATGATATGAAAACAGGAAACCCATATTTATAACCTGTGTACCTTTCTATGTCTGTCTTTGTGCTCATATAATCATATAAAAACATATGGGCATAAAGTATTTTGAGGTGTATTCTTTTATAAAAGATAAAAATCTTGTAATCCTAGAGCTAGAAACCTCTGTGGAGATGAGCATAAAATGCTAGATTTTTATACATTTCCTACTTGTACCCAGTTCAACAGCATTTTTCTTGGCAGGTTGCATTTAAAAAATATTCCCAAGGCATTCCATTTAATTTTCATAGGCACAATTCTTTTTGAACTCATATTTTATTAGTTTGAATGATATGTAATTAAATTACTTAATGAAGATAATAGGACCAATTAGCCTGAATAGCTTCCTAATTCTTAGTAAACATATATAATTCAAATGGTGAGAGAAGAGCTCCCGTAGCCCAGACAGAAGCCTACAGATTTCAAACACTGTGTTTTTACCAGTGGATTATATGCAGGGCTGAGAGAACTAGTCTTCCAGCAAGTTTGATTTTTGCTGAAATTGCTTCCCTGGTGGCTCAGACGGTAAAACGTCTGCCTGCAATGCGGGAGACCTGGGTTCGATCCCTGGGTCGGGAAGATCCCTGGAGAAGGAAATGGCAACCCACTCCAGTATCCTTGCCTGGAGAATCCCATGGACGGAGGAGCCTGGTGGGCTACAGTCCACGGGGTCGCAAAGAGTCAGACACGACTGAGCGACTCCACTTTCACTTATAGAGACCATACATGCAGTTGTGTCTCCCTCCATCACCCTCACCCCTGTGATATTATCCAGAGATTGTTTTAAATTTGTGATTATATGAGCAAGGTTTGTTGAGAACAACCAAACACACTTACTTTGCATACTTTAAATAATATAGAATGTTCTTTAAATAACATAAAATAATCTGATACCAGGAACCAGTTTCTCCTCACTTATGTTTTGATGATAAACCTTATTCAGTGGATCATATGTTATAGCTCTGTTTAATCTCTTACGTGTTTTATAATTTGCTAACAAGATCCAATCTTTCCCTTGGTTTATGTCACTTTCTGAATCAGAGTCCTTCTGATCTAGTCTGTGTCTTTGGATGTGGCAAATGGATCTCTTCTCCTACCTCCCAAATTACCTTGAAGCATTACTGTAGAGTAACTTCATATTTTGTGGATTATCCAGTCTAGAAATTACAATCAGAGTGGCAGGCTTGGAGTGTCAATGTCCAAATTTAGGTCAGCTAGAAGGTAGACTGGTTGGTATCTAAATCTGGCATGTCAGAAGTTAAGTTTGGAGGAATTGGGCTGGGGAGAAGCTGGGACACTGTCAACTCCAAGAAATCAACAGCGCAGTGAGTCAGAAATTCGAGTTTAGTGTCCTGTGGTAGGTAGTCATGGGCCCAAGCAGAGAAAACTGCCCAGTGAGAAGGTTAGAAGATCATTTTAATGAGTCCATGTGTCAGAATTTAAACACTCAACCTTAGTAGTAGATCAGGTTGCAGTGAAAGAATGACATTTTGTGCTTTGTTCATTTGGGGGAAATTATGCCTTCATAATCAATGACAGGACATGGCAAGTCATGCAGAATTGTTTAAATAGATTTTACTTTGTACTCCTCTCCTTAGTCATTTAGTTACCAGCAAAATTTATCTATTTGGTTCAAATCTTTAAAGGAGTAGGAAGCAAGAAACGGAAGTGAGAGGTGTATTGATGTTCAGTTAATGTCTGTGCAGCTCAGCTATTTAGTAATTGCTCAGCGGGGTGCAGAAGCAGCAGCTGATGGCTGCTTGGCTGTGCTCACTCACTCTAGATGAACTGGTTTCTTCTAATTTATCATCCTGGATTAACAGTCTACAAAAAATACAGGGGAAAAAAAAAAAGATCCATTGACTCAATGCAGCCTATAACAGATTGTGGTGTAAAGATTAAAAGTACAAAAATTCCTGGCCTTAGTTTCGATAAAAGCAAAGTGATAGAAAGTACTAAATTTATTGACTCTTGCCAAATCATACTCTTGCCAGTAAATGAATAATACTTTTTTCTTTATATTTTCACATTTTATTAACAAAAACAGCAGCTGTAAGATATGAACAGAGAAAAAAATATGGGATAATGTTTTGTGTTTGTTTTAGAAAGTTATTAATGCTGTTTACCTGCTATGCTGTAACTGTTTCTAGAAAAATGTCTTTTCTATTTTAAATGAAAGTGTTAGCGCTCAGTCATGTCCAACTCTTTGTAACCCCGTGGACTGTAGCCTGCCAGGCTCCTCTGTCCATAGAATTCTCCAGGCAAGAATACTGGAGTGGGTTGCCATTCCCTTCTCCAGGGGATCGTCCATACCCAGGGATCAAACTGGGATCTCCCACATTGCAGGCAGATTCTTTACTATTTGAGCCACCAGGAAGCCCTTTTCTGTTTTAGACATCAATATTTTCTTCATTGATTATTTTTATCCTAGTTACATATCTCTTTACTTATAAAGGAAACCTGGAAAACCTTAGTTAAGTCCATTTAAAAAATGCTTTTTTTTTAAAGGGTAACAAAATAAAAGTACCAGGATGTACTGGTCTGTGTATTTATGAGTCATGTGAATGATGGATCAAGTTTAAATGTAGTTGATTTTTCTGCATATCTTATAAATACTAGAGCTTTTGATTGAGGATCTAGAAAAAAGAAGCAGCTTGCCTATAAAGTTACAACTACAGATTATTCTAAAACAAACCAGAGATGTTGTCCCCTTTGAAGAAAATTTATGGGGAGTAAACGCCTTAGGGATCTGTTATTACAAGCATCTCTCATGGATCAAAGTCCTCCAGGAACCCCTCTACTGGGATATCTTTTGGAATAGGCTTATGAGTCACATAAAAATCTCTCTCACAGACAGTTCTTATGTGGTATTTGGATATGTTTTATTGTAAAACCAGTTAACTAACTTTATAGTCACTTGTGAGCTATAAGCTGTCCCTTGCAATTTAAGTGGTAATAATAGGGGTGTCATTTGCAGCAATGCTTCTCTATTTTCTCTAATTAAGGGGCTCTTTGTGTGTTAATTTCATAATAAAAACATGTATCTTTTATAACTTTTTTCACTTATTTACTTTTTTTTTTTTACCGTCAGTTTTCAGTTTCAGCTCAGCACATTTTAAAATTGCTGGTTTATTCAAGGAAATTGGTTAAAAAAGATTATAGGTATTATATTATTCTACTATGGCCCCCAACCCCCCAGAAAAGAAAGGAAAAACCTTCTAAATATTTGTTTCCATTTGCTTTTTTAAATTGTGGCAAAATATACATCAGTTCAGTTCAGTCGCTTAGTCATGTCTGACTCTTTGCGACCCCATGGACTGTAAAATTTATCATTTTAGTCATTTTTAAGTATACAATTGAGGGACATTAAGTTCGTTTGCTTTTTCACCTGGTAACAAATGGAGAAATCTGGAGTCATCCAGAAATACACTTTTAGTAAGAATTCTAACACCACAGATTTGTGGATTAAAATAAGAAAATGGTGTCTTAATTTAATGGCTCTTCTGTTTTGGTTCATCTTCCTGTTGTTTAGTCGCTCAGTAGCATCCCACTCTTTGTGACCCATGAACTGTAGCCCACCAGGCTCCTCTGTCCATGGGATTTCTCAGGTAAGAATACTGGGTGGGGTGCCATTCCCTTCTCTAGGGGATCTTGCCCACCAAGGAATTGAACCTGGGTCTCCCTCGTTGCGGCGGGTTTTTTTTTTTTTTTACCATTGAGCCACCTTATTCATTCATTTAATCATTATTTGTTAAGACTCTCCCATCTGCCAGTCTACCTTCATAAAAGACCCACAGGAAAAACCCTCTAGAGATCTCACTTAGACCTGTGTGTAGGGAGCCACAGAAGAAGACAATTATAATATATTGAGGAAATGTCTAGAATAAAGAAGGCTGGAATGTGAATGGAAGCCCTGGAGGCAGGTTTGCCCAAGTTTCTTCAGCAGAGCGTGTTTTACTCAGCGTAAAGGATAAGTAGGGAGGCCAGAGGTCAGCAGGGCATTTCTGCTGAGGAGACAGCATGTGCCGAGGTGTGGGGTGTGTGATCCAACAGGTGTGTGTGGGGATGGCGGCGTGCTTGCTGTGGTGGCAGACAGGTGTATCTGCGGAAGAACGTAGAGGTGGGCTATCGTGCTGATGGAGACCCTCCTGAAGGGCCCTGATCAGCTGTCTGCTGGTGTTTCCAAAGACTGGTCTTTGTTTGAGTTTTTCTCAGGTGTTCCTTGAGCAGAAAGTGGGAGGAAAGGGAAATGTTCAGTAAAAAACAAGGTCTTGTGTTTTCTGTGGGAGGACTTCTGAGAGCGTTACGTTACTGTGCAAATTCTTATTTCCCTAGGGTAAGAAAAGGCCCGGCCTGTTTCCTACATATACTGATCATAGAACAACTGACCTCTCCCCCACCCTTCAGTGGGAGATGTTACTATAATCCTTAGGAACCCATTAGAATACTTTTGTTATTTAGACTGAATCTGTTTCCACCTCATTTTCTCTGTAAGTCTATGGATCCTCTGTGTATGACCATTTCCAAAACCAGGCTAAAATCAGGGACTGGTGCTGAAGCTGAAGCTTCAATACTTTGGCCATCTGATATGAAGAGCTGACTCATTGGAAAAAACCCTGATGCTGGGAAAGATTGAGGGCAGGAGAAGAAGCTTGCGACAGAGGATGAGATAGTTGGATGGCATCCCTGACTCAGTGGACATGAGTTTGAGCAAACTCCGGGAAGCCTGGTGTGCTGCAGTCCATGGGGTCACAAAGAGTCGGACAAGACTAAATGAGTAGCAAAATAAGGGATCCTCAAGGCTGAAGAGCCCCAGAAGACTTAGTTATATTTTTTAATGTGAGTGAAATGTAGTTTGTGATTATTGCATAGATCCATATTTCTTTTATTTCTTGAATCATCAATAAAACATATCTCAGTTGAGTTTCTTGTTTTCTTGTTCATTTTGTTTTACGAATGAAAGATGAATTGATTAGAATGGAATATTTTCAATGTTAAGGGGATCCTGGAATTTATGTTTAGAAACTCCTTGTTAAAACTTGGACACAGCTCAATAATAGAACAAATAATTTATTTGGCCAATATAAAAAGAAAATATCCTCTGTGATTGGATTATATAGATAATTATTTTTTGTGCTTATTGGAGTTTCTGTCTTCTATAATGAATGCTTACTGCATGTGTATTAATAAAGACATCTGTTAAGTCACTTCAGTCGTGTCTGATGGAACTCGCCAGGCTCTTCAGTCCATGGGATTTCCCAGGCAAGAATACTGGGGTGGGTTGTCATTTCCTACTCCAGTGGATCTTCCTGTCTCAGGGATCAAACCCCTGTCTCTCAGTCTCCTGCACTGGCAAGCGGGTTCTTTACCACTAGCGCCACTAGACAAGAAACTGGGTAATAAAAACTGAAAGTCAGCAAGTAGTGTTGCCATTTAGACTATGTCACTTAGCCATATATTCTACTCTAGTCAAAAGAAGATTGCAGTTGCAATATGTCATTCACTTTGCTCTTTATCTCAGTGTTTCATTTACTGCTTTGTCTTCAGTACATGGCAGTAGACTGTTTAGCTAAAATGCTGCTTTTTTTCCTTAACTTTTTGAGGCATAATTGACCTATGGCAACATGTAAACTCGTTAAGTTCACAGTTGGAATGGATACTCATGTATACACCTGTGTACCCATCAATCTGGATTAAGATAAACTGTATACCCATCATTCTGGAAAGTCTCCTGTGGTCTTTTTAGATCCTGCTCCCGTAGTCCCACTATTCTGACTTCTATCACCATACATTATTTTTGTCTGTTTAAAATGAAATACATGTGTGTTTTTGTGTCTGGCTGATTTTTTGTATATGACTTTTTTCATAATGTATTTCTTTTGAGATTCACCTGTATTGGTTCTTCTATCAGAAGCTAATTTTTCTTTTTTTTTTTTTTTAACGGTTGATTATGGAAATACCACACTTTGTCCATTTGGGCATTTACCCAAATGGGCATTTGATGGTTTCCAGGTTTTGGCTGATATAAATAAAATGAAGGGTCTCACCTAGGTTTAGATTATTCAAGACAGAGTAAGGTAATAAAAAGGAAATATCAGAGGCAAAACTTTTTTCTCTCACTCTGCTGCTTTCTCAAGGATGAATATAGTTTTAGAGGATAAAGTTTTTCAGATACAAAGTGAATTATATAATCTCAACAAATATTTTTTGAGAAATTATTTTCATACTGCATGAAAGCTTCATACAAATTTATGTCTAGTAATGTAGATAAGGCTAGTATACCAAACATCCATAATGTAAAAGGCATGATAAATGCCATAAGAGAAACATATTCCATTAAGGATTTAAAGAAGGAAACAGTCATATTTCTTAACAAAATGGTTATATCATTTACTAAGATAGTAAAGTTTGGTGAAAAAGCACTTGGGGAATAACGAGATGATTATTAATTTGTTATGAAATAGAGTGAGAAAGGGACTTCCTTCATGGGTCAGTGGTAAAGAATCTGCCTGCCAATGCACGAAGCATAGGTTGAATCTCTGGGTTGGAAGATTCCATGAAGGAGAAAATGGCAACCCACTCCAGTGTTCTTGCCTGTGAAATCCTATGGACACAGGAGCCTGGTGGGCTACAGTCCCTGGGGTCACAAAGAGCTGGACACAACTTAGTGACTAAACAGTAACAAAAGAATGAGAAAGAGCAGAGGTAACAGGAAGGGGAGAACACATGAGAAGTAAGCAGGAGGCAAGAAGCTGGAAGTGAGAACAACATCCTAGCACTTTCTGGAATTCAGGTTCATCTCTAATTTGACAATCTGAAGCAGAGGTTCTTAGTAGATGGTCCAGAAACATGAATACTTTAATGGGTGGAGTTCAGTATGTCTTTGAACTTGGACAGAAAAAAATGACAAACTTACTTTCATTAATGTCTCACTGAAATTGAATGATTCTTTTAATTAACAATGTAGGCAATACATTACAGTAATGTTAGAAAACCTGTTACTTTGTCACCAGTAGATATGGAAGATATTTTCATATCATATAACCATTGTTGAAAATACTTTGGAAAGCTCTTTGTGCTTATCATTGCTTTTAAATTATGGAGGTTGTAGGAACCATCATTAGATATTGCTGTTGAATGTACTGGTAAAGAAACAATTGTTAAAACATCATAATTGTTTGTAACATTTTGATAACTATATTTTGAAGAGGTTGATTTCCTTTGTTATCCTGCTTATTTTATGTATATTTAAAAATGTTTTCCTGATATGGTGTCCAGAGATTTTACCAGACTGACAAAGAGGTACAAGGGCGCAAAGTTTAAGTCCCAGCCAGCTTTCCACTGTTGGGTGTAAACTCCATAGAAATGTGTTCACAAGTGAAACAGGAGACATGCAAGAATATTTGTAGACCTTATTTGTATGGATAAAAATTGAAAACAGCCCTAACTTTTATTTATAGAGTGGATAAATTATGTTTCTCCATAAAATGGAACACTACCCATCAATAAAAATGAATAAATTACACTTATCTGAACAATGTGGATGAACCTTGTGAGCGTAAATTATAAGGAAAGAATGCCAGGCAGTAGAGAATATATGTATTATGTGACTTTATATTCACATAAAATTCAGAAATAAGGTAAAGCTGAGCCACGGTTTTAAGAATATATATTTAGGTGGTCATTCTACCCAAAAATGCAATGAATTGGTCATCATATAGATTCAAGAAGTAGGGATTGGTGATTGAAAAGGAAAGGGTGCAAGATTTCTGAGGGCTAGCAACGTCCTGTTTCTTAACTGTTTACTTGAATGTTTGCATTGTGATAAATCATGTGCATGCTAAGTAACTTCAGTCGTGTGTGATTCTTTGTGACCCCATGAACTGTAGCCTGCCAGGCTTCCTGTCCGTGGGATTCCCCAGGCAAGAATACTGGAGTGGGTTGCCATCTCCTTCTCCAGGGGATCTTCCTGACCCGGGGATCGAACCTGAGTCCCTATGTCTCCTGCATCGGCAGGCAGCTTCCTCATCACGAGCACCACCTGTGCTGTGCTTAGCCTCTCAGTCATGTCTGACTCTGTGCGACCCCGTGGACTGTAGCCCACCAGGCTCTTCTGTCCATGGGGGTTCTCTAGGCGAGAATACTGGAGTGAGTTCTCATGCCCTCCTCCAAGGGATCTTGCCAACCCAGGGATCAAACCAGGGTCTCCTGCATTGCAGGCTGATTCTTTACCAGCTGAGTTACCCAGGACCCAGGGAAGCCCTAAATCATAGAGGCATGGAGTTTTGTTTTTGTGTATTTTTCTTTGTGTGTGTTGTATTTGACTTGTCACAGGAACTGCAGTATTTAGTAGATATGATCAATTCATACTCTATAAAGTCAACTGAAACTGTTTTACTGGCACATTTTTAGGGACCAGTGACACAGAAATAGGAAGTTCTTAAAAGTTTGTCCGATTAACACAATATCTCCTGGGCAGGCCAGCATGGCAAACTAGGCCAAAAGGCTTGTCAACAAAAATAAGGGGTGCTGGAAGATGCATTAGGTTTGGGATGTCTCTTGCATGGAAAAGGACTAGTCAGTCTCCATGACCCCACATGGTGAGGCTCTTGGCCTCCTGAATATCATTTGGGTAGAAACTGCCGTTTCCTCTGCATCTATCTGCGCCACCTGCTCTGCTCCAGCCTCTCTTCCCTCACTCCTTTGATTATTTTCTAGATATGTTAATAGGGTTATAAACTTGTCCCACTGGCAGGGTCCTGCTGTCTTGAGAGCTGATCTAGCCTTTCGGTTCGTGTGGATCAGCAGACTGAAGACTGCTTGTTGTCATTTTTAAAAGTCCTTTGAGGCACTTTTCTGTAATCTCCACAGACTCATGGCATGGACACATGGAGTTAAGATGCTGAAGGAATGCCCAATAAAGACAGATATCCAACAGGTAGCCAGAAAGGCAAGGCTGGAATATTAAAGATGGAGAGGAGCTGAGACTAGAAATCCAGACTGCACATCATCTCTATAGATGTGATGATTTAGTTTTTAGAGTAGAATGGCTGCAACATGGGTTTTCTATCAATGTCTATAACTTTGTAAAATCACAATCTGAGTTTTGTGGGAAAATAATTAAATTTGCCATCTAAAACTTGTTCTGACAATGTTACCATGAAAATTTTTGTTGTCTGCAGATGTTTCAAAACACTGTTCATTAGCACTGTCAAATTATAGTCTAAAGCATTTCACATCACTAAAATTATTTTAGTGTTTAGAGGACTCAGAATTTGACTAGTTTTCTTTTGAAAGACACTGCCCTGAATATAGGTGGAAAAATAACCAAAGGTACACAGAGTATAATTTTAGAATTTTATTATAAAACTTAAATTCTGAGTCTACTTTTGGCCCTATTCCACCATTAGGATTATGTCAAAATACTGCTAAAATGTGTATGTATTCAACAATGAATGAATGAATTTGAGATCTATATTTTCATTCATATTTTATTTTCCTCTGCAAACCTCCATCTTATTCTTGAGCAATGCCAGAAAAATTCATGTATCATAGACCATAATTTTGAGATCTATATTTTCATTCACATATTCTCTGTTTCTTCAAATCTCCATCTTATTCTTGAGCAGTGCCAAAATAACCCATGTATTATAGACAATCAGTCTCCGAGTAATCACATTCATTCTAGTTCTGTCATCTAGAGCAATGCAAAATTCATTCTCTGTTAAGTAAACTTTCAAATATTTGAAATTATGTAATTTGAGCTATAAGCATATTTAGTGGTCCTCCCAATTCTTTTTGTACGTGACCGAAGAATGATGCACTGAGATGACATTTTATTAAAGTCATGTTCCCAGGTGGCGGCAGCAGTTGGTCTCAGAACCCTGGCCTATACAGTCGAGGCTGGGCTGCTTGCTGTCTCTTAAGTGGAGGCCACTGTAGCAGATTGAGTAAGACGTTAGGCTTGGATGTAAGGCAGACCTTCAGAATGGTTTTACCTACCCCATTTGTCAACTAATGATCTTCAGGGAATATTTCTAATCTTTGTTTCTTTGTCTATAAAAGGTATTACTTACCTCATATGGTGGTAGGTAAAGATTAAATGAGATAATGCACATAAATTATTTAGCACAATGCCTGGTGTATAATACAGATTCAGTAAATGCCATTATCATTTTTTAGTTTTATTGGGATAAAATTGACATATAGCATTGTGTCAACTTAAGGTTACAGCATAATGACTGCTATTACTATTTCTGAATGTTTTTGTCCTTCGGAGGACAAGCATCCCTATTTCCTTCTATTTTTTTCTCATATGATATATTTTGGGAGTTTCATACCATCCTGAATCTCTCTAGATGCACATTTTTCTTGAAATGTGATATTAGAGCTTAAAACAAATAGTTTATTTAGCTCAGGGACACAGCATGATGTATCTATCTTTAAGCTACTAGCAATGATTATAAAGTATTTTAGGACAATGAAAATTATAACTCACATGTAAAATTCTCTGTGGGTTCACCTGCATTTCACAGTGTATGCTTTTCCTTTCTCCACTTACATTTTTCTTTTTCTTCTTTTCAGAGCCCTCTTAAAGGAAAACAGACACATCATTCTATGATGAAAAAAAAAGAAAAGCATTGAGCTATATAGGCATTAATGTCCTGATAAATGGAATAAAAAGAAAGAAAAAAAATTCTGTCAAATTTTTAGATCTACTCATGGGTGACTATTAGCCATGATTTTGTGTCTTTCTCATTCTGGACAGGCTGACTTCCAGGTCTGTTTATCTCATTATTCACACACTACTTAGTGTCAATATTTTGTTTGATTTGTGGTAAATAGTATTTGTATCTTCCAATTATAACTGTTTTAGATGAATGTGAGATGTGGTTATTAAATAATGTGATTCCTCCTAAAACTTCTAGGTAAAACTTCAACTGAGGATAATGATTTTGTGTCGGTGTTAATTCCACAGGGTGTACAGAGTGGATTCTAATTCTCATTTCTTTCCAATTGGCTACAGAATGTAAAACTGCCCTTTGAATTTGCCTCAGAAACTGATGATCATTCTAACTTGATGAACCGTGTGCATTCTATAGATGGAAGTTGACATGGCTCCTCAGGGCATAGGGGCTGAGAGGTCGAGTTAGTCACTCTCTTCACCTGCAGAACTGGTGTTTTGTGCCAGGCCTCTTTTGGAAGCTGAGCATCCAAGGTAAAAGAGGAGTTAGTTCACAGGTGGATGGGTCTGGAAGTAACTCAAAGCCTCCAAGCAGCCTCAGTGGGAATAAGCCTACTCTGTAGTCATCACTGCTAAAGGCTCTGTCCCCAATAACCTGAACTTCCACTTCCTTAAGTGATATAGATGAGTATTTTTCATGCTTGTTGTATAATTTTTGTTATTTTCAGAAGCAACATGATGGTAGTAGTTAAGAACAGGACTAATGGTGGGAGAAAAGGTTCCACTTCTGGCTACTTGATGTGCAACATCTGCTAAGTTACCTGACCTTCTTGTTCCTCTTCTTTGACACCAGGGCACTCATCTTCTCTTGTCGTTCAGTCATTTAGTCACGTCTGACTCTTTGCAACCCGGTGGACTGTAGCCTGCGAGGCTTCCCTGGCCTTTACTATCTCCTAGAGTGTGCTCATAATCATGTCCATTGAGTTGGTGATGCTTCTTCTCTTACAGGCTGTATGGCCTGGTCTCTATGTATCTGAGCTGTGGAGCCAAGTTTGTGGGTTTGAACACCACCAGTTTAATCACTGAAGAGATCAGTGTGGTTTTAGGCAAATTGCTTACCCCTGTGTGATGGATAACAGATGGTAGTTATCTCATACCATTATATGAGGATTAAGCACTTTACATATATTAACTAACTTAGTGTCTAGTACAGAGTTATAACTCAAACACCAGCCTTTGTTCTTTTCAATGGTAGTGCCTCTTAAGAGAGGAGAGAAAGGGGCTCAGAGTATTGAAGCTTGCTTTTATATTGGTGTCTGGCCAACTAGATTGCGAGCTTCTTGATACCAGGGTCTGGGCTGTGTCTGTGCCACGTGGGCGTGCAGTATCAGGTGGGTGTGCGGCGCGGCGTGTGCGTGGAGTACCGCGTGTGCGTGCAGTACCGCGTGGGCGTGCGGCGCCACGTGTGCGTGCAGTACCACGTGGGCGTGCAGTACCGCGTGGGCGTGCGGCGCCACGTGGGCGTGCAGTACCGCGTGGCCGTGTGGCGCTGCGTGGGCGTGCGGTACCGCGTGCGCGTGCGGTACACCATGAAGAGATGGTGCGCTGGTGTGTTTCCTAAAGGTTTGAAATTCGGTTGTGCCGGATCTTTGTTGCGAGTGGGCTTTCTCTAGTTGCGGTGAGCAGGGCTACTCTTCCTCCTGGCGCCTAGGCCTCGCGTGGTGGCTTCTCTTGTTGCAGAGCACAGACCCCAGGGAGCATGGGCTTCCGTAGCTGCGGCTCTAGCGCACAGGCTCAGTGGTTGCGGCTTACAGGCTTGGTTGCTCTGCGGCATGTGGGATCTTCCGAGATCAGGGATTGACCCCACGTCTCCTACATTGGCAGGTGGATTCTTTACCACGGAGCCACCAGAGAAGCCCTGAAATTTTACTGTAAAATGCATTATTTTCTCTGATCACCTGAAATTACTTTTATTGATGATTCTCCCAGTATTCTCATTCTTGCTCACCACTGGTGCCCTTCCTGCCAAATAAATGAAGTATTTATCTGACTTGTCTCTGCTTAACCTGTGAACTGTCACGAAAGCTTTGAGACTGCCCGTGGTGAGTTGTAGCTCGGCTCCTAAGCCTCTTCCCTGCAGGGTAAGATTACTTGGAAAGGACTTCCTGGGTAGAACGGTGGATAAGGCTCTGCCTGCGAATGCAGGGCACACGGGTCGTCCCTGGTCAGGGAAGACTCCACACGCCGCAGAGCAGCTAAGCCTGCGCACCGCACCTGCGGAGCCTGTGCTCCGCGGGGAGAGACGCCGCCACGGTGGGAAGCCTGGGCATCCCGGTGACGAGCAGCTCCCACTCGCCGCAGTTCGAGAAAGCCCGTGTGCGGCAGGGGAGACCCAGAGTAACCAAAATTAAATAATAAAGATCGAGAGCTTCCCAGAGGGTGGCAGTGGTAAAGAACCCACCTGCCAATGCAGGAGACATAAGAGAGGGACCGCGATTCCTGGGTCGGGAAGATCCTCTGGAGAAGGAAATGGCAACCCGCTCCAGTATTCTTGTCTGGAGAATCCCATGATGGAGCCTGGCGGGCTACAGTCCATGGGGCCGCAAAGAGTTGGATATGACTGAGAGCGATTGAACAGCAATAGGAAGATGAAAGAAAACAGGAGAGCCGTTAAATTAAGATACCTATTTTCTCATTTTAATGAGTCGGACACTACTGAAGCAACTTAGCACAAATAAAGGTTGTTCAGACACAGTTGAGAAGAACCATGGTTAATGGAAAGGGTATACGTTGATGAAGAAAAGCTGATGTCTGGGTGAGAACTGGTTTTGAATTCATGGCTGCTTTTTGGTTGTGGAGCCTGAAGCCACTTAAAATGGTGTTATTCATACTTAGGTCAGTCAGTCATTTGGAGCTGATTACATGTAATAGTGTATCTGAAGACCTAACAGTACCTGGAAAAGAAAAGAAACATTAAATACTCACCTCTTCTGGTTTAGAAGATAATCTGATGTCATCCAAACTTGCTTTAGTCATAATAGAGAATTCATTTGTTTCCATTTGTCCTGCGTTCCCAGGCTGCCTTTGCTGCAGAGAGATTTTTGTCTTTTTAGCCAGCAGGTGGCAACCAAATTAAAGCTAAAAGTTCACCTCATTGTGACAAATGGTAAAAATATTGCCTCTCTGTATTAATGCTTGATGGAAGTGACTTGTGGATGGAAAACATTTGGCTCTGGAGTCACTCCTGGTGAAGGCATTTTTAACACGAGGCCCCAGACCTGGAAGAACCATTCTCTTAAGGCTGCGTTTGATTTGAGGACGACGGTCATCCATCTTCCCAGAGACTTGTCAGAGAAATCATTCAGATTTATGCAATACTGTGTTGAAAATAATCTATTCACTTGATTTGGCAGTTTAAGAAACAGTATAAAGGAAAGTTATCAATTATAAAATAGAACAGCTATAAAAATTCTATTTCATTTTATTTCTAATCTGGTTTTACATGAATTTTGGAGGATTTTGCCCATTGCAAATTTGTGTAATATATATATTTTTAAACAAAGCACAAATTTTTACTAAAAAGACATAAAAAGGTATAAGCAGGATAGAACCATTGGTAAATCCTATCCTTGCACCTTAGCTTGTTTTGTTACATTTTACCTATAAAGCGTGAATAAAACTGTCATCACATATTGTTGGAAGAATTAAAGTAGAGGATGTGGGAAAAACACTTAGTACCATTTATTATGCTACGCACCCTACTATCAGGAATTCCTTGGCAGTTCAGTGGTTAGGACTTAGGGGCCCTGGTTTGATTCCTGGTCAGGGAACTAAGATCCTGCAAGCCACATGACCAAAAAAAAATATTATAATACATAGATGATTTATATCATTATCACAGAATCCCTGAAAGTAAGAGATCCCTGTGATCTCACTAACCTTTCCTTTGGTGGTGACGGTTTAGTCCCTCAGTTGTGTCCGACTCTGTGACCCCATGGACTGTAGTCTGCCAGGCTCCTCTGTTCATGGAATTTGCTCTGTCTATGGAATTTGTCAGAAAAGAATACTGAAGTGGGTTGTCATGTCCTTCTCTAAGGGATCTTCCAGACCCAGGGATTGAACCCGGGTCTCCTGCATTTCTTTATATGGTGAGGAAACTGAGCTATAGAAAAGGTACTGTGCGCAAAGGCACAGTTAATTAAGCATCTGTTCTGGAAGCCAGCTCTCCTGAAGCCAGGCTTCTTTTCTAACACGGATACTGGGGTGGGTCATTAGCTCGCTCCACCTGGATGTGGATGCTGTAGGGCATGGCTGTCCATGCTCAGGGACAACTGTTCTTTTTCTCGGGCCTGTGGGCAGGGGAATGGGCATGGCAGATGGTCTGACGACTGTCTTCAAGAGGCAGGTCAAGATCAAAGCACTGTCACGCGATACATGCCTCTGCTATCCTTTGAGATAAAGTCTAAACAGTAAGATAACCCCCTCCTACCAGCTTCCTTTTCCAAAGCAAGTTCCTGCTGTGTCCCCTTTCTCTCAACAGGAAGACCAGACCTACTGGCCATTGTCCTTGATCCATGTTCAGCATCCTGGGATTGTCAGGAATGGCTCAATGTCACCACCACCAGCTGTGTTCCAAGAGAAAGAATTCGCAACCCTCATGGCTAAAGCTGCTGATCTGTAGCTCCCCTTAATGGTCTTCAGTTTCCTATGAAAGGCTTTTGAAGTGCTAGACAGAGGGGCAAACATCCCCTGTCCTTATTTGGCTTGCTGCTTGCCACTCTTAGCCCTCTAGTATCTCTAGAGGTCAGGGATTTGGGGACACTGGGCCTTGAATCAGGTGGGAGCTGTTACCGTCATATCCATCTAACCTGCCAATGTGGGAAGTGTGGTCCATCACACCGTCAGGGACACTCACAACGTGATCACGTTGCGGCTAGGGGGAGCATGAGTTCCCATGCGCTGTGCAGCCCAACATTTTACAAATCAGAAAACCCAGCAGAACTTCCCTGGGCCTGGCATCCCTCATGACTGCAGTGGCTTTCTTTTGTACCAGTCCTCATACCTGGCAAAGATAATACTTTGGTCATCTCAATTCTACTTGGAAATGTTCAAAGCCCAACCAAAACTTAAATGATGGTGCTTTAAGGCTGGCCGCAAGGGGCTTAAGTACTTTGCCATGAGCTAGTATGTATTCTATGAAAAGTGAAAGTGTTAGGTTACTCAGTTGCATCCAACTCTTTGCGACCCTTATGGACTGTAGCCCACCAGGCTCCCCTGTCCATGGAATTCTCTAGGCAAGAATACTGAAGTGGGTACATGTGTGTGTGTGGCTGAATCCCTTCGTTGTTCGCCTGAAATTATCACAACGTTGTAAATTGGCTATCCTTTTTCTTTTAAGTCGCTCAGTCGTGTCCGACTCTGCGACCCCATGGGATGTAGCCTACCAGTCTCCTCAGTCCATGGGATTTTCTAGGCAAGAACACTGGAGTGGGTTGCCATTTCCTTCTCCAGGGCATCTTCCCGACCCAGGGATTGAACCTGGGTCTCCCGCATTGTAGGCAGACGCTTTACCATCTGAGCTACCAGGGCAGCCCTAAATTGGCTATACCCCAATACAAAAGAAAAAACAAAAATATACTGGAATAGGTTGCCATTTTCTACTCCAGGGGATCTTCCCAACTCAGGGATTGAACCCACATTCTCTTATGTCTCCTGCATTGGCAGGCAGGTTCTTTACCACTAGCACCACCTGGATCTTTATGTATCCTATGCTCGACTTCTTTCTTTCTTTTCAGACACTTTTCCCACTTCAGGGCTCTCCCTCACTCAAGTCTTTGCTAAATTATCCTGAGATTATTCACATCAAAAATCACAATAGGACTACAGGGGAGCAAGTAAAAGAAAATCAGAAAACTGCAGAGATGTTACAGGGGTAAGTAGAAGAGAGATTTGAGTGGGTAGCATGCAGCTGCCTTCTCAGAGATGCTCAACTTACAACAGCAAGTGGACTGCTGCCCCTGGTCCTTACAGACCTGAGGAAAGGATCCTGACCATTGGAATGTTTTCAGGCCAGATTCATGAGGCACCCATGAATAAAGGATGTTTCTGGGTCTGGAATAATTTGAAGTAGCTAAGTTAATAACATCTCTAATGTCTAGGCTTTATAAAGCAAAGGTCTTCTAAAATTAGATACTTGTAATTTATAATTAGGCTTAATTATAGTTGTTGATTAGTGATGCCAGTGGTAGTTTAATGCTGTGCTGTGGGGAGAATTACAGACTTTGTGCTCTTCTCTTGGTGCATTTTTCTCATGCATATCCTGATGCTCCATAAAATAAAGGCAGGTTGAAAAATTGGTCAGTTCTAGTGTGATAGTGATTCTGGTTTCTCTAGGAAAGGGGAGGTAAAAGAATAGAGTGAAAACGATATTTTTCCTTCCTATTTCAGAATGCATAGTTTGCTTCTCCGGTGATACAGGGCTATATTAACAATGACTGATTCAGTAGAGTAGCTTATTCTTACCACAACATTTATCTTATCAGCCAAGAAACTATTCTAGCAGAGATTCAAATCTACTGCAGTTTTTGATTATGCTGTTCTTAGGGTGTTCACTGATCTACCCACCCTCACCTGTGGAGAAGGACTCTTGAAGCTTTCGCTTGTGTCCTTGGCCAGACCCAGTGGCTTTAACGTGGATACTTCAGCATATTCAGTCAATAAATACTGAAAAGTGACTATGTCCAGACATTATATTCAGAGCATAGAGAGTTAAGGACCATATAATCCTAGAGTCTTCGTGTGTGTGTGTGTGTGTGTGTGTTGGGGGTTGAGTTATCAGAAATAACTTCGGTATAAGAAGTTGAGACGTAGAATAGAGGACCAGGCCTGGGCTTCCCTGATGGCTCAGATGGTAAAGAATATGCCTGCAATGCGGTAGACCTGGGTTCGATCCCTGGGTTGGGAAGATCTCCTGGAGGAGGCCATGGCAACCCAATCCAGTATGCTTGCGTAGAGAATCCCCATGGACAGAGGAGCCTGGTGGGCTACAGTCCATGGGGTCGCAAAGAGTCAGATACAACTGAGCAACTAACGCTTTCATTTTTCACTTTTTCATATACTGTGGGAACATGTTGTTGGAGTGATCACACATTGGCGTGTTGTTCATACTTCAGTAATTCAGCCTTTCTTTAGAATGAATGTCCAAGGGAGATCTAAGTTAATGCCTAGAATATCATTGTGAGACATAAAGGCTCTCACTCTTTAAAATGCTAGGCAAAGTACATGTCTTAGCGGTAAACTTTTAACTAAAATGCCTGGGGGTTGGGGCGGGAAACAGCCTCAAATCCCTCTTATCATGGGACAGGATACAGAGAGAGAAGAAAGTGAGCAAGTAGGGCATATGCTTTGCTACACAGCTGACTCTGGTCAAGTGGATTTACTCGTTGGCACCAAGTATTATCTTGGTGGAAGATTAAGTCACCTTTGGAACAATCCTTTATGAACCTAGAATTTGTTATAATGAGATTCCAGTGAGTGTGTTATAACTTGAACACATACAAGGGCTGAGAAATATTAGTAGCTTACCTTTTCCCTTGAAAGAATAAGACATGCTCACCACATAAGTGTGCAGAGCATTTGTATGGTTAGTTTATGGGAACATGGTATTTCTCTGTCAAATGAAAATAAATGTGAAATTGTATATTTAATCATAAAACATAATAGTGTTCAGAGGACTAGAGCTCTGGTTCTGTGCTCAGCTGCTAGTAATTTTTGCTCCAAGTTTCCATTAAGAAAACAACAGAGCTCAAACTGAACACAAATCTGCTTGAGATTGGAACTTCCAACTGCACCATAGTATTCCTTTTGGCAAATGGCATAAGCAATATGCCTTAGTAAAAAGACTGTATGATTGATTTAAAGTCAGGAGATGTGAGTTCAAATGTGAGCCCTGGTGGTCCTCTTTCTTGTAAATTACTTACTCTTTCTAACTAATCTTTCAGTTCCCTCATTTGTCAGAGACAAAGAAATGAGGATTGATTGAGAAGAAGTAAAATAGCACAGAGTAGCATGTAATTGGCATCTACTAAATTCACTTATTTTTAATGGGGGGAAATCTAAGAATTTGGGCCCAATAGCTTTTAGTAAGTTCTTTATTTCATTCTTATATATCAATTTATTCCCATCAGCTAATATAGTGCCTGGCACTAGTAAGTGCAAGGCAAAAGTATTTGCCAAATGAATAAATTGATAAACGGCCAAGGAACATAGTCTCATAGAAAAATAAACCAACGAACTCACAATAATTATGCCATGAATGATATTTTCAGGCCAATCTAGTGACCTTCACATTAATTCAGGAAATGAATAGTTAAGAATTCCACAACTATCCAAAGGTATTTAGTTAGATTAAAAAGAAAACAAATCTTGCCATTTGCAACAGCATGGATGGACCTGGAAAGTATTATGCTTAGTGAAATAAGTCAGACAGAAAAAGAGAAATACTGTGTGTTATCATTCATATGTGAAATCTAAAAAAAGCTAATTACAGTGAAACAGAAATAGGCTACAGATACAGAGAACAAAAATAGTGGGGCCAGAGGAGGGTGGGGGTGGAGGGAAGGGTAAAATAGGTGAAGGGGATTAAGAGGAAAAAACTGCTAGTTATAAAATAAGTGAATCACAAGGCTAATGTACAGCATAGGAAATATAGCCAATATTTTATCATAACTGTGTAATTTATCAAAATGTTGGATCACTATGTTGTATACCTGAAACTAATATAATGTTATAAGTCAGCTATACTTCAGTTAAAAAAAGGTAGCTAGCAATTTTCTTGCATTAATTAATTTAAAGCTTGCTATATCAATTAATAAAACAGGTAATTTGCTTTGATGTTAAGAAAGGAATGACTGTGCTGATGCTGCTACGTCGCTTCAACCCTGTGTGACCCCATAGACGGCAGCCCACCAGGCTCCTCTGTCCACAGGATTCTCCAGGCAAGAGCCCTGGAGTGGGTTGCCATTTCCTTCTCCAATGCAAGCATGCATGCTAAGTCGCTTCAGTTATGTCTGACTCTATGTGACCCTATGGACAGCAGCCCACCAGGCTCCTCTGTCCACAGGATTCTCTAGGCAAGAATACTGGAGTGGGTTGCCATTTCCTTCTCCAAGGAATTTCAGGTATTTCTACCTGAAATCTGTCATTGTTCACTGGTTCTTGCAAACAACAAATCTGAGAGGAAGTAAACTGTGTCCAGGAGTTCACAGGTGGCCCAGTGGTTAGGACTCAGTGCTTTTACTTTGGTGGCCCAGGTTCCATCCCTGGTCTGGGAACTAAGATTTGCAAGCTGCATGATGTGGCCAAAAAAAAAAAAAAAAAAAGAGTAAGCCTATGTCTTTGCCGAGTTACCCAGGGCACATCAGATGGTTTCTAGGGCTTCCCTGGGTAGGAAGTGTATACTCGTGTGTACTCCTAGAGAACATGGAATCTCATTCCGACAGGACTGGCTCATGAAGATGCTGGGGTGTGTGGGTCAACCAAGAGATGTTTCCAGGAGCCCAGAAACCAAGCCGGGAATGTGATGGGTTGACATGTCACCAGGAGGTGACATGCAAAGTCTGGACCACTCTAGGCCAGGCGGGGGCAGGTTCCAGTTGAACTGTGCCCGCTTGTAAGGACTTCTGTGCTACTCTGAAAGGCCACAGCCTTCTTTTTAAAGACGAAGTAGGATAAACAGATGACCAAATGAAGACATCTAGAATAGGGGTTTTCATCTTAACGACGGGAGCTTTGCATTTGAAGGCAGTCATCTCTAAGACAGAGTAACTGTGGGAAGCAGGGACTGGTAGTGCTTTGCGCGCCCTCTTTGCAGTCTTCTTTCATGCCCAGAGCACGCACTTGATTGATGTTGTTGTTAACATTGTTGTTTTCCAGTAACATGTTTGGCAACTTGATTCGTGTTTTCTGATAACATGGTCTTGAGGGTTGAGGCAGTGCTAAGTACACAGTAGTTAAATGAATGTGTAATTTATTGACTGAATAAATGTATCAGTATCATGTATTGAGGTCTACCCTGGCGGCTCAGTGGTAAAGAATCCACTTGCCACTGCAGGAGACCTGGGTTCGATCCCCGGACCAGGAGGATCCCCTGGAGAAGGAAATGGCAGCCCACTCCAGTGTTCTTGCCTGGGAAATCCCATGGACACAGGAGCCTGAAGGGCTATGGAGTCGGACACGACTTAGTGATTAAACAGCAATCATGTATTGAAGTTTTGAAATACTTGGCAAGTCTTACAAGAATCAAATTTCTGACTTTTTGGTGAAATTAAAAAATTGGTTCTACTTGGTCATTCTATTTCTGTATTTTCTCTAAGATGTGTATTTGTTTCATTCACATTTGAATATCACTGAAATTCTGATGCAGCTTACAGTTGGTGCTTTTCATAATATCAGCAGTGTTTTTCTTTGCTAATGGTTTGCAGATAATGAATGGCAAGTCTAAAAAGGGATATGTTTCTTAGATTCGGTAAGCTGTAAAAATAATATATAAGCTCACCTTGATAATGCATGTGCTGCCATGTGTATAGAATAGAATAATGGAATAATGGAAAGAGCATGGATTTGATATCAAAGGGATTTTATTGTGAATCCTGGTCCTGCCTTTTTTTGAAAATCTGAGCGAAGAGCTTGCCCTGTCATTAGTCTTTGAGCCACAGTGCTCTCATCTATGTGATGGGAATAAAGCATTCATATTAGGGATCTGTTATTAATAGATAATTTAATGAGCAAAATAAACTATTATTTTGCTCATTTTAAAATTTATTAATAATAAAATTAATTTATTTTGCTCATTTTTAAATTTATTAATAATAAATTAATAGTTTAATGAGCAAATTCAGCGAGTTCCTCCTTTTTTCTCTCAGCCCCCTTCACCAGCTTACGTGTGCTTTAGACCAGCCCTGTTAGGTAGGAACATGTAACTTCCACTTTCCTGGTTCAGAGAGACAGGCTTAGCAGCACAGGTGAGCTAGGAGAGAGCCCTCCCTGGTGTTTCTGACTTTCCCATCCCCCAGCGCTCCATTCGACTTCTCTTCGGGGAGAGCTTAGCTAGTTTTTTGTTGATAAATTTCCTTAGGCAGCCTGTGTAACAGTTTTACACAATACCTTAATAACAATATCACACACTGTATCCTTTCTGGAAAGGATTTTAGCTCTTGCCCTCATCCTGTAAACAAGGATGGGCCTCTATTTAAAGAGGAGGAAAAGGAAGAGGGAAGAGGATGTGCTATCACCTGGCCTCGCAATTTCTGAGCCAGATGTTTTCCTCATCTCATTGTTCACCAGAAAACTGGTTCAAGATGGTATAAACCACATGTTCAAAAATACTGTGATTCATAAAGCAATTCACACTATTCCTTTATTTGGATAGAGCAAACCGATGAGGTTAGACTGAAATTAAAGATCAGCCAGCACTAGGACCTTGGAGCTTACTGCAAAACCCAAAACAAGTTATCAGGATTCTACTGTGATAGACCAATAGACTAATAGCCAACGGATATTAGACCTTCAGGCCTCAAAGATCCAGGGTGGAATCACTGGTAGATGCTGTGGAAATTGCTTTTGTGTTTTCTCAGTTCAGCCTGAAATTTTTCAATTATAAGGTTTTTTTTTTTTTTTTAAGCCTCAGCCTTTTTTTCTATTTGGTAATCACATTTTTAAAATTAAGCTGCAAATGAATCAAATAACAAGGAAATTGATTTGGTTTAATAATAAAACTTTACCAAAATTAAATGAAAATGATGTGCTTTTCATTTGAAATGGCAATCAGGTTTCTGAGTGAGCCTAACCTACTTTAGCAAGCTCTATGATTAGGGACAAAGCACTGATGCATATTAAAGCTTTAGTGCCCCTATAGATGGCAGATTAAGAGAAAAATATTTGAAAGGGCCTAGCAAGTGCCTGAAACTTGATAGTTGCTCAGAAAATTCACCTTTCCCATCTTTCTTCTTTTTTTTTTAAGTTAGGCTGCAATGAAAGCAAGACTCTTTTTTAAAAAAATTCATTTTATTTTTTTGCTGCATTACAGAGCATGTGAGATCTTAGTTCCTTGCCGAGGGATCAAACCTGAGTCTCCTGTATCGGAAGCTGGGAGTCTTAATCTGTGGACCGCCAGGAAAGTCCTATTCTCTCCCTTTTTAATCCCTCACTCTTGATTGAAAACTTTCATTGTCTGGGGACCTCTCTGGTGGCCCAGTGGATAAGAATCTGCCTGCCAGTGCAGGGAACACTGGTTTGATCCCTGTTCCAGGAAGATTCCACACACCGTGGGGCAAAGTCTGTGCACCACAACCACTGAAGTCCACGCACCTAGGGCCCATACTCTACAACAAGAGAAGCCACCGCAATGAGCAAGGCGACATGCAGCCAGAGAGACCTGGTGCAGCCTAAAATAAACTAAAGAAATAAAAATGAAAGACTCTCATTGTCTGAAGCAGTTTTGAAGTTTAACGGATCTAAGTGGACTTCCAGTGCAGAAATGAAGCATCTTTAAGAAATGGGTAAATGCTCCTCCTCACCAATGAGGCAGGCGCAAGAATAAACCCTTTGGGCCACCAGTTCTCTTGTGGAAGAGCTGGGTTGAGACCCAAAGCTTTTCCTCACCTACAAGCTGCCACCAGGTATTTCATAACCGTGTGCTTCCTGAGGCCTTCCGGCTGTGGGGAAATGTCAGCTGTCCTCTAAAACAACTTTGTGTTTAACCATCTGTGTCTAAAATCTGACCTCCATTCATCTAGGTTAGAACCCCTTTCTGTCTATTCCTGTTTCCCAGTTCCTAGGAGTCTGTGGCTGCAGCCTGCGCATCACCACTTCTGTAGGTGGCATGGTTTGAGAATGGACGTGAAGAGGAGGCAGATCTGCCCTGTTGTAACGCTACTGCGCTGTCCTAACTGAGAAGCTCTACTGTGATGACCCACTGGATCTCCTTCCATCTTTTCCCTCTCATCCATGCTATTCACAGCTACCATAAGTCCTTCCTTCTAGGACAGGTGATTATGTCATTCTTTCAGTAACCTTTGATTATTCCCCATTGCCTATGGAATGTGGACTATTTGCAAGGTCTTGGAAGTCCCCAAACATCTGGTAGGCATTTACATACTTTTATGCTTAATCTTCCTCTCCTGTCTCCCTTTCCCCATTTGCATTCTTTACAGTGATTTGCTGTGAACACTCCTTGATTTTGTATAAGCGGTCATCCAGAACCTTTGCCTCTTTTGTTCTCTTTCCTTGTAAGAAGCCATGCTTTGCCCACCCTCACTGGAGCCCTAGTGGGCTGTTAGGACTTGATGTATGTTAATAGCATTTTCTTTGATTGTAAAATAATCAATGTTTAAGGCAGCAAGCCTGGGGGAAAAGTACACGTGCACCGTAATGGTGCCTTCTTCCTCGCCACCTTAATAGGTCTTGGAATTATTTACCTCCTATGAGTTGTTCTCTTAGCATTTGGGTATGCCTTTGTTTATTTATTTACTGTACAATGCTTGATATTGTAAATACATACGCATTTGTCTGCCCGACCTAAGAGTGAACTGGAACTGAGTTGTGTCTGACTGCCTTAGCTTATCGGTCTGAAGGGGGCCAGTGGTTGTGCAATATAACCCTGCATGTGACTTCAGTGGTGAAACCACGGGCTGGTGGAGAACTATTTAGAGGCAGTCCTGCTAGTCTTCTTCAAAGTGCTCCCGCCGGCCATTGCCGGTGTCTGGTAACTGTTCTTGGGACATGTGAGGAGTCTCTGGGGGCTCGTTTTGTGCCTCTAGTTCCCATGGAGGTGGTAGAACATCTGCTCTGGACTGACACCTTTGAAAAAGTCTTCGAACGTGTTTGATGATGCCTCTGGTTTCTTTTGATTACCTTCTAATATATGAATGCTTATAATAGGGTGGCTGTCTCTCTCGAAGGAAAAGCCCTTTAGTGTTCTGCCCATTTCACTTTGTTTTCTGTAAATGATGTATTTACTTGTTCATCACAGCTTTATTTTGATGATCGTTGCAAGTATTACTTTTGAGAGGGGCAGACTGGCAGGAAGGAGAATTCTGATACATGTCTCAGTTTTGTTATAAAAAATAAAAAATGTTGTAAATGTTATAAAAAATGTGGCTCTGCTGCCTTGATTTGAATACTTGATAACTACGGTGGTATAAATTTCCCAGAACATCAGAGAATGTGATTTAAATTCAAGTCTTTGAAGGTTATATTCACTTTCTGGAAAAAAAATTTAAAAATTCAGAGGAAGAGGCAATGTGATATAAAGTGTGTTTGGAAACCGAAAGAATAATCTACCTTTGACACGCTCTCTTCCTGCTTTTCTTCTGTCATTCCTGCTTTGCTTTTGTCATGCCACTTTGCGATAAAAGCTGTTCTTTATGAATATATCTAGTTTACAGTGTTTGTGGATATTGGATGTATATATAAAATGTATTGTGACATGCTTGGAAGGATGATGACTGAAAGAAATTTTATTATATTTATTGTTACTTATTAATCTTTACCTGCAGGAATGTGACATATCTAATATTAAACACATAATTTCATTATTGGGAAAGAAAAAATATGTATCTTACAGACTTTAAAGAAAAATGCAAAACTGAGACATAGTTAGCAGGAAGATAGGTTGATAATGGAAAATAATATATTTTTTCCTTTATGTAGTGTAATTCAAATTCTTTCACCCTTTGAATTGTAGAGAACCTTATGGATTTTGGGGAGGGTATGGAGGGGGAATAGAAATTTTAAAGACACAGTTTAGGAGTGATTCACAAGAACCAGATGTCCGTTCTTATAATTGGCATTTTGACTGATCCAGGAACTGTGTGTTGAGGCAATCCTTGAACCTGAGCAGCTTATACTGCAAGGAAGTACATATTCTGGAGGCCGGATATGGTGTGTTCCTCAACTGTTAAAAGTCCTGACTGTAACCATCTGCCTGCCAGCTTTTGTCTAACCTATTCCTTAGTAGCTGCTTCTGTACCGGAAGTAGTTTGGAGTAGATATACTTAACCTCTGGCCAACCTCAAAACAGACTCATTTTGAGTCTGCTTTAAAATTTTGGAAAGCCAAAATCCTCATGATTATAGCTATGTTCTTTGAGCCTTTGTAACAAGCCAGCTAGCCAAATTATTAAACAGAATGAAGGCAAATAGCTTTTTAAGATATTTTCAGAGCAATATTTCAGGAGCACAGACAATTTTAGGGCTAGGATATTATGTGAGGGAAAGTTTCTCAATTAACATTTGGGTGGAAATCCTTTTTAGTAATATATAGAGTAATGGTTCTTCATCCTTTTTGGAAGCTTATTGAGAATTCTAAAAGTATATGGGTGCTGGTTCAAAACAAAATTATTATAAACAATTATGCTTAAATTTTTAAAAATAATTTATTTCATTGGAAATGTATTCTTTCACAGTGAAATAAATTTCTAGTGAAATAAGTAAATTATAACCAATGAAGAAAATTCATAATATCCAATGAAGACTGTATATTATGATTATAGATTATATTAAATGTAAAACAAATCAAGTTAGTAGATTTTTTTTTAAAAAAAGTATTGTCACCATAAAAAACTTATTTTAAGGTAGCTTTAAAAATGTTAAAATCTGTTTCTTAAAATTGAGGGAATATGGTATAAACTATTTTTAAACCAAGAACTATGGTTCACTTATTTGAAAAAAAAAAAAATTATTTCCTAAAAGCAAAAACAAAATCCCAACTGGTCAAACAAGAAACAAAGCAAATTCTTCCCCAAATAAATTTTAATACAAAGACTGCTTCTCTATCAAGTAATGCACTTATATTTTTTATATATAATTCCTTTGATTTTATTTTGATAACAATTCCTGAAAACACTAGTTCTCAAAGCCTTGTAGTAGAAGTGTAGAAAATTAAAATTCATATGACTTGCTCTGCTAGACACAGGCTTATGGCAAGACTGGCCCATCAACAATCCCAGGAGACCCTGAGTTGAAGTCCTGTTAGGAAGTCAAGAACTATTACTCTCTCATTCACCTGAGTAGAAGCAAACTTGAGAAAGAGTTCTCCTGAGATGTTTGCTTGCCGAGAAATTGAGAGGTAGTTGTCTTTCTCTATGTTAGCATTCAATTATGGCATCCAGAAATTTGTCTAGTATTTCAGTTTCTGACCTCTATGAGCATGATGGCTGCTGGGCCAAAGCAACTCTGCTTGTTCTACAACTTGAAAAGATTTACTCATTCAACTGGCCAGAAATAATTACTTTTAAATGAGCCAACTCCCTGATTAAATTCCTCTGTGAGATTATCTTGAAGGTTTCCCTTTTCTCTTTAAAAATAGAAAACAAAACAAAACAAAATCTTTTCCATGAAATAGTCAAAACATAGCTAGACATTCTTTAGAAAACTACTGAAGCCCTGTGTATCAAAAGGCAGCTAATATTTTTCTATTATTTACTGACACCCCCCTTTTGAAAAGTTAGTGGCCTGATGATGTTGACAATTTGCATGGTTCTAGAATAGTTTTTGCTGCCAGTGTGTGCATGTGTAGGGAGCACTGATCCATGATTACATGAGTCTGATTTCTTCATACCAGAAAGCAAAACCAGAGGTATTGCCCTACATTCTAGGTGCTCCTTCTATAAGCTGATTAATGAGACTTATTTTCCCCCAGTAAAATTATTTTATACCATCTTGGAGACATTTCTTTCTTTCTTTCTTTCTTTTTTTTTTTTTGATCTTTTTATTTTGTACTGCAGTATAGCCAGTTAACAATGTTGTTATAGTTCCAGGTGAACATTAAAGGGACTCAGCCATACATATACATATCCACTATCCCCAAACCCTCCTGCCATCCAGGCTGCCACATAACATGGAGCAGAGTTCCATGTGGTATGCAGTATGTCCTTGCTGGTTATCCATTTTAAATACAGCAGTGTGCACATGGCCATCCCAAATTCCCTAACTATCCCTTCCCCACTTAGTTCAGTTTCTAAGTCTGTGAGTCTCTTTCTGTTTTGTAAGTAAGTTCATTTGTGTCATTTCTTTTTAGATTCCACATGAAAGGGGTGCCATACAATATTTCTCTTTTATCTGTCTGATGTACTTCACTCAGTATGACAGTCTGTAGATCCATCCGTGTTACTGCAGATGGCCTTATTTCATTCTTTTGAATGACTGTGTAATATTCCATTGTATAAATGGACCACATCTTCTTTATCCATTCCTCTGTTGATGGACATTTAGGTTGTTCCCATGTCTTGGCTACTGTAAACAGTGCTTCAGTGAACATTGGCCTGTCTGTATCCTTTTGGATCATGTTTTTCTCCAGATATGTGCCCAGGAATGGGATTGCAGGGTCATATGGTAGCTCTATTTTTAGTTTTTTAAGGAACCTCTATACTGTTCTCCATAGTGGTCACACCAATTTACATTCCCACCAACACTGCAGGAGGTTCCCTTTTCTTTGGAGACATTTCTAACCTTAGAGATTTCCCAAAGTGCTTATAAAATAGAAATTCTTCTTTGATAATATCTTCACAGTTTTAGCAAGTATTTTGGTCAATAAAAATAGTATCACTACTCTAGGACCTCTCTAAAACTTTGATAAATAAAATGAAAACTTATTTTACTTAAAATAAAAACTAAACTTTAATAGAACTATAGTGCTTTCCTTCAATATTCAACTTCCCAAATCTTTCCCAATCATCATGACTTCTTTTACTTGACAAGGAGATAAGTATTCTTTGCAATCTACTTCAGAATGAGGCTTTTGTACTAGGGCAAACCTAAACACTGCTATACTTTTAGATATTTCAAAGTGAATCTTTGTGCATAAGCAAAATACGACCATTCCAGAGTGTACCTACCTCCAAAATACACTTTAGTCTCCCTGACTTGGTGCTTTTAAATGCAAGTGTTTTGCAACACGGGTCCCAATGTATTTAGCAATGAAGAGAAAACCAAAGGAAAGTTGAAGATCAGTGCTTTTACTTATAGCAGGTAATTTCCAATTTAGTTTTGGCAGGAGGTGGAGTTTGTTTCTTTGTTGCTAAATTATGTCCAACTCTTTGCACCCCAGGAACTGTAGCCTGCCAGGCTCCTCTGTCCATGCAATTTCCCAGGCAAGGATACTAGAGTGGGTTGCCATTTCCTTCTTCAGGGACTCTTCCCAAATCAGGGATCAAACCCAAATCTCCTACATTGGCAGAAGGATTCTTTACCATTGAGCCACCCTGGGAAGCCCTGGAGGTGGATTTACCATGAAGCTAAATGAAGTTAACCCTCCAGTCTTGCTCTTGCCAAGCCCCTTCCAAAGCCTCGTATCTAAGAAATTCTATATGCTTTAGAGTCCCTTGGACTGCAAGGAGATCCAACCAGTCCATCCTAAAGGAAATCAGTCCTAAATTTTCATTGGAAGGACTCATGCTGAAGCTGAAACTCCAGTACTTTGGCCACCTGATGCAAAGAACTGACTCATTGGAAAAGACCCTGATGCTGGAGAGATTTGAAGGCGGGAGGAGAAGGGGATGACAGAGTATGAGATGGTTGGATGGCATCACCAACTCAATGGACACGAGTTTGAGTAAGCTCCGGGAGTTAGCGATGGACAGGGAGGCCTGGCGTGCTGCAGTCCATGGAGTCGCGAAGAGCCGGACACGACTGAGCAACTGAACTGAACTTAGGGTTCATAAACCTAAGTTTATGACCTGTCTTTACCTGGTGTTTAAAAAACTTTTTTTTTTAATTAAAAGAAAAGGATGTTTATAATCATAATGGCCAGAGGACTTTCCCTTCAGTTCTATGAGCAGAAACAATTTTAGATATAATGACATAATAATGATGACCTTGTACAGTAGGCTGTATACTATGCCACACTCCCCTACTAATTTGACATAAAAATAGAAATTCCAGAAAAAAAAAAAAAACACAGCAAACAAAACTAATGTGTTTAAGGCTAATTTAATGTTCCTCTCCAAAGCACTTCCTTTACATCAGTGTTCCATTTGCTTTAACACTTCAGATGTGCTGTAGATTATTCTACCTCATTGATTATCCACGTAGACTTTTTCATAAACAAAAGTCAGTTGCAGAACAGCTGTGACCTTTATAATGTTTCAGAGCTCAGGTTCAATGGTCCTATAAACTCAGTCTTACATGTCCTGGTTCTGCCACTTACTAATGGAGTGACCTCACATTCTTCCTCTCAAAGTGGGAAGAATTCTAATGTTGATTTCTCAGACTTGTGCCAATTAAATGAGAGACTATGTGTACCATGTCTAGCAAAAAGCAAGTGCTCAAACATGAGGTATTATTTATTGGCGGTAAGCTTTTTATACTCTTGGTCTCCAAAATCACTGGGGATGGTGACTGCAGCTATGAAATTGAAAGACGCGTCTTGCTTCTTGGAAGAAAAGCTATGACAAACCTAGACAGCTTATTAAAAAACAGAGACATCACTTTGCTAACAAAGATCTGTATAGTCAAAGCTATGGTTTTTCCAGTAGTCATGTATGGATATGAGAGTTGGACCATAAAGAAGGCTGAGAGCCAAAGAATTGATGCTTTTCAACTGTGGTGCTGGAGAAGACTCTTGAGAGTCCCTTGGACTGAAAGATCAAGCCAGTCAATCCTAAAGGAAATCAACCCTGAATATTCATTGGAAGGACTGATGCTGAAGCTCCAATACTCTGACCACCCGATGCGAAGAGCTGACTCACTGGAAAAGATCCTGATGCTAGGAGAGACTGAGGGCAGGAGGAGGAGGAGGCGACAGAGGATGAGATGGCTGGATGGCATCGCCGACTCGATGGACATGAGTTTGAGCAAACTCCGGGAGGTGGTGAAGGACAGGGAAGCCGTGGGGTGTCAGAGAGTCAGATATGACTGAGTGACTGAACAACATCATCATTTATTGGTAGTAAGCTTTTAGCTGTAGGATTTTTTTCCAGGTGTTTGCCAGGAAACCTAAAGTAGCCTCTGGCAAAAGCAGTTAGAAATCATCCCAGGCATGACTAGTATTTTTTCCCTGGAGGAATCCTTAAGAAAATACCTTTGAGAATAATGAGAACTTTTTAGAGCTGTCCAGAGAGAGAGAGAGGAGGCTTTTTCCTTGTTACTCCAGCAACAGAATTAGTAATAATGAAGGCAGTTTCCAAGGGAGTAGGTTTCGATTCTGTGTATGGAATAATTTTCAGTCACAGCTCCTCAATAAGAACTGGCTCACTTGCAAGCTTACAGAATTATTCATACAAAAGCTTGATAAGACATAAGGCGGGAGGTATTCGAACACTCCCTCTTCATTAGTTAGTTCTGTTGTAGGAATCTAGGTTTTATCACCTATGTAAAACTTTAACTTCAGTTGATGATTAAGTTATCCAAGTTCTTGTTATAATATTGGAAATTGAGTTTAGCTTTACCTGTTGAAAGGTCAGTTTTCACATCACTCTGTGTTATTTTATTGTTATTTATTGGTAGTAAACTCTATTTTTGGGGGGCTTCAAAATCACTGCTGATGGTGCTGCAGCCATGAAATTAAAAGACGCTTGCTCCTTGGCAGAAGAGCCATGACAAACCTAGACAGTGTATTAAAAAGCAGAGACATCACTTTGCTAACAAAGGTCCGTATAGTCAAAGCTATGGTTTTTCTGATAATCATGTATGGATATGAGAGTTGGACCATAAAGAAGGCTTCCAATTATCTTACAGTGTTTGTTTGAATATAAACATTCTCCTTGGTTAATTCCATTTAAAATGACAGAAACCAATTAAGGAAAAATTATATAAATATGTTGATCTGTTGCAGTTTTGGTACCCTGCAAATATAACTCCATACTACTAACGAGGCTCCTAAATCAGAATATGAAAACCTGTTAATAAATTTCTCGATACTGCTATCATTGAAGCTAAGAATTTTATTTATTATTTTTTAACATGACTGTCAAATTATCTCAGGCTGCAGTACCATCTCCACCCTATTTTTCACAACCGATTAGGGTACATAAATTACAGCTTCCTTTTTCCTCCCTAAGTCATCTAGTACATCCCATTTGAAGGGAATGAATGAAATGAATGTTGCAACCATCTTGATGTTGTTAATTACTTTGTGAGATGTTTCATAACAGGAAGGACTTTGGCATGCAATCAATAGCTTGGAATAGTAACATCTTCAAGGATGTTAGGGTCTTAGCATTTATTTAAAAGCGGTTAAAGAAGAGAGTAAAATAATACTTTTATTTATTTTTTCCATAAAATGTGTCTCTGTGAGGAAGGGTATGAGAGACAGACTAGCTAATTCTTGGTAGGCTTTTAGGTGTAAAACAAAAAGCCTTTCAAGAGAGCATCTTGGTAGTGAGATTTCCTTCTGTGATGGTCATAAGAAAATTCTGAAAACTGTTCTTCATCTACTTGAGCCTATATTTGAAGTTAAGTACACCAGGGCACAAGCTGTCTCCCTGTTATAGGAAACATTCTCAGATCAGTAACAGCAGGGCTTATTAGGAGGAGAGGAGGAGGAGTCAAGAAGATTCCTTGTACCTGAAAGTTAACTTAAGAGGATTCAAATTTTATGTACCCAAACTATGTATATCAATTTGTACCACGTTTTATTTTATGCCTCACAAAGTTAAGAAACTTGGCTACTGTTATTTCGGCTTGCTCAGTGGCAAAGAATCTGTCTTCATGCAGAGATGAGGAGGTGAGAGTTCAATCCCTGAGTTGGAAAGATTGCCTGGATGAGGAAATGGCAGCCCACTCCAGCATTCTTGCCTGGAAAATCCCATGGACAGAGGAGGCTGGCGGGCTACAGTCCATGGGGTCACAAAGAGTCAGACTGGACTGGATGACTGAGCACACACATACCCTATGAACTCAAGTATTATTTTGAGCTAGTAGTTATGATTTGATTTACACATTGTGATTTACTTGTTATTAAACAAATGGAGAGCCTATGATTAGGTAAAGATATAACTTAATCATCATTTTGGTTAAAACCAGACAAAAGGCCCCTTTATCATAAATGGTCTCATAAGAGTTGGTAGTGTTCAGGGCACTCGATGGGCGTGTGTTACACTGACAGACTGAGGAGACAGTGAAAGAAGAAGGAAAAATAGAAAAATATGTTAAAAAAAAAAAAAAAGTCCAGGGAAAGAAAGGAAAGAAAGGATGGAGTGATGGAGATAAAAATAGAGAAGCAAACTTTCAAACTATGGCACTGGAGAAGACTCTTGAGAGACCCTTGAACAGCAAGGAATCAAACCAGTCAATCCTAAAGGAAATCAACTGTGAATATTCTTTAGAAGGACTGATGCTGAAGCTCCAATACTCTGGCCACCTGATGGCAAGAGCCAACTCATTGGAAAAGACCCTGATGCTGGGAAAGATTGAAGGTGGGAGGAGAAGTGGGTAACAGAAGATGAAATGGTTGGATGGCATCATTGACTCAATGGACATGAGTTTGAGCAAGCTCTGGGAGATGGCGAAGGACAGGCAAGCCTAGTGTGGCTCAGTCCATGCTGGGGTCACAAAGAGCCGAACATGACGGAGAGACCGATCAACAATGCATGTGTGCTAAGCCTCTTCAGTCGTGTCGGACTCTTTGAGACCCCATCGACTGCAGCCCACCAGGCTCCTCTGTCCATGGGATTCTCCAGGCAGGAATTCTGGAGTGGGTTGCCGTGTCCTCCTCCAGGAGATCTTCTAGACCCAGGAATTGAGCCCACATCTCTTATGTCTCCTGCATTGGCAGGAGGTTTTTGTTTTTGTTTTTACCACTAGCACCATCTGGGAAGCCTCTAGAATATATGGCCTACCAGTAATGCAGAAGGTAGGGATTCCTGGATTTTTCTTGCATCTCAGAGGAGCTACATAAGAAAGAAGGGTGAATGTGGGAACATTACTCATTTTTCCACATAAAGAATTAAAAGGAGCTCATACAATCAGTTTCCCTTTTGCCTTCCTGTGTTTTCCTTGCCTGAACTAATAAACATCGCATCATAGGTTCATACTGCTATAAGCATGAGGATCGTTTGTCTAATTTACCAATTTTAACAACAACAGCAAAAACTAGTGTACTTTCTAAGGACATACTAAATTCATTCAGTTCTTTACCGGTCAGCAGTCACTGAAGGCCCACTGTGTGGAAGGATTAAGTTAGATATAGAAGGGACAGAAAGGAATGACAGTGGGACCAGAGAGAGCGGCGTCTGGCGGAAGCCATGGCAAGACTTGTGTGAATAAGGGAGCAAGAACATATAGTACTCTTCTCAAACATTTGGAACTGGTTCTGTTAACAGTGAGGAACCAGTGGAAGTTTTTAAGTGTGGAGCAACATTATTTGGGCTTGTGCTTGGGTGTGATAATAATGTGCCAGGTAATTTCGAGGCGGGAGCAAGACAATAGGTAGAGCCTGATGGAGGCGTTTGTGCAAACATTGACTAACTAGTTATGGAGAGAGGGGAGGGAGGGAGCTATGATAAACTTTTTAAGGAAGACTTATACATGGAAGTTCACAGTAGTTACCAAAGAGGATTTAAAAAAATAATAAAAAAATGTTTTGGTACTTTAAGATGTGTAAGTATGAATAAAGTACTTATTTCTTATGATCATTTTAAATAATAACAAGTATAAACAGTATTTTTATGGAATGATGAAGCTGACAACTTATTTATAAGAAAGTTTGAATACAAATACTAATAGACATGAAAATGAACAACAAAACCCACTTCAGGCTACTAGATATATAGAAGAGAACAGAATTTATTTTTAGAGGAGAAAGGACAGAAAAATCTTACATTTTTCGTAACTTTTGCATTTGTTTCCTTATCTACAGGGCAAAGAACAGGATAGTGGTTAAAAAGAATGGATTTCAGCCTTGAATTCTGTGCAAATCTAGCTCTGGCATAGAACAATTGTTATCTTAGTTGTACACTCACTCAGTGGTGTCCAACTCTTTGCGGCCCCATGGACCCCAGGCTCCTCTCTGTCCATGGGATTTCCCAGGCAAGAATACTGGAGTGGGTGCCATTTCCTTCTCTGGGGGATCCTCCTGACCTAGTGATTGTCCTTGTGTCTGCTGCACTGGGAGGCAGATTCTTTACCACTGAGACACCAGGGGAGCATCGGCCCACTGGTGGAGAGACAAGGTCTGAGAGAAAGAGGGGCAGGAGGGAGAGAGAGAATTTAACTGAATTGAATGAGATAGTACATGTACAACACCTGTCACAGAGAGAGCCTTGCATATAGCAGGTGCTCAACAAATAGTAAGTACTTTTTTTAAAAAAAATTCTCAACAATGCCATTTAACACTTCTGGTAGATGCATCTTTTTGGAACTGAAGGGTATTCTATTAAAAGCAAAAGGTAAACTTGGCATTGGCTTTTATGTGAAAGAAGGTGACATTCCAGGTGCCCGTCTTTTTAATGAGGACATTTTTAACCGGACACAAGAGGTAGCCTCTCTCGTCACGTGTATGGCGTTGTTTGGCGGGGCAGGTTCATTGGGTTTTGCTGTGGTTAATTTTAACGTCGACGTGAAGGGGTTAATAAAAGCCCTTACTCGTGTTACATGGGCTCTTCCCTGGTGGCTGAGACAGTAAATGCCTCTGCCTACAATGCGGGAGACCGGGGTTCGATCCCTGGGTCGGGAAGGTCCCCTGGAGAAGGAAATGGCAACCGGCACTCCAGTGCTCTTGCCTGAAAAATCCCATGGACAGAGGAGCCTGATAGGCTACAGTCCATGGGGTCGCAAAGAGTCGGACACGACTGAGCGACTTCACTTCACTTCACTTCGTGTTACATGAAGTAGCAGAAATTATCAGATGGAAACAGGAATTAAGAAAGGGAAAGAAAAAAAAAAGGCTCTGCGGCAATTCATTGTTTCCTAACCAAGACGACTTGTGCTTACAAGGATGAGAGGCGGCTACAACCTGGCAGTTTCATCAGATGAGAATAACTTGGGGGAGGGGGCAACAAGGAGCCCCTTACACCCGCCTCTAATCCGGCCTCTGGGACCGGGCTGGTCCCGGGGCGGGGCCCGGGCTGAGTCACCGCCTCCCCATTGGACAGGCGCGGCCCCGCGCCCCGAGGCCCCGCCCCTCCCGTGTGAATCGCCGGCCTCGGTGGGCGGAGCCGGCGCATGCTAATGAGCCGAGTGGCCCGGCGAGCCCCGAACTTCATTCCCTGCTCTGTGTCAGGATCGCAGAAATTATGTCCCTTCTCTCACCATGAGCTGGCTCTCCAATTCCCAGGCAGTTGTGCTCACTGCCTACCACCCCAGCGGCAAGGACCAGGCCCTGGGGGGGAGCCATGGCAAGGGCGGGGAGGAAGCCGCCTCGAGGTAAGCCTGGGCGCTCGAAAGCCAGAGAACAAAACAAAACGCCCTTACCTGCTCCTCCGGGAAGAAAGTGACAGGGAAGTTGGTGTGGGTAGAAAGCAAGCGACAGCTGCAGGTCGCGCCTAACCTCGTGCGGCAGCAGAAGTGTTTAACTGGGGCTTTCTGGACTTTACATCTCACCTAGTTCGAGTCCGAAACCGCCTCTACAATGACTGGTGAAGACGGATAGGAAGGAACTGGGGCGATGGCTGTCACCTCGCTCAGCAGGTGCATTTGCAAATGCTGAAAGATCAAATAACTATATTTGAAACACTTCCTGTGAGATGGAATTCTTGAATGGGCCCAAGGCCCAGCCACTGAAACTGCTGCTTGGGAACAGCGCCAACAAGCAGGAGGGCTGTTCATTGTACAATCTGTTGTCACAGTATGTTTTTTTTTCCCCTCTCTTCTGGCTGAAAGCAAACTTCTTAGGCAGAGAGCCCCAGACACTGGCCTGTGGCAGTATGTTTCACATTCTCTGGTGTATGTAGATTTGTTGTTGTTGTTATTGGGGGGAGCTTCCAGAAAGGTTTTGTCAGGAAGTAGTTCTCTGCTACCAGAGTGACCTGTGGTTAATGTTAACTCACTTTATAGGTGGAGGGGGAGAATATTCCATAGACCACTGACGCCCAAAGAGTACCTTTCTCTGTGTGTACTTTGTTGTGTTTTTTCAAGTTTTTTTTTTCCCCCTTACCTTTCCTTAATGACCTTCTCACTAGCTGAACATTTTTACCTCCGTATTAGATATAAATTGTAAATATTGGCCCAGTAGCTTGCAAACAGCAAATGCTAACCTGATAGAGTAGGACACTAATTATCAGTAAGCACATTTCCTCCTTGATGTTTAATGTGATAATAAAACCTTCTTTGTTCTTTTGTGACTTATGCTTAGGCCTTAAGCTGGAATAATGCCTTCTTTCATTTGTTTTAAAATCCCCAGATATGGGGGAGGGGAATAAAAATCAAAGGAATGGCTGTAACACTCTGCCTTAGATTCCCAGGCTGACCAGAATTATTCCTTACATAGCAACCACCATATGCATTCTGTTGAATTAATTCATTTCCAAAGATAAAAGGGATTTGCTGCTTGTGCTTTGGGTGTGTTATTTTCTGTCTTTTTAACTATTTTGTCTGAGAGCTCATAAAGTGTTTTCAACCTTTTTTTTTTTTTTTTTTTTGTAGTGCACTAAGGGGATAGTAACCTTTCAGCAGTAAGCAGACAGCAATGCCAACCCCTCATTGTCCGTAACTTGGACTCCACTTGACAGTCCAAATTGCCAGAATTGTGCAGACTGAGTACATTCTCCAGAGACTTTACTCTGGGATGGCCTGAGGATGTGAGCTGAATTTTGGATCTTGAGTGAAAAGAACCTTAGGGACACTGAGGCCTGATCTCTCATTTTTAGCTTGACTCAAACTTCAGGAATTAGGCTTTTTTGCAAGATCTTTTCTAGGGCTTTGCCTATTGAGATACGGAGACTTTATCCTGTGTTTGGAGCTTAGCTGCCTGTTGTGGGTGACCTATACTTAAGTGACCTATACTTGTGTGGGTTGAGGGAACAAAAGAGAGGAACGGATGCGTCATTCTCAGCCTTGTTGTCCCTCAGTTGTGTCCGAATTCAGAGACCCCATGGACTGTAGCCTGCCAGGCTCCTCTGTCCATGGGATTCTCCAGGTAAGAATACTGGAGTGGGTTGCTATTTCCTTCTCCAGAGGGTCTTCCTGACCCAAGGATGGAACCTGCAGCTCCTGCTTTGGCAGCTGGATTCTTTACCACCCAGCCACCAGGGAATCCCCCATTTTCAGCTTAGGTTAGAGCGAAGTCAAGAGGCTGCAGGGTGGGCAGCTGCTCAGAGTGAGTGCTGTCCATGGGGTGGCAGCACCAGATCTGTTTTGCAGGTCCCCCCCTCCCCCGCCACCGGCTGCCATATTGCTTGCCCATCCTGGCGCCAGTTCCCACCACTGAATCAGAGTCCTCTGCTGCAGAAGATGGGAGCCTTTGTTTTAGGGCTGGGAGGAAAGGCGAGAAAAGGGACAGTCCTTTTTTGCTTTTACCTTTAAGCACATGAACTAATTTATCAGATAAGCTCAGTGTTTCTCTGGGAGGCATCTTCTTTAGTTTGGAAGGGTTGAGATATTGCAGTTGGGGTAGGTGGAGGGCGGAGGGATTTGAGAGAGAAATGGTGTCAGGGGTGATCCGTTGAAGATGATGTTGAAGGAGAGTCAGGACACAGGGCTTTGGCTCTGGCTGGGGTGCTCAGCTTGTACTTTAAGCCCTGGCAAGTTGCCCCAAGGTGCAAGGTAATGCCTACTTTGAAAAGCACTTCAAAAATCAAACCAAACCAACTTAAAACAAAACCTCTGAAAAAGAGACAGTAGACTCCATGTTCCCATCCACCTATTTAACAGTTGTTGAAGGCAGCACAGAAGTCTAATTTGGCTTTTTGTAAGACTTTGTCTCTAAATAATATGCACTTTGATGAGCTACTTATTCAAAAGTTCAATTAGATGAACTCATTATATGCCATTTGATAAGTATAAAGGATTATGTATATGATTTAGGATATTTATAGAAAGTGAATTTTAGACCTATGTTACCAAATCCTTTTTTTGTTTTTTTTTGTTTTTTTCTTTTTTTGTTTTTTAATGTTCTTTTGGTCTTTGGGAAAGCTGAGATAGTAAGGAGCTAATTTTGTAAGTTATCTGTTAGTCTAAAATTGCCTCCATTCCATTATCCCTCTTTATCAGGATATAGTCATTGTTTATTTGATTAAGGAATTCTTGCTACACTTGTTTTTGCTGTGTGTGTGTGCTCAGTCGTGTCCGACTCTTTGCGACCCCCTGAGCTGTAGTCCACCAAGCTCCTCTGTCCGTGGAATTTTCCAGACAAGAGTACTGGAGTGGGTTGCCATTTCCTACTCCAGAGGATCTTCCCCACCCAGGGATCGAACCCACATCTCTTGCGTCTCCTGCATTGGCAGGTGATTCTTTACCACTGTGCCACCTGAGAAGCCCATCCTCGTTAGAGTCTTTCAAATAGTTACAGAATCCTGCTTTCAATTTTTTGGGTTATGTTCCTTCTTGAAAACATTAGGATTTGAAGAAATATGCTAATGCTAGTTGTTCCGACCGAGTTGTACATAGTCAAATGTTTCCAGAGGAAACTACTTTTTATGAGTAGCTATATTTATAAGACTTTATTTACTTGTTAATTTTCAAGTAGGTTTTTTAATGTTTACTTTTGCAAAGCAGTTTTTCAAAAAATACTGCATTTTGGCTATCCTTACTTTTCTCCCTTGACTTTCCTGTCATTTTCAGAAGCGCTGTTTGTTCTGTTTGCTTCTTATCAGTTTTTGCTGGTATTTGATAAATATTAACGTCAGTCGTATTTTTCTTCTTACTGAACCTCTGACTCTAGTTATCATATGAGATATTTTTATGTCTTCCATGAGTACATGTATGGTGTTCGTCATGAAAGATTTTGTTTTGTTGAAGCCATTTGCCATTGGTGTGGGGCAGGCAGAACCAAGAGGCCCTAGGTCGCAGTGACATAAACCCTGAAACTCTGGGTGTGGGGGCCAGGCTACATGGGGTTGAATCCCAATTCTGCCAGTCATTAGCAGCCTGGCCTTAGAAAGATTGTTTAACTGTCTTGTAAATTGAACTTCATGTTAGTACTCACTTCACAGGGAGGATTAAGTGGGAAGATCCGTGTAAAGCCCATAGAACAGGGAAGAGTTTATGGCTAGCCTCTGCTTTTTTTCACGGTAGATACAGAAAAAGAACGTATTGAGCTTTGTGGTGTAGAATATATTCTTTTTCATTTTAGAAGTATTTTTACAAATAATATTTTGTCACGTGTTAAGAAACATGGGCATGATCCATGTGCTTAACTAAAAATGAGATAACCAGCAATTAATGATGTAAAAGTTCAGGCCTTGGAAGTTTAAAAGACCTTGGAGATGTCCTTTTGATCCAAAGCAACATTTACAATTTGAACTAGTGACAGCCACTTATAACAGGCCTGCCTTGGGGCATTGATGGGCCACGCTGAGGTCTGCAAACATTGACTTTTATGGCAGGCTGGAATGTGGGTGGGTCCTCTTTTGGCAGCGGGACTAATTGCTGCCTCCATGCTTCTGTCCTCCTCCTTTAAGAATTACTGCTTCCCAAAAAAAAAAAAAAAAAAGAATTACTGCTTCCAGTGTGCCAAATTAAAGAGGGCTGCCACCTTCTTGTCTTTCAAGTTGAATTTATAACATTAAAAATGTATGATACCACAGATAGAGTTCTTTCCTTTTGAATATATGTATTATTTGAAATTATATATTTTTGGTGACAGAAGGAATGGTGAAGAGTTTTTATAATGAAATTATGTAATATGTGGACTATTTTCCTCAACTTTAGCATTTAAGGGTGATTTGTCATTCTGATTTTGCAGGAGTTAGTGACCAAAAGCATTTTTAACCTGCCCATATGGATAATTATTTTCTAGATCAATCTAGTCCTCCATTTCCTGGTGTAAGAGTGCTTTCTAAAAACTGATTTTCTTTACTGTGTCATTTAAAAGTCCTACTCGTAATTTTCTCTTGAGTTGTTAAAAGATACACCCAGTATTCTGACTAGACAGGTCTTGCCTTCATCTAGAATTGTGTGGTATTTGCCTTCTAACTGCCCTTGTCTGTGAGGTCTCTGATTTTTGTGGGTCTCTTTAAAGTATCTTCATGGGACTTATACTAGGTGTATGTCTTTCAAGTATAAGGATTTATAAATCTCAAGAACCCCACCTTTAAAAAAAAAAAGGAATCTGCTGAAAACTTTCCTCGACTTCAATGGCACACTTAACGTTTTTCACCGTTTACCCTCATCTCTCTTTTCTGAGCGAGGCTAATGCTTTTCAAGGTTTATGGTTGCTCTTTTAAATTCTTAGTATTTCTCATGTTTTTGAGAGTTGCAGCAAAACGAACTCACAAAGACTGATGCATTTAACAGTGCTCATGATGGCTTCTGGATTGCCTGGCAATTAGACCTAAGAGTTTTTAATAATAATTGGCCCACCAAAATGAATTACCTTTTTCTCTTGTTTTAAAATTCCTCATTGTCTGTACACCTGAGTATCATTTACAGGTTAGAAAAAGGACCGGGCATCCTAGAGGCCGAGGCTACACTTGTGCTGAGCAGAAGTTCCCTGGCTGTGGATCTGTAAGGTCTCACCCTGGCAGCCTCTGCTCTCCTAGATCTTGTTTGAACGCTACCCAGAGGTCCGGAGAAGCCTCTCTACTTGTTCCCTAGTGGTGGCCTGTGAGAAAGCTTGCAACAGCAGAAACTTGAGGCCTCCAGGCTGTGGCTTCGGTGGTAGTGCGGTGGAGGGTGGGTGTGGGAAGGGTTAGCAGCGTGGCCTCCAAGCTTGGTTTGGGGAAGAAGGTGTCCTAGACAGGGTGTGATGCCAGTCCCTTCCTGAACTTTCCCCTCTGGGTAATTTCTTTCCTGACCTAAACCTTTCATTTCATACAAATACTCCGAGATAAAATGGCTTGTTGTCAAAGTTTTAGTCAATACTGTTATTTAATGACTTTGTTATAACTTTTGATAAGAGGAGATAGAAAGTAAGGAGTTTTCTTACAGGAGGGAACTGGGCTTTCCCAGTCTTTTCAGTGAAGAACGCACCTTCAATGCAGGAGATGCAGGAGACACTAGTTAGATCCCTGGGTAGGGAAGATGCCCTGGAGGAGGAAATGGCAACTCACTGTCTTCTTGCTTGAGAAATCCCATAAGTAGAGGAGCCTAGCAGGCTGTAGTCCATGGGGTCACAAGAGAGTCTGAACACGAAGCACAGATAGGGACAAGTCAAGGTGTTGGGTGGATTAGGGCAGAGGGAGCAGACGGGGTGATGTGTGCATAATTCTGAAGACACATTCTTTTGACTTCTGCATTTGTTGCTGGGAACTGGCCAAGTTTATCCCCTTTTTTGAAAGAAGTAAACAGAAACCATAGAGATCTGCATGGTCAGTTACTACATCTGGAGTTGTTACTCAAGTCCACCAAACATCTGAATTTTTGTGTTGGAAAAAAAATGGTGACATGTCATTCCTTTGACATATGCTCTTTCGGTAGTTGCTTTTGCAAAGAACACTTCTGTCTCTAGGGGAAATGAGGTTTATTGCAGGCATCTGGGTCATAAGGAAAAGACCATGTCTTCTTCCCTCAGGACTGGTCACATGATAAGTTGCTGTCTTTTTGGGACTCTATTCTTTTCTGTACACTGGCTTTATAATCATATTTCGAGCTTGAGCTTGCCTCTTTTAATGGATGCCCCACGTGTGTAGCCCTCTCAGATCTTACATCTCATTGTGTATGAGCTAATTTCAAATATTTGAACGGGGATCAGTTTTGCCCAGTTCATTTTTTTTTCAGCTGTCCCTGGAAGCCTATGATTTGACCATCTGGGGTCTTTTTAGAGAAGCAGATTCTGTCAATGGGGCAGCTTCCCTCCAAAGGTAACTTGGCATCTTTGCTAAGCTGTTTAGAATTTGATTTGATTCCTCATCTATGAAATGAGTGCGATAATGTTCTGCTCCACAATGTTAATTATAAAGATCAACTGTGTAGCTTTTGAAAGCATTAAAAAAAATGTACACATCAGGAATATTATTGCTGAATCATTTTCAAAACTTTTCCCAGGACAATTCACTTAACCAGAATTGTCATACTGAACTTTTTGCTTTAATTTGCAGTTTCCTTTTTTGCTGTGTATTAGATTAAAATGTAAGTTCCTTGCTCATTTTGTCTCTTTACTTGGGTTTAGCAAAGGGCTTGACCTACTCTACGCAGGTAATAAAAATTTGAATGAGTGTGAGAGGGAGTAGGGTGTAGTGATTACATGCATAGACTTTGGAACTAGACTGTCTTGGTCAGAGTCCTGGTTCTGTCATTTAATAGCTGTGTGATCTTGGGCAAGTTGTTTAATGTCATAGAGCCTCAGTTTTTTCTTTTCCTTCTGCAAGCTGGGCATATGAATACATAATTCAAGAGTTATGCGGTTTGAATGTGTTAGTATGTGTAACATTCTTAAGAGTGTTCTAAAGTACAGTGACCGTCTATGATGATACAGGGGATGGAGGAGCCTGGCGGCTACAGTCCATGGGGTCCCAGAGAGTTGGATATGACTGAGGGACTAACGCTTTTACTTTCTGTCGCAGATGTTGGTGAATTAATCTGGAAATACTGCTAGAAAGCATCTTTGAAACTGAGTTGTAAGTGGTTTGGGAAAAGAATGTTTGCTTTAATACATATGCAGTATAATTTTTTAATTTGAGAAATAGTATTTTGCAATAAGTTTAAGATATTTATAAAGATATCAGATTATATTAATTTTAAGAAATACTAAGAATACCTATCTTAAAAAAAGGGCTTAAAGGGTACTGAACCCTTGTTAGGCCCAGGTGACTGTTTTAAACAACTTTTTGTAGTTTGGGTGGATATAAATTTCTAAATCATTTGTTACTCTTAAGAATGTGGAAAATCATCTCATGTAGAGCAAGGAACAGTTATTTGCTAATGTTCCTCAAAGACCAAATTGACTTTAGGTTATTTGAATACTTGTAGGTAAAAGCCCCAATATATCACCATAGCTAAAATATTTGAAGACAGGGTAATGTTTACACTTTTCCCCTTAAAATGTACCTGTGTACTTTCTGAACAACTCTTGATCTTATAACTAAGCAGTGATATTTCATGGAGCAGAGCTAAACTGAGAGTGTGATACCCGCAGCCCAGATCCTCACCCAGTTACCACTGAGCTACACCCCGTTTCCCAGATAGTGCACACATTTAAAGACTACTGATTTTTCTCTTCCTCTGGATCATACATAATACATTACTTTAAATGCTCACTGTGCACTGGGCCTAGCCTAGGAAATTGTCCCCTCAGCCAGTTCTTCTCAAATCCGTCACACCTGCCTTTCAAGTTGCTGTTAACTCGGTAGCGCCTGCACATGAGTGGCTCACAGAGTCGGCTGTTCTGCTTCCACCTCTAAGAGGCTGGGGACTTCAGTGGTGGGGTGGGAGAACCTGGAGGAAGGAAAGAGATGGTGAGCTGGAGAGAGGAGGGAGGTGCAATCCACGGAGTTATGCAGAAGCCATCTTCCATAGGCAGAAAAGTAGCATCATAGATGGTAACCAAATCCCATAGAGCTCCAGTTGCGCCATTTTCTGGATTCATAGAGTTCTTTTCGCCAGTTGGAAAACTCAAAACACCATATATTTGTGGCATTGTTGCTATGGGAGAATGTGTCCTGAGTTCCCAATAACATGTTTCAAACCTAAGTAAAATCTTCACGGAAGTTGGGGATGATGTTCTTTGCTGCCTTTTAGGATCTGTTCGTTGAGACGTGAAAGATGTTTTTTCTTCTGCCTTTAGGTTTGTCTTCCTGTAGCACAGTGCACTTCTCAAGGTACACGGGAGTGCTGCATACCCTGAACATGTACCTGTCCTCCATTAGGGAGCAGGCACTAGCCGAGATTTGTCATTTCTTTGGAAGATTTAGAAATGTGGAAATTGATATATGTTGTTCTGTCTCTAGTTGAATCAGATTAGAACTATAAAATGTAATTAACTTAAAATGGGAAATGCTTTAATAGCATGCTGCTGTAAAAGGGAAGCTGTGTAGAAAATTAATGGAATCCACACTAGCAAGAATTTTTGAAGTTTGGGTGGTTTGGCTGTAGAGATCTGGTTTATCTCTGAATGCTAATGTCTCTCAGATATCATCTATGTATTTTGAAAAAAATAGTAAGAATTATTTATTCTTGATGAGCAGCATAAAATTGAAATCCTACCTAGAACAAGATTTGGGTAATTTAGAAAGGCTTTAAAAATATGTAAATGTAGAATGTCTTAAAATTTAAATTATTCAAAAAATCTTAATATGTATTTTAATAAAAAACTGTGAAGATCTTTGCTGAGTATATATGATAAGCCTAGAATAAAATGAATGTAAGAATTCCTACTCTGAGGAAGCTTGCAATATAGTTCAGATGGATTCTGAAACAACGTTTTCAGTATCATATTTAGGAAGCCAATGCTGTGGTTCTCTTTTTTGAGCTATAGGACTTCACAGAAATTTGTTATTGAGTAATTAAGATTTGGTTTGAGTAGGACAAGGTGAGTTGGGAACTGAAAGTTGAAAGGAGCTTTGTCTATTTATAGGTGGTATAGAAACATGTAACTCGATCAACTTATTCTATAATTAATGTTTAGACTAGAGTTACTAAGTGAGTGTCTTTTCATTTCTTTCTGGTCCAAATAATGCTGTCAAAGCTATTGTCCATCATCTGATAGAAGTTATTTAGGTCAAAGTAGAAGTAAGTTTGTATGATGTCTTTTTTTTTTTTAAGTAAATCATTGATTGTTAAAATGGGGATATATATGCTTTAATATCTCCAGGCTAAAATGCTTTTAATTATAGCATTTTTGAATCATTCTGGAATATAGTGTAATTACATAATGTCATCAGACTGGATATATTTAGGTAAATGTATAAGTATATTAATCCTTCATTGTTAGTTGCTCAGTCATGTCTGACTCTTTGCGACCCCATAGACTGTAGCCTGTCAGGCTTCTCTGTCCATGGAATTTTCCAGGCAGGAGTGAGTAGCCAGCCATTCCCTTATCCAGGGGATCTTCCTGACCCAGGGATTGAACCTGGGTCTCCTGCATTGCAGGCAGATTCTTTACTGTCTGAACCATCAGGGAAGCCCTATTAATCCTTTGCTTCCCATTTTTTAGAAAAAAGGTTTATATACTTAAAAATCAATAGTGGCCTGGCAGATTGTATAATAAGTGAAGCAGATGATTGGAAAATACAGGCAGAAAAATATAGGTTTAATTAGAAAGTGTTAGCTAGAATTTTAAAAATACAGAGTAAACCCCCTCAAAATTTGATCTGCAGTTTGGATCTGACCCAGGTACCCTTGTATGTGACCCCTACCCTGCAGGTCAAGGTGGTTGTTTCAATTGTCTGTTGCTGTGTAATATACTACCCAAAACTTAGTGACTTATGAGTTTTCTCTCGGTTCTGGAGGATCACAATCAAGTTCTTTCTTGGGATCCATCAAGCAATGTGGGCTAAGGCGTGGGGGTCCTCAGAGGCTTCTTTGTGCATAGCTTTGACATCTGTGCTGCTGGGTCTTCTTTCTCCTTTTGCAGCTTCTCTGAATGACTGGCTTGGGCTTCCTCACAGCATGGCAGAATCAGAGGAGTCAGACTTTCTACACTCTTGTTGGCCTACACCAGAGTGAGCATTGGCTTCTTAGGGCCTAGCCTCAGAAGTTACTCAGTTCCACTTGCCCATATTCTGTGGGCTGATGAATCATAGCCCATCTCGAATTTAAGAGCATGGAGGTACAGGCTTCACCTCCTCTCGGTGAAGGAGAGGCTTACTCAGCTGGGTAACAAGGTCATATTTGGCAATAAGCTACTCAGTTATCATTCCAGTCTCTCTGCATCTCCTACCTGCTTTTTCTGGCCTTAGGCCAACTGCTCTTGTAGACAGAAACCTCTTCCGTGGAGCTTGACTTTAAAATTTTCTACTAGTACGTGCACATCGTATGCACACTTACCGTTCTGCCTTGCTTTATTAGGTAAATTTATGTTGGAAAAGTTTTTTTACTCATCAAGAGCATAAATGCCTTAAGCTTAGGCCTAATTTTTCTTTATCCTAAGTACTAGATGGATTCAGTACCCTGTATATCCTAGGAATTCAACTGTATTTGTGCATTGATTGATATTTTATATTTTGGAAAGGCTGAGTTTTATGTTTGCAAAAAATTTAATATAGAGACTTTTCTCCTTTCCACCAAAAAAAAAAAAAAATTGATTCTGAAAAACGTTTTTCACAAAAGGTTCTAAATTTGATTTTAGGCACAAGTGGATTTGAATTTGGAAAGAATAGTCCTAAGAAATGAGATCTTCTTCCTTGTGAGAAACATGTTCCCTCTATTTGATAGCAGCAGAGTTGCCAAAGGCCCTTGTTTGTTTATATCCAGTGATATTTACTCTAAGGGACTGTTGGATACAGATGTAGTATTTTGGAGTACATAATATTTTTGAGATCACATAGTACATATGGAAACCATCCCAGAGGCTGTATAAAAATTAATTGCCAGTATTTGAGTTGCTTGCTTTTTCTCCTCCCAGAACATTAGTTAAATTTAGCAGTCGTCCAGTAATTCTTATCACTGCTTGTCAGCGTACCTAAATAGCATCACTGTAGAACTTCCTTTCTTTCTTGTTCAGAAATGTTGCTTTACTATACCAATTATTACACCGTATTTGCCTCTCACCACACTTCTTCAGAGTGTTAGTCGCTCAGTCATGTCCGACTCTGCGATCCCACAGACTGTAGCCCTCTAGGCTTCTCTGTCCATGGGATTCTCCAGGCAAGAATATTGGAGTGGGTTGCCACTTCCTTCTCTAAGGTGTCCTTCAAAGCAAAGAGGAAAATAAGTGGCTAGAACACCCTCTGAAATCTGGAGGGCAGAGGGTGTTTTTTCCTTATATAGGGGAAATTTTTTTAAAACCGTGCTTAAAGATTAGAATATGTATGAAACTAAATTGAAACATTTGCTCAGTCATGTCCGATTCTTTGCGACCCCATGGACTATAGCCACCAGGCGCCTCTGTCTGTGAAATTCTGTAGGCAAGAATACTGGAGTGGGATCCTTCTCCAGGGATTGAACCCGAGTCTCCTGCATTGCAGTCAGATTCTTTACCGTCTGAGCCACCAAGGAAGCATTTCTTTAAAAATACTTTGTATCCCCAGCTTAGAGCTGCCACTGTTTTGTGAGAACTTGCTGTGTAAATTTTAGTTATTTGTCTATAGCAATGATGGTAATGTTTTATCAGCTCACGTAGTTCCTAAGATTTTAGGGTCATTGGAGAAATACATTTTTTCTGTCCCAATACCTGGAGATGGAAATGGCAACCCACTCCAGTAATCTTACCTGGGAAATGCCATAGACAGCGGAGCCTGGCTATAGTCAGGAGTCCTTAGGCTAAAGTCGATGGGGTTGCGAAGAATCAGATACGACTTAGTGCCTGAGCACGCATGCATACTATAGATTGGAATCATATCATCTCTGTTTTGCAGGCAAAGAAAAGAGACTGACCCCTTTTGAGCTTAGTTGGTAGCCTTATCTTGGGAGCCAAGGCCAGGCTACATGTCGTTGAAATTAAACGCTTATTCTAATAGGTTTTTTACACATTTCAGGAAAAAAACAGTACTTTGTTAATTTGCTTAAAACAAAATTCCTTCAATAAATAAGTCAAAGTGATAGATTTCTTTTTCCCATATTGTGTGGAATATTATTACTAGATGTTCCGTTAAGAAAGAAGAAAGTATTTCATGGTCTAATACTTAGGTGTAAGTCAAGTTTATGCAAGATGCCTTATAGCATATATTTCAGTTAGTATCATGAATTTCTAAAAAAAAAAAAAACTTGTAGCAGGAATCATATTTTAAATTGATTGCACCAAGGAGACTTCAAAAATTAAAAATAAAAAAGCCACTTGTTACCAATGTTCCAGGGAACACAATTTGTAAAATCCCCAAATATTATTGTTTCTTTATAAGTGGAAACATGTTGAAAAATTGTATAGTTTAGAGTTAGGAACATATTTTGGGCTTTATTTGTTGTGGTAGTACTGGTATTGGTAATAGTATAATGGATTTTTAAAAATTACCCTTCTGTGGGCACTGTTTCATCAATAAAAGCATGCCCTTTTAAAGCTCCTCTTGCTGAACATACTTCCACAGTAAGAATGTTTATTGCTTTGTTAATACCCAAGCTTTATAGCATGCACATCTTTTAATACAATATTTTTAGCTCATGTTTTTATAGGGAAAATTTATATGTATGCCTCCAAACCCAATAATGACATATTAAACCCAAATGTGGGGGAAATAGCTTGAGTTACATTTTTAGTATGACATGGACATCTTGAAAACCACACTCATTGTCAGCCAAGAGGTCATATGCCATGTCGCCAGCTAGACACAACACTTGGTCTTACTAATGGTTGGTCTCATTAAGCAGCATTTTCAGCATTTTACATTCATCATGATAGTCTGTTAGTTACGTATGGGAGTTTTGCTGTGTGTTTTGTTTTCAAAAACAGGTTGAGGGTCTGGGGTAGATGGGTTACACGTTTTCTCTATTTGAAAGAAGAGGACAATGTCAGTGTTTGTTTTTTTTTTTCTTTTTTTTTTTAAGGTAAGGATTGCTGCCACTACTTTATAGACAGGTTAACAAACCAAGCACGCAGGTGATATCACTGCTAATTTATACAAGGAGAAACAGAGGCAGGGAGCAACAAACCTCACTTGAGGGCCTAGAGCTAAGTTTGGCAGGACTAGGATTTGAACCCAAGCAATCTGCTGTCAGGGTCTTCACTGTGCTGTTCACAAAAATGATTAGTTTCCAACTTCTGTAAACCGAATATGGCTTCTGGAAGTATATGCAAAGCAAGTTAAATTACAACAGAACGTTTTGTTGTCTGGTGGTTTGTGTGTTTATAGTAAAACTCTTGTTCTCTTTGTTGTTAAGAGAAGCTTATGTGAATCTGAATTTTCAGCAATTTGCTTGGTAGTAAAATAGGCACTTTGGAAGATAACCTTAGCTACTTTCAAAACCCCGTGATACCATTTACTGCAATGAAGTCGTAAATAGTTTTAGTAAATTCTACCATTTAAGCAAGTAATTTTGTGTGGCCTTCCTTGAGGTGTCTTCTGGCCTCTTGTGGTCAGCTCTTCACGTAACTGGGGCCAATTGTATCACAGAGGAAAAGAAAAACAAATATTTATTGAGTACACTCTGTGTTCAGAGCCCTTTAAAATGGACTTGTTTAATCTCATAAAGTGAGAATAACCATCCACATCCTAAGACAGAGAAAGTTCACATAAATACATGAGATGGCTGGCTGGAGATGGAACACCATGTATACACATCAGTCCTGGTTGGAACCTTGGTCATTTTCATTACTAACTGCTGTAGAGTAAGGAAGGGCCATTGTTGTTTTTCTCTCTTCCAAGCACTTGTGTCTGAATGACACTTGAGACTCAGTTGAAACGGCAAGCTGCCTTCTGGGGCAGATCCAGAGCTGGGTCTTCCAGAGCAGCGGCCTGAGCCTGTGGTGCTATGGTGGGGGCTGTGGGAGCCGGGGGGATGTAGGGGTTCCTGTAGGTAATGTAGAGAAAGCCCCAGGCTGGGGCCTCTCCTCTCTCTCCATCAGTGGGTCTTTGTAAACTGGAAACTGTCTTCAAAGGCATTGAAGATCTCCCTAACCAGCATGAAACACTAACACGATATGTATTTAAAATACTGCCATCATCACCAACTGTCCTTGCCATTACGTGGCTGTATTTTTCAATAAAGTTCTGATAATCAGATTTTCCTTAGTCCTAGAGAAATAGGACAGTAAGACAACTGTGAAGCTATATCGTCTCTGTCTTCCCCAGCCATCTAGGTAGTCTCAATACCCTTTCTGTTGCCTGAGAACTGTCCTCTGAAATCCAAGTGCGCTGTTCTCTTCAGCTGTCAAAGTCTGGGCATGTCGCAGTTGCTACCGAGCATCTCCTTTTCACTTATTAAAGTCATCCAAACACTTCACAGGGATGCAGGGCCATTAAAATCTTGGCCTACCACAGACCTGAAAGTCTCAAAATAAAATGACCTATTTGGTGTGTCAAAAGCGCTTTTGATTATATTACTGAAAATATTTCAGAAGGTGGTGAGTGACTGACTGAACAGCATATACGTAGAATTATCTTCTAGCCATGGAGATTTTTCACAGCAAATGTCAATAGATTTTCTTAGTTTATAACTACTTACCAAGTGATCAACTCCACCACAGCTCTTTCTGGAGCTTCCTTGCTTTTAGGCAAAGTAATTAGAAACTGGTCCGAAAGCCAGACATTGGGGAGTACCTTATTCTTGGTCCTAAACCTAGACCTGTCTTATAAATAGTAGAATTGCAGGCCAGGCTGTCCCTGTATGACATGTTCCCGTAAATGTCCTGCTGCCACAAACTGCTAATCTTGGCCAAAATAGAATTCTCTGTCTGCCCAGAGCTGCCCTGCTTTCCTAGGATGCCATCCCTGGGCTGCTTTGCCACACAGGAAGGCGTGCAGACGTCACCCAGAGAAATCCGCTCGTCTCCCAAGAGCCTCTGCCTTTTTAAGCTACTTGACTTGGTATCCTTTCTCTGGACCCAGGCACATGGTTTGCATGGAGCGATCTTCCCAAGCAGCCAAGTCTGCAGTCCCAGTGCAGGAAGGACCAGGAGCGGGGAAAGAAAAGATGAACCTGTGCTGCCGGGTTCACCACAGGTGATGGGGCGGCCTCGATGAAGGAGGCTGCTCACGCAGGCTTAGCTCCATGGACAGTCTGCCTCTTTGGGGAGAAGGAAGGATGGGAGGACATGTTTTGCAGAAAATTAAATGTTTTACAATGTAAACATTTAACAAAGAAGGCCCAGGCTGCCCAATCGTCGTCTCAGGCCAGTGGTTCCAGAGGTCTCAGTCAAGGGATCGATGTGGTCCCTGGGCTTCAAGATCAAGAACAGAAAAATGGACCTGGGCCTGGAGGAGGAGGAGAGCAGTGATGGAAGTAAAGGACGATTGGACGACTGCTCCAGTCACCTTACAGCGGTGTTGGCAGCCTGGGGAGGCAAAGTGGCCTGTTGTTCAGTTGCTAAGTCAGGTCTGACTCTTTGTGACCCTGTGAACTGCAGCACGCCAGGCTTCTCTGTCCTTCACCATCTCCTGGAGTTTGCTCAAACTCATGTCTATTGAGTCAGTGATGCCATCCAACCATTTCATCCTCTTGTCACCCCCCTTTTCCTCTTGCCCTCAATTTTCCCCAGCATCGGGGTCTTTTCCAGTGAGTCAAGAGCCCAGAAGGCGCTGTGGGCTGACCAGGAGTGGAGCGTGGTCACTAGAGCTCTTGGACATGGGGAGGTGTGTATGCAGCCTTGCAGCAGCCTTTTGGGAACCAGAGACCATTTCTTTGCACCATTGTGATGGGGTAGTTCACATCCCCTCAATTCCGCTTCCTGGGGAGGTGGCCAGGGAAGCACCTCTTCAGGCATACCTTTTATTTTTTAACTAATAGTACTGATATTTTAAAATATCTCTAGAAAAATGTGTTCTGTGAAAACTTGGCCCCTGATTTTAAAGCGTGGGGGAGAATTGGCCTTTAGATTTCCACCTGAATTGCTGATAGTCCAGGTATTTTGAAGACATGCTCAAAAGAGTGAATTTCATTAGGAAGAACTAGCTTCCTAAGCAAAATGTGCAAGTGGACAAATTCATCGCAGGTTAGATCAATCTTCCATGGAGACGGCTGAAGCAAAGGGTCTGCCTGACTCAGTGTCTTCTCCTGCCTCTCCCCCATCCCATCCTTGCCATCTTGCTCTTTGAGAGGAGTTCCTCATGGTTCTAAGGGCCCCATGTTGAAAAGATGTGCTGGAAGCCTGTCATCCTTTATTGAGGACTGAGTTAGGGAAAGTTTTGGTGTGTTTGTGTTGCAGGTGACCATTTCTGGGTTAGTAACTCCTTCCTCCCTGCCTCACAGACTTCCTGCTGCTTCCCCCATCTCCTTGTTATTAATGAACTAAGTTAAGAACTGAACAACCTGTTAAATTGCAAGGATTTTGTGCACTGCTATAACATGCCTTATGTTGCTCATCAAAGAACAGCTTAAATTGAGCCCCCATCTATAAATGGCCAAGATATAATGCACTGTTACACTGTGTTTTTAAACAATCAACTATTTCTTTACTATCTGAATTGTCATCTTATTATATTTAGAACATAAATAGTTTTATACTCAGACAATTTTATATGTTGTATGTAATGACAGATGATTTGAGCTGAGGTTAAAATCTACCATTTTTGCTAAATCCATGTCATATATTTAAGAGTTTTCCATTTTAAGTATAGCGTTTATACTAATATATCTGATAAGCATGTATTCAGTTCAGCTGTGATTTTATGCATTTTTACATTGCATGTATAGGAAGGTAATTTTAGTACCAAATGAATTAGCCATTTGGTTAATTTTTACTTATAATGTCCATATAAATAATTCCATATACACATATGGGTTTACATGGGCAGGAAATTTGTATTGGTTTTGTGATTAATAAAATGTTGTTAATTTAACTCTTTAGCCAAAGCAATCTGGTATGTTGCTTGTTATTAGCATTAGAGTAATAATTTAAATTTATCTAATTCTTTTAAAAACAAATTATCTAGCTCCCTTTTAAAATTGAATGGCAAGTTGACTTAAATGGTCAAACCTGTGTAGTTTCAGAATTCAGAATGAAAATTTGAAGGCTGGGATGACAGGAGTGAGGAAGGTAGAGAAATACCTGTTTTTCCAGCGATGCTGTTTTCTCAGGTCCTCATGAAAAGCAAATGGAAAAATGTATGATTTTTCCAAGTGATGAGAAAGAGAAAGAGAAAAAGATTTATGTACATTCACACTTGCAATGATTTTTGAAGTTAATCCAAAAGGACATCTTAATGCAAAATAATATGTAAATGGATTATCATTCCTATATCTTTCATGGAAAGATACTCTGGTGATGTTTTCAAATGCAAAAACAATAGCCTCACCTCTGTCCTTCCTGGGGGGGAGGGAGGGGGCCGGAGGCGGGATGGGGTGGGGAGTTCCTATCTACATCTGAGAGGAGAATTATTGCCTTTCACTGTCAGGTTTGTCCTAGTGCTAGAGATTGATAAATTTGTCATTAAGCTGCTGAGGAGGGCTCAGAGGCCAGGCTCAGGAGCCATCATTAGTGATAACAAACTATTAATTCCTCTAGAAACTTAAAATTAGCCCCCTTGGTTGTGTTTGTTCAATAAATTCCAGACAAAGAAGAGTAACAGCAAAAACATTTTTTGGATGTTGAAGAATTAACTTAGAATCTTCCTCTTCTTGACCTTGTGACATTGAGAGCCTTAGGAGATAGGAAGAAAATAGAGATTTTTATATTAGATAGTACTCAGATGGAGCACACTTAGAATCAGTTTACTGAATCTCCAGAAGATGGAATTATTGTCACTAGTAGCAGCTCCATTTGTTTTTATTACCCAGTGTAGCAGCTGCCAGTGTTGAGACATCCTTAAAAACAAACACCAAAAAATTGTACTATGTTAACTCTGCTGTGAAGTTTGCTGAACAGAAACTGGGTTCTCTCCTCTGCTGGGTACACTGTGCTCTTCCGAGATAAACCCCTATAAGGGGTTTTCAAGTTTCTGCTGAGGATGCCGAGCTGTGTCACATGTTGTAATCACTAGAGAAAGTTACAATCACTTTAACAGAGGTTAAAACAAACAAAGGAACCAATAACCCCGCTCTGAATGTCTGCAGAGGAAGGACATCCTCTTTTTGACTAAGGATGGGAGAGCACTTCTTAGTCACAGCTTAGTGAGGGGAGCACTCCTCACGCCCTGTGAGGAGCCAGGGGAACTCTGGGTAAGCCTCTGGCACCTGTCAACTTCCCTAACAAGGTTTCATCTTGTTGGAATGATTGGGTAGGATTCGGCTTTAGGGGAAGAAGTGGGAGATGCATTTTGAAGAGAGGGAGGTTCAGATGGGGGTTGATTTTATGAGGATTCTCATTTCTCATTTCGTTAGGCGACAGGCCGCTTGAGGAGAGGCAGAAAGAAAAGCAAGAAGGGGAGGTTGAGGTCACTCTGTGGCAAGCTTTAAAGGTCAGCCTTGACTGAGGAGTTGGGAGTTCTTTCAGCTGCATGTAATCAGCCCCCTTTTCAGAATAGCTGACGACTCCGTCATAGACCCCTGGGTCCTCTGAACTGGGACTGGGGTGATGGAATAGTGCTGTGGGGAAAAGAGGGAGCTCTGGCTTAGGAGGCAGCGTGGTTTCATACGTTGGACCCAAGGCTTAGTAGTTATGTGACCTTGGGCAAGTTACTAAACCTTTCTGTGTTTCACTGGTGGTATGAGGATTAAATGTGGTAAACCACGTAAAGCACACAAGAGCATTGCAAATAATCAGAAAAAAAAAAAAAAGTTTGGTTGCTATTGAACCTCTTATGCCATCTTAGACAGTCTCCTCCCCTTTCTGTCCCATTAGGAGCTTAGCTCTGACTCTTTGTGACCCCATGGACTGTAGATCGCCAGGCTCCTCTGTCCGTGGGATTCTCCAGGCACGGACACTGGAGTGGGTTGCCATGCCCTCCTCTAGGGGATCTGCCCAACCCAGGGATCGAACCCAGGTCTCCCACATTGCAGGTGGATTCTTTACCATTGGGCCACCAGGGAGGCCCGTGAATGAATCCAGAGATAGACAAAGTGCAGTGAAGAGATGAAGAGATGAGCAACAGAGGTAAGATGTAGGGAAGAAGAAAGCATGGCCTTTTGCGTGAAATAGGAGTAATTACCTGTAGGTTTATTTCCTATAGTGAAGTCTGACTTCCTCGAACAAAGGTTCTGGCCCATCTCTTTCCCGTATTCAGAAAAGAGAAGGAAAGAAACAGTCTCAGGCTCTAGCTGCTTAGGTAGGCTTTGAGCCTGAGCTTCAGTGTCCCCATAAGTCCTACTTGGTCCGTTTTCAGCCCCAGGCAGTCAAAAAAACACTTTGTGGGATAAGGTTCAGCTAATTTTCTTCTCCGGTGGCTCAGCGGTAAAGAATTCACCTACAATGCAGGAGACACATGTTTGATCCTTTGGTCGGAAAGATCTCTTGGAGTTGGAAATGGCTACCCAGTCCAGTATTCTTGCCTGGGAAATCTTATGGTCAGAGGAACCTGGTGGGCTACAGTCCATGGGGTCACAAAGAGTCACAACAGCAACAAGCTCTGTCAGTAGGTCTTCAGACCCTAGTATTTTCAGAACTAACATTTGTATTGTCTATCAACTTGGACAGTTGGAAACTGTGGTTGTTTACAGTTTCTGAGACCCATGAACCAGAATTGCAAGTCCTAAAGATACAATGTGTAGAAGCCAGGCTCTGACAAGAGCAGGGAATGCCTGCCCAGTGTCTGCAGCTGATAGTCCTGAAGTGATGAATCTCTGTGCTTATAAAGAATAGGTTTTTAGGGAGACAGTTTAGTGAAAGTTGACTTGGTGACTGCCTTGACTTCTGAAAGAAATGTAAATCTAGAGAAAACCACAAGTCTGTATAAATACTTCTGTGGTTGCAATTCTGAGGATTGTGGAGGCTCTCAGCCTGTTTCCAGGTATTTGGTTTTTTTAATATCCCAGGAAAGAGACTCAGCTTGGAAGACACTTAGCTGCCTGTGAAGAGCCAAGGGAACTCTGGGTAAGCCTTTGGCACTTGTCAACTTACCTAACAGGGAACCTTTGGCCTGGCATCTTATTGGCAGAGAAGCTACTGTCATTGGCCACATTTGGAGATGGGGTGGGCTTTCTAGGGCCCCCTAATAATCATGCATGGAGTACTCAGGGAACCTCATGTGAATGGCTGAGAAGAGATAAGCTCTCTAGGACATGAACAGGCCAGCCTGCAGAGGGCAAGTGTAAATGACAGAGCCAACCACTAGTAGTGGGGTTGGCTCTAGTGGGAATTAGTATTTCAGTTTGTGCTTGCACTTGGTACACAAATGGACAGTCCTGCTGGGGAAAATTCATTCTCTTCTCTCTCGAGAGGTGACTTAAAGAAGTACTGAAGAGTTGCATTCTCAGAGGCTGCATTGCTCCACAGGAGAGTTAGTTATTAGAGCTTTTTGCAAAAATATATTTACTTAATTTTTCTTTAGCACAGACTTTTTTTTTTTTTTAATAGTGAGCCAACTTGTTTTTTGATTTTGAAAGTTGTTGCCAACACACAGGATTGTTGAGTAAAGATGTTTCCTTGGTTTCCTAGGAGAGGGATTGAGCAGGGCGGAGCATGACACAGGAGACATCCAGGCTTCTCAATTTTGGGGTGTTATTATTTTTGAGGAACTCTAGTATCTGCTCTGTTAATCTTTGAATGTAGGTCAGGAGGGAATAAGAGGAAGTGAGAAGGAAAAAAGCAACTTTGTATTTTTGAATATGGCAGAACGGTATCCAATGATCACCAGCATGACTAGCACAGTTTATGGTTGCGTTTAATTATGGCGTTTGAGACGGCTGAGCTTTTTCAACAGTATTTATTATAAATAAAAAAATAATAGTATCCTGTATTTACCTAGTGCTGTTCTACTGCTTTACAATATCCTATATGTGAATTTTAACTCCTCTATACTTAACAATACTGTGAGGATAGGTATAATTTTGTCTCTCTTTTATGATGGAAGAAATTGAGACTCAGAAACATGCTCGAGATGACATGCTAGGAAGGCACTAGAACAGAGCTGGGTTCAAAATCCTGGCAGCCTGCTTTCCAGAGTTTGTTCTCTTAATGGCTGCCCTGTGTCCACTGTCCACAGCGAGTTAGAGGCAGGAATGGTGATTGTTCTTTAGTTCCTTGCACGTTGGATTTGCCCAGTTTACTTTGAAAGTACCCATCCCACTTCTCCAAGACAATAAAGTACCTTATTTAACACTAGAAAATCTTCATGCGTATATCATCTGCACTTCTCTAAGAAGTACTTTTTACAGACCTTTGTGAAAAATTCCTTGCAATAGTAGTTCTTGGCATTGGGAGGCTTTTGGTTGCATAATGGGCTGACATTTCTTGGCTTTCATGATTAACTTTAGCTGAAGTGAGACCAATCATGTCCGACTCTTTGCAACCCCATGGACTGTAGCCCACCAGGCTCCTCTGTCCATGGGATTCTCCAGGCAAGAATACTGGAGTGGGTTGCCATTTTCTTCTCCAGGGGATCTTCCTGACCCAGGGATCGAACCCAGGTCTCCCACATTGCTTTAGCCTCTGAGCCACCAGGGAAGCCCTGTGCTTCTGATACATGTTAAATGTGAAAAGTCCCCAGATGGCAGACGAGGACGATTCATGTTGACTTCAGTGGGTATGTGAACCCTGATTTGGAGTTCCCTTGGTGTGGTAAAGTCTCCATAATTCTTAAAGTAGGTGGACATGTTTTGTGTGTGTTGCCTGTGGCTCCATGAAGCCTACAAACTAACACAACATGCTAACATGCTCAATTATGAAATCACCCAAATTTTACCAACAAAAATAGCATTCTCCTGAGAGGATATCTGGAAAAATAAATTAAGAGTGCAAAGAAGGAAGTAAAGGTCACGTCTACTACTGCTCCAGAGCCAGCCACTGTTGAAATTTACTTTCCCTCTATTTTTTTTTTTTTTTTCCTTACACACACTTGCCTAGACATGCTCTCTTACAGCAATTGTGCGGGTCATTAATGTGTCGTTATTCTCTGAGTTAGAATTTAACCAAGGTGTGGAACACAGGGTATTTTGCACATGCATTTTTTGCTGGAGAAACCACAGCTATGTAAGTATTTATAGTGTTTCTTAGCGATCTCATGCATCATTTCCTCCCTTACTTCCTCGGTGTCACTGGCAATGTTCCTACTGGCCTGTCTGCTCTCCACTCGTGACATCTGAGTCATCGCTGACATCGCTGTCCCCAGGCTTCCTCATGGAGCCTGTTACTGAGCTTGGTTATTTTTCTTCTCCTTGAAGTTTCTCAGATCTGTACTTTTTCAACTGCTGCCCCCCCATCAGCCATCTCCTGCAGTCCAGTGTCTGTTTCTGGACCTTGAGCTGCTTCTGTGTTCAATCCACACTTTAAAAAGAAATTTTCTCTTAAGTGTTTCCCCCGAATCCTAACCTTAGCAGGACTCCCCCCATGACGATGCCACCTCTCTATTACTTCCTGGCTGTCTCTGCCGTGGTTTCAGATCCTCCATGCATCCTTTCACCTCATCCACTTTGCCTGGCACCTCATGCCAGGCAAAGACACACCTTGGTCCTTCTTATTGCCTTGTTCAAAGTAAACTGGACTGGCCCTAGTGAAAATTGTGAAGTAAGCAAAGTCTTTTCCATTTCCATCCTCTGTCCTCCACTATATTTTTTTAACCACAAGGGTTCTTCTTTCCTCCTGTTTGTCATTTGGAGTTCTTGCTCTATAATTCACACTTCCAGTCAGATGTGAAAGGATCACATATTGTTTTATGTGATCAAATGTCTTTTAGTGAAATAAAGTTAGTGCAAGTAGATATAGTTTCTATTTTTTAAAAATTGCTCTTAGTTGGCTTATAAAAAGTTGCAACTCTGTATTGATACTCTCCACCCCAAATTAAAAAAAAATTTTTTCCCCTAATATGTAAGTCTGGGAATAACTACTTAAAGCTGTAGCAGTGAAAAAGAGAAAAAGTAGCAGGAGGAGGAGAGATAAAGAATAGGACAGCCAGTAAGAGATAGTAATATTAGCAAGCTGTGTCCTTTGATAAGAGTGCATTATTATGAGTATGTTTTTCTTTGATAAAAATGTGTGCTAATTTAGGGAAAATACTTTCTATTTGTGTTTTATTGTGTAGTCCCTTCTTCTTAGCTACAGATGAGAAGAATATTAACCGTAATATTCTATGGTATTGTATCCATCTTAGAATAATGAACATGAAAGCATTGAGCCTGTTATTTTCTTTATCCTTGAATCTCAACATCTAGTTAGTGCCTGGCATGCTGTGCATAGTCAACAAATGATTGCTGATTATATGACAGTGTTTAGGAACAGGATGGTCTTTTTTATATTTCCAGGGTTTTAGTTTATTTTTACCCAACAGAATGAAGAATTTGATTCTGTAACACCAGCATCAGAAATCCATGTTTCAACAACTATAGAAAATGGCATCCAGTGGTTCACAAGGATATCTCATTGGCAACCCATGTTGGTGACAGCAGGGAGTAGATTCCTCTCGGGCTGATACTTGGCTTTAAAGACCTCTTCTTTTGCTTTGGGGACTGAGCTAAAAAGAGAGCTAGCCTGAGACCACATGAAATGTGCTTCTGTGGTCATGTCAGTGTGCTGGCCTGGCAAAGAGAGCTTGCATGGGTGGTTTTATATTCCAAGATGTGTGTTAGTCGCTCATTCATGCCCAACTCATTGCGACCCCATGGACTGTAGCCCACCAAGCTCCTCTGTCCATTTGATTTCCCAGGCAAGAATAGTGGAGTTGGGTTGCCGTTTGCTTCTCCAGGGTATGTTCCCAACCTACGGATCAAACCCGGTCTCCTGCGTTGCAGGCAGATTCTTTACCATCTGAGCCACAAGGGAGGCCCTTATATTCTAAGGTGGAGCTCTCTCTTCTGTGTCCTAGTGTGCCGTCACACTCACAGACACTAATCTCATCCTCTTCTGGCTTCAGCCAACATTGGGCTTGTAGAGAGACTAGAGACCTCTTCAAGAAAATTAGAGATACCAAGGGAACATTTCATGCCAAGATGGGCACAAGAAAGGACAGAAATGGTATGGACCTAACAGAAGCAGAAGACATTAAGAAGAGGTGGCAAGACTACAAAGAAGAACTATACAAAAAAGATCTTCATGACCCAGATAACCATGATGGTGTGATCACTCACCTAGAGCCAGACATCCAGGAATACAAAGTCAAGTGGGCCTTAGAAAGCATCAGTATGAACAAAGCTAGTGGAGGTGATGGAATTCCAGTTGAGCTATTTCAAATCCTGAAAGATGGTGCTGTGCAAGTGCTACACTCAGTAGGCCAGCAAATTTGGAAAACTCAGCAGTGGCCATGGGACTGGAAAAGGTCAGTTTTCATTCCAGTTTCAAAGAAAGGCCATGCCAAAGAATGTTCAAACTACCGCACAATTGCACTCATCTCACACTCTAGCAAAGTAATGCTGAAATATCTCCAAGCCAGGCTTCAACAGTACATGAACCATGAACTTCCAGATATTCAAGCTGGATTTACAAAAGGCAGAGGAACCAGAGATCAAATTGCCAACATCTGCTGAATCATCGAAAAAGCAAGAGAGTTCCAGAGAAACATCTACTTCTGCTTTATTGACTACGCCAAAGCCTTTGACTGTGTCGATCACTACAAGCTATGGAAAATTCCTAAAGAAATGGGAATACCAGACCACCTTACCTGCCTCCTGAGAAATCCGTATGTAGGTCAAGAAGCAACAGTTAGAACTGGACATGGAACAACAGACTGGTTCCAAGTTGGGAAAGGAGTACATTGAGGCTGTATATTGTCACCCTGCTTATTTAACTTATATGCAGAGTACATCATGTGAAATGCTGGACTGCATGAAGCACAAGCTGGAATCAAGATTGCTGGGAGAAATATCAATAACCTCAGATAGGCAGATGACACCACCCTTATGGCAGAAAGCAAAGAAGAACTAAAGAGCCTCTTGGTGAAAGTGAAAGAGTGAAAAAGTTGGCTTAAAACTCAACATTCAAAAAACTAAGACCATGGCATCTGGTCCCATCACTTCATGGCAAATAGTCGGGGGAACAATGGAAACAGTGAGAGACTTTATTTTTTTGGGCTCCAAAATCACTGCAGATGGTGACTGCAGCCATGAAATTAAAAGATGCTTGCTCCTTGTAAGAAAGTTATGACCAATCTAGATAGCATATTTAAAAACAGAGACATTACTTTGCCAACAGAAGTCCATCTAGTCATAGCTATGGTTTTTCCTGTGGTCATGTGTGGATGTGAGAGTTGGACTATTAAGAAAGCTGAGCGCAGAAGAATTGATGCTTTTGAACTGTGGTGTTGGAGAAGACTCTTGAGAGTCCCTTGGATTGCAGGGAGATCCAACCAGTCCATCCTAAAGGAAATCAGTCCTGAATATTCATTGGAAGGACTGATGCTGAAACTGAAAACTCCAATACTTTGGCCACCTGATGCGAAGAACTGACTCATTGGAAAGTATCCTGATGCTGGGAAAGATTGAAGCAGGAGGAGAAGGGGATGACAGAGGATGAGATGGTTGGATGGCATTACCGACTCAATGGACATGAGTTTGAGTAGGCTCCCCGAGACGGCCAGGGAAGCCTGGCGTGCTGCAGTCTGTGGGGTCACAGAGTCAGATACGACTGAGTGACTGAACTGAACTGAGGGAGAGGGGTGATAGGACTTTTGTTCAGAAAGTATGATAGGGCTGAGGCAGTGTCTGCTTTCAAATACCAAATCTTTAAAATAGTCTATGATTGTATAATTATGATGCATTCTGTTGGTGCAGTTGTTGGATTTTGCATTGAGTAGGTTAAAATCATTTCTACAGGCGAATACAGGTTTTTCACCAAAGTGGAAGGAGATTGAATGGTAAGACAGTGGAGAAGAAACAATAGGTGTATCATGTAGCTGTCTGGAATATTTGCTACCAAAGGCAAGCCATGAATGAGGAAGAGGAGATAATAGACTGCCTTCCTGTGGGCTTGCTTACCACGCTCTTGGAAAACTGAAGGTGAAATTCGGTGTTTTGTGTTTTTGGATTGTGCCACAGAGCTTGTCCTGCATCAGACAGCCTTTGACTAATATCCTGTAGATTTTAGTTTTTCATTCGTTTGACATTTGCCTTCATGTTGTATTTTAAGCCAATGCAATAATGAAATGAATTGTTTCATTATATATATATATATTTATTATATATTTTAAACTAATTTTATTTATATTTGGCTATGCTAAATCTTCATTGGTTTGTGGGCTTTTCTCTAGTTGGGTCGAGTGGGGGCCACTCGGTGGTTGTCGTGTGTGGGGCTTCTCGTTGTGGCGGCTTCTCATTGCAGAGCGTGAGCTCTAGGGGAAGAGGGCTTCAGTCATTACAGCACATGGGCTCTGTAATTGTGGCCCCCAGGTTCTAGAGCACAGGGTCAATAGTTGTGGTGTACAGGCTTAGTTGCTCTGTGGCATGTGGGATGTTCTTGAATCAGGGATCAAACCCGTGTCTCCTACATTGGCAGGGGGATACTTTACCACTGAGCTGCCGGGTTAATCCTGAATTGTTTTATTTATTCTGTTTATAAAAGCAAACAATGTTAATAGCTCAAATAAAATGGAAATATATTTGTAATGGCATCATAGCTTATGAGGTGCTATTTTCATTCTTCTTCGAGAGGCTGAGGATTGTATTTATACACTAGTTTCAGGTCTGGAGTGAGAAGAAAGTAGATGGAGCTTGTATATAAGCAGTTGTTGGTTTATTTAAGTTTCCTACATTAGGATGTTTTCATTTTTAGAGGATACCCCTATATATTAACAGTATTAAGAAATACATCTGAAGAAAACAACCCAAACAAAATGAAACAGAAAATACATTAAAAAAAAATACTTCCGAGTAAGAATTTCAGCTAAGGATCACTGCTTAGTGGATTATGGGAAAGTAGACATTCTTCGTATCAGGGTCACTAGAGGTTGAGACAAGTCAGGATTTTGATTCTACTCAACTAGCTTGGTCCGGAAGGCAGTGACTTGGCTGAGCCTCAGTTATAGCAATTGCTGAAGCTTAGAAGGCAGAATGGCTCCTCAGCGATTTGACTGGAAATTTTCAGCTTCTCTCTACCATCCTTCTTATCCAGGCAGTTTTGGTCTTAGATTTCTTAGCATCTCTGATCAAGACTTACTTTTGTAACTAGGGAAAAATGAGCGAGTAGAGTGACCCCAGGGCTTCCCTGCTGGCCCAGTGGTAAAGAATCTGCCTGCCAAGCAGGAGACACGGGTTCATTCTCAGATTGGGAAGATCCCCTGGAGGAGGAAAGGGCAACCCCCTGCAGTGTTCTTGCCTGGGAAATCCTGTGGACAGAGGAGTCTGGCAGGCTACAGTCCATGGGGTCACAAAGAGTCAAACACAACGGAATGACTGAGTGTGCATGTGCTCACACACGCAGTGACCCCAGGGTACATGTCATGTCACCTTCCCGTTCTAGCGATCAGAGAGGTTCCAGCTCCAGAGTTCCACCAGACCAGGCTTTAGCTTTGCCCAGGTTTGCCCCTGGTCCTGAAGACTCCTGAGAACTGGTACCATGTTGGCCTGGCTTACTGAACTTTTTTGAGCTCTTTCTTTGCAGATTCAGTATGTGGAGAAGTCAAGTCAGGGTTCCAAAATGGGTGAGTGAAAATCACAGGAGTTGTTTCGTAAGGGTATTTGAGGTTATAGCTGAGGAGGCAGAAGAGAGGGAAAAAGCTGATATTACTTTCAATCTGCGTGGTGCTTTCTCATCTCATCTCATTAAATTCTCACCATAAACATAAATGTAGCTGAGGAGTAAAGCACCTTGCACTTAGGAGTCTGTACAGAAGCAGGTCACTTTGTCAGACAGCCATGTTGGGAACAGCTCTGTCAATGCTCTGGTTTAGTCAAGTTTTTCCTGTTGTGCGTTGCTCCTCTTAAGGTTTCTTGGTAGGTGATGGCTTTGGTGATGGCTTCCAGAGGTTTACGTCTTAATCGCTGGAATCTGTGAATCTTAATATGTGAATCCCATTTAGAAAAAGGGTCTTTGGAGATGCAGTTGAGTGAAGGATCTTGGAATGGGAGTTTATCCCAGATTATTCAGCTGGGCCCCATATGCAATCATAATGGTCCTTATGAAAGAGGAAGATCACACACTCCCACACACACCCGCACACCCAGGTGAAAATGGAGGCAGAGATTGGAGTCAGTGAGAGGTCAGGTCACGAGCAAAAGAAGCTGTCCCAAGCTGGAAGAGCAGGGAATGGATCCCCCAGAGGCTCTGGTGAGAGTTTGTCTCCATTGACACCTTGACCCCAGCAATCCTGATTTTGAGTGTCTAGTCTGCAAAATTATGAGAGAGTAAATTGCTGTTACTTTAAGCCACCAAGTTTGTAGCAATTAGCAACCACGTGAAAGAGAAGAAATACAAGTGGAAAGCAACTCGATCAGGACTATACTGTCAGATTTAATTTTTAGAAAGAATCCCCTTTTATTACTTATGTATAATATCCACTTTGAAAGCAAACCTGGTCTAGTTGGTTTTAATCCTCATCATCAGATTAACTTTGCAAAAGCAGTGCTCTGATTGTGTCATGTTTGCTTGTCCGTATTCCCAACGTGACTATCAATTTGGAATTCTGTTTGGCTTGTTTATAATTGTTTCCACATTGCTTGGCACATAGTAGGTTCTTAGTAAATATTTTCCAGATGAGTACATGCTTAAGTGTGGCTATCTTTCTAATTAGCGCTTCAGTCTTCTTTTCCAGCTATATCCGCCGCTCCCCTGCCCCTCCTGCCTTCTCTCTTTCATATTATCTCTGTTTGTGTATGTATGTGTATTCTTGTTAGGCAGAAAAAAAAAAAACACCCAAAGTTGGGGAGATACAAATGATGAATAGCAACTATAGTTTCCCTTTTGAATAATAACTGTCCAAATGACAGATGGCATTGGAATAGACTGTATAATATTAATTGAAACGTTTTGTTACATCTTTAGGAAAGAGAGGCAAATTGGGACAAATCAAGTTATATTAAGGATTTATTTTTAAAATGTACTTCATGTTTTTAGGATCAGTGTAGATAAAACCCTAATGAATCCTATGCCTGTAGCATTCTTTAGAAGCAGTGAATATTCAAAACATTGTCAGTGAGGCACTGCTCTTTTAAAGATAGGATGGTTTTAAAACATTGAAACAAAAAGTTTGTAGTAAAGCAATTATATCAAGCTAAAATTAAAATTCACTTGGTGAATTCTGAAACATTGCCCATTATCTGAAAGTAGTTTTCTGCTTGTAAATTGTTGAATTTCATACTCAGGACAACATCCTAAGATAATCAAGTGAACTAGATGATTGATTTTGTTTCCTCAGCTTTTATTACAAAAAAAGTTAAGTACTTAGGACTGTTTTAAAATGGATAATAGATACACATAAATCTTACGTCTGGATTCAAAGTTTTAATTTAAAAAAAGTTTAAAATTCCAAAGGTCAGATTATACACCAGACTAATTAAATCTCAATTCCTGGATGGGTCTTAGGCATCAGTGTTGTTTTTTTTTTTTTTAAGTTCCCAGGTGATTCCAGTGTGCAGACAAGTTTGAAAAACCACTGTAATATACTATTATTACACCAAAGATAATTATAGTCTAGTATATGATCCATACTAAGGTTTTCACAGTTTCCCTGGCTACCTTTTATATCTGCTTTTGTTTCTAAACTATGTATTTATTTGGTTGTAATGTCTCTGCAAGGACAGGGATTTATGCCTGTCTGCTCACTGTATCCCCAGTGTCTAGGAGAGAGGCTGGGCCGAGTAGGTCATTGAGAAATATTTGTAGGTTGCATGAACTTAATCCATGGCTCCTGCGCTTGGTGGGGCCAGGTGTGTTGGATATGTCTTTATCTGTATGGTTTTACTTGAGCAAAAATGTGTCACCCTGGATTTAGGAAAAGATGAATGGAGAACTACACCTTCCTCATCAATGGTACATTTAGGTTCAAATATGCGCAGAGAGGAGAAGGTAATGGCACCCCACTCCAGTACTCTTGCCTGGAAAATCCCATGGACGGAGGAGCCTGGTGGGCTGCAGTCCGTGGGGTCGCTAAGAGTCGGACACGACTGAGCAACTTCCCTTTCACTTTTCACTTTCATGCATTGGAGAAGGAAATGGCAACCCACTCCAGTGTTCTTGCTGGAGAATCCCAGGGATGGGGGAGCCTGGTGGGCTGCCGTCTATGGGGTCGCACAGGGTCGGACATGACTAAAGCGACTTAGCAGCTTCAGCAGCAACATGTGCAGAGATGTAAAGTAAAATTTCATTATGTGATTTGTGTACACGTTGCTCAGAGACCAGAGGGGTTTACCTGTCTGGGTCCCTGGGCTTCAGTGGGACACAGTTTGAAAAAACCCCAGTTTGAAGGTGGCCCTCAGGGTGAGTTCATACTCATATAGGCACATAATCACCTTTTTTTTTGTACCAATGGGTTTAATTATACTTTGTGAAAGCCTGAAGCAAGCACAGTAAAGAAAACATGGATGGCACTCAATACATAAGTTTCATTTATTTATTAATTTTCAATTTTTTCTCAGAAAAAACTTTAATATTTCACCATGAAAAATCACGTTTTCTAGATTTTTTTGGTGTGTGTGTGTGTGTTAGTTGCTCAGTCATGACCAACTCTTTGTGACTCCGTGAACTGTGTAGCCCACCAGTCTCCTCTGGCCATGGAATTCTCTAGGCAAGAATACTGGAGTGGGTTGCCATTCCTTCCTCCAGGGGATTTTCCTGACCTAGGGATTGAACCTGAGTCTCATGCATTGCAGGCAGATTCTAGGAGTTCATTTCTTGCTGAATATTAAAAAAAATTGTGATTGTATGCCTAATTGTGTCAAAAGTTTTTTCTACAATATATACAATGGAATATTACTCAGCTGTAAAAAAAAAAGAATCAAATTGTGCCATTTGCATAAGTTATATTTTTGACGTTTCAGCTATTCTGTCTTGCATCCCCCTTTCCTTTCACATATTAAGATTACTTATTGCTTTGATGGTATTAGTATTACTGTGTGGGAAGTTTAAATTCTGGCTGATGGTAAGAATGGTAATATTTGAGAGCCTAGGTTTTTGCAAGAGCAAGGGAATCAGTGGTAAAATTCTGAGAAATATTTTAATCAGTGTTATTTTATGTCTGCCGTTGAATATTCCCCAAGCATCAACATTCAATTTTAGGACAGCTCCAGGAGTTTAACAGATAGCACACCGAAGTCTAATCTAAACGAGAGGTAGAATCTAACTGGCTTGAACATGGTGCCTTATTTCTTTCAGAGCCAGAATTCTGTTTTCATGCTTCATGAAAGTAAGAGTTCTCAAGCTGCTTAAAGCTAGCTACTCATAATCATCAAGTATGGTCTTTATGAACAACAGCAGCAAAAGTCTGTGAAGACTATATATCAACAGTAGTAATTTTTGATTTAAATTTGACCTTTGGTGCTAGGTCCCTGACACTAATTTGCAGTTTTAGATCAGGCCTGTGATTTGCTTTCTTTCTTTCTTTCTTTTTTTTTTTTTGTGATTTGCTTTCTTAGGTTCAACGATATAAAAATTCATGGTGTTATCCCCAAATATCCTTTTTTCCTCTTTTTGTTTTTTAAATGTATAAGCAGCTCTTCATTTTTTTTTTTTCCAGATTAAATCACTGATTCGTAGGTCACTGTCAAGGATAATACTTTCCCCTTGTAATCACAGATTTTTGTGGTTAAGGGAATCCAAGTGTCATTTGGTCTGAACTCTTTCTTTTACAGTGTGAGGAGATGGAAGTCAGGGGAGGTAAACCCACAGCTAGCTGGTGATGGACCCAAGAACAGAGTCACTGAGGGTGTTTAGTGGCTGTTGAAGGTTTCTCACATCCCGCTAGTGGTGGGAGGACCAGAGCCTGTAATCCCTGATGAGCTTTGTTAATTGCCTGCCGCAAGACTATTATTGCAGCAATCTAGTGTTGAAGTTCTACAAAGTGTAGTACTTACATATGACTGAGTAGAATGTTTTCATTCCATCTTCATGAACAGGGATGGAAAAGGGATGTTTTTAGCCTGAGTTCTAACTGTAGCCATGCTAAGGACATGGAAGCTCATAAACCATGCGGTGTGCATGGCACTCACACCTTTCTTAGACAGTGAGTGGTTGGTTTTGGAGTGTGGTGGTTCCAGGTAGCTGTGAAGATTCAGTGGTTAGTACCTTTAGCTGTATTTAAAGGATTACTGAGTGATGAAGGTGCTAGTGGTGGAGTTTGACCTGCTGCCCCCTCTGCAGCTCCTGGGGGGCATTTAACCTTTAGGAGTGATCAGAAAACAAAAGCAGCAGTCCTTACCACTTGGAAGAAGACAGTGACTGTGTTTGCCATAGATTTATTGCTTTCCCTTCTAACCCGGAACACTGACCAACTGCATGAGCTGTGAAGAAGCCTGGCCGCACCTGCTCTCCCCGTTCTCTCCTGCTTTTCTCACCCATCTGCAGCCTCTTCTAGAAGACAGCCAGACAAGAATCAGGGTCAAGCACTTGATGTGCTAGGTCAAGAGCCTGAACCCAGTGACTCTAAGCAGGCTTTTTTCGGTGCATCGGCTTTACACTTTCTGCAGAAATAAGAGCTGGCATTTAAAACGATCCCTGGCCACGTATTAGTCAGTTCTTCCACAGGACACAGTTGTGCCTTCAGTTGTCAGAGTGGGGTGGAGTAGGGCGGGGTGAAGTGGCTCTTGGTTGAAGTTGGAGTGGGTGTTGGTCTGGAATTGAGGGCTCTTTGATTGGCAGCTCAGGTAGGCAAGGGACAGAGGGAGGAGAATTGATGACACACCTCGTCCAAGGAGCAAGGGGTGGGGAAGAGCAATTAAGCCTCTATTTCTTTTCTTTCTGAAATAACCTTCTCATATCTCTTATGGCTGGGAACCAAGGCTATTTGCTTGGTCATAGATTCATTCCTGAGAAGTAGGGCAGAAGGCAGGTGACTATGCTGTAAGAGATGCTCCAGAGAGAAATACCAATCTTTTTAGATGTCTGTGTAAATACTTACATGGATTTTCTAGATCATAGCACCAGATTGTGAAAGTCCCTCAGTCATGTCCGAGTCTTTACGACCCCATGGAATTCTCCAGGCCAGAATACTGGAGTGGGTAGCTGTTCCCTTCTCCTGGGGATCTTCCCAACCCAGGGATCGAACCCAGGTCTCCCGCATTGCGGGCGAATTCTTTACCAGCTGAGCCACAAGGGAAGCCCAAGCACCAGATACGGGAATGCCAAATCTCATACTATGAATAGTATTCTCATAGTATCAATAGATATGGAAAGTGAGTTCCAGCGGAATGTATCTGGTTAGTGTTGAACTGAACTAACCTTCATTTTGTCACTCAGCCTCTTATCAAGAGGCAGTAAAGTGAAGGCGTTAACCTCCCAATTAAGCCGAAGTTGCCTTGTCCGGCATCCAGATCCAGCTCTCCAACCTATGATGTAACCTTGTCAAGTTACTTAACCACTCTGTCCCTCTGTTTCTCAACTGACAAATCAGTAGATAAAGTTGTTATAAGGAGTAAATGCAAAAGCACCTGTGCAGATGTTTTCAATGAGCTCCTGACTGATGGTGATGGCTCTGAGTACAAGCTACTGGTATCATTGTGATTGTTACTCTTTCTTGGCTGTTTTACTCTCTTACTAGCATTTTGTTAACATTTTAAAAATGAAAAGTAGAAGCAACACCTTATGAAAATAAAACATAAATTATTTATAGATTCAGTTGGCCAAACAATATGTGATAGTGAGCTGATGTTATAAACAGAAGGAATTCATAGTTTGGCTCTTAGTGAAGTCACTCAGTCATGTCTGACTCTTTGTGAGCCCATGGACTGTAGCCTACCAGGTTCCTCCATCCATGGGATTTTCCAGGCAAGAATACTGGAGTGGGTTGCCACTGGCTCTTAGGCAATGTATATATTGTTGTTGTTGTTCATTCACTAAGTCGTGTTCTACTCTTTGCAACCCCACGGACTGCAGCACACCAGGCTCCTCTGTCCTTCACTATCTCCCAGAGTTTGCTCAAATTCTTGTCCATGGTGTTGATGATGCCATCCAACCATCTCATCCCCTGTTGCCCTCTTCTCTTTTTTCCTTCAGTCTCTCCCAGCATCAGGGTCTTTTCCAATGAGTCAGCTATGTGCATCAAGTGGTCAAGTATTAGAGCTTCAGCATCAGTCCTTCCAATGAATATTTAGGGTTGATTTCCTTTAGGATGGACTGGTTTGATCTCCTTGCAGTCCAAGGGACTCTCAAGAGCCCTTTCCAGCACCACAGTTCAAAACCATCAATTCTTTGGCATTAAGCCTTCTTTATGGTCCAACTCTTACATCCATACATGACCACTGGAAAAACCATGGCTTTAGCTATACAGACCTTTCTTGGCAAAGTGACGTCTTTGCTTTTTAATACTCTGTCTAGGTTTATCATAGCCTTCCCTCCAAGGAGCAGGTGTCTTTTAATTTCATGGCTGAGTCACTGCCTGCAGTGATTTTGGAGCCCAAGAAAATAAAATCTGTCACTGCTTCCACTTTTTCCCCTCCACTTTCCATGATGTGATGGGACTGGATGCCATGATCTTAGTTTTCTGAATGTTGAGTTTCAAGCCAACTTTTTCATTCTCCTCTTTCACCCTCATCAAGAGGCTCTTTAGTTCCTCTTCACTTTCTGCCCTAAGGGTCGTATCGTCTGCATATCTGAGGTTGTTGCTGTTTCTCTAGACGATCTTGATTCCAGCTTGTGCTTCATCCAGCCCAGCATTTCACATGATGTACTCTGCTTCTAAGTTAAATAAACAGGATAAATACATATGTTTAAGGAAGCATATTTTCTTCATTTAGTCATGTTATAGAAAGATGTCAATATATTTTGTGTAATTTCCTAGGATCATAAATAGTAAAAACTTAAAACAGATACTGTGTTTGCATTCTTTACTCCCTGATTCACAGGGAAGAAAGTAGGCCAGAGATAGAAGTGCCATCTTCAAGATTAGATAGTTAGTTATGTAGGCAGACAGGCAGTCTGCCCCCTCTCTTTTAAGTTACAGACATGTGTTACAGATCCTCTTGTGTGCCAGCTGCCTAGCTAACATCTTACACTTTTTTCCTTCAGTGTTGAATGGTTGTATTAATGAGAATTTTACTGAACAATTTTCATGGAGATAAAAATAGCTAATTGAAATTTTTAGACAGTTTATAAAATACTTAAGGTGTATCTCCTTAATGATGAAGGCAAGATTAAAAGCTTGAGGCAGAGTTGGGAACTAGCTAAAAACAGATTGGTGACTAACAGCTTTCTCAAAGAGGAAGCTGTGTGTGTGTGTAAGTTACTCTATGGGTCTAGAGATTAAGAAAATGAAATATGAGCCAGTATTTTTGAAACCTTTCCCTATTTTGTCATTCAGTTGAGTGGCTTTGGGAGAATATCCACTTTTCTTTTCCACATTTTGATTGTGTTTAAAATAGAGCATAAAATAACTTCAAAGGAGAGAGTTTCTTCAAAGGATAGAAACATCAGCTTTTCAAGGCTGGTGAAACACATTCAGGATAGTAATGTGTACCTGCGGGTGTGAAAGGAGTTGGTCTTTTGAATATTGACTTTGGTCTCTTCAGATACCATTAAAAAGAGAAATAACATTAAAGAGTCAACTGATGGTATATTAATGTAAAAGAAGCCAGTAGTAAAAATAAGTTTATGAAAAGAATAGAAATAATGTAATCTGATGATTTAATACATTAGTCACCTCACAGTGGATTCACCTCCTAAATGATTGAGGACTGAGAAATTGCAAGAGGACAGCATGTGCTTAAAGGGTGTGTGAATCATTGCTGACTAATTAACAATAGTTGAGGCATGGAAGGCACTGCTCAGAAGTTTAGGAAATGATTTCAGACTAAATATTGTAATTTTACTTTGTCCTTTTATATAGTCATAAAATAAAAACGAAAACCACTTGTGAAGTAAACCTGGCTTGAAACGGAAATAGGCTATAAAAGTTAAAAAGCTTTATTTGAGATGATTATTTTGTGGCCCCATTTAGGAATTTTTGGCAAGCTTGTGTTGCCTAGAAAGCAAACTGGAGATGGTTATTAACTGAAATAAACCTGAAATGAACAAGCAAAATAGGAACTGAATATTTGCATTAAATTTCCATTTAGTGTGAAAATACATTGCAAATAAAACATTTCTATTTTTACATACTGAATGAATGACAATATGAAGGAATGTAGAATTATCCTAATGAAAACACAAAAGTGTGTTTTTTAAGAGGAGGTTTTTTCTTTTTTTCTTTTCTCTCTCTCTCTTTTTTTTTTTTTAACTGATATTTTGGAAACATCTGTAAATATTAGCAAATTAACTGACAGGGCAGGAAGGAGGAGACCTGAGTTGTAGCCTTGTTTGTGACCAGTTATATGCCCAGAGACTATTTCTTTGCTTCTCTGAATCTCAGTTTCTTCATGTATAAAGTAAAATGATTTGGCTAGGTCATCTAAAAATTACTTTCATTTCTGTTTAATAATTTGAGAATTCAGAGATCAATATGGGCCAGGAGCTTGAAAGCTTTGTTGAGGATTTTAACAGGAGCCAGATTTTGGAGGAAGGATAAAAATTACTTTTTCAAAACGAGGACAGTCTGCTTGGACCTATAGCATGAACAGAGATGTCATTGGAAGGGGGCATCCTCATAATTTATTGCCCAATCATTATAAAAGCAGAATATGTGGGTTGAATCAGGGATTGACTCAGCAGATTTGGAACAGCCATTGAAAGATAACTTCTTAAGTAGCTGGAAGAAACTACGTTGAATAGAATTATATTGTAGCTGATGAATATGAAATAACACAGGTCTGCTTAGATATGAAATTTAACACACCTACACATCTGTGCAGCAAGGATTAAGGAAAAAGCTGACAGTGAGGCATTAAACCAAAATTTAGCAGACTTATGATGGGCAGCGCCAAGGGAGCAGTGTGGGAAGCATTCTGGATGCGGAGAGAATGAGGTGCGGGGAGGGAGGGACTGATATAATGGCTGGTTGGGAACTGGAAGGTCCCAGAGACAGCCAGGATGTTGGTTATGGTTCCAGAAGGGGAACACAATGCGTGTTTCTTGTGATGTGAGTTAATAAGGCTCAGACCATGCTAACGGGACTCGGTGTGCAGTGGGAACAAGTCAGCATACATGATGAGGGAAGAATACAGGAGGTGTGGGATCAGCATGACTCAGGTGTTTCAATTTTAAGGGTGATGATGATTGCAGAGGGCGGGAGTGAAAAATCTGATTTAGGAGTAGGGATGGGGTATGAGTGTGTGGATTATAAGTCTCATTCTGAAGCCAGCTGTGTCGTTGTCAGTAGCCTGCTGGGAGTGTAATCACTTCACCTCTCAGGGCCTCTGTGTTCTCAAAGCCAGAATGAGGGGAGCAGTTGAACTTTGTCAGGACTTCTCAGTGGGGGCAGTATTGCTCTCCAGAGGGCGTTTTGGAAATTCGTGGGAGTGTGTTATGTTGTTTCATTGTTTGCCAGGTAGGTTCCAGTTGTGTCAGACGTCCTGCAGTTTTAGGACAGGCCTGCCAAACAAAGAATTATGTGGTGTCCTTCGTGTCTTTAGAATGACCCAGTGGGCATTCCTGGAGGATGTCATATAAACGTCTCATCTCTGCTTATCTTAACTCAAGCTTTTAATTCCTTCTACCACCTGTCTCTTTGTTCTCTTGTTTTCTGTTTTTCTTATGAGCCATGTTTTCTGATCTTGTTTTTCTCCAAATCTAAAGTCACTCATTAGAAGTAGTAAGTAGAAGGAAGCAGTTGACCACTTCCTTGTGTCTTATAGTGTCCGAGCATTAATCCGCTTATTGAAATGCATAATTTTGAAAATTATTTTCCTTTGTTCCTCAATATTATGATAAAGGTCATAGGCAGACACACGTATCTTAAAATGGTGTAGAGATAAATGATCAGAATTTCACTTCAGGATGGTTAACGGCAGAGATGACAAAGTATTATGTTAAGGGCAAGTCTGTTAAGGTCAAGCACTGCTTCCCTAAATGATTCCCCAGGTTTTTCACTCCTGACATCTCTAAAATACTACAGCTCCACTTGAAGAGGCAGGTTTTCTGTACTGAGAAGTGTTAAAAACTGACAGCATTGGGTTGGGAATCGGTGGAAATCAGCCACTTCTTGTGAGTTCATGAAAGCCTGAGAAGCTGAAATCTGTCTGAGGGAAAGGCCCATGATGGGTCCTTGCCGGGGAGCGTGGGTGCAGGCAGATGGGAGGGTGTGCTGTCCACGCGGTCCACAGAGGAGGGCAGGGGGAATTACCACTGATTTTTTGAAGCTGCATCTGGGTGATCCTCTTTTTGATGGAAAGTAGATGGTAGAAGAGGCTTTTCAAACAATTTAGCTACCCACCCATGTGTCCCTCTCTTCTGGAAACTAATTTTGCTTTTACATCATGACGCAGTGCCATCATCTATCATTTGTGCGAAAGTCCTCTCTCAGAGTACGAGAAAAAAGTGACCCATGATATGTGACCTTTCTTTTTATTTCAATAGTCACACTGTTGCCTCTTCAGCTTCTAATTGGAGAGTAGTTTTATCTTCTACTTGTTAGCTTATCTAATATAGCAAGGTTCATATTGAAAATATGAAAACTGAAGCGATTACAGCCACCTGCCGTATGAAAACGTGTGAATGTCACAATAATAAGACATCCTTTTAAACTAGAATGTAAAATTTGTTAGATGTGGTGGTGTTGGTGTAGTTGCTAAGTCGTGTCTGACTCGTTGAGACCCCGGGGACTGCAGCCTGCCAGGCTCCTCTGTCCACGGAATCCCAGACAAGAACCCTGGAGTGGGCTGCTGTCTCCTTCTCCATTTTTAGGCTTACTTCCTGTTTTGATGTTGTTAAGTTGGTTTTTAGACCAGAAATAGTTTGAACTTGACCTCCAATATTAATGCTCACTATGTTCACACATGAAATTCTGAGGTCATATTTTGGAGTTAAATCAAAGAGGACTTGTCATAAAAACTGTCTTTGTCTCAGTCTAGAAAACGGTGCTTTATTGGAGGCATTATTGCTTGAGCTTCCCTGGTGGCTCAGATGGTGAAGAATCTGCCTGCCAATGCAGGAGAACCGGGTTCTATCCCTGGGTCGGGAAGATCCCTTGGAGGAGGGAATGGAAACCCATTCCAGTATTCTTGCCTGGAAAATTCCATTGGCAGAGGAGCCTGGCAGACTGCAGTTCATGGGGTCGCCAAGAGTCAGACATGACTGAGACGCTTCAGGAGAAAAATTAGACAAGTTTGAAAGATAGAGGTTAAGCCAAGTGAAAATCAAGTTGTTAATGTAACTTCTATTTGGGGTTCATAATGGGGATTGAGACCCTAAAATTTTGATGAGATGTTGAATACGTTTGGCAAGACTTTTTATAATATCTGTTCCCTCTAGAAAAGGTAGTTAATATCAAAAGGCACACATTGAAAAGCCTCATAAATCTCCTATAAAACCAGTGCCTGAAGATAGTTACGTTAACGCTGGGTACATATTATTTTAGCTTTTTTCCCCCTGTTGCTGTTTATAAAATGCCCGTTAAACATAAAGATGAGTGGATGGAGCACTGAATTTCTGGAGAGGGAAGGACTGGGCCCTGCTCTCCAGGAGCCAACAGCTGATGCTGCAGCCCTGTGTGTGAGTGGTTTATTTCTCTGGACTTGAGACATTCACGGTGTTGTTCTTGATGGACTCATAATCCTCCTTTCTTGAGTAACTACTGTGGATGAATAGTATTTGGCCCTTTCTGTAAATTGTTTCCGGTCCTCATAATAGCCCTGCAAGGTAGGTGTTGTTATTTCATTTTACAGATATGGAAAGGTTAGGTGGTTTGGCCAAGGCGCCATGTGCAGTGAGTGGCAGGGTTTAGACTCCAAAGCCTTCCTTTGTCCCTGAAGCTCTGGACTCTCAGGACAGGGATCTCATCAGAAGCAAGGATTGCATCATTTGCTGGTGGGCATTGGGGAGGGTCAGGAGGGCATAAAGTTGGGGAGGACTATGCAGAAGAGGTTCTTGGGGCAGGAAAGGGACCTGGGTAGAGCTGGGCTTGGCAAGTCAGTACTGTTTGCATAGGTTGGGTCCTTGATGACAGAAGTGGGAAATGGACCTGAGGCCTGATGGGGAAAGTAGCTGGGGCCGAGCTCCAAGTGCCTTGAATGCAGACTGAAGGTCCTGGGGACCTGGTGAACCAGGCCACTCTGGTACTGACTGACTTTATGGTTTACAAAGAGATGAAGAGAGCGTTTGGAGATGATGAAACCTGCTGGAGTCACAGAGCATTTTGCATATTTATTGGTGAGTGTTTGGACAAACCGATGGTTGGGAACTAACAGTTAAAGATGACGCTACATTTACATGGCGTGCGTGATCTGCATTGCAGTGATAACCTTCTTCAACAGAAAAGGTGATTCTGAAATAAATGAGCACTGAAAACAGTGGGCTTGACATCATGTCCTGGCTTGGGAAGCATGGTTCTCTCTATTTCTAGGAAGAGACTTTGCATGTGGGAAAATGAATAGAAGCAAGACCAAATAAGCTTGTCACATGATGACAGTTCCATAAGGAAGGAAGGTAGTGACGAGGGAACTTTAAATATATGTGGTATCTGCAAGTTGCAGACTTGCTTGTATACCCAGGGTGTGTTTGAAGCACGTTGGAGAAGAGAGATGGGCACTATTCCGAGCCTCTTTTCTCGTAGTTTGTTTTTACTTCCTTTTGATAGATGTACATGCCCTTCCTTCTTCTTGATGAAAAAGATACCTACAGTGTTCCCTCCTCTGACTTCTCCATTGTTCCAGCATCTCACCACGCTCCTCTCCCTTCTTGTTTCCAACTCTTCCACACACGCGCTTTCCCGACTGCCTGTTAACCTTCCTCCTCTTGGCCGAGAGCCCAGGTAGCATTATCAGCTGCCCCGCTTCGCCGGGAGCCTGCCGGGGCCACTGAGGTTCTTGTCAGATTCTCTTTGCCCTTCACGTGTGTATCGCCTTCTGGCTTGGCAGATTCTGACCAGGGGATGATAGCCTGTAGCATGGACACTTTGGATCTCAGTAAATGTTTCCTGAAGGAGTTCATTACTCCTTGGGAGAAGAGAACTCTTCATGGGAGAACTTCCTCTTTAGGTATCTAATATATATATTATATACCTGATATATATATATATATATATACACATATATATATACACATTTATATATATATATGTCTCTTAGTCATGTCTGACTCTTTGCGACCCCATGGACTGTAGCCCACGAGGCTCATCTGTCCATGGGATTCTTTGGGCAAGAATACCAGAGTGGGTCGCCATTTCCTTCTCCAGATACATATATGTATATACATATATATATATATATATTTCTTTTTCTGTAGATTTGATAGATTCCTGACTCAGTATTGTAAGTTTATAATTATTTTAAATTTACAAGTACTCTGTATAGAAAGCATTTATTAAAGACATATTAAGACTTTTGGCTTATGGGCTGTATAGGAGTTGTAGTTCAAGTCTATCTATCCCTGAGCAGTATTAAGAGATATCACAGTTCTGAAAATGTCAGCATGGTTTTTGACAACATTGAGCAATAGTGCTCTTAAGATGGGGATGTTATTCAAAGGGAGGGGGGAACCTACTTTTTTTTGGGTAAAATTGGGACAGTGTTGGATTCCCCAGTTTTTTAAGTAGGAGGATAGTGTTTCTTTTTTAATCTGAAAATGAGTAAAAATGATTTCATAAAATAATTGATTTGTACATGTTTCAATATTTTGTGCAATTTGTTGACACTGGTAACTGTCCCCATTTTATATGAGAGTTTTTATTTGTTTTTCTTAAGAAAGGAATATTTGTAGATGAATTATATATTTGACCCCCAATATAAAAACTATGCATCATCCCAGCTTTAAAGGAAGAGGTATTAAGCATTGGCATAGAACAGGAAACAGGCTTCTAACAGGAGAGAAAAGGATGGTGCTCCCTGTCAAGAAGGAATTATAACCTCATTTGTGGGTTGAGATATACACACATAAAATGATTAGAGAACCAAGCAGGGTTATTTATAACCATATATGCATTTGTTTTTAATCTCTACCCTGTGTATGCTCCAAAGGATTTCTGTCTGTTTGTATATGAGTGTGTATAGTTAGGGTGTGTAAATCAATCTGTAATGAGGTGCCTTGTAATGAGAATTAGCGGGAGAAGGGAGGAAGCAGGCTTTGGAGTTGGGGAGAAAGTTTCCCAGGGTAGGGAGCCTCCAGGAGGGAATACGCATGAGGAAACTGGTAGATGCCCCAAAGGATATTTGTACAGGCAGCCCTCAAACAACACTGGGTTTGAGTTGGGTCCACTTCACATTTTTTTCAATGGTGGATACTGCCTGGTCTGCAGTTGAACCCGAGGAAACAGAACCATGGATGCGGAGGAAGCACAGATGTGGAGGGCTGACTGTAAGTTAGATGCAGATCTTTGGTTGCACGAGGGTCGGGGCCTCGGCAGCCCTCACCCCTGCTGTAGTGATGGTGGTCTGCAGTAAAGCCCCTGTCCCTCTTTCGGCTGCGGGCGTCTGAGCTCCTGTCTGCTTTGGGAAGCTCCTCACTGTCTGAGCTGTGCTGGGGGACGCAAGGCCTGGTACTGCCAGGCTGGGCGCCGGGAGCTGTGTGGTCTGCTCCCGCGCAGTGTCCCTGGGCCAGCCCGCAGCACTACTGGGGGCGTTACATTTGGCTGTGGCCACTTCGGGAGCCACCCACTGCCTGATGTTTAATGCCATTCTCTTCTGTGTGGTCAGAGCCGGTGTCTTATAACTTGCTACTGGAAGCCCTGATAGAAATACACATGTATCATCGGGCACCATTCTTTGTGCCAGGAGAATTTCAGGTGACATTCGGGTCGCACACAACTCAGGATGGAGATAATGTTGGTCCCCAATTACAGCTGAAACACTTGAGATTCAGAGACGCTAAGTAACTTGACCAGGATCACACGGGCAGTAAGCAGAGAGCTGGAGTGTGATCCAGGCTTTCCTACCCGGAGACTGTGGCCTTAGCATCTGTGCGCTCCCTCTCACCTTCTGAGGAATGCAGGTCATTACCATCAGCTTCCTGTGCAGATGGCTGGATGGCATCACCGACTCAACGGACCTGGGTTGGAGCAAACTTCGGGAGTTAGTGAATGCAGTCCGTGGGGTCACAATGAGTCAGACACAATTTAGCGACTGAACAAAAACAACAATATATTTTGGAGTACTTTGTTATGAAAAGATTTTCCTGAAAGCACAGTTGAGGAAGGGTTTGCCTGTCTTACCTGAGTATCAAAAGTAGAATTTGACAGATATGGGTTGTCATTGCTTAGAATGTTGGTTAGAGGTAAGGTTTTTCTTACCCCTGGTCTGCTTTGCTTTGAGATATTTGGGACTGATATCAAGGCAGACAGGAGATCCTGAAGACCATACACACGTTTTTTAGGAGGGACATGGTGAGGGAGAGGGTAGGGAGGAAAGCCGCTTATCACAAAGCTTCTGTCAGAAGTTCTGCTTGTCACATCATTTAATTTTTATGACTCCTGGATATTCTGCCTGGAGCAGCCTATACCCAGGCATCTACATGGCTAGACCATCCCTGTCCCCACTTCTTTCAGGTCACTGTCCAAGTGTCTTGTCAGATCGTCTCCTCCCGTCTCCAATCACTTGACCTCTCCTTCCTCATCCTCCTAACCCACTTAATTTATTTTCATAGCCCTTCTTATCACCTGACAGATTATACAAATTTTTATTTTCTCTCTCCTCACCATTAGAATGTAGGCTTCATGAGAACAGGGTCTTTTTTTTTGCTCACTCATGGATCTTCAGAATTTAGAAGGTACCTGAGTGTAAGTACATAGTAAGTCCTCACACTGAGGCCCTCAGAGTTTTATAACTCTCCTAAAATCTCATGGCAATTGATGGAACCACATATAAATTCTAGTCTATGTGACTTCTAAAATCCCCCCTTTGCTAAAGACCTTTGCTAATCTGGGAAGATTCCTCTATTTGTATGTGATTGAGGAAAGAGATAGCGCACAGGTTTTTTGAGTTAGCAAAAAAAATCTTAAGTAGTCAGCCAACTTCCCTGTTTTACGAATGAGGAAATGACTCTGATCGATTGAGAGTAGGTGACACGATCAAAGTAATTCCACTATTTACTGATGGAGAAAGGACCAGAATCAGGATGCCCAGTCTCCCAGTTCAGTCCTAGCCCTCGGTACCCTTCTGCATTCACTTTTTTCTTTATAAAGTGAGCTCGATTTTGATGCAGCACTCAGGTATTGGTCATAGGTGACGGGTGTGAAATAGTGGGTCCTGTTATTTTAATGCCATAATATTAATGCAGTAAAGCAGAGACTACAAACCAGATGCCCACAGGGACCAGCAGATAGCATAACAGTCAAGCTGCCGGTGGGAACTCTGGCAAACTGCCTGCCCAGGGAAACATGTTACAAGAGAAAAAGGTGGTAAACCAATCTAAAAATGTTGGAAATACCCTGCTGGCCAAACAAAACATTTCTGTCAGCCAGATCTTGCCTGCAGGCTCCCAGTTTGTGACTGCTAAAGTTTTAGTGTTAATAGCTCTTTTCTTTCCAAAGGAGTAAGTTTCAGTAAGTGGGGCTGTGTAGGAGAATATGCAAAGTGGTGTCTCTGTGGTTAATTGTTCTTTAGACTAGCCCAAGGATCAGTGGGTTGGGCTGTCAAAGTTCACAGAGGGAAAATAATTATCAATAAAAGGAGTATTTATTGCCCATCTTTATTACCCTGCTGATAAAGTTGAAGAGTAATGTGTTTTCTCTGTCATAATACCATCTGTCCTTATGCAGAGTACTTGGTTATGCTGTTTACTGACTGAGGATCAGGAAATCTTGGCGATTTGGCAGGACTGTGTATCTGTAGTTACTGTACCTCTGTGTCACTGGGCAAATCACCTGGTTTTCTACTCTGCTGTATTCATGTTTGAATAATTAAGGGCTGGATTTTATAAGGCCTAGGGAAACAAAGAATCCCGAGGATTTCATGCAGGATTTAAACCCAGCTCTTTATCTTTGCTTCTAAAACAAATCAGCAGTGATGACAAAAAACCAGTGCTGTCAGAACGAAGAGAGGCAGAGAAGACTTGGATGGTTTGAGTTTATCGCCTGCGTCTTTAAGCGTGTTGATAATAGCCGGGGATTTGCCGTGGTCCTGCTCACGTGCCAGCTGGGAAGCTGAGGCAGGTTGAGAATGATTTGCTTAATGATCTATAGGGTCATTTCTGCGCCAGACTCCATCGTAACTTGAATCGCTGTTTCTGAGGACAGGTTTCACAGGCTTCTGCCATGTAGAGCATGGATTCTGGGGCCAGTGGCATAGATTGCATGCTGGCTTTCCTTCTCATTTTGATTTATTTCTTCAATCCTCAGTTGCCTCATCCTTAAAATGGGGATAATAATGGAGACTATCTCATAGTCCTGCTGTTGTGATCATTATTCTGGCAAATTATTAAATACTCCTTCTATTCTTTTTTTTTCTCTCCTTTTATTCTTGTCATGTAGCAACCATGTGGCATAGATAATGAAAATCAAATTTTATTAACATGTACATTTGAAACACAGCATGTGAATTTCCCCCCTTTCCCAGCAGATTTAGGGCTTTTAAATTTCTTGGTAAGAACTTAGATGTGTTGGAATTAAAAACTGGCAAGGTTATTTGAACCTTGATGTGAGGGACAGTGTGGGTGTGAACTCTCAATGTTTGATCAGTACCAGCTGATTACAGCAGAGGTGAAGCCGGATGAATCTTGTGTGAGATGGGTATGAGCTGTAGGACCCGATGTTAACAGCAGAGCTCACTTTTGGCCATGTGGCTGGGTAGACATGCCTGGAAGCCCTTGCACAGTGAAACGGAAAGACCACTTGCACATGTGGACTTGGTATCCATCTCAAAGATCATCCGATGCCACTTTGCAGTGAAGGGAAGAGTTTATTATCGAAGATGATGTTTCAGTAGCTTTTATAGGTTACTGTGAAGGGCCTCTGCACTGGGAGAACAAAGATGTCTCTCCAGATCCATGCTGGAGTCTAATTAAGGCAGGAGGATGACAATAGACAAATTGCCTCCACTTTAAAAGGAGAGTGCGGGTTCACACCGAGTATTTGTTCAGGGAGGCAAGAAGCAGGCATCATGCCCTGTGGCCCTTCATACTGGGCTGCACTGGCTACTGAAAGAGCATCCAGTCCTTATCTTCGGCACTTTCGTCTTCTGCGGTATTTGTATTCAGATGCACAGTCCCCCACATAAAAGCCCAGCTTGTATTCCCACCTTTGCTTCGGTGACCTGCAGTAAAACCAAATTTTAAAAGTATATATGGTAAGGCTTTTACATGGAATGGTAATTATGCACACTGATTGTCAATGGCTTGGCATCTAGCAAGAAGCCTCCAGAGGGTCTTCTGCCTCAGGGAGCAGCAGTCTGCATGGGGCTTGAGAGGGACTTTCCTGCTTGCAGGCCTGGGTGTGCTGATCCCGTCTGTGGCAACAGCGGGCAGCGACGTCAGCGTTGCCTGGGAAACAGAGTACACAGAAGATCCACTTGGTGAACTTGAAACCAGCTCTAAACAGCTGTTTGATTCTGAACGAAACTTCAGCAAAGTTGTTTGCTGGGTGAGCTGATGGGATGAGCTGGCGGGGATGGGCCGAGGGTGGGAAACAGAACATTCTTCATGCTGTTGTCAGGGAGTCTTTGGAGGCGACAAATGAACCTCACCTCCCCACATAGCCAGTCATGGCTGGAAATCTTGGAAGAGAGTGTCTTGTTCTTAAGCCCCTGCATTACACAGCTGAGTGGCGCATAGAGGGCAGATGCCAGCCTGAGGTGAAGCCAGCCTAGCATCCAGGCCTTCTGATTCTGCCCCAGGCTCTCGGTCCTTCTCCGGCAAGCAGTGGCCCCAAAAGCTCCAGTGAATTCTGCCTCCACTCATATCACATTTGTTTTTCAACCAATTTGTTGCTCAACAAACATCCTTGAATATTAAGGAACATTAATGTGTGTGTATCTTAATCATAAATAGAAGTTCTTTATAGCTTTAATGCAGATTCACCTCTGTGGTTCTTTCACTGTTTTAAAGGTTTTGTTTCCGTTTTCTCTTCTTCCTCTTCTTCTTGTTTAGTTTTTATTTGATGTACTTAGCAAGAGAGAATCACTGTGTACCTTCATGCTGATTCTTTAATTAGAAACATACAGCGCTCTCCTCAACACACGGACTTGTCTATCCTGTTTAAAGTTCTTTGTTTTCAGGGAATAAGCGCTCTTCCCCTCCTGTAGTTTTAACTTCTCATCTATATGCTGATGACTTCTCCAATTATCCTGCCTTCAGTCAGTACCTCTTTTAGGAGCTCCTAATCTAGATTTTCAAATCCTTGCAGCAGTTCTTTTCTAATTTGAATGTCTGTAAAAGTCACCTGGGAATCTTGGTAAAATGCACATTGGGATTCACACTGGGGTACGGTTTGAGATTGTGCTTTTCCGACAAACTTGATGCTAATGCTGCTAGTCCTGGAAACACACTTCACACCCAAAGGGTCATTAATTAAGGCACAGAGGTAAAGACAAATGGATCTTGGATAAGATGGGTATGAGCTGTAGGTATATGATGTCACCCAAGAATCTCTAACTCAAATTTAGCAGGTCCAAAGTGAACCCATCACAGTCTTTGTCCAACCTGTTCTGTGTTCTACATTCTCGCTCCCAGTTAATGATGTTACCTGTTTGCCTGGCCAAGAACACACTGGAATCATTTTGCTTTCTTCTGTGTCCTCCATCCTCTTCGGCTAACTGGTCACCAAGGTCATTTGCGTCTACCTGAAAAAAGCTTCCTGAATTTGCTCTTTCACTCTTGTTTTTAGCAGTGCCTCTGGGTTCAGATCCTTATCTTTCGGAAATCCCCTTATTCCAGAGCATCACAGCTCCAGGCTGTCTCACTATTTATTTTTCTTCAAAGTATGTTTCTTAAACATTAATTTGGAGTGACATTTGCTTGTTGAAAGACCTTCCCCTGTCACATTCCAAGTGTCTCAGTATGACAGTCGAGGTTCAGTACAGTTTGGCTGTGGCCCTTTCTTGCCCCCAATGCCTAACACCATCCCCTCGCCTCCCAACTGGTTTCACTTCCCTGGAAGCCAGTATAGTCTGTCTGTATCAATCCAGTCACAGTTCCCCAAGCTCACAGTGTGTCTTTGCTTTTATGGTGGTCACTGCCTTGAATGCCTTTCTCATCACATTCTACCTAGCAGAATATTGCTCCGGCTGCACACTCCAACTCATGTCGCTCTTCTCTGAACTCCTTGGCCAAGTCTCTTCCTTAAAGCTTGTGACTTCTTCTGATCTCTGCTCACATGGCAGTCCCCACGTGCACTATTGTTTTGGAGTTCATTGCATGGGTCTTTGTTATCTACCAAATCCTAGGCTTGCCTTGTCTGAAATAACACCTACATCCCATTATTTAGCATAGTGTGGAATAAAGTAGGTTTTCCCTAAGTGTTTGCTGAGTCACTGAAAAAGCAAATATTCTGTAGTCAGACAGATGTGAAATTTTGTGTGTTGGGAGTAGGAGAGAGTTACTTCACTTGTATATATTTGGGTGTATGAGGAAAACCTGCCCACCGCCTCATCCTTTCTGCAGCGGCGCTGTCCATACCATAGCCACGAGCTGTCTGTGGTGACTGAGCGCTTGAAATGTGGTTGGTCCAAACTGTGCTGGGATACTGGCATAAGTTACAGGAGTTTGAAGATTCAAAATGGAAAAAAAAAGCAAAAGATTTCATTAACAATTTTTATGTTAATGACACATTGCAATAATACTTTGGGTATATTGGGCTAAAGTACACCATCAAAATTAACTTTACCTGTTTGCTTTTTGTTTTTTAATGTGACTGCTAGAAAATTTTAAAGTACTACTGTGGCTTGCCTTTTATTTCAATTAGACAGCACTACTGTAAAATAACAATTTATTGTCACATTCAGAACAACTCAGGTTTCCTGCCCCTCCCTCCCTCTAATTATGCTTTTTAATATTCTGTCAAGTATTTAAGGTTTAGGGTTAAGTTTTCAATTATGAGTTGTTGATTTAAAAAAAAATCATTTATGTGAAAATACTACTGCTGAATTCAGTTTTTCAATTTGTAGTGTCTTTTGAGATGATTCTTTCAATTCTTACTGAACTACCAAACTAAATCTCAGTAACTTTAGTATACGTCAGCAATCAATAAAAACTCAGAATGTTTATTTCTTTATTTACCATGATACATGGAGTAGTAAGAAATAGAAAATTAGAAAGTTTACTCTAAAATTTGCGCTATAAAATCCACATCTTTAACCCTATCATCACCAGGCATGGTTTCTTGAAAATTTTGCTGGTTTAAAATCACATACATTCCTTACCATAATAAAAATCTTCTGCTTCATTATTCAGTGTTTAAAGCTTAAGGATTCTATAAAAGCTTTTTTTTTTTTCTTTTTAACTTGAGATGTCTAAAGCACTTGTTTTTCTAATTTTCTATAGCCATAGGATCCTTTTCCAGTACATTCTTAAATGGATTGCCAGGTAACTTATTTATCGGAGTTTCTATAGTTGAGGGGAAGGGATAAGTGGGGAACACAGAGAGGTTCATTTCCATAACCTTATTTTCTCCTTCCTTAAAAAATGCAACTCTGGGAGTTCTCTGGTGGTCTAGTGGTTAGGATTTGGTGCTTCAGTTAGGTTCAATCCCTGGTCAGGGAATTGAGGTCTCACAAATTGCTCAGTGTGGGTAGGTGGGTTGTGGGGTGAGGGGAGCAACTCTAAGTCAAAGTGACTGGTTAAATTCAGACTTTATACATGAAAACATCAATGTGAACAGATTAGACTTATATAATTTTTAGATTTAGAAAAGACTTGAGGTATTCTTTATTTTTCTTTTTTAAAATGTATTTATTGTTAATTGAAGGATAGAATTGAGGTATTCTTGTTGTAGGGTGAATTTTATGTCATGCTTGCTTACACAGTGAACGGTAGGCCTGGAGAAAGGCTGATTTCTTCTGACTTCCAGTAGAATCTTTTTTCCCGTACACTTTCCTGTAATAATAGCCTAAAAAATACTCTTTCTTGGGACATTAGTATGGACAAACAATGATGACAGCACTTGAAATGGGAGGATGGGGTATTAAGCTGTTGGAGAGAAAGTGAGGGCATTTACACCGTGACTCCTGGAGTAGTAGCCCAAAGTGAGGATGGGGTGACCGCTTAGGGAGGCAGTCAATAAAATGTCAGTCTCTCTTCCCTCTGTACTCACTCCATAGCTTCTTGCAATTCACTGATTAGGGTTGAAAATGGCACAATGAATTATGCAAAAGCTATTTCTGCAGCAGGAGCTGTCTTGCAGCCTAATGCACAGATGGAAAGATCCTCTTTTAATCATTGTTCCCACAACACTTGGAAGCTTTTTGAGGAATAAGCACTCAGAAGTGGAAGTGAATGGCCTTCAACAGTAAATGAGTTCCTTCTGCAGAGAGGAACTGAAATGTATTTATATGCAGATGGTTGCCCTGTGTTTGAACGTTCATCCATGTCATCTGAGATTCAAGCCAAACATCTCTTGAAATGCTTGGGTTTGAGATGGTTCTACCGAGGAATTACTTCTGCCCCGGCTGGCCCAACGTTATTATTTTTCTTCAGAAATGGCGACAAGTAGTTAAATGCCAGTTCATGAAGATATGCAAATTACATCTTTTTCTGATCTTTAGTTACTACTGAAGAGACTGAATTAGTTAGCATCCCCTTACTTTTATTAGCATAATATTAATGCAAATCATTAGCAAAGGCTTTTTAAGAAGGAAAGCAGAACCATCCATGGAAAGCAATTCAAAGCAGTGTTTATGTCCTCAGTTAGGAAGGAGAAACATTTATGACTACATTTCTTACTTAGGTATCTATGCCAAGGACCACCCAACTGGGCCTTTTTTGGTGCTTGCTTGGTTTCACTTGCAGATCAAGAATCAATCTGGAAAAGGCCCAAAGGTTATATGCGGGTACAAAGGTTATATACAGGTACCTGTATCATGATTCAGGTACCACCAAGAATGTGTACTATAGTGTATATTTCTAAGACATTGCTTTTTAAAATTTGGGAGGAAAAGGTAAATGAACGTTATTCATTGGACAATTCAAGGTATAGTAAAAGACTGACTTAAAACTTCCCAGCTAAGGGGTTAATATAAAGAGGACACTGATTAATTCTTTATTTGCTTGGAGGAAATGGGCTTAAATTGGAGGGAAGTAAAGTTGAATCAAATAACAGGAAGACACTGTTGGCTCTGGGGGGAGCTTTATAAAATTAGAATGAGGGAGAGCGAGAGCCTGGAATCTTCCTTCTTCTTGCCTCTTGTTGTGATACACACGTTTTGTATACTTCCCTGCATCTTTGTCTGCCTCTAACTGGGCTGAACTTGCAGCACCTGCTGTCTGCACTGCTCATTTGCATGGAGTCAGTGTTCCCTGGACTATTATTTTCCTATGTGTTTTATCTATTCTAATACCATGTAAACTCTTAGGGATCAGAGGTGAGGCCCTGTACTGCTTTGGACTTCAACTTGTATATGTGCATGCCAAATCGCTTCAGTTGTGTCCAACTCTTTGTGACCCTGTGGACTATAGCCCCCCAGGCTCCTCTGTGGAGGAGGGATTCTCGTGGGGTTCTCCATGCAAGAATAGTGGAGTGGGTTGCCATGTCCTCCTCCGGGGATCTTCCCAACCCAGGGGTTGAGCCCATGTCTCTTATGTCTTCTACATTGTTGGTGGGTTCTTTACCACTCGCGCCACCTGGGAAACCCTCAACTTGCATAATACCTTGCAGCTAATGAGGAAGCCAGTATTTGTTGAATGAATGTATGAATCACAACTTGGTTATCTGTTTATTATCAAGTGAGAACTCAAGTTCTATAGTGTCATTCCACCAAAACATTGAAGTGTTGACCTAATTCCAATTCCACTGTTCTTTCCAATGTTCACTTTATTACTTGAATGGAAAATATAATTAATTATGTAGATTAAGTAGGCTTCCCTGGTGCCACAGTGTTAAAGAACCCACCTGCCAATGCAGAAGACATTAGAGACTTGGGTTCGATCCCTGGGTGGGGAAGATCCCCTGGAGGAGGAAATGGCAAACCACTCCAGTATTCTTGCCTGGAAAACTCCATGGATAGAGGAGCATGGCAGTCTACAATTCATGGGGTTGCATGGAGTTGGACCAAGCTAAAAGTAATTTAGCAGGTAGGCAATAGCATAATGAAGACCAAAGATTGAATGTAGGTATTCTTCAGTGAAACTTTCTATTCACAAAGCTATTGGATTAAGAAATTTACATTCCTGTATTAGATTGGTTGGCCTATGCTTAGAGTTTCACAAGTATTTCTAGTAAGAGCTGTGTATTTACTTTATAGAACCATCTTTAGCAAATAACTGAAGTCCTTTATGAGGTGAGGACACTTAATAGTTGGCCCTCAAACATCTAAATTGAAAGAAAAACTAGAAAAATTCTGAGTCTTGGATGGTTACTGTGCAGTGTCTGATGGCCTAGATCTTTCTAACCTACTGGGACAAGATAGTAAAGGAAGTCTATCTTTGATCCCATCATCCTCCCTGGCTACCAGGCCCTAGGTGCCCTGCATAAATACCACCTTCTGCCTTAGGGGCACTACATCCTTTTATTCTTCTCCTTGTAGAACTTACTCAGATTCTGTTCTGTCTCGAGAGGCTTATTCTCTAGTCAGTGACCCTCTTGCTGATCTCTTCTGCAGTGTTAGCTCCCTGAAATGACAGTTCTTTCTTCCACGTCTCTGTCCTGGCAAGAAGGGGCATGGGTGACACTCGTGGCCAGGATGTGAATTCCTGGGAACCGTGCCTGGGCAGTGTATGGGATTCATTCGAGAGGGCAGCTCAGCAGATGACCACTCAGTCTGGATTGTTTCTTTGTAGGGACTGGGCAGAAAGGAGAATCCATGTATGGAGTAGTGGGGTCAACAGTAGAGAGCAGTGGGAGGCTGGAGTCCTTGAGCTGGACTGTGATTTATCATCAGCTTTTTATAGAATGCCAACAGCCTTGGCCATGGCTAGGGAGGGAACTCTTGTGAATTTCTTAACTGGTTTCAAATTCCCGCAAGGAATGGCATTTTGGAACCAGATGCCATGTTACTTTTGGTGAAGTGGGAATATTGCTGCCCCATGTAAATAACAGGTTGACAGTAGGCTTGCATAAGCCTGATGATGAGCTGGAGACTCTCAGACTTCCTAAGAGGACCAGGAGAGGAATTCAACCAGGACAGGTGCATAAATGTAAATCCAGCTTGAAGGATTTAATCCTCCCAGAACTGGATTTACCAGAGCTCTGTGTGCCTATAAGTGTGCTGGATGATGTGGGAATCGCATTAGTTAGGTTTTTTCTTTTTTTAATTTATTCCTTTATTTTTGGCTGTGCTGGGTCTTTGCTGCTGTGCGTGGGTTTTCCCTAGTTGCAGTGAGCAGGGGCTGCTCTCTGGTTGTGGTGCATGGGTCTCTCAGGCTGCGGTTTCTCTTGTTGCAGACCCAGGCTCTAGGGCCTGGGCTCAGTAGCTGTGGAACATGGGCTTCGTGACCCAGCGCCATGTGGAATCTCCCTGATCAGGGATCGAATCCACGTCCTCTGCACTGGCAGGTGGATGAATTCTTAACCTCTGGACCACCAGGGAAGTCCTAGTTATGTTTTCTTATTTGTATTTTTTCTTTCCCTTCTGCAGGTTCCCGTAATTTTTCCCATAAAGCCCTTGCCCATTCCTCACGGTCACCTTAGGTCTCTCTGTCTTTTGGACCTTGTTCCTGTCCTCTGAACAGAGCTCAGCGACTTGGACTAAAAACATTTGTTTTTGTGAGATTTTTGGTCTCACAAAAATTAGTTTTGGTCTCTCAAAAATTAGTTTTAAAGCCCCCACCCCTCAGGCAACATTTTACTATTAGAAATTGCCTTTAGTTTCCATATTTTATTTTATATTTCATGTCTTTTTGAGGCTACTTGTGTTCATATCTCTCTTATGTTGAGTCAGCTTAGATTCTAAAGCATACTAAGAAAAAGGTGATCTCAGATAATCTCATTGAAAAAGGGAAAAAAATATCCTGTAATATTCACATAGTGTACTTTGTAACTGACTTCTGAAAACACTTAGTGGAAAATGTTACAGATGAATTATTTCTAAGCTTGGCTAAATTATTTCAAGAGCTGGAAATTATTTCTTTACCACCCCCTTCCATCTCCTTGGTACAGCTGACTTTTAGTACCTGGCTTATGAAAATACTTCCTGGCCTTCAGAACTCACCAGTTGACATTATAGCCTTTGAGGGTCGTTTGGAGCTATCCATAAAATCACACTTTGCAGCCTTAGTGAAGCAGCTTTCTCTCTCCTACCCAGGCATTTGCCACACAGTTACTGCTGTTTTAAATTGTCCTGCTGTTACTGTTCACCGGCGTGACTTGGAAATGATGTAGAAATACGTGTCTTCTCCCTCTTTATTGTGTAGCATAAATGCAGACATCCTTCCACTTTGAACACTTTTTTCAGTGTTTGTCTATAGCGGTCCTTATGCTGATTGGTGGAAGCTTGGTTTTATGCCACTGTGGCCCCCCTGAGATAAATGATTTCCCAACCTTATTGTAACAGACAATCACAAAAGACTGAAAAGAGTTTAATAATAGTGCCCCCATCTTTTCCACAGTATATGCCCATGCATTTAGCTTCAGTTATTATCAAAAGGTGTTTTTTTTAAATCCAGTCTTGCCTTGTGTCCATGTTTTTATTGGCATAGGAAAATTAATGTTAATATGTATATAAAGTCTTATAGAAAGGCAAGAGAGTGGCCCATAGAAATAAGTGAAACCATTATCCAACAGTATTCTAAAATATTAGTGTTCACAGTTTTGTGTTACAGCAACAAATATTTTGTTAGTACCTATGTGATGGTGCGGGCTTCTCAGGTGGCTCATGGTAAAGAATCCATCTGCCAGTGAAGGAGATGCAGGTTTGATCCCTGGGTCAGGAAGACCCCCTGGAGAAGGAAATAGCAACGCACTCCAGTATTCTTGGAAAATACCATGGGAAGAAGAGCCTGGCGGTCACAATAGAGTCAGACATGACTGAGTGACTAAAACAGGAGCAATGTATGGTGGCAGGCTTTATGAATCAGTAGCAGCTTACTTTATGAATTGGAAAATTTATCAGAAAATTTATCAGAAAATTGTAATTTGTCAGTCTGTAGTCAGCCAATGCCCAGAATGAGTGTCCTGGCCAACAGTTAAACATCTATCCTGGATCCTAGATCTTGAAGTATATTGTTAAGTTTTGTATGTGAGAGAGTTGCACATTGGTGAAAATTTACCCATTTGCTTTAATGTATTTTTAAGGCATGTGGTTAACTGTAATGTTGAGATTCTAAGCTAATGGAGGGCATGATAGGGGACTTTTGAATGAGGAGTTCAAGCATATTAGAGAAGATGGGAAGACTTTGGTCTTTTACCTCTGCGAACATGTTGAGAACTTGATAGACTCCTCAGAAAGAAAAAAGCACGTCTTTGAAACCCAAAAGGCAAAAATTTGGTTTTTCAAGAGCAATGAAAAATAAATAGGTATAAGCTTGGTGACAGTTTTGGGTGCTAATAGCTACCTTTGAAGCCTCACAACTTTTGTGAGAAAAGATTCAGGCATTAGACAGTTGTGAGAAAACCAGACTCCGTCTCAGGAAAGACTAGCCTGTGGAGCCTAGGGACCGGTGGGAGTGGGCTTCAGGCAAATCCAGGAGGACTGTGGCAAACAGTCTGGGGAGAGGGGGTGTCCCAGGATGGGCTGTGGAGGTGACCTAAATTATTGATCTGAATTTGCGGAAATGGTTATTTGGGCAGAGGTTGAAGTGGAGGTGCGTGGATAGTGGCAGAGAGGAAGTGAAATCCTGAGGAAGGAAAGGTGAACCATAGCAGGGCCTGAAGCGTGTTAGGGGCAGTGCTGAAGCAGAGGTCATGAACCAGAGGCCCTTTTTGAGGGTTGTCTGGGCTGCTGGTTCGGTGAGGAACTGGAAAATTCCACCTTTGCCTAGTGTCAGTATCATTTCTAACCTCTCTGACAGCACAGACTTGAGCAGGTTGGTTGAACAGGCATCTCTGATAAGGTGCCCAACACTCTGCAGGCATTCAAAAAATATTTTATTTGTTTTAGCAATTAAGTTGACAGGATGGAACCAGGGAATGTGTGCTTAAGAAACTGTATGCCGGTGCTTATTTGTGACTTAATATCAGGTACAGTCTGATAAGGAAACTGGCTGTTTTATATGTTTCATATAAGGAAGCCTACTTTCAAATTAAACACTCAAGAGTTACAGTGGCATAGAACAATTACCTATTAATTACCTTTTAGGGTTTCCTGATGACTAATTTCTTTATTGTCTACTTTTCATGTCCCTGTTTTATTCCTTTGTAGTTTTGTGCAATTAAATAAGAAACACCTTAGAAATTAAAAGGAGGATGTTGTTCCAGAGGCAGCGATAATTCAGTAATTAGTAATCAAACAGTTCCCAAGCATCTGCTATGGTAAATGGTTGGCTAAACCCAGGGACACCCAGATGAAAAAACAACAGCAGCCAAAAAAAAAAAAAAAAGAACTCTGTAGATACTTGCCCCAAGGAACACATAGTGTAGTGGTAGAAATACAAGTGTGGGTAACACAGTCTGAGTTGTGGTCAGGGCTGGGGGGAGACTGAAGGAGCAAGGAAATGTCTGTCTTTATTCCAGCCCCCGTGGAAAAAGGTGCCAAGATATGACAGCTGGAGAACAGATCCAACTGGAGAGCCACCAAATGAGTGGTGTTGTACCTCCAGATGTTTCACAACTAACCAGAACGCGGAGAGGCCAGAGTTCTGGACTTGAGCTGTGTCATTGCACCCCAGTGTCAGGTAGACACACGTCCTGGTGATGGAGAATTGAGATGGAGCAGCGTGCATATGCAAACTCAGTCCCATGTGCTTTGAACCAGTCTTCCAAGATCAAGTTAAAGTCCCACTTCAGGTCTCTCCAGCCTGGTCTTGGAAAATGACTTTGACGTTAAGATCCCTCCCTGGCTCCATTTGGCTACTTGTTGAGTCGTGTCTCTAGTGGAGGAAGGAAAAACTGCCTCTTGAGAGAGACTGGGGGAGCTCAGACAAAGAGGATCTCACATCTACTGAGAAGAAGCCCTCAAAAATAGGAAAGTCCTATGTCTGGTGGTTGGTGTTTGCCCATGATTTCCCTTTTACATAACCTGTGTCTCTACTTAAAAGGGAAGGGAGTTTTTCCAGCTTACTCTGGTTGCCTCATGATGCTTCCACATGCCTTTCTGTCTCATACCTTTTTTCCTTCCTTTCTGCTAGACCCGGTGGTTCTGGCTGCTGCCGATAGCCTTATTCTGTTAGTGATATTCACATATGGGTTGGTTCTACCATAGTTTTTTGGTAAAAGTGATAAAGCCAAGTTTTCCAAGCTTTCTCTCAGCAACCTTACTAATGTGCTTCTCTTCCCAGCTTGACTTGGGCAGTGTTGGGTAAATGGTGCATCATCAGTTCATTTGTTCATTGTTTTGCCATGTGTCAAAGTTGGGTGGACGCTCTGTGGTGACTAGAGCAGTGTGCTATGCAGATGTTAAGTGATTTTTATTTTTAAAGAAAAAGCTGAAAGAAATAATGAGTACATTTTAGCTCTATCCTTCCACCCCATGGGCTTCCCTGATGGTTAAAAATCTGCCTGCAATGCAAAAGACCTGGATCCAATCCCTGGATCAGGAAGATCCCCTGGAGAAGGGAATGGCAACCTACTCCAGTATTCTTGCCTGGAGAACCCCATGGACAGAGTGGGTGCTACAGTCCATGGGGTCGCAAAGAGTTGGACTCAACTGAGTGATTAACGCTAGGATTAATACAACTACTACGGCTCCCCCCACCCTACTCCCCAAATGAAAGGGTTAAAATGTGCAAAGGAGGAAAGTAAGCTTACTTGGATTGTGAAAATTAGTGTGTTTCTAAAACTGTAGCAGTTGGGTCAGGAAGAAGATGTGAGGAACTTCTCTCCTGGGCTCTGAAGGCTGTCTGGGAGTGGGAAAAGAAAGGCCAGAGAGGGATTGCTTCCTAATCAACTTCCTCCCGCCTTAAAGCATTGTCAGTGTTCTTTCTTCCCAGTGTCAGAGCCACTTCTAATAATTACTGCTTTCAACTAAACAATAGTAGGCATTCAGTTCACAGGGAAAAAGAAATGACATGGGTCATTCATAGGCTGCAGTTCTTCCTAGTCACTCAAATTCAACGTAGTCTGATGGACAAGGCCATTACGGAGTATTAATAGCTTCACCGTCTCAGATGGCAGTGATTACTTCTTTAATATCACTGATAAAATGAAAGAGAAAAATCTACACATCAGAAGCACTCCTCCCCACCCCAGCCTAGAGGTAATGTAGATCCAGAGTGAATGTTTAAAACATTTTAAACATCTTTGAAACAAAGCTTTTTTTAAAAAAAAACAAAAAGTATATTTGAAGTCATGCCCCAGCATGGCACAAATCACATTTTAGAAAATGCATTGGAAAAGGTTTCTCATGCATTTTAAAGAGGTATGATTTGATTGTTAAATGTATTCTTCTCTAGATAAGTATAGTGGTCATTTAAAAACATTAATTATAGGCTGTGTCAACAAGATCACTTTTGGTTTTGCTATGTGCAATACAAACTCACTAAGACTGGAACGTTGGATGTGAAAAAAAGTAAATTCTACCCTTTCCAGTCTGTTTGGTATAATGACTGCAGAAGAAGAAATAAGAACACCAATTTTGGTTCCACCATCACTTTGCTGAGATTTTGAAGAAGATTTAACCCTGGCAACTCATTACCTCATCTAGAAAATGATGGGATAGGTTTAAATCTCTAATGTCCAATAACATTCTAAAGCTTATACTTCAATAAATATGGCTTTATCTAAAATATACTTGGTCATCATGGTTAATAAGTCGTGATCTCAGTAAGAACTTTTTTTTTGGTGCCTTAAAAACAGAACAAAAAAAAAAACAAAACCAAAAAAAACACCCAAACCAATACAAAACAAAAATAGCCTTATCCTCATATCTCTCAACCCAGTCCCTTCTTTTCCTGTGTTGGAAGTGAAAGTAGAATAAGAAGCATGAAAGAGAGTATACTTCTTTTAGAAAGGATCTTGTAAGAATATAAAACCAAATTCTAGCATCAAAGGACTTCAAGAAAGCAGACTTTGAGCCATAAAAATGTTTCTAGAAGGAGCAGGACTGAGACAGATTGGATGTGACGTTTAGCAGCATGACTGTTGATGGGGTGGAGTGCACAAAGTGGAGATTGGATCATGTAGTTAAATGAGTGCAAAGAAGTGTCCTAGTTCTAAATAAATGCCTTGAGATGATTATAGGAAGACGTACAGATGGCAAAGGAGCGTTAAAGAAAATACCTATTTTCAAATACACTGGCCAAAAGGGGAAGCTTAGAATTTCTGCCCATTGTGCCTAATGGATAAAAGTGGATGATGGAAGACATTGGCGAGGCAGGGGTTTTTAAATATGCTTTTATTCTTTGTCATTGTAGTATGAATTAAAAATGAATATATCATTGGAGTAAGTCCCAGTTTTGATGAAAGGCCATAAAACTAAACTAAAATAAACAAAGATGTAGGTCAAGGGTCACTGGGAAAGCATATCTGTTTCTTTCAGTAGGGCTTTCTGGAACATTGCCCGCAGGATTGAAAAGTGCTTTCTCAGATCCATTAGGTGTTTTTGAAAAATCCTGGAGCAGTGGTTTTCAAAGTGTGGCCGTGGAACCCCTGAAGGTCTCGAGACCCTTCAAAGGGTTTTCATAATAACCCTCGCTGTTAACTGGCCTTGTTCATTCTGATGCTTTCCTGAGAATACAGTGGTGTTTCCCAGAAACTACATAACTTAGAATATCGCAAAAGAGTAAATGCAGAGGGAGATGGGAGAATCCATATGTCTTCTATTAAACTAAACCTTAAAAAGTTTCAAAAATGTAAAAGAGTGCTACTTATCTATTTTTTTTTTAAATATAGGGCTTCTCCCCAACTCTCCCCCCAATGTTATTTATGATGTTTTCTTAAATAACATCTTAAATATAAGATTATTTCTTCTTATTAAATGAATTAGTATTTAAAGTTTTTTTTTAAGTTTTAAGATCTAATAGTGTACATATCAATGAATATAATCTATCTCAAAAACTCTTTGGAAACCCTTGAAAATTAGGAAGTGTGTAAAGGAGTCCTGAGACCAAAGGTTTAAGAATGACCATCCTTAGAGGATAAGCAGTTTCTCTGACCCTTAGAAGAGGGCAAAGGTGACTTTATTAAACTGTGGGAGAGGCAGTTATCTGTAGTTAGCAGTTACACAGAAGTTAGCAATGATACTAACTTGAGTGCCTTCTCCTTGGTTACCTCTAAGGTCATTCCTCAGTAGGAATTCTTATTTGATGTTGTTTTGTTTAGTTGCTAAGTCGTATCCAATGCATTTGTGACCCCATGGACTGTAGCCTGCCACGCTCCTCTGTCCATGGGATTTTCCGGGCAGGAAAGCTGGAGTGGGTTGCCATTTCCTTCTCCAGGGGATCTTTCCCACCCAGGAAGCGAACCCACATCACCTGCATTGGCAGGCGGATTCTTTACGGCTGAGCCACCAGGGAAGCTCTTATTTGATGACTTACAACAAAGTCTTCAAGGCTATTGGCATTCTTTCCATTTTATAGATAGCAGCAAGTTAGAATCAGAGGAGTGATTTCCTCCAGGGATCATGAGAGAAAGTTAAGTAAAGCTGGAATCATTTAGTGCTTAGGACTCCCAGTCCTGTATGTTTCCCCATCATTTCACTGACTGCAGTGGCGCTAGGATGGATCATGAGTGTTCTTCTAGTGGACCACAGTGAAGTGCATGGTAAAGTTTGCCTCCTTCTGGAGGACAACTTCTGTCAGATCAGTTTAAGATTTCTATGACAAAATAAGTAACAGGTATCGCTAATACCCTGAATGATGTCAGTACATTTGAAATTCACTCACCAAGTAGGAAAAAAAAAAAAAAGAAATTACAGAAAAATGGGAGAAAATACAATACACCTGGGGAAAATACAAGGAAACAGATCCCCAATTTATATCAACACAGCATGAGGACATCCTGCAAGAGGATAACACACCATGAAGGCCCAGGGGACAGCGGGGGCCTGTAAAGTTGAGTATTTGCTGGTATGTTAGTGCCCAGGGAAAAAGAGCCCAAGTGATAATACTGTAATGTAATGCCTTGTCCAGCAGGCTAAGAAGCAGCTTCTTTTAGAGGAGTGTCTAGTTCTGTAGTTCTAGTTGTAAAAAGATGAGAAGTGGGGGAGTTGGAGAAGAGTGTTCATGGGATATTTAGCACATGGGATTCTGGGTGGGAGTGAGGAAGGATGAAAAGAGGATTAGCATTGGCAGTGGGTCAGGTGGAGATAATTGGTAATTGCCTGTGGTGGGGCAAACTGTGTGTTTCTCTGATTTGAGCACCATGTGTTGGTTGGGATCTTTTGGAAATACAGAATATCTCTGCTCCATACTTCATTATGTCTAGCAGATGTTGCTTTTATGTGTTTGAGTTCAATTTGCAGAACGAACATGGTGTCGTAAAAGCATACTCCTAAAAACAGAAGAGAGGAAATCAGTTAACTGGCCTGTCACCAGGACAGTTTTAAGAAGGGACAGGCTTTTAGCTGTGGCCTGTCTGAACTACAAAAGTGAGAATAATCTAAGAAGAAAACCAGTGACATGACATGTTTATTGATGTAAACTGTAAATAAAGAATGTTCAGTCACATTTTTAGAAAACATGTAAAATATTCAGCAGCTGATTAAGGAGCGGACTCTCACAGGATGCTTGCCTCCTTCCTATACTTCATCCCCTAATATTTAAAAAAGAAATTGTTTTCTTGCAAAATTTGCCAGTGATCCAAAAAATAAATAAATAAATAAAATCTTCCCTTTCCATGACTCAGTATCGTCAGGTTATTACAACAAACCTTTTCAGCTTTTGAATCTTAGCAGAGTCAAAATATTGAGTCGGTTCACCAGCACTAAATGATTAGATTTTTGCTTTATGCATGTTTTGAAAGCAGGCCTTGATATAGAAGGTTTATTTACGTAACAGTGCTATTGCTCAATGCCCTTGCATTTTTCTGCACATGCTATCTTAATGGAAATTTACTGGAAAATTCCTGCCAGAATAAACACATTCCTTCAGAAGCGAAAGGCTTAATGTACTTTTCGTTCAACAGCACCTCTTTCCTGTGAGCAGATAAAACACATTATTTGGCATTAGTCATTATACTTCATACATTCCGCAGTTCTCATCATGGGGCTAAGGTTGTAGAAAATAGGAATATAGTAGACAATCTTAAAATGAGAGGTAAAACAAAAGCAAGGAAGGGCATCCATATATCTGACATGAAATCAAAAGTGAATTTGGCAGATACTCTATAAAATTAGTTTGAGCTAGTCCTGATGATAAAGCAGGATTAAGGATTATGAACCAAAGATCAGTTGAGCTGGTGATCACAGAAGTAAGAAATATAGTTTACTTTTCATTTCTAAGAGAAAGAGAGCATTTTCATTTGCATTTTAATTTAAGAATCAGAAGTGTAAACCCTAAATGGAGAACGCTGATGGTATCATGGCCACGGGGTGAGAGAAGGGACCAGAGTGGGATATAAGGATGTAAACAGGAGTTGGGGCAGGGAGGGAGGAAGTGTCTCTGAATTAAGGGATGGGGAGGCAAACAATACACAATGGAGGCTAGAGGAAAGAGATTCACACAAACACGTCTAGACTTCCTCCTGTTGGCCCTCATCTAACACCCCCCCGCCCCCCACCACCCCAGGACTGCTACTGGGGCGAGATGATAGGAGTTGTTCCAGTAATAAAATGTGTAATCAAGGCAGAGAGAACCATTTTTACGGGGCTAAAACTGGCCAATTAGCATATTACAGTTAAGTCAGTTATATTGCATTTATTTGCAGCAATAAGTAATTAACTTCTTTGACTTTTTCTGAGAAGTCAGTTGGAATTAAACTACTGGGTAGATTGCACTAGAGTTTAGTGACCTTCTTCCTTATGCCATATTAAATCCTACTATTTTAAATAATTAGAGGCCAGTTTCAATGTGAAAATATTCACACACTATTAAAGAATTTCATTTTATTGCATTTCTTTTTATTTTCTGTATGTGCAGTTAGTAAAACCAGTCTCGAAAGAGTGTATCACTTCCTAATGTCCTCTTGGGAGATTAAAAAAGTGATTTGAAATTAGAATAACAAAATACTTGTTCACCAATTATTATCTCTACTCAAATTATATTTCTAAAAAATTATTGAATATAAAGGGGAAAAACATAGCTGAAAAATTTCCCCCTTCAAGTAATAAGGCTTTTCCTCTTCTATCTCAATATAAACAATCATGAAACAATTCAGTATTTCAGTATTTCTCTTCTATATGGGTTTTTATTTTTAGGCCTTTTAATTCAATTTTGGTAGTAGGTAGGATATGATTTATAAAGAAAAAATATAGTTGAAGTTATTAAAAACCACCATATTCATGTATCCTTTTTTCATAGATTATATTTATAAGCTAAATGTTTAAGAGGTAATTGTCAACTTATTCAGAATTGCCAATAAGTGCATTTTACCACTTTTTAGAATATATGTAAGTAATAGGTACATTTATAAGTGTAAAGATTAAATGTTGCTTTCTAAAATAGGGTGTAACAGTAAACTTAATATACTATCCTTTTTTTGTTTTGATTCCAAAAAATAAAAGGAAAATTCAAACGGTACCTCATTCATTGTTTGCAGATATTTGCTGTCTAAAGGTTGACTGAGTTTGATTTATAATTATCAATGATAAATATGAAATACAGTGTAAATTCAATCCCAATTTTATTAACCTTTAATCAAGATTTAGCCTGTTGCTTTCTAAGAACAAAGTTTCAGGTTTAAAAGAGCCTTAAAATAATTGAAGTGAAAGGGAAATGGAAAAATATTTATCACATAGCTGTTTGTTCATTGCCAAAGTTTTCTGTAGAGAATAAAACTTTTCATTCTACAGGCATGTAATAATCAGTAGCCTCTCAAGGTAAACAGTTTCAAAGCAAGCATCTCTTTGGTTTTGTTAAGGAGAACTTGAGTTTCCAAGTTCTCCAGCTTGGTGTTATGATATTGTAGAAACAGTACTACTTCTTCATGTACTAAAATGAACCATGTTTTCTTTTGACTTTACAGTAGAAGATATGGCCAGTATACTATGAACCAGGAAGTCACCAAAGTCACAGAAAGACCTCCATTTGATCGATCAGGTTCCCAGGATTCTTTGGATGAACTCTGTATGGAAGCTTATTGGACTGAACTAGAAAATATCAAGAAATCTCATGAGAACAGACAAGATGATCAACAGGTGGTCATTGTCAAAGAGCCTGATGGTAATAATGAAATTAATAAAACTTTTTATTAGTTTATTTTGTATGTATTGATGGGAAATGAATACATAGGAAGAAAGAAATTAAAATGAGGAAAACCAGAAAAAAAAAATGGTAGTTGCCTTTCAACTTAAAAATGACTTAATTGTGGCAAATTATAGATGCAGCTGCCAAATATAAATGATATAAGTAAATTCACTGAGTTTTGGATATGGCTAGACTCTTATTGGCTAAGCTTACTGTATCATAGACTCTTAGGGCTGGACTTGATCTTTGAAATCATCTAACGTCTCTTTAAGTTCCATTTGTGGGATCCTAGCCCCATGGTTGTTTGGCCTCAAGTGAGTAGAGATGCTGATGATGTTGATGTTTTTCCATTGTTCAGCCAGCTTGAGCTGTTTTGATGTTCTTTATTTTATTGATTTACAATCTGTTCCACACTACCTTTGACTCATTTATTGTCAATCTACCTTCTGTGGAAGAGCAGAACAAATCTGCTCTGTTGTTTGCATGACAGCTTTTCAAATGATTGAGGATGGTTATAGTTATCTTGTTACTAGACAAATAACTTTTTTCTAGAAGGAAAAAGATTTACATAAATCAGTCCTTGGTGGTGGATTGCAAATCTATCCTAGTCTTGGTCATCTTATCTTTCAAACTGTTGTCTTCTAGACTGGCAACAGTGCCACAGTTTAGCCAGCTAAGTTTAGGGTAGAGATTTCGACAAGTGAAAGTGGAAGATGGTATTAGCATTTTTAGCCTCCCTATTTACTTCTCATATTTTGTTCATAATTGCTGTCATCTCTATCTGCATTTCCCACAGTCTCCACTATTGTACTTGATATTCTGAAAGAAGCATGGAAAAATTTACTTTTTTCCCCCTCTTTAATTTCATGCTTTTTTAAAAAAAAAATCAACGTTAAATTCAAGTAGACACTAGGTTTATCATGTCTAACTCTGGCACCTATTATATTAGCTTTCTTTCCATGCCTTGTGCCGACCGTAAGTTTGTAAGTGTATCTTTGGTGTACAGGCTGATACAGATTCCAAAAAGGAGCCACGGTCAGTACCTTGGGACCCACAGCTAGAAGTGACCTGTTTTTCAACAGAAGACTTCTTAATGATGCTAAATGACCTAGCATCAAGTTGTTTAGTACTAAAATCTGCATAGGTTTTTCTCCTTTGCTATAACATTGCTTGGGGGAAAAAAAGCAACCATTAATACTTGAAAGAGGAAAGTTGGAGATTTTCCTTAATTTAACCCATTGATTTTGTAAAAGAAAATGATAGCCAGCTCATTCTTTCGTTTGGGTTCTCTTTCATTTTACTCTCGTTCTTTCTCACTTTACCAATCCAGTTAAGCTTATTTGTAATAATAGTATCTTTCAACCTTTCTGATCAATGTTTCAAGATGACAGCAGCATACCGGTGGCCTGGTTAGTAAGGAGAAAACAATCTGTGGAAAGAAGCCCTCAATCCCGATACACAGCTGTGTGTCAGCTACATCATAACTCTCCAAGGATAACGTGGATTCATAAAATGTTGTTCATGATGTGATTATCAAGAATTGGGAGTGTTTATACACACCCATGCCTTTTCTTGGACTTTAAATTGAATTTTACCTCTACTTTTTAATGGAACAAGCCACTCTATATTGTAATCTTGTTACTTCCCTTATGGCAGTATCAGCTTTTTCTGACCACTTATTTATACTGAGTTCTACTTTAATATCTTTAATAATCATGGTGAGTTTTTATGTCAGTGAACAGTTTTTGTTGCCTGGAAGGCAGAATGCCCCTCACTGCCTTATGTTTCTTGACGTCAAGGTTTTTGATACTTTATTTCTGCCCTCATGGAGTCTCGATAGTAGAGAAGCTATAGACAGGCACGCTGGTCAGTGCTCCATCTTGTGCTGCGGGCTATAATGGAGCTCTGCGAAGTTCTTTCCATGTGACATGCTCACATTTGGTTATCTCATCTTTTACAGATGAGAAAACAGAGTCAGCTTGAGGCTAAGTGACTTGACCAAAGTGATGTGGCCATCAAGGTGCAGGAGTGGAGTATGGACAGACCTTTTGTGTCCCAAGTCCTTGGTTTTTCGATGTCCTCTCTAAATGTGGAGCTTGGAGTAAATCCGTTCTGGTTGTCCTTCAGTTTTTCTACAGTCATCAATAACTTTTTTTTTGGTCATGCCTCACAGCAAGTGGGATCTTAGTCCCCTGACCAGGGACTGAACCCTCGCCCTCTGCAGTAGGAGCCTAGACCATCGGGAAAGTCTTGAATTGCCAATAGATCTTACACGATATTTGCAGTACTGGTTACTCCCTTTCAATGTTTTGAATTGATTCAGTTGTTTAATTAGTTTCCTATAATCTACTTTTTTTTTTCCCTGAAAATAGTTTGTTTTTTAAAAAAAAATTGTAAAGAAAGAAAAGCAGGACTCTGGTATGCTGACTAGGCGGTTAAAAAATTAATTTGAAATTGATTAGTTCCTGATGTCCAGATGCTTTTTACTTCTTTGCCACACTGTCAGCTACAGAGAGCAGAGAAAATAAGCCTTTCCATCAATTAGAGTCGAACTCTGGGATAGTGCTGAATGTAAGCCAAGAAACAGGGCTTTAATGGCCATCCCCAGCATCGACTTCCTTCTGTAACTTGATGGAAGTAAGTTATCTTTTCATTGCTTGCTCATCTCTGGAAAGGGAACAGTATTATCTTCCCCTAGTTAATCTGCAGGGAAGTTATAGAGGTTAATCACATGTGAAGTCATTTAAAAATTTTAATTGAGTATATATGAAATGGATCTAAAACTTGATATCTTTATGGCTAGAGTTTATGGCAGTGGTCCAAGTTTCAGATAATGATTCTTAGCACTGTGGTTGGGTTATGGTACAAGAGTTTCAGTAAGAGTTTTTAAAACGGTTTTTAAAAATGTAGAAGTTCTCCTATTTTGTGATTTAAATGCCATTTTTTCTCTGCTTTCTCAGAGGGAGAGTTGGAAGAAGAGTGGCTTAAGGAGGCCGGTTTGTCCAATCTCTTTGGAGAGGCTGCTGGAGATCCCCAAGAGAGCATGGTGTTTTTATCAACGCTGACCCGGACGCAGGCGGCAGCTGTTCAGAAACGAGTAGAGACAGTCTCCCAGACCTTGAGGAAAAAAAACAAACAGTACCAGGTCCCTGACGTCAGAGACATATTTGCTCAACAGACAGGGTCAAAAGAAAAGGAGGTAGGTTTTCTTTCGCAGTAACGTAGAGGAATAATGGTTCAGACTCAGTTGAACGCATCCAGTTAAATTTGTATCGTTATAAACTTAATGGGCATGTTTATGTAAAGCCACCGTGGCTTAGCTGGTAAAGAATCCTCCTGCAATACAGGAGACCCTGGTTCAATTCCTGGGTCGGGGAGATCCGCTGGAGGAAGGATAAGATACCCACTCCAGTATTCTTGGGCTTCCCTGATGACTCAGCTGGTAAAGAATCTGCCTTCAATGCTGGAGACCTGGGTTTGATCCCTGGGTTGGGAAGATCCCCTGGAGAAGGGAAAGGCTACCCACTCCAGTATTCTGGCCGGGAGAATTCCATGGACTCTATAGTGGATGGAGGTCACACAGAGTTGGACATGACTGAGTGACTTTCGCTTTCACTTTTCATATGTAAGGCACAGAAGCTCCATGCTGGCCGTGATCAAGAGGGATTCGATCCCTGTCCTTCTAGAAGTTACCTGCTGCTGCTGCTGCTAAGTCACTTCGGTCGTGTCCGACTCTGTGTGACCCATAGATGGCAGCCCACCAGGCTCCCCCTTCCCTGGGATTCTCCAGGCAGGAACACTGGAGTGGGCTGCCATTTCTTTCTCCAATGCATGAAAGTGAAAAGTGAAAGTGAAGTCACTCAGTTGTGTCTGACTCTTCGTGACCCCATGGACTGCAGCCTACCAGGCTCCTCCATCCTTGGGATTTTCCAGGCAAGAGCACTGGAGTGGGTTGCCATTGCCTTCTCTGAGTTACCTGCTGATGGGGAAAAAAATGAAACAAGTTAAAATTCTCTGTGACAGTCCCTGCATTCAGTGTCCTTGGAGCTTTGGGAGTGCCCCAACCCCCTGGACAGTGTGACTGTTAGTTGTTACTTAGAGAAAGTCAGAGGCAGGAGGTTCTTTTTTCCACATTACTCTTGTAGGAAAATTTGCTTTTTTTAAAGACTCACATGGGGATGAATGGAAGTGGAATGCAGGGAAGCTAATTGCAGCTGAATTATAAAACAGGAACCCTGAACATGAAATAACTTCCCCTTTGTGTCTAGTGCCTAGGATGTAGAGGATTGGAATAGATATTTGCCAAAATGATGAATTTATTAGTGGGAGCTGTTGGAGTCTGGTGCAGATCTGGGGCTGATGGCTCTCTTGAGAAAGTGTGGTACCAGTCGGAGACCTGAATGGTCTAGAACAGTGTTACTCAGGGTAGCCATTTAGTAGGTTGTTTATGGAGTGCCCATGAGGACCTAAAGAGCTTCCCAAAATGAAAATTAATATCTGCTCCGGCAAGAAACAGTGATGCTACAAAGAGAAAAAAAGGTCAGCTGAACCTAATGGTATTTTTAGGGTCAAAGTTGGTTTACACGTTGAACTCTTCTCAGATGACAGTTAGCATAGCTCTGGTCCAGAAGACCCAGTGGGGTGGATGGAGTAAGAACAATCAGAAGGGATCTTAAGTGAGGGTTGTAGTGATGATCATAGCAATCAGAGCAGTAGCTACCACCACTGAAAACTTAACTGCTTTCCATGCCTTATTTCTTTTCATTCTTAGAGCTGTCCTATGAGTGAGGTTTCACTTCCATACTACTGCCGAGGCTCATAGACTTCAAGTAACTTGCTCAATGGTCCCATAGATAGTAAACCCAAGTTTGTCAGACTCTAAATATGTGCTTTTAACCACTATACATCCTACTACATTTGGGTTTACATATATAATTCTGATATTAAGTAGTCCCAGTGAATACATGAGATTGTATTTACACTATAAAGAAAGGGTAACAAAAGTCTTTTTAAATTTTGGGAATAAGAAGACACATTTAAGGTATCTTTCTGTCATATAGAGGGTTTTTTGGCTTTTTGTAAACATTTCATTCTTCTAAGAAATCCTGCATAGTTGCAGATTGCTATTCTGTTTGCATGGTCAATTGTAGATCAAATCCAGTCCATTTTATGGGAGTTTTGGGGTCACAGGATTGCTCCAGATAGATCTGTTGCTGCTGTGAGGCAGTTAGACACTTGCGTGCCACCCATTTGTTATTTGGAACATCCACTGGGGTTGAAGGACTAGACTGCTTTTTTACAGCAGAAAAATAATGAATAATAAGGAAATCTAGTGTTATTGGCATTTCCCTCCCAATTAAAGAGCCCTCCCTGAGGGAGTTAAGAGGAAGCCAAAAGTGGGAGGGGACAGAGAACTGAGCCTCAGCAAACCATACTCCGTGGGATTCCTGCCAGTCTTGAAGAGGATGTTGCTTCTCAGTGCTAGAAGCAACATTTTTTAGTAAGTCCTTGCTAATGTCTGAATCACATAGTTTGATTCAAGGTGATTGGTGGATTGTATCAGCTGATGGAGTCAATAAGTGAGAAACAGCACAAGTGAATTAAAATAATGTTAACTTACTCTTTCTGCCTTTAATTGAAATATGACCACCCGTTAGAAATAGGTCCTCCAATCCTCAAGTAAACATGGGCCAGCCATCTTTACTTGCATTTCTTCTATTCTCAAGTAAACGTAGTGTGTCCTCCATATCCCTGGCTTCTGCACCTGTGGATAGGGAGGGCTGACTGTGCTCTGCCATTCTTTATCAGGGACTGGAGCATCCTCCCGTGTTGGCATTCATGGGGTGGCGGTGTCCTTTAACTGATCTCCCACAGATACTGAGCAATGACTGTCCATATTCAGCTCTTCCATGTTAAATGCTTCCTCACGAAGCCCTTGCTGACACTAGGAAATAAAATGCAGAAATGAATACCATCTGCACTGTCATCTTCAATTGCTTAGGAAAACAATTTCAACCACATGCTCCTAAATCCGTGTTCACATGTGAGATTAGAGTTACTCACTGTGCCGTGGAGGGCCAGCCTTCTGCAGGCTCGTGGGAGAGGGAGGAAGGTGGCCTTGCTCTGCCGTGTCCCTCTGTGATTATAGTCGCTGGGTACTGTCCTGCAGAGTCTAAGGAGAGTGCCTGCACGTGCCTGCCCTGATGCTCTTCTGGCCCTTCTTAGATTGCAGGTGGAGAGGGGAGTCCTTCTCTGCTAACACTTGAGCTGCGATGTGTGGGGAGGGGACTACAGAGGCGCCCTTCTTTTGTATTGAAGTGACAGTCCGCTAGAATGAGTATTTTACAATTCATTCCGATAGACCTCTGTGTATGATTGACCTGGGCTCCCCTTCCTGCTTCCTCCTAGAGCCTTATTGGCGAGGAGGAAGTGTTGCCTGGCCACACTGGTGAGAGGCTCTAGCTGCATCTTACTGTGTCCATAAACCCTTGGAAGGCTTCATTTCTTTGGGTGTCACTGTCCCAACCCCTCGAAAGAGGAGTTCTTTTGACTGTCTAAGCTCTTATTACCTGCTTGGCAAATTAGTTTTAATTTCTCTCACATTTATTACTAGCTTTTATTTTTTAAAAAGTGAAGTATTCTATTTTTTACCTATATGTCAGTTTATAATTTTATTTTATAGCCATGTCATTGAGAGGGAATTCACATACCATCCAGTTCACCCATTTAAAGTTTACAATGCAGAGGTTTTTAGTGTAGTTATATATATGCAACCATCACCGCAGTCATTTTGGCACATGTCCATCATCTCCAAAAGAAACCCCATACCCGTAGCATTCATTCCTTGTTTTCCCCTCCTTACGCCTAGGCAACCACTGATCTTTGTCTCTGTGACTTGCCTGTTCTGAAGGTTGCGTAGAAGTGGAACCACACAGAATGTGGTCCTGGTGACTTTCACGTCACGTCACGTTTTCATGGCTCATCCACGTTGTCCCATGCATCTGTGCTTTCTTTACTTTCGTTTGATTGTCAAATAACATTCCATTGTGTGGGTGGCTCGCATTTTATTTATCTACTCATTTGTTAATGGATATTAACTTTTTGAGATGTCTTAATGGTGTTCCTGATGGTAGGGACACTTGATATTGCCTGTATTTCCACAGAGCTTAATAGTATGCCTTGTATGTTGTGGGTGATCACATATTTGTTGGCTGGTTGCTTGTTAATTGTAACCGTAGTCCTTTTATTTCTGTGGTATAAGTCTGAATACATATCTTGTGCTCTACAGGTTAGTAATAGAGTTATTTACCATACCATTTCTCTGGTTGTGAGTGGGAAATGAATAAATGGCCCATTTTCTATCTTTAGGCTCCAGATGGCACAGAATCACAATCAGTCGGAACAGATGAAAACAAATACCGAGGAAAAGATGGTAAGTTGGACCCGTTCTCTTGTATTTTCTCATTTATTAGTATAACAAATAGATAAGACCGTTAGAAACATTCGTCTTCAATTCTAGTAAGCAAATTCAATTGAAATATCAAGTACCCAAGTAGATAATTACATAAGACTGAGCTTATAGTTGGCTTTTGAGTTTTTAAAAATACTTGTCTATATCTATTTTAACGTTTCTATACATAGTCAGTTTTCTTGAATGTTTACCATGTGCCAGGTACTATGCAGAGACATTTGCCTAATTTAATATACTCAAGAATGCTCTGTAGTAAATATTATTCTTAACCCATGAGACAGATGAGAGAAGTAAGGTTTTGAGATATAAAGTCACTTCCCCAAGGCAATACAGCTAGTAAGGGGAGTCAGTGAATTTGGAACTTCATTTTCAAATCTTTAGTTCTTAGCTCATAAATGGATTGCTTTTAAGAAAGTTTAGAAAGATTTTAAATTAAGATCTGAGGGTGGGAGAGGGCGGAAGTTGATTATAATTCTCCCATTTCATTCCTTTTTCTGTATCTGTTATTTCAGAAATGGATTAGAAATTCAAGGCATGGTTGAAAATAAATAGTAAGGATTTATTAGTACTTAACAAGAAAGAATTTAAAGCTATTTAATGGATTTACAAAAAGGAAAAATGTTCTAAATTAAGGTCATAGATTAATCCTTAATGTGTTGCTACTTAAATAATATAACAAAGATGGTTAATGGCTGCCTGAGTCCCGATTGGGACTTTGCTTTTGTTTATGTTCTTAATACCCAGCACCTGGGGTGTTCATGGCATTATTAGTGTCATGTTTGGATTGGAACTAGTGAAGGAAGAGTGTCAGGAAGACTGTGGAGGCCTAGAAAGTGTTCCCAACCTTCCAATAAAAATCAAAGGTTTGTCCAAAATTACTGTTGTTGTTCATTTGCTAAGTCATGTCCAGCTCTTCCTGACCCCATAGACTGCAGCACCCCAGGCTCCTCTTTCCTTCATTATCTCCCAGAGTTAGCTCAAATTTTTGCCCATGGTTGTCATCTGTTGGCCTCCTTCTCCTCCTGCCTTCAATCTTTCCCAGCATCAGGGTCTTTTCCAACAAGTTGGCCCTTCACATCGGGTGGCCAAAGTATTGGAGCTTCAGCATCAGTCCTTCCAAAGAATATTCAGGGTTGATTTTCTTTAGGATGGACTGGTTGGATCTCCTTGCAGTCCAGGGGACTCTCAAGAGTCTTCTCCAGCACCACAGTTTGAAAGCATCAATTCTTCGACACTCAGCCTGCCTTATGATCCAGCTCTCACATCCATACATGACTACCAGAAAAACCATAGCTTTGACTAGATGGACCTTTGTTAGCAAAGTGATGTCTCTGCTTTTTAATACACTGTCTAGGTTTGTCATAGCTCTCCTTCCAAAGAGCAAGCGTCTTTTAATTTCATGGCTACAAAGTCACCATTTGCAGTGACTTCGGAGACCAAGAAAAGAAAATTTGTCACTTTGGGACATTTTGGAGTCTTGGAGCATCTAATATCTTTATCTTTCCTTCCATGCTTTTATCTCAGAACTTCTCTCCTGTACCCCTGCCTTCAAATAGATACACACACATAATATGTGTGTGTGTATATGTATGTGTGTGTGTGTATGTATATGTGCATATGTAGACACATATATGTGCGTATATTGACACATGGGTCTATATATTTATATTTGTATTCATAAAAGCCCCTGCTTTTTACTATTCTGTGGAAATTTCTTCAGTTACATAAGTATATTGGGTTAAAACGACTGGGTGTTTCCCCAGGCCTGTGTGCCTGCTGACCCTGGAATGGCAGGCAGGCTGGAATAGCCCTTGCTGGCTGGACAGAGAGCTGGGTTGTCAAGAGAGACAGATGAACCTTTTGTGCCAGTGTCAGTATGTTTTGGGCTTTGGGGAAGAGCGACTGGCAGTTGCTGAATGAATACTGAGGAGACATTGTCCTTTCTTGGTGTTTTCCTCCTTTGCCAGAGATGCGATATAGCCTATGTAAACAGACGTTCTGGAAGACGGGCTCATTGTAGCAGCTTTTTCCAACCGAGCTTGCGGCAGCCGGCTGGAATGTGACAAGCTTGCTGCCTGATTTACATCTGCTTTTCCTGGAATCCTATGATGTGGGCAGAGAGCCTCCAGTAAGAATAATAAGATAATGTGTATGACGCCATCCGAGCCACTGAGGATTTACTGCTGCACCTGTTCTGGGCAATGCCGAGCTCTTTTGCTAGCCAGCGCATTCCCCAGCGTTATGCAAACATTGAAAGGTTCTGAATGAAATGCATGGAAAATATTGTCTGAAGTTCAAAAGTGGAGCTCTTTCCACTAGAAATATGAAAACCAGAACTACATAGTCTATTTTAAATGTTTTCTCTACACTTGGGCTTTTATGCATGTTCTATGAAAATTACTTATTCTAAATGAAAATTATAACATTTTAACGTTGCCAGGGTTGTTGCATTTCAAATTCATTTATCTACTGCTGCGTATCAATCTTCTCACCAAATTGCACAACATTATGTATTTGAAAGACCCATGTTTAATACATACATTTAGAAGTGTTAATAATGCCCAAATAATTTTTAAAACTTTCATGTAATATATATCTTCTTTTTTTGAGTTCCATGGAGGAAGCAAAATTATTTTTTTAAATAGAGACATGGATTTATTTTGGACAGTTGAAAAACTTTGAGTTTTTTAAAGTAGTTGTAACTTGGTGCTATTGTCCACTTTAAAAACCAAAGGAGAAAATAGATTAAAACTGTATTATTTACCCTTCAGGGCTTGAAGAGCCAAAAGGTTTATCTCAGCATTCTCCATTAACGTTTCTCCTTGAGAAAGTGAAAGTGAAGTCGCTCAGTCGTATCGACTCTTTGCAACCCCGTGGACTGTAGCCTACCAGGCTCCTCCGTCCATGGGATTCTCCAGGCAAGATTACTGGAGTAGGTTGCCATTTCCTTCTCCAAGGGATCTTCCTGACCCAGGGATCGAACCCAGGTCTCCCACATTGCAGGCAGACGCTTTACCCAGAGCCACCAGGGAGAGTAAATGATTAATTCATAAATGCTTTTATTAGCGAATTAACCATCCATTTCTTATATCATCCTGAAACTCTTTTTCCTGCTATCTGCCTTAACTGGAGTTATCATTTAATCCTTAATCCTTCTCTATTTTGTGCTTTTTGTTTTTGCTAATATTTGGAGGAAATTCATATGTTTTAAACGTATTCTAACTTGATTATAATTTTTCTCCTCAGTTTTGAATTCGGCACAGAACATTTATTTGTGTGTGGTGGGGGAGGTAGTGTTTATTGTAGGTCTGATGTGGGGCTTTTAAGAACAGGGAGTCCATTTAACATGCTTGTTCATAAACACTCAGGTTTTGGAAAGGTAGCTTCTAATTTAAGAAAATGGCTAATCAGTTTTTTCCTCTCAGAATGGTTTCCTAGGAAACCAACATACATATTCACAGTAAAACATAAAGTAGTATAAACCAGTGGGAAAATAAAACTCAAATTGTGCTTTGACATTTAAGTTAATACTTTAAAAATTAATCAGAGAGAGGTCTAGTTATCCTTAGTTTTAAACAAAATTGTCAGAGGCTGTTGAAAAAGCATAATGTAGCATAGTTAGGAACAGATGAATACAATCAGAGCTCCAAATTTACTCTTATTTTTGAACTTGACATAGGTCAGTTCTTTCTTACTTTCTAAACTCTGAGATGTGACCCAGGCCAACTGTATAATTTGCAAGGCTTAGTGCAAACTGAAAATGTAGAGCTTCTTGTTCAAATTTCAAGAAGGCAACAGCAGAGCATTAAACCCGCAGGGCCCATACCAAGCACTGGGAAAGTCCTACACGCATGCAGCCCGCCCTGCTTATTAAGTGGGAGTGAAAAAGGCTAGATTTAGATTTATTCTTATTTTCTTTTGAGTAAAATAATTTTTGTGTTTTTTATTTAAATGACTGTAAATATAGAAAATACATAGAAGGTAATAAAAATATATTTTCTGAAGGCATCAGACTTTTAATAGTAAATGTGTATATATAACATTTATTAAATTTAAGAATTAACTTACCTTCTATCACCTTGTTGTGTTAGTATATAAGCATTTGAATGTCGCGCATAAGCTTACTGATGTAATCTAGAGCCGCTCACCATGAATTAAAGGTCACAGTGAGAAAATGACAGTAATCCTGTCATTGATGCCTGGTGCTTTTCTAGTGTGAGTTGTGTTAATACCAAAAACTTACCAAATAGCCAAATTTAGAAGTATTTTCTTCCGAGCTTAAACCTGATGTTTTCAGCAAAGAAGTTTTCAAGTGTTAATTTTTTCCCCCCCCTGGAGGATTAACAGCAAATAAAGCAAGGAAAAAAAAATGTTAAATTTTTTTTAAAGTGTCGATGTAAATACCTGGAACTCATTTGACTAGATTTATAGTTGTAAGAACTGTTATAATCCCTATAATAGCCTGATTCCTGAACCAGTACCTCCAGAACTGACTCCCACTGCGAACATTCTTGGTGCCTGGAATTTTTGCTATGATAGATAGATAGCATTCCAGAAAGGACATGCAGGGCGTGAAAGAAAACATTCAGGAATCTGTTCCACTGTGAGGAAGTTAAGTGGTATATCATAGTTTTAAAAACCTTTGTTCAGTCATGTCCAACTCTGTGTGACCCTGTGGATGCTACCCTGCCAGGCTCCTCTGTCCATGGGATTCTCCAGGCAAGAATCCTGGAGGGGGTTGCCATCCCCTCCTCCAGGGGAATCTTCCCCACCCAGGGATCAAACCCAGGTCTCCTGCATTGTCAGGTGGATTCTTTACCGTCTGAGCTACCAGGGTTTTAAGAGAGTAAAACTAACCACCTTCTCATTTCTGAGTATAAAGTAAAACAATGATTAAGTTTACTAAATTTTAATCTCCCAGTATAATACAAAACAACAATTAAGTTTAGTAAGTTGTTATGAGTTTTTCATTCAGAGCTTGAGATCATCCAGGAAATGTTTTCGAATTGGACTCAATCTAAGAACTGTGACCTCAGAGAGAAATTCCACGATTCCGGCTTTCTGGTCCCCACCTTGGGCTTCCTCCGTCCCCCATGTGCCATTGTTAGGATTCCTTGAGTATATGTTTTACTATGGAAAGAAGGGTTAATTATTGCTTACAGTAAGTAGTACTTTTCCTAAAGGTTTATACAGTTGATGTGTTAGAAGTTTTTTTTTTTTTTTTTTTTTTTAAAGAAGTAACCAAAACACAGGAATGAAGTCTTTTATTTTGTTCCCAGACCAGGCATCTCACCTAGGTGTTGGTGGAAAGGAGCTAACCCCACTGGTGCCCGAAGGGGCACCTGCCTCTGAAACAGACATCAACCTGGAGGTATCATTTGCAGAACAAGCTGTCAGTCAGAAAGAGAGCTCCAGAGAGAAGATCCAGAGGAGCAAAGGTGACGATGCCATGTTACTGGTATGTAGTACACTATTCAGATGTCACTGTCAGATTACATTTTTCATCAGCTGTTTATTTTGAAAAATTTAAGTCCCTAGAAAAGTTGAAAGAATAGCATAGATACACCCCTACAGCCTCCCTGTAGATCCCATTCACCAGTTATTATAACATTGTACAACTTTTACTCTTTCTTGGGCTTCCCGGGTAGCTCAAGTGGTAGAGTCTACCTGCAATGCAGGAGACCTGGGTTTGATCCCTGGGTTGGGAAGATCCCCTGGAGAAGGGCATGACAACCCACTCCAGTATTCTTGCCTGGAGAATTCCATGGACAGAGGAGCCTGGCGGGCTCCAGTCCATGGGGTAGCAAAGAGTCATACACAGCTAAGCAACTACCACTTTCACCTTTCACTACTTTCTGTATCTACCTATGTATAGGTCGTGCCATATACACTCACTTTTTTTTTTTTAAGCCTAACAAGGCCATACTAAACAAAGCAGTTGTTTTGCTTAAGAACTTGATCATTAAAACAATTATATTTTAATATATGACCGTATTAAAAATTTCCCAGTTGTCACAATATTGTCCTAATGGCTTCTCCCTCACTCTGCCTGGGATTCAAACAAGGGTTATGGGTTGTGTTTGATGTCATATCTTTTTGGTTTCTTAAATTTAGATTAGATCCTCTGATTTTTTGTATATTTTAAAGAGTCCAAATCAAATTTCTGATTTTGTCTGTTTTTGATGACTGAATTCAAGTTCAACAGTTTTGGCAAACCTAGATGCCTAGATTGTTTATGCCTCCCATCGCATCATCAGAAGAGGTGTGTGATGTCAGATAGCCCTCTTATTGGGAATGGAAGTATCACCTTCTGTCCTCATTGTAAAAATACCTTTTCCTGTTGGTAACTAATGCTAATTTGTGATCCTTGAAACCGAATGAATAGCCTATCTGCCAGTAATAACCTATCATCCAGTGGCTTTACCATGCATTTGTAATCCTTACCTGAAAAAATAGACTAGTGTTAGCGAAACGGTGATTTTTCTCATTGTGTTATTCCCTCTGTATTGACTGGCTGGCAGTCTTCTGTGATAGCTGCTTTTCCTCCCTTTTCTCTTGTTTTTGAATGTCACTGCGCAGAAGCTTCCTTTTTTCATTCAGTGTTTAATAAATCATTACTGTTTTTCTTTGACGTTTAAATTTACCCAAGTTTGACCAAAGGCAGCCCTTCAAGCTGGTTCCTTTGCCATTTTAACATGTACTCCTCGTTTTACTCCTCTGCCTTCTGGTACAAGATATTCTGGGCTCACCTTGTACTTTTCTCCCCTCAGATTAGGAAGAATCTATTTCTTCAAGGAACCCTTGTTTTTTCAGAAGCATATTGTATTTAGAAACCAGCCTCTGTGTACTGAGTGTTCTCATTGATACCGAATGTCTTATATTTTTTTAAAAATACACTTACTTATTTTGTAAGACTTCACATACATAAAAGCTATAGGCATAGTATAATGAACCCCCCACCAAGCCCCAACGTTCACTAGCCCATGACTAGTTCTGTCCTGGGCACACCCCCAAGCAGTTCCCTTTAAGAAAAAAGGTTACTTTTTAATTCATATTGCTATTATTGTACCTATTTAAAATGCTAGCAATTCTTAATTTCAAATATCTGAATATTAAATTTCATATTGTATTGCAAATTTCATAATTTTTTTTTTTTGCAGTGTGTTTGAATCAGAACCCAAATCAGGTTCATGCATTGCAGTTGGTTGACTTGGTTGAAAGTGCCTTTCAAGAAGCTTTTACTCCCTCCCTTCCTTCCTCCTCCTGTCAGTGTATCTCTGTCTCTGCCTCCCTCTCTCTCTTCATTAAGATCTTTTCCCCTATCCTTTTTTACTTCTTTCCTCCCATTCTCCTCCTCTCAGCATTTGTTTGTTGAAGAAACCTGCTTATTCAGTTTCTAATTCTGTTCCCATGTCCTTCTCTTTCTTGTAGATTGGTTGACTCTAGATTTATCAGATTCATGCTCTTTTTTTTTTTTTTTTTGGTCAAGATTACTTCTTGTGATCATGTAGCAAGAGATGCAATATCTCTGTCTTTCTTGTTTGTGAAATTAGCAGTGGCTGCTGATCAGTGCTTATCTCCATTTATTAATGGTTATAAAATCATGTTCTAATTTCTTTTTTCGTTTATTAATTTGAATATCTCTCTTAAGAAAAACTTCACTTTCTCAAGGGTTACTTCTTTCATTTACCAGTTTTCTTTTTTTCTTCTTTTCTTAGATTCCCTAGTACCTTTCATTAATGACCAACTAGTGTCGTTTTAATTTTCTTTGTAAAAATAGTATCTTAACTCACGTTTATACATGTGTGACATGACCCTAGAGATAATTTCTCATGTGTTTCAGCATATTTTTTGCTCGAGACATGTTGTTGTTCTTGTTGTTCAGTCACAGAATTGTGTCCAGCTCTTTGTGACCTCATGGACTGTAGCACACCAGGCTCCTCTGTCCTCCGCTGTTAGCTCAAATTCATGTGCACGAGTCGGCGATACCATCTGACCGTCTCCTCCTCTGCCGCCCCTTCTTCTTTCATCTTCAATCTTTACTGGCTTGTCAGGGTCTTTTCCAGTGAGTCAGCTCTTCACATCAGGTGGTCAAAGTATTGAAGCTTCAGCATCAGTCCTTCCAATGAATATCCAGGGTTGATTTCTTTTAAGACTGGTTTGATCTCCTTGTTGTCCAAGGGACTCAGGAATCTTCTCTAGCACCACAGTTCGAAAGCACCAACTCTTCAGTGCTCAGCCTTCTTTATGGTCCAGTTCTCACATCTGTACATGACTACTGGAAAAACCATAGCTTTGACTATATGGATCTTTGTTGGCAAAGTGTTATCTCTGCTTTTTAATATGCTATGTAGGGCTTGTCCTAGCTTTCCTTCCAAGGAGCAAGTGCCTTTTTTTTTTTTTTTTTTTTTTTTTTTAATTTTTTTTTAATTTTTTTTAATTTTATTTATTTTTTTTTTCCAGTGGGTTTCGTCATACATTGATAAGCAAGTGCCTTTTAATTTCATGGCTGCAGTCACTGTCTGCCGTGATTTTGGAGCCAAGAAAAAAAAAAAAATCTGTTATTGCTTCCACTTTTTCCCCATCTATTTTGCCATGAAGTGGTGGGACTGGATGCCATGATCTTAGTTTTGTGTTGTTTTTAATGTGGTTGTCTGAGCAAGCTTAACAAATAGCTGAGGAAAGAAGACAAGCAAAAGGCACAGGAAAAAGGGAAAGATCTACCCAACTGAAGGCAGAGCTCCAGAGAATAGCAAGGAGAAATAAAAAGGCCTTCTTAAATGAACAATGCAAAGAAATAGAGGAAAACAGTAGAATGGATAAGACTAGAGATCTCTTCAAGAAAATTGGAGATATAAAGGGAACATTTCATGCAAGGATGGGCCTGATAAAGAACAGAAATGGTAAGGGCCTAGCAGAAGAGAAGAATACACAGAGGAACTACATAAGAAAGGTCTTAATAACCTCGATAACCATGATGATGCCATCACTTACCTAGAGCCAGACATCCTAGAGTTGAAGTCGGGTGGGCCTTAGGAAGCATTACTATGGACAAAATTAGTGGAGGTGACAGAATTCCAGCTGAACTATTTAAAATTTTAAAAGATGATGCTGTTAAAGTGCTGTACTCAATATGTTAACAAATGTGTCACAAGTGGACACAGTCCTGGAAAAAGGCAGTTTTCATTCCAATCCCAAAGATGGGCAATGCCAAAGAATGTTCTAACTATCACACAATTGCACTCATTTCACATGCTAGCAAAGTAATGTTCAAAATCCTTCTAGCTTGGCTTCAGCAGCATGTGAACTGAGAACTCCCAGACGTACAAGCTGGGTTTTGAACAGGCAGAGGAATCAGAGATCAAATTGCCAACATTTGTTGGATCATGGAAAAAGCAAGAAAATTCTAGAAAAGCATATACTTCTATTTCATTGACTAAGAGATAGGAATATCACAACACCTTACCTGTCTCCTGAGAAACCTGTATGCAGGTCAAGAAGCAACAATTAGAATTGAACACGGAACAACGGACTGGTTCCAAATTGGGAGAAGAGGATGACAAGGCTGTATGTTGTCATCTTGCTTATTTAGCATCTATGCAGAGTTCAACATGCGAAATGCCAGGCTGGATGAATCAAAAGGTAGCATCAAGATTGCTGGGAGGAAGACCAACCGCCTCAGATATGCAGATGATACCACTCTAGTGGCAGAAAGTGAAGAGGAACTCATGAGCCTCTTGATGGGGGTGAAAAGAGGAGAGAGAAAAAGCTTGCTTGAAACTCAACATTCAAAAAACTAGGATCATGGCATCTAGTCCCATCACTTCATAGATCCAAACCTAGAATTATCTATTTCCTCAAGAAACACTGATTCTACTTAGTAGAAATATACTTTTGTTACTGTGTTCAGGACACTAGGAACGTTCCCTTCTCTGAGTTGGCTATTGCTTAAAGCCTTTACGGAAGACAAAAGTACAACTGTATCTTCTTTCTTCCATGCTGAGAATAGTGGTTCTGAGGATACAGCAGATAATATAATTAGAAGATCACATAATTGCTTGTGTGTTTTATCCTTTATTATTGCACAGCATTCTCAGAATAGAAATACTAACACTGCTATCAACAATATGATAACCAAAAAATAGTTTAAACTTGTTTTCTTTTTCTCGGTTGTATCCTTAGGGTTTTATCCCAAAAGGACTGTAATAATCAAATTAGTCTGCTTCAGATTGTTTAGGATAGTTATTCTCCGTATGGTTATGCCACTCACTGTATACCCGGTTGGTTAATTTCATTTTATATTGAATGTTTAGGGATTGCTTTGTTGAAACTTAATTGTGTTTTGTAAACATGTGAATTATCTAAGTGGTCCAAGGTCATAATTAAAAACAAGGTGTATTAGAAGTCTCACTTCCATTCTTGAGCCATCACCTTCTTCTCTCCCTCCCCTTTACAGGTTAATTTGCCTTACAGGTCAATTCCTTTTTATTTTAATTTGATGGTTTATCCTTCCATTCTTAGATAGATACACTCTTGATTATTTACTTATGACTTAGCAGCATGTCCTGGAGATCACTCCACAGTAGTATAGAGAAATATCTTTCATTCTTTTTTATTTTTACATTGTACCATGTTATGAAGCTCTGTCACAATTTATTCAACCAGTCATCTGACGATGGGCTTCTAGATTGTTTTCAGGCTTTATCAAAAATTTTTAAGGATCTATTTTCATGCCTAGTGGGAAAAGTAAAGGCATTTGCATCATGTGGCCTAAAGAGATAAATCAGGCTCCCAGACCATCCTTAGCAAAAGTATCTTTTGCAAGTGATAGTCTTCTCCACTGCAGGTTTGATCACTGATCTGGGAACTAAGATCCCACGTGCCACACTGTGTGACAGATAAGTAAATGACAGTGATGGTCTTCTCAACAGATGGAAGGGAGTTTAAGTGAAAGTAGTCTAATTAAACAAGATAAAGACACTGTTGACTTTTAAGTTGTTGATTCAAATAGTGGAATATAAAATGAATTCACTTGTACTTCAGAAACTTAAAGACAAAACTTCCTCTCTCACTTTATTCTCTGCTAACAAACTGATTTTTGCTCACCTACTTTCTAGATTTTATTCATGTTTTGCCTCAAGCTGAAAGTGACCTTCCCATTTCTACCCCTCTGTTGTTCTGTGTTTATCATCCTTAACCCATCCTTTGGGGTCTAGCTCAATATCTAGCTTTACTGTTAGCACTTTCCTGTTTTCAAACTTACATTAATAAAATATATAAAATCGTTTTTTAAGCTGTTAAGATGCCGTTCAGTTCAGTCGCTCAGTCGTGTCCGACTCTTTGGGACCCCATGAACCATAGCACGCCAGGCCTCCCTGTCCATCACCAACTCCCGGAGTTTACTCAAACTCACGTCCATTGAGTCGGTGATGCCATCCAACCATCTCATCCTCTGTCATCCCCTTCTCCTCCTGCCCTCAATCTTTCCCAGCATCAGGGTCTTTTCCAATGAGTCAGCTCTTTGCATCAGGTGGCCAAAGTATTGGAGTTTCAGTTTCAACATCAGTCCTTCGAACACCCAGGACTGATCTCCTTTAGGATGGACTGGTTGAATCTCCTTGCAGTCCAAGAGACTCTCAAGAGTCTTCTCTAACACCACAGCTCAAAAGCATCAGTTCTTCGGTGCTTAGCTTTCTTTATAGTCCAACTCTCACATCCATATATGACTACTGGAAAAACCATAGCCTTAATTGACTTTTGTTGGCAACGTAATGTATCTGCTTTTTAATATGCTGTCTAGGTTGGTCATAACTTCCCTTCCAAGGAGTAAGCGTCTTTTATTTTTTATTTAAAAAGATTTTTTTTTTTGCGTCTTTTAATTTCATGTCTGTAGTCATCATCCGCAGTTATTTTGGAGCCCCAAAAAATAAAGTCGGCCATTATTTCCCCATCTATTTGCCATGAAGTGATGGGACCGGATGCCATGATCTTAGTTTTCTGAATGTTGAACTTTAAGCCAACTTTTTCAGTCTCCTCTTTCAGTTTCATCAAGAAGCTCTTTAGTTCTTCACTTTCTGCCATAAGGATGGTGTCATCTGCATATCTGAGGTTATTGATATTTCTCCCGGCAATCTTAATTCCAGCTTGCGCTTCTTCCAGCCCAGCGTTTCTCATGATGTACTCTGCATGTAAGTTAAATAAGCAGGGTGACAATATACAGCCTTGACGTACTCCTTTTCCTATTTGGAACCAGTCTGTTGTTCCATGTCCAGTTCTAACTGTTACTTCCTGACCTGCATACAGGTTTCTCAGGAGGCAGGTCAGGTGGTCTGGTATTCCCATCTCTTTCAGAATTTTCAACACTTTTGATAATTATTGTCAATGTATCCATGCATTTATTTATGTATATATGCATCAGTTTATCTATACAACCATTTACTTATTTGTATATCTTCTGGAAAGCGTGTGTATGCTATAAGCTTTCTACAAGTCATAAACATGGTTGGTGAGGTAAATATTTATATTCCTCACTCTGAGGTGAGAGTCTAAGCAGATAAAACTTTAATTTCCATTTCTACTCCATGGTTTCCTGCTTCTGTGAATAAGCAGTGGGTTTTATGTAATACATTGTTCTTTGTTGACCTCATTTTGTATTTGCTTCTTTTTTTTTTTTACGGCATTGAGCAGTCTTTGTTAATTCTTTATGACCTCTCACAGCAGATTCAAATTTCTCCTCTTAAATTTGGAGATCAGGTTTTATAACTTTAATGTGTGTTAGGATGAAAATTAGCTATTACATATTGTGTTTCATGTACCCATAATATCTTAGAAAGTATGCTGTGTAATTACTTTGCTCATTTATCAAGTGATCTCTATGAGATAGATATTACGATTCTCACTTTCATACAAAGTAGCGAGTTAGATTAGAAGGTGTGTGGTAAGTCTTGGCTTAACTGCCTAATGTTTTGAAGCTGGAATTTTTCTGGAAGATCCTGATGACATGTGCCCTAAAGGTATATGTCCATTTAACTTAGACGTGAGTTTAAGTGTCCTTGTTTTGGTGCTACTGACAACTTCAGGATAGCGTGGGAGGTTACATGAATAAGATTCTGGTATGTCAAGTCCATCTATACAGTAGAAATTTAATAGCACTCCTTTATCCTATCTTGGCAGACTAAAATCAATAAGAGTTTATTTAGGAATTTTTAAGATCATAGTATTGAAATGATAACTGTGGTGAGGCCTGTACTAGTTCTTGTCTTTATTCAGTGTATTTTGGATTCTTACTGAATTGTGTTTAATTCAAGTAAATTCACGTTTTATGGTGACTTTGCTTGTCTTGTAACAAAGCTCTTTGAATACTGAAGGCCACAGGCTTGCATGGAGGCCCAAGTTGAGAGTTTGCTAGAAAATGAAACGTCTCTGGAGGAAGCAGAAGGACAGTAAAAGAAATGTTAGTTTGGGATAGAGGAAGGAGAATGAGAACCTAAGACAGACACACATTTGTGCACAAATGTGTGAGATGGCTGTAGGATCGTGATCCTGAATTGTCAAGAAAAGTTTTAATTATGATTATTCCTTGCCATTAAAAATTCTTTTTAAAAACTGTAAATATGAAAGTTTCCTAAAATTTCATTTATCTAGAAAAGTTCTAGGTTCTCTAGGTTGATAGTGAGTGAAATACTGTAATAAAATCACATTTTACACAAGGAAAAATCTTAGGTAAGAAATGAATTTCCTAGCAGGTGATAAGAAGTCATCTGTGGAAATTGACCAAGTAAGAGTAGATTCTCTTGCTTTCCGAGTTGAGGCTAGAGTGACTTGATGAGTGAAAAAGTCAAGTATGTCATTACTGGTAAGGTTTCTAACGGGCCCCTCATATTTCAAAGCTTACAGAAGAGGGGCGCACCCAGGGAGAGCTGCCTGATTAATTTATGGTGACACATGGGAGCCAAGACCTTATGTGTTTTGAAAAATTTTATTTCACTCCCCTTTTAAAAGCACATTTTTCAAAAGGTAAAGAGCTTTCCTTTTGCTGAAATTGCACTGCCTTCTCTTAGCCAATGAACTGAACCATCCAGTCTATTAACTAAACAAAAATGACATGAAACTTCATAAATATTTAAAACTCCTGCTATGAATTAAACATTGGGATAAAGAACTAACTCCTTTCATTAAGTACATTGTTAAATAAATAAATAAATAAAGCTCATGACATATTGCTAGGTAAATTGAATGTTTGAACGAATAATATTTCAGGTTTCTTTAAACATTTACCTTGGGTACTGCTTTAAATAATTATATTACATGTATTTGGCTTATTAGACCAGATGCAACTGATTTTAATGAAGTATGTAGGACTTTTTTTTCTTTTTTAAAATAAATGCTTGGTAAATAGTATTGGTTCAGTCCTTCAGAAAACAAAGCAATTAGCAGAACTCTGGACCAGGCAAGAAGAAAACGGGGAGAGTTTTGTGTGATTTGAAAATGAAGCTCAGTATAAATCACAGGAAATTGGGGGAGCATCAAGCCAGTGACCCCACCCCTCCCTGAGCTTGATTCTCTGCTTTTCTCCCTGTTGGGTGTTTATCTTCATTGAATACACAGAGACAGAACTCCTGCAATGTGTCAGGGCTGTGGGACAGTGGGCACACAGAGGTGGTTAAGGCAGGGTTCCTGTCCTTGGGGGTTTCTTGTCCTGCATCAATACTGGTCAACCTCGATTCCTCCTGCCTATTGCGGGGTATGAACCGTATGCTCAGGAAAATGGAGCAGAATAGGATGACTACTGAATTTAGGATTTAAAAGATCTGAATTTGCCTCCTTATGTCACTGGCTGTGTGGACATTGGCTCAGACAGTAAAGAATCTGCCTGCAATGCTGGAGACCTGGGTTTGATCCCTGGTTCAGGAAGGTCTTCTGGAGAAGGGAATAGCAACCCACTCCAGTATTCTTACCTGGGAAATCCCATGGACAGAGGAGCCTGGAGGGCTGCAGTCCCTGGGGTTTCACAGAATCGGAACAACTAGGCACCAACACTTTCACTTCACTTTAGACTCTTAATGAGCCTCAGTTTCCCCACGTAGAATATGCTGTAATAATACTTGTCTTATTGGAACTTTTGCAGGATAAAATGAAAAACTATTTATCAAAATGAGTATTACCATTTTTGTCTTACCTTGCAGTAATAGTTAAAAGAAAAACCGTGATATCTGTCGGCATGTTCTCAGCTCCTATGCACTGTACTATTGACCTTGGAAATTATGCTGAAAATTCACTAAGGTTGCATATGAATAACATCTACTGTTGTTCTTTTAATGTTTTTATGGGGAAAATGTGTCACAAAAATAGAAGAATTATCTCTTTTCTCCTATAGTGGACTCTCTTGAGAATATAGCAGATTCTAAAGAAAGTTCTGTCAAAGGTTCCACAGTGAGCTACAGAAGATTCTCTTAGAGTTGAATTTGCTTGAAAGGAATTAGCTGCTTAATTGCCAAAAGTTGTAGGTTTTAGGAAATGTTCTAGGATGGTAACTCTCAAACATTTTGGTCCTATAACCCCTTTAGACTCTTAAAAAAATTATTGAGGACCTCAAAAAGCTTTTGTCTAATCAGTCAGGACAGATGTTGGTGTTGAGGAGAATAACTGCCGCACCTTTGCAGTGCTTTGGTGAAACCTCAGAGGCATGGCCTTCTGGCCAGGAATCTCTGATTCCGTATTGTGGGAGCATTCACTGTCTCCCTATAGGCCGCAGCTCTCTGTGTTTGCCCTGGCTGGCCTAAGAAAGAAGGCATAAACAGATTTCTACAGAAGCTGTGATTCCTTGGAAGACTCTGAGCAGATGAAGAAGGCTGGTACAAAGTGATTTTGGAATGTAAAGAATTTCTTTGGATTGAGTTCTGTGGAAGTTGGTCACTGACTGCACTCTTGAGCTCTGAAACATAAATAAGTAGTCTAGGGAATAGTTTCTCTTGATGAATAATTAAAAATACTGTCTGTGTAGTGGGGAGGAACAGGGGGTGCTTTTCTTTATGTCAGTTATATCTATGGATATTTACCATGATACAAATTAAAATAGAAAAATTTAAACTATTAATCCATTTAAAATTTATTATTATGGTAAACATAAATAACATTTTTATGAAAAAGTTGTATTTTCCAAAACAAATGGCAGTCAGTTTCTTTACCATCTGAGCCACCAAGGAAGCCCATGTTAGAAATGAAAATTGAAAAAAATTTAAACTATTAATCCATTTAAAATATAATATCATGGGGAACATAAATAATATCTTTATTAAAAATAGTCATTTTTCCAAAACAAATTTTTGTTTGTTTTTAATTAATTTAATTAATTTTTTAAAATTTGTTTATTTTAATTGGAGGCTAACTACTTTACAATATTGTAGTGGTTTTTGCCAGACATTGACATGAACCAGCCATGGGTGTACATGTGTCCCTCATCCTGAACCCCCCTCCCAGCTTCCTTCCCATCCCATCCCTCAGAGTTGTCCCAGCGCACTGGCTTTGAGTGCCGTGTTTCATGCCTCAAGCTTGGACTGACGATCTATTTCACATATGGTAATATACATGTTTGGAGAAGGCAATGGCACCCCACTCCAGTACTCTTGCCTGGAAAATCCTATGGATGGAGGAGCCTGGTGGGCTGCAGTCTGTGGGGTCGCTGTGAGTCGGACACAACTGAGCGACTTCACTTCCACTTTTCACTTTCATGCATTGGAGAAAGAAATGGCAACCCACTCCCGTGTTCTTGCCTGGAGAATCCCAGGGACGGGAGCCTGGTGGGCTGCCGTCTATGGGGTTGCACAGAGTCGGACACAACTGAAGCGACTTAGCAGCAGCAGCAATATACATGTTTCAGTGCTGTTCTCTCAGATCATCCCAGCCTCGCTTCTCCCACAGAGTCCAAAAGTCTGTTCTTTATATCTCTGTCACTTTTGCTGTCTCGCATATAGGGTCATCGTTACCGTCTTTCTAAATTCCATATATATGCATTAATATACTGTACTGGCATTTTACATTTTAGCAACTCTCTAATGTCTGGCTTGAGTTGATGTCATTTGGATTCTCATATTTGCTTCTGTGTTCAGTCTGTTGGCAATACCACATTTCTTGTAAAAACTCTGAAAAACTCCTCTATATACCATAAGAGAATAAAAGTGAAAAAGGCAGGTAATGTCTTAGTGTTATTAAAATAGTGTTGACCTCTTCAGTCAGTTCAGTAGCTCAGTCCTGTCCAACTCTTTGCAACCCCATGGACTGCAGCACACCAGGCCTCCCTGTCCATCATCAACGCCTGGAGTTTACTCAAACACATGTCCATCGAGTTGGTGATGCCATCCAGCCATCTCATCTCCTCCCGGCTTCAGTGTTTTCCAGCATCAGGCACTTTTCCAGTGAGTCAGTTCTTCACATCAGGTGGCCAAAGTATTGGAGTTTCAGCTTCAGCATCAGTCCTTCCAATGAATGTTAAGGGCTGATTTCCTTTAGGATTGACCAATTTGATCTCCTTGCAGTCCAAGGGACTCTCAAGAGTCTTCTGCAACACCACAGTTCAAAGGCATTAATTCTTCAGTGCTCAGCTTTCTTTATAGTCCAACTCTCAAATCTATACATAACTACTGGAAAAACCATAACTTTGACTAGACAGATCTTTGTTGGCAAAGTAACGTCTCTGCTTTTTAATATGCTGTCTAGGTTGGTGATAGCTTTTCTTCCAAGGAGCAAGCGTCTTTTAATTTCACAGCTGCAGTCACCATCTGCAGTGATTTTGGAGCCCAGAAAAATAAAGTCTCTCACTGTTTCCATTGTTTCCCCATCTATTTGCCATGAAGGGATGGGATTGGATGCCATGATCTTTGTTTTCTGAATGTTGAGTTTTAAGTCAACTTTTTCACTCTCTCTCCCACTTTCATCAGGAGGCTCTTTAGTTCTCCTTTGCTTTCTGACATAAGGGTAATGTCATCTACGTATCTGAGGTATTGATATTTCTCCTGGCAATTTTGATTCCAGCTTGTGCTTCATCCAGCCCTGCATTTCACATGATGTACTCTGCATAAAAGTTAAATAAGCAGGGTGACAATATACAGCCTTGAGGTACTTCTTTCCCGATTTGGAACCAGTCTGTTGTTCCATGTCCAGTTCTAACTGTTGCTTCTTGACCTGCATACAGATTTCTCAGGAGGCAGGTCGGGTGGTCTGGTATTCCCATCTCTTGAAGAATTTTCCACAGTTTATTGTGATCTACACAGTCAAAGGGTTTGGCATAATCAATGAAGCAAAAGTAGATGTTTTCCTGGTATTCTCTTGCTTTTTCAATGATCCAACGGATATTGGCAGTTTGATCTCTGGTTCCTCTGCCTTTTCTAAATCCAGCTTGAACATCTGGAAGTGGAAGTTGACCTCTTTAGATTCCTTAAAGAGTATTGGGTACCTATATGGCTCCCTGGACCACACTTTGAAAACTGCTACTTTAGGATATGGCTTTTGCATGTCCATTTTACAAAAAGGAGCGGTTATAGAATTGCCAGAAGTCACACACAGCGAGTTGGCAGTTAGATGGCTGGTAGATGGAGGCTCTAAAGTCCCTGCTTTTGGTTTCCCCTCTGCTCTCCCCTTCCCCCCAGTGCTGCATGGTCCTTTTGTACCTGCCTTATTTGGGTATCATATATCTGAATATACAATATTATATCAACACAACGCCACATTATACATGAGACAGTTAATAAGCAGTGCAGATGAACGGTACCGGGTGCACTCGTGGTTCCTCCCACTCTTCCCTTACCTCCTCTGTCTTCCTCCTCACAGCTTGTCTTGACTTGTCATTTTTCTTGGCTCTTAAAGGTCAGTTAACTTGTTTGTTCTCTCCTTTGGTTTTACTGTCTCTTTTGTCCTCTTGGCCACTGATAGTCACACTCCTAGTACATGGTCTGCTTCTGCGGCCTGTCATACTTCACATATTGACTCCCTGCAGGTTTGGGATCATCATTAAGACAGGATTGCTCTTCATTCTGGCTGGAGAAATTCTTCCATGGCTTTCACTGTCACCACTTTGAGAATGAATTCTTTTCATAGTTATAATTTTGTCATCTTTCATTAAAAAGGGGTTAGGTCCTGTAGACCTTTACTGTGTTAATGGTGTTTATTTTAGACTTACAGAGTGCCAAAGGACAAAACAGGCACCACCAGGATTGGTGACCTGGCGCCCCAGGACATGAAGAAAGTTTGCCATTTAGCCCTAATTGAGCTGACTGCCCTCTATGATGTCTTGGGTATTGAACTGAAACAACAGAAAGCTGTGAAAATCAAAACAAAAGGTAATTTTGAAACAAAGACCAGCTGGATTTACTCCTGAGCTAGTAAGAATGAGCTTGGCTTTTTAGAAGTATCCTTTCTGGGGTGTGGGAAATGCACACGTAACAAATTGCCTGTAATCCGCACATGAATACATCTAAAGTTCGGATTCTAAAACATTCTTTCCAAAAATTTTTGTAATTTGATAAATCTGTCTCCTAGATTATAGAAGATAAAGGCATAATCAAATATTTAATTACCATGGAAAGAAAAGGAAATTCTGATCAAGGATTCTTAAATGTTCTCTCCTTTGAAAGCTGTATTTAAAAACAACATTTGGTACATATACTTATTTCTAAGACTGGATCTTGACAAGTGACTTTAATATGGTTAATCCTGATCAATTATTTTTGCTTTATTTATTTGATAGCAAATGCACAGGCAGTAGTATGTCCGTTTGTTCATTTACAATCTACTTTTAACTCTTTTGCAAAAAATATTCTTCCCTCTTTGAAGACAATAACATGATTTTGGCATATAATATCCCTAAATTGTGCATCTCTTGGGGATGCATAGTTTTTTTTTTTCTTTGTAATCAGCTTGCTTTCCCCATTATATAAATAGACTGTTTTTTAATAATATAATAGAAAACAAACACCTCCTCAGTTCTTGTTTTTTTTCCAAGATTTTATTCATCTGAAAATCCAGATAATTTTCTGTTGATAAAGCTTTACTATGTAGGAATCTCTGACATCTCATTTAACTTTAAAGATATCTCTTAAAGAAAAACCAAGAATGGGGATTATTGAGTTGCTATGGTAACGTTAGCAAAGACAAGATGTAAGTTTTAGAGGCAATTTCTCTGTAGGACTGAAGTGTACCTTCCCTCAAGTCCTCTCTGCCATGCTGGGCCCCAGAAGACCCCATTCTGTGTTTAGTTCCTTTGAGTGAGTATTTTAGCTTAAGGCTTGTGATGGTGAATTTCTGAGTCAAATAGTTCTGGTTTTCCACAAGTCCATTATGGATAAAGACTTCAGATGCTTTTTCAAAAGCTCATCACAGAGTCTTCTCCAGATACAAAATAAAAATTTAATTTAAATAATTGTGGGAAAAAAATTGTTGTGACTCAATGTTCAAGACTTTCAGAGTGACTTAGAGAGGCCTTTTAATTTTATCTCAGAATTGCCTCCTACCAGACAGAGAAATATTAAGCCATTCTCATTAAAAGTACCACTATTAATATAATAGATTTTCTTTCCACCTTTTTTATATTTTTGTATCTTATCTAAGATATTTATGTTATAAACTAGAATTTGACATGCTTAAAGATTATGCTTTTCTTAATTCCTAAACTAAAAGTTATTTACTAAGTTACTGACATTCTTCTGAATGTCACAATTTCCAATATCTGTTTTCATATCATGGAATAATCCCCCCCCCTTTTTTTTCCACAAATGATTTATATCTCCCCAATGATGTGTGTTAAACTCTTTTGTTGTAACTGTTCACTCATTGATGAGTGTGGGGTAGGAGGTGCTGGGTAGAAGCTATGCTCACATCAGACTGAAAGCATATAATTTTAATTTAGAAAAATTATGTTATTACCTGTCATGTCTTCTGGAGTTATTCCCAAATATATAAAACAACAAATTTAAATTCACAAAGACCAAGTATCTACTATGTTCTCTAAAGAAGAACATTTGTAGAGCAAGCTCATAATCTTGGCTGATTTTCCAAAAAGCAAATATTTATACTTTGCTGTATTATAGAATGTTGAATGTCAGTTAGTATGGAAGAGATGAGTGGTATTTAGTTTAAGCGAGAACTTTTAATTTGATTACATTTAGTAAATTATTTGCGTATTTTGCCTATTCCCACAGCCCTGTATTTCTCTTTTGTAACAGTTTATACTTTTCTAATTATTTTGGTGATGATCTATAATCATTAGTTTAGTTGTCTTTGCTTGCTAGATTGCTCTATAAGGTGGAGCCAAAATCTTCCAATTAAGTTGTGTTTACCTAATTGATAGACAATGTCACCCACTTAGGTGCTCGATATAGTTGTCTGATTGAATGACAGCATCAGGAATCTGGTGCCTTAACATTTTTGCATTAATATTTCATAGGTTAATGAAAGTGAAGGATTTTGTTGTTGTTTTTGCAGATTCTGGCCTTTTTTGTGTCCCATTGACAGTATTGTTAGAACAAGATCAGAAGAAGATACCAGGAACTCGAATACCCTTGATATTTCAAAAAGTAAGTAGGCCCAAATGGGTCAGCATAGAGACAGCATACTTGAGATAATGGCGTTTGTTTTTGTTTTTGCATTCATACTATTATAATATAGTTTTCCAATTGATATGCTATTTTATTTTATGCTTTGGTTTTTCTATTCAGAAAACAGATTTGTTTCAAGGGCTCATAATTTTTATTTCATGGTCATGCTTTCAGTGTTATTTCTTGTAACTGTGATTACCTGGCATCATTGTCCTGTCTTATATTAGCTGGCTTTGTATAATTGAGATTTCAATTCTATAATACATAGGAGTGGGGACTGCTGGTAAATTTCTAGGGAATTGAATCCTCATGAATATTTTATGCCTGTATGTATTTCCCAAGCTTTCCTATTTACAGTGAGGATGTCCAATTTAATTTACTAGTGCCTTCTTCCAAAGTAGGCAAAGAAACCATAAAGTAGAATTAGAAAATGATTGCTAAACTATAAAGTCACTTGTGTAGTCAACACTCAATTATTCATAAGGAGATTATCTATGACAATATAAAAATTTCAGTCTAACCTCTGAGCCATCATTGTTCAGAAACAGATTACATTGATTAAAAGACAGGGAATACCCCTGAGGAAGGCTAGTCGCATCAGTTGTGGGCTACCCAAGATGCAGATTTTGCAACAGCTCAGGCATCTCAGCTTCTGAAAATTCATGGGTAGCAAAAATGGCAGTAGTAATGTTCTCAGTTGTTGTGGCTCAACAAAGCCATTTAATACTTAAGCTTAATCTACTTGGCACCAATTCTTCCATTATTCTAAGCCAGTCATTTACTATCTTGCCTATTAATACTAAGCTCTGATTTCTTCATTCCTCATAGTCTCACCATTACATCCAAACCTGTGTCTCAGTGTTTCTCCTGCTGGACTTTGTTGTAGACAGCTTGTTCTACTCACCAGGTTCCTCTAGTCATTGCCTGCAGAACCTGTGTCTTTGCGGATAGCTGTTCATGATGTCTGTGATAACCAGAGAGATGCTTATAAATGGAGACCATAGATTCAAGTTGTTTTAATGGCAGTAAATGGTGCGAGTTACTTATGCAGATGGACAAGGCATGGATCTCAGTAGAACCCTTTCCCAGTGTATTGGGGCTATTCAGGGAAACAGCACCAGTAGGAGAGTTCTCTTTCTCTCTCTCTCTCTTGGAGAGAGATGCTCAATAAATATTATTAAGTGAATGAAGGAATGAGTGTGTGTTGGGGAGGGGGAGAGAGAAAGAGACACATGCAACCACATGCACACACACACGTGCTTTCCTTCATTCTCTTATTCAGTAATATTTATTGAGCATCTGTCTCTCTTTTGGGGCCAGGGGCAGGGGGAGAGAGAGATTTATTATATGTTAAAGAATTAGCTTCTGCAATTGTGGGGCCTGTCAAGTCTGAATTATGTACAGCAAGCTGGAAACACAGGCGAGGGTTAACATTTCAGGGTCGAGTCCAAACTCTGCAGGCGGAAGCTCCCGTGGGGTTTCGGTGCTGCCGTCCTGAGGCAGAGTTATGCTGCTTTGGGGAACCTCAGTCTGGATTCAGCCTTCAGCTGACTGGATGAGGCCCACCCACTGTACGGAAAGCAGTGCTTTCCTCAGAGTCTACAGGTGAAACGTTCATCGCATCTAAAAAACACCTTCACAGCAATACCTAGACTGGTGTTTGACGACATAGCTGGGTACTATAGCCCAGCCCAGTTGACACATCAGATTCACTATCTCATCAGCGGAGAGCAGGCGTTGGTCCCAATGGAAGTCAGTGTTGCCTGCTGGTCAGGCTCAGGATTGCATCCAGCCCCCTATCATTTTCTCTTGACATTGTTTTCGTATTTAGTTAGTTTACAGTGTTGGTCTCTTCAGACTTTTCAGAGACTCAGACTACCCACCAGTTTGAAGTCTTTGGATAAGAGCCTTAAAGATTTTGGGTTCATATAAAAAATAAAAGAGTATATACAGAGCTTTCTATTAGATAACACTCATCTATTTGTATCCCCTCTGAATGATAAGCAAAAAAAATCACTGTGATCTATCCCAAAAAGTATTTTTTTATTTTATCAGCTGACAATGCAGTTAGGTATTCCCTTAATTTTATTGAAAGGAAATAATTGAAAACCACTGATTTGCAAAAATTTTTATTATCGGTCTTAACAGATTATATTTTCTCAGTTATTGAGAAATATACTCAAAGAGGCTTTAACAAAGCTTATCTAATATCTATAAGTTGTATCTGGTTCCTCATACCACTCCACCCCCTCCCCCCACCGCACACCTTAGAAACACACTGTTTAAACCCTATTCCCAAAAGCACTGGAGAAATAGAAATATTCTGAACTTTTATCTCTGGCAAAATTCTGGCAAATTAGTAAATCATATTTTCATAATAAAGTATTATTTGTATTTTAACAATGACAATAGAATGTAGCTAAAATATGTTATTTTCAAAGTGAGAAATAATGAGAAAAATGACAAGTGTATATATACGTTCTCTGTTGAATGCTAGTATTCAGCATTAGAGAATAATAAAAAGCATTAAAATATAAAAATGTAAAAATTATTCTCATTCAGTTATTTAGAAATCATCAGTTTTGCCTGTGTATTTAATAAAAGCAAAATTTGTCTTATTGCTAAAAACTAATTTGATCCAGCTACTGGCATGCAATTTTATTTTTTGTTAATAGAATATTTTAAACATTTTATAAGATGAAATACAGCAAATTGCTTGTATGTTGAATAAATGTTGCATGGGTATTATTTGATATATTTAGTTTTAAATACTTTATTGGATAATGTTCATCTAATCTAAAATAATTCATTTAAATATTTTTTTCCCATGAGTTTTTATCCAGTGTAACTTGAAAACTGTCTTGAAAATCATTCCAGTTGAATTTTTGAAATTCAGCCCTTCTGTTTTCAGTCACTAATAAATACTTGGGAGACTACTCTTTGCTTTGTTCTTACCTGACAAACTCAGAATTAGTACAGACTTTGGCCATAATCCAGGGATCTAAGAGGTGGGGTCATGGAGGAACAATTGTCTCCTCTTCCAGTATCTATGTGCTACAATAAATTTTATTTCGGGACATCTAGATAAAGGTCAAAGACTTCACTCATGATGCCATGCTTTGCTCCTAATAGACATTTTTATAAGCATGGGGAAAATAGTAAGCTTTATGTTATTTATAAAGCCTTGGTAAATCATTAAGGAGATTTCTCTGGGAAAAAAAATTAAAATTTTATACTGTTTGGACACTCTGGAAGATGTTGTGCCTCAGGGTATGCAGAGGGTATTATAGTAAGTTTGGGGCTGAGAGGAAAGTAGGTTTGTCTTTTAGAAGAAGGCTATTGTGAAAGGAGGGGAATGGATGGTAAGGAAAGCCTATATGATGCTACTTTCACTTTTCACTATTTCTTTAAAATAGTCAGTGAAAAGTGAAAGTCGCTCAATCACGCAGCCCCATGGACTGTAGTCCGCCAGGCTTCTTGGTCCATGGAATTTTCCAGGCAAGAATACTGGAGTGGGTAGCCATTCCCTTTTCCAGGGGATCTTCCCAATCCAGGGATCAAACCCAGGTCTCCCACATTGCAGTTGGATTTTTTACCATCTGAGCCACCAGGGAAGCCCTTAAAATAGTCAAGTGAAAGTTGCTCAGTTGTGTCTGACTCTTTGCGGCCAGTCCATGGAATTCTCCAGGCCAGAATACTGGAGTGGGTAGCCTTTTCCTTCTCCAGGGTATCTTCCCAACCCAGGGATTGAATCCAGGTCTCCCACATTGCAGGCAGATTCTTTACCAGCTGAGCCACAAGGGAAGCTGAAATAGTCAAGTACCCCCTGAAAAGCTTTTGTGTACTGCCCAGGGAATGCATATTCCAACTGAAAGTCTCTGCTAAGAAACTAACCACTTCCTAGCTTCCAGTGTTATGTCATTGAAATTTCTCCATTTTCTTCTTCTTGTGGCTTTCTGCCTTATTAAAACAAACAAAAAAGAAACTTAGAGATCTGTGTGTATTCATCAGGTATGATATAGACCCGTACCAGAACTGTTTTTTTAAGTTTACCACCAAAACCTTAAAGCCTAAAAATGAATATTTGCAAGCAGTTTTTTTTCCTTCATCTCATAGACAAATTTTTCTTTGAACAAACTGAAAAGGAGGTGTACATATGCAAATACTGTAATTTCATAAGATGTATTTGATTGCAGAATGTATGTTTCTGAAAAAGCAGAAGAAATGGATTGTCTTAGTTACTTTGAAACCGTGAACATGGGTCAGTCTCTATCTAGGATATTGCAGGTGTTGTGTGAAGTTATATACTTTTGTTCCAAAGGACCCAACTTTTTCCAAATTACAACTAAAGTTTGGGGATATATTGGCTTAAAGATGAGTAGTGATTGTGCCATAGCATTCAAAACTTAGTGAAATCCAGTTAACATGTCACTGTATTCAGTTTTTATTTATTTATGTATGAAGGAGATGTTAAATTTGAGACTGTACCTGTTAAGAATGCCAAAATCAGAATGTCCTTCTGTTTATACACAGCTGATTTCTCGCATTGAAGAGGGAGGTTTGGAAACCGAAGGTCTCTTAAGAATCCCTGGAGCTGCTGTTCGGATCAAGGTGATTTTTTGGTTCTACTCATGGAAATAACTTTGTTTAATTAAACTTTTTGCATCGGCAAAGCTCAGTTGTCCTCCCCACTCTTTCTTCCCATTTTAGAAGAATGAAAAAACACAAAAACATCCTAACATACAGTTTATATTAGCTTTTCTACAGTCTCTTCTGATTGTAAATTTTGACTTTTTTCCCCAAAATCACCCTATTACCAGTAACAATACTGTGATAAATAAAGAGGCAAATGATTTTACTCTCCGACTGTGCAGATATAAAATAGGGACAAAAGTAAACAAGCAGAAGATAAGAGCAGCTCTGTCCTGCTGATGGAAAGAGAACATGATGGGTCAAAACACTAAGAGGGGACTGCTGACGGTCTGCATGAGTAACAGCGTGAGATTTATTTCCTTTTCTTTTTTAAAGGGCAGGATGGTAAACTCCACCAGGTAGACAGAGTCGGGGACTTGACATTAGTCTCTGTACATGATCAGTCTTAGCGAGCTGGCAAAATGAGATTGTCTTAACCCCTCCTGGCTGTCCCAGTTCCTTGGCTCACTGGATCCAAGGGTAGCCTGAGTCCAGCTTGTGAAAGAGTCAGGGGGATTCCCAGGCTTTCCAGTTGGAACCCCCTTTCTCACTCCCCTTCTTGCTTTTTTCTCAAGATGATATTTCCTTCCCACTTTCCTAGGATACTGTGTGTCCTCCTCCTTTCTCTGTTCCTGACTCCTGCTCTGGGGAATCCAGTATCCAATGAATGCTTGGTCTAAGTAGAATTACCCTGCGGATGATGTAGATGGAATGTGCCTCTCCAGTGATTTGCATTTTATGGGGACTTCGTACTTGGAATTGTAGCTCTATCTGGAAAACTTATCTGGGGAATTTTTTGGTTATCAGTCTTTATCAACCTCCTTAACCCTTATCCTCCAAATTCAGCTCTGGCTCTAAAAAGATAACACAAGTCACTGACCACATCCAATATTTTGTCTTCCTGAATTTGTAAATCCAAGAAAAAATAGGATAAAGGGAAGAGATATTCCCTGTTCATCTCCGAAAGATGTATTCTGTATGAGCTCTTTTGAGCTAGATCAGGAAGAAATGACTCTTGGTGGGTGTACACTCTGGCCGTGACAGTGCCAGATGTGTGCAAAGATTCCACCGTTTGCATCACTTGCTGATTTTGATAAGCTTCTTCAGTTTAAAGCACTAGTTTTGGCTTATGTGGCTCTTACCACATTGTGATCTCAGTTTAATTGGATTTGAGCAACCTGATAAATCATGAGAAATGCTGGGCTGGATGAAGCACAATCTGGAATCAAGATTGCCAGGAGAAATATCAATATCCTCAGATATGCAGATGACACCACCCTTATGGCAGAAAGTGAAGAAGAAGAACTAAAGAGCCTCTTGATGAAAGTGAAAGAGGAGAGTGAAAAAGTTGGCTTAAAGCTCAGCATTCAGAAAACTAAGATCTTGGCCGCTGGTCCCATCACTTCATGACATATAGATGGGGAAACAGTGGAAACAATGTCAACTTTATTTTGGGGGGCTCCAAAATCACTGCCAATGATGACTGCAGCCATGAAATTAAAAGATGCTTATTCCTTGGAAGAAAAGTTATGACCAACCTAGACAGCATATTAACAAGCAGAGACATTACTTTGCCAACAAAGGTCCGTCTAGTCAAGGCTATGGTTTTTCCAGTGGTCATGTATGGATGTGAGAGTTGGAGTATAAAGAAAGCTGAGTGCCGAAAAATTGATGCTTTTGAACTGTGGTGTTGGAGAAGACTCCTTGAGAGTCCCTTGAACTGCAAGGAGATCCAAACAGTCCATCCTAAAGGTGATCAGTCCTGGGTGTTCGTTGGAAGGACTGATGCTGAAGCTGAAACTTCAATATTTTGGCCACCTGATGCGAAGAGCTGACTCATTGGAAAAGACCCTGATGCTGGGAAAGATTGAAGGCAGGAGAAGGGGATGACAGAGGATGAGATAGCTGGATGGCATCACCAACTCAATGGACATGGATTTGGGTAGACTCCGGGAGTTGGTGATGGACAGGGAGGCCTGGCATGCTGCGGTTCATGGGGTCCCGAAGAGTCAGACACGACTGAGCAACTGAACTGAACTGATATATACCCTGCTCACAAATGTCATTCAACTTACACCCCCTGCGTCTGATGTCTGATGCACAGAGGTCCCCAAAACTGTTCAGGTGCTCTTGTAATTTTGATACATGTCCACTGTCTCACTTCATTTGCTGACACCTGTGGTGGTTTCACCACCAGTCAATCAGGGACAGTGTATGTGATTGGGAGATGAGTCCTATGGAGAAATACATTCTCTAACAGAGGAAGAGTCCTACAGAAGCCAGCTACACGACTCCATTCTACCCATCTTAGCAAGAACACGGGTTCCCAGGTCATTGTTCATGTCCCGCATTAGCAGAATGTGATGGCCAGCTCAGCAGAGTCATAAACATGTTTACTTTAGTACACAAGGATGGATGTAATGTGGATTTCACATTTTGACCAGATTTCTGGCAGAGGCGTGAATTCAACTATATGTAACTTCTTAGAAGGTCAATAAAGTAGATTCAACTGGCTCAACACAGCCTGTTATCACAGACTGAATGATATAGCAGCTGTTCTCTGTTTTGTGCATAATGTAAAGATGACTTGCAAAATTTAGAGTTGTCATTCTTCTCCCTTCCCCACCAAATTTCTTGGACTCTCCCTCCCCCTCCGTCTTCTTCTCCTCCTCTTCTCTTTCCTCTCCTTTCCCTCTTCTTCGTTCTCTCGCCCCATTTCTCCCTCTTCCGCAGGCCTTTCCTTCCCTCCCTTCCTCCTCACCTCCTTCCCCCCTCCCTTCTTTCATCCCTCTCTCCTTCCACCTTCCTCTCCCCCCATTTCTAGGTTTACCTTTGTGTATTTCACCAATTATAAAAAATAATTAGGGTAGAGGATGGAATTGTGTTGGGAAGAGAAAGTGTAATAAATTCACCTTACAGGAAAAACAAAGAACGTTTCTTGGGAGAACAGTTTCAAATATTAGAGGGGAGTGACAGAAACTTGGAAGGGTTTCTAACATAATAGGATTTATGCCACAGTGAAAAAGCATATAGAAAATAGTAATTATGAAACAAAATTGATTTATTATTAATAATTTGTCTGGCAGATTTTGTGGAGTCCTTGAGGTAAATGAATTAGGTACTTCTAATTCCACAAGGACTCCAGCTGTTTTTTGCAGCTGGCAGCAGGATGGCTGGGTCACTGACAGCGTACATGTTTAGGATGGGGTATATTTTCGTACCTCATTCGCTATGGAATTTGGTTTTCCATTTCCCAGAGGTGACTAATCAGAGGTGGCCTTTTGCTTTAGGTCCATAGATGGATTGATTAAGTATTTTGTTATATAATGTACTTCTAAATAAAGCACAGACTTTTTCTTTAAATAAATTTTTAAAAGTTGGTGAAAAACTATAGTATCTAAGTAAAGCCCCCAAGTGTAAAGTCTGTTTTGACTGTTCTCTTATTTCAGCCTCTACTGCTTAATGTTTGTTGCCTATCCTGGAAAATGTGTTAAGTTTTGAAATTCTAGACCTTAGGTATCATTTTCATTGATGAATTATACTTGGGGTAGGAGAAGGAATATTTTTCTGAGTAATAGAGAAGTGTTGGCTTTCAGTGGTTTCAGATGTCTTTTCAAAAAAGTAACATCTTGGGACTTCCCTGGTGGCCTGGTCGTTAAGAACCAGCCTTGCAGTGCAGAGGACACAGGTTGGGGAACTAAGATCCCCCATGTCGTGGGCAACTAAGCTTGCCAGCCACAACTAGAGAGCCTGCACACCGCAACGAAAGACCTCATGCAGCCAAATTAATAGATAAGTATTTAAAAAGCAAATAATAAAAAGCCACAAAAGGGTAGAACCTCTTCTGAAGTGGGAAGTATATCAGTCTCAGCAAGGGAAAAAAAAATCAACTTACTGGTAGCTATTCCCCCCCGCCCCCCTTCTCTCTTCTGCCTTTCAGAATCTTTGCCAAGAACTAGAAGCTAAGTTCTATGAAGGGACTTTTAATTGGGAAAGTGTCAAGCAGCATGATGCCGCCAGCCTGCTGAAGCTCTTCATCCGGGAGCTGCCCCAGCCGCTGCTCAGTGTAGAATATCTCAAAGCTTTCCAGGCTGTCCAGAGTAAGTGCCACCCCTCTTTGAAGCAATCCCTGTGTCAGCGCCATCCATATTAATTGCTTTAATGGCATTTTGCTTTTTGTGAAGAACATAACCAGATGTATTTGGGTAGACACACTGACTCATTTGGTGTGAGTAATAAAATGCCACTCGATGTTTTCTTTTCCTTTATAAATATACATCTAAGAGTAAATAGATAGCAGATGTATCCGTATCTTTTCAGGTACGGACTAATTGCATGCCCTTTAAGCAATACAGTGTACGTATTTTCATATTAAAAGCTGGAAACGTCATACTTCTTTTTTAATAGAATGAATCACGTAAGCCCTCTGATACATTTTTCTTGCCAAGTGTTAAAAGCAACACTTACTGGAGAAGCTGTGGATTAACAGTTATCATAAAAGCACAAGGAGATGTGACAGAGTCTGTGATTATTTCCTGAAAAATTAACTTCTGAAATTGTCATGCAGAAACATGGAACAAATCATTTGACTGCTTCATTGGTCGGGGGGCAGCAGATTTCTTATGTCTTTCCATTTTGTGGTCTTGGGCAGGCTCCAAATTAATGTCTTGAATAGTTCTCAATTCCTTTCCAGTGAACAGAGAGACCTGATGAGGTTCATGCACTGGCATAATTATCCCTTTTAGTCATAAAGACCATCCAAAAAGGAAAAATGCTGTCACCACATTTTAGTGACCAAGCCATACTTTAAGTTCCAGATTGGGGCACTTTTAAGAGTGAAAGAGAAGCACTAGTGATGATTACGCTGAGCTGCAGTGTCGACCAGACCTGTTCCAGGCTATTCTTTTTTTTTAATTGAAGTATATTGACATATAATATTATAGTAGTTTCACATGTACAATATTTGTTATTTGCATGCATTGCAAAGTGATCATCATAATGTCTACTTAACATCTGTAACCATTCATAATTGTAGAAACATGTTTTCTTGTAATGAGAACTTTAAAGATCTACTCTTAGTAACTTTATGAAATATAGTAGTATTAACTATAGTTGCCACGCATAGTCTGATGCATAGTCTCTCAGTGTGTCTTACTCTTTGCTATGCTATGGACTGTGGTCCTCCAGACCCCTCTGTCCAAGGGATTCTGCAGGCAAGAATACAAGGAGAGGATTGCCATGCCCTCCTCCAGGGGCTCTGCCTGACCCAGGGAACAGACCTGTGTCTCTTGCGGCTCCTGCATTGGCAGGTGAATTCTTTACCACTGAGCCACCTGGAAAGCCATAGTTGCTACGCTTACATTATTTCCCTGAGACTCACTTATTTTGTAATTGGAAGTTTGTACCTTTTGTCTGCCTTTAGCCATTTCCCCGCCTGACCCCGATACCTATGGTGGTCCAGATTGTTTCACCAATCTGTTCTCTGTATATGAGCTATTTTGTTTTTGTTTTAGATTCAATATATAAGTGAGATCATAAGATATTTGTCTTTCTCCATCTTATTTCACTTAGCATAATGCACTCAAGGTTCATCCATGTTGTTGAAAATGGCCAGATTTTTTTTAATGACTGAATATTATTCCATTATGTTCCAAGCTATTCTTAAAGCATGTCATATTGAGATGTTTCCCATGGCTTATCCCATATCATAACATTTATTCAGAATTTTTAGGGAAATATGACTGAAATTGTCATTTAAAATATTTTTTTAATGGTTAAGTTGTGCTATTTTGAATATATAGCCCTTATATATGGATTAAAGGACCAAATTTATCTGATTCCAGATATCCACAAGTATTACTTACTGGGATGGGGGTACTGAAAATTGGAAATATCAATAATAATAATGTATCTCTTCAACTCTCTCATTGCTGATTGGTTTTCTTATTCATTCCACAAATATTTATCAAACACTTATTGTGTTCCAGGCTGTTTTACACATTCCTGTTGGAATTAATAGGCTTTTAACCATGTACACCACATAATTTGTTCACTCACCATGAGAAGCTTCACTGTTATAGGTGCGCTCTGACACTGTATTATAAAAGGTCCAATCTCCTCTGCCTTTTCATTGAGTAACTATCATGCGGAAGTTAAAATTATTTCCAAAGTACTGTTGTGTGTCTGCAAACACAAGGCCGCCGTCACACGCTCACAGTTGGAAGTGAGCATTCCGAGAGAGGAAGCTCTGCTTTACCAGCTGTTTCTCCTGGTCCCCCCACACTCTCAACAAGGCTTACTGCTCACTCACTGTGTCTCACATTTCACAGTGACGTTTATGCCAAATAACTTTTTTCTTGCAAAACAGAAAAAGAAAGTAAAGAGAAGTATTTGGTAAAGACAACAATTCAGATGTATTTAATCTGTCTGCAGATCTTCCAACCAGGAAGCAACAACTACAGGCTTTGAACCTTCTTGTCATTCTCCTGCCCGATGCAAACAGAGACACACTCAAGGTCAGCTGGTTTCATTTACCCTAAATATCCCTCAGAACTAAGAGTCATTTTTCATTATTTGTGGCAAAACAAAATAATGTTATTGTGGAAATGTTAGTAGTTGTCTATAAAGTGAAGACCTATTTTTAAGGAGAGATGATGAAAGTCTTTAACTTAATTAATTTTTATTTAATTTATTTTAAATTAATTAATTTATTACCCAGGTTAGTCATGTTAATAGTATCATTCAGTTGGGTTTTTTTTTTTTTTGTCTTTTTTTCAACTATAACATATCTTCTACTGGTGATTGAGGTTCATTTGTTAATAAAAACATGAAAGTATTTTATTTTTTTCTTCTTTCTATTATTCCTGTTTTTTCCAGTTTTATTTAGTGAGCATGTACTAGTAAGGTAAAAATTGAATGTTTAAAAAGGAACTTCTAAAGCTCACCAAATATAGCCCATTACTGCCTAAAGATGTTACATGTGTTTGTAGTTCCAAGCAGTAGAGTTTGAAATAAGTCTTAATGATGAACTTGAAATGTTTGATTAGCCAAAAGATAAACCAACTCAAATTCTAGTCATTTCTCTAAGGGCTTACCCTGAGTTTCTAATCTGTATCATCATTTCACAGTGATTTGGTCTGAGAGGCATATGATTAAATACCCTTTAATATGTATCATCAGAGCCTTTCATAATAATCAGTGGATTGTTCTACATTGATTAGTTTTCCTTAATGGCAAAAAAATTTTAGAGTAGTTAGAAAAGGTTTAATTATAAACTCTTAGAAAAAAAGTTTTTAATGTAATTTAGAAAGCATATCTACCTTATGTTTTACTGTTACCTTAAAAAAGTTTTTTATACAAGTAAGGGTGCAAGCTTTGCCCATTTGCCCCTATAGTTCCTTATATTTAAAATGAAAAAGAATCATGTCAAAAAATTTCCTGTTGAGAAAACAAAACCACCAGTTGGTAAACCTTGGAAATGTTTTTCTGTACCTCATTAAGACTCCTTGAACTGAAACCAGGTGAGCAAATTCCATGCCCTTGGAATAAATGTCAATACTTAACTTTTCTGGCTGAAGCAGTTGATGAGGATTACTGGAATAAAACATTACATCTCTGCAAGAGAACTTCCAATGAGTTGTTCCCTTTACTAAGTCAGAAAATAATCTTCCACTTCACTGATTAACTCTGTGAGTAGCTGAGAAGGCCGGTTAGGTTAGGTTTGGTTTGGTTTTGGAGACAGAGGCCAGCTCCAGGAAGGGGGTGTTTTGAAGCACCACGTGTGGGGGCTGCTGTGTATGGGTGGGTAGACTGTGGCTGAAACAGGGACATCGGGCCCAGGACGAAGTGGGGACTGATTTTTCAGTCTGTTCCCTGCTTGTCAGCCATGCCCTTGCCACAGGACATCAACTACCCAGAAGGAGGAATTTAGTCCGTCTTTTTTCTGATTCACATAAAGGTGCTTATCTGTGTGATGGCCCTGTGAGTGGCCAATATAAAATGGAAATCGAAAGACACATGAGTTACTTAAAATATGCCTACTTTCAAAAGAGTTCAACTAGTAGTGGAGGAAACACTTATTCCAATATGGTTACTATCGGGCAAGGTTGGCCCAGAACTCATTCTTGGATTTTGCCTTTAAACCCCAGACACATTCTTTTAAGACAAAATCTGTTTAAGAGTGTATTTTTTTTTTTAAGGTTTAGTTTTACTTTTAGGATATGAAGTTACTGGAGCACAATTGTATAAATAAGTGGAAAATACTTTCTTGGGGTAAAAAATTGGAAATTGCCAAACAATTTTACTAATTTACTTAAGCTTTAATAGTTTAATTAGCCAGATCTGGTAAAGGTTTCAACAACATTTCTAATAACAATAATGCTGAAACAAGTATAGCATGCATAGAAGAGAATAAACCATTTAAATTTAGTTCTCTAAAAGAGAAGGGAAACTTGATCACAAGGTGATTTCAGGAAGCTTAATGCAAACTTCCTCAATTTTTCCAATTTTGCCACTTTTTCTATTGCCATTTGGAGGGATAGGATCATGTACATGACTTGTATAGACTTTCTACAACACATCTAAGGGTTTGGAGGGACCATATTAAACCCTATGTCTTAGTTTAAATCTAAGGCAACAGATGTCTTTAGGCAATTTGTTGACCAGGATTTTTTTTTTTTTTTTTTTAACCTTGGATTCTGTGCATTTGGACTAGTGATCAAACCTACCTTTGACTTGGAGGAATAACAAAGACTAATGCTAACAGTGGGGAATCCATGTTAATATTATTATTGACAAGCATTTATCTTTTTTGTAGTTTCAGCAGATTCATTGTATATATTTTGTTGCTTAATCTTGGCAGGCTAGGAAATTAGTATTCCCATTTTATGAATGAGAAGAAATTAAGGAACGGGATGCCAAAAGGGTTACCCTAAGATCGCACAGAGCTAATTTACTAATTAGCTAATTAGTAACCAACTGTACTGAGACTCAAACTGAGTTTTCAGAGAATCGGCCCAGTGACATTTATATAACACCAGACTGGTGATAGATACTTTTTTTTTTTGGCTTTACTATGCCACATGTGGGATCTTAGTTCTCTAACTAGGGATCGACCTGTACCCCCTGCATTGGAAGCATGGAGTCTTAACCACTGGACCCAGGGATGTCCTGGTGATAGATACTTTTAAGAAAAGGCAGCTCTTATAGATCAGATGTAGAGACAATACATCCAAAGATGAAGTTCTTTTAGCAAAGCCTAGGCTAACATTTTATTAGTTTTATATCTACACACATAACATTCTAATATCTTGATAGTAGTATTTTGATTAACTTTATTGCATTATGCACACTACCTTTAAGTGGTTTATTACCTAAACTCTGTAATTCATGCTTGTAAAGAAAGACACTGTTCCCTGAATAATTATTCTGGTCTCTGGAACAAAATTAAATATTTTTTCCAAACCTTACCAATTAATCTTTTGTCCTAATTTGAGACGGTATTGTTTCTACATAACCTTATTCTTGTATTACAGTTTAACTTTCTGAGCACTGGATCAAAAATTAGATACATGAATCTCATTGTTAGATAGTAAGGCTATGCCTTTAGTTTGTTTCAAACTTTGAGAGTCTATTTAAGAGCTAAACTGGATTCAAGATCAAGCTTTTAGAGCTTATAGGAATTTTTTTTCCCTAAAAATCTTGTGAGAGAACAGGTTTTTTTTTGTTGTTATTTTTCCATTTTGGCATAGTTTATTTGGCCTTTTTTATGTAGGAATTTTACGCTAAATATGAAAACATGCTTCTTTTAATAGTTAAGAGTTCAGAAACAAAGCCAGATAGATAGGCAATTGGGTTACTTCTCCCCCATTTGCTCACTCTATGACATCGGGTAAGTTACATCCATTCTCTTAGATGTTGTTTTCTCGTCTGTATGATGGAAATCATTATAGCTTCGATTTCCAACCAGGATTAAGTGAAATGATGCCTATGAAGTTCTTAAAACAATACTTTGCTCATAGATATCATTGACTGTCTGTGCAGTTATTGTTGTTAATGGTTTAGACCAAAACTGACTCGCAGAAGAACTGGAAGCTTTTTCTGTCCTGGCAGAGGGTGGTCTAAGCTGCCTGTGGTTGTTGTGGAGCTCAGAGGAAACTTAAGTATTGGTGATAGAGGTGGGAAGTGGGTGGCATCAAACGGAGCATAAACTAGCTTGGTCTGGTGTAAAGCTTCTTTTCATTTTTTTTTTTTTTTTAATTCTCTTCTTTTTGTCTTTAGCTATTCCTCTTCCTCCCCATCAGAGCCTCCATTCTTTTTGGATTTCATGTCAGCCAGCTACTGAATCCCTTAAAAACAAATGCAACTGAGATTGAATGAACCCTTTTAAGGTTTTTCTTTTCTTTTTTAAAATTTTAATTCCTAGGGATAAAGTACAGCACTTCCTGCAGCGAGTGAATATTTGTTTGATATTTTAACTATATTTCAGTGCTCCGTGGCTTGCTAGGCACGCGGTCTGATGTTTCATTCCTCTCCCCACCTGCAGCTCAGATATGTATCTCTTGCATCATTCCCCGGGGCCATAGTCCTTAGCAGACACACAGCACCACCTCAGGCTGTGTTAACCCATGGAGCAGCTTTGAGGACAAGGCCCACTGGATGTGGCCAGCTGACTGTGGTTATGTTCAACTTAGTTATTTTTTTTTTAAGTAAATAAAAATCTCATGTGCTACAGTGCTTTAATCACTTATCTTCATGTATGACACAGATCTCAAAGAGTCATTTCTGTTTCAGGCCCTGCTTGAATTTCTCCAAAGAGTCGTAGACAATAAAGAGAAAAATAAGATGACAGTCATGAATGTAGCAATGGTCATGGCCCCAAATCTCTTCATGTATCACACATTGGGTTTGAAGTCCGGCGAACAGAGAGAATTTGTAATGGCAGCTGGGATAGCTAATATCATGCACTTACTGATTAAGTATCAAAAACTCCTGTGGACAGTAAGTATATATTTTCAAGCTCTGTTAATGAGTGATAATATCTAGATCTTAAGTCTTTATTATTTTTATATTGTTATAGTCTCTGCAAAATAACCAATATAGGTGATTTCAAATGCAGTTTAAAAAAAAACAAACTAATGTTTTAAATCTCATTTCTTAAAATGCCAACATGATTTTATTGTTTCAATTTGGTAACTTCTAAAATATATTATTTTTGCTAATGGAATTTCTGAGGGTTATTTTTTCCTGGATTTTTGTTAGGCATCCATCAGCTCTTGGTGAGTTTTTCTTTCTCTTCTGACAGGAGAGGCTAGCTAGTTAGCTTTTAGAAGAGGTCTATAGGTTAAAGAGGTAAGGTTATAGATAGGTAGCCCCTAAAGGGGCCAACCATTGAGGTGGTGACCCCTAATGCCAGTTACCTCAGGCATTCCCTTCTCCAGGGGGTCTTCCCAACACAGGGACCGAACCCGGGTCTCCTGCGTTGCAGGTAGATCCGTTACCCCTGAGCCAGCAGGGAAGCCCACACACAGAGGAGCCCACTGTTGAGGTCAGTCACCCCAAGCAGTCTCCAGTCTTGGCATAGGAAATGGCCTCTCTGAACCTCAGACAGTGGGTGGTGACCTGCATCACTTGGAGGCTCTGAACACGTGGTGAGTAGTGCGATCCATTTCTCCCCCATAGATTTAATGGATCGCATAGTCTTATCACATGGATAAAACCTTTGCTTCTCTCCAAAGATGAGAAATATAATTATTTCAATAGTTGACAGTGTTGCTACTTCTTTTTCCTCCCCAAACTTAATTTCATTTCTCCATAGATTCCCAAGTTTATTGTCAACCAAGTGAGAAAGCAAAACACGGAAAATCATAGAAAAGATAAAAAAGCCATGAAGAAATTGCTGAAGAAAATGGCTTATGATCGAGAAAAATATGAAAAACAAGATAAGAGTGCAAATGATGTAAGAAACAGTTTGAAGATACATGTATTTATGCAGATTGCAGAACTGCTTTTAATATCATATATACAACAGAGAGTTTTAAATGTTTTATAGGATGACTTTCTACACACTTGCTAAGCTCTGGTATTGTTTATAGGTTAAAAGCATTAATAAGGGTAACTATGCTCATTAGTACTAATAAGTAGGGATAGTTGCACAGGTCTTGGTGACTCAGCATGTGAGTTTGTTGATAAAGAACAAAGGAAGATAACAAGAAAGGAATGTCTCATCACACGCTCACCCTCACCCAACCACGTGCACACACACAGAGGACACTGGAGATAGCAGTTGTCCACAAGCTGTAACGTTTAATGGCTAAAGAGTCCCTTGTGTGAACCACTGACCTTTTCTTCACTTTTCTCATCTGTAAAATGGGGAAAAATAACTAACCCTCAAAAACAAATAGGTCAGTATTGGTGGTGTACCTAAGATCCTCCCTGGACTTCAGTAAGTCTTCAAAAAGTCTTAATGGGGTTATAAAAATCTGGAAAGAGTTATGTTGGAACACAGAAAATTAAAATATTTTTAAAAGGGATATCTAAATATTAGTAATCATAAACTTCTGTAAGAATATCAAGAACTGGGCTAAAATAATGAAATGTACATGAAAACACATTTAGAAGTGAGTTATGAAAGCTCTAACTTAAGAACATGAAATGCGAGGGTTTCTATTGTTCTATTTATGGTGAAGACACCCTTCCACCACCAGCCCCACCATTGAGGTTCCTCAGTTACATGCTGACATCTTGTGGAATAACATGGAAATGCACTTACCAGCCTTTGTCTGATTTTCCTGCTTTGGCCTACTTAGGGATCCAGTAACCACACACAAAAAATGTTTTTTCTCTCCTTTATTGATTTATAGGTCTCATTCTTAAAAACAGCATTTTCTTGACATTAAACTTTTTTGGGTCAATTTGTAGTATCTTAAAAATGTAAAATTTAATAAATGGGAGTTGTACATACTGTGGTATTTTTTGAGAAATGATACAGGTTAGAAAGGATTTTTAAGATATCATTCTTATTTAACTTAGAATGTTTTGTTACTTCTAAGGACATCATGAATACGCGAACATCTTTTTTTTTTTTTGTAGTCCTGCTTATTCACATTAATTTAGGTGACTTTATACTCTTGTCTTTCTAATATTTAATGAGACAGTTATAATGTCATACTCTGAGGAACAGTTTAAGAAAACGGACTTGGTGCTGTACCTTTTTAATAATTCTTTTAGACAGAAATTAAAATGTTAATTTTTTGGAGAAGAAAAAAAAATGTTAATTTTTTGGAGATGAAATGTTTAAATGATTTGGCCATTTATAGAAAAATAGCATTAACTTGGATTTCTTTTAGTTGTGTGAAGTGTGAAAGTATTAGTCGCTCAGTCATGTCCAACTCTTTGAGACCCCATGGACTGTAGCCTGCCAGGCTCCTCTGTTCATGGAATTCTCCAGGCAAGAATACTGGAGTGGGTAACCATTCCCTTCTCCACATCTTCCCAGCCCAGGGATCGAGCCTGGGTCTCCTGCCTTGTAGGCACTTTTCTGGCTGAGCCGCCAGGGAACACCTTTGGGTTAAATAGATAAGAGCTGGCCTGGGAATCATGTCTGCACTAGTTAAAAGCTATGTTGTCAGTTTAAGGCGTGGGATTTAACTCTGTTTCATCATGCATCAGCTGTCACTTAATCTTAGAGTTTTGATTTTCTCTTCTGGGAAATTCAGCGATTCTGCTGACAAAATACTAGTAAATGCCTCCTTGGTGCCAAGCCCCCACTCCCTGTTAGGTCTTCAGGGGGAGATGGGGCTGGTGCTCTCCCACAGAGAGCAAGAGAAGGATGCAGGAGAGTGGAGCTCAGAGATGCTAGAAGTGTGTGATGGAGCCTGACCAAAAGACCCTGGGCTACAAGCAGGAAGTGGACATCAAGGGGCAGAGTAATCGTCCACAGGTGATCATGGCCCACAGTGGAGGTCATTTAGCTTGTCGTTTTGGTTGAAACAATTTCATCAATTGCCAGAATTTTTTTTTTCAAGCTACTCTCATGTTATTAAGGAGAAAAAATATTGGGAAACAATTACAGAACAACAAAGTACAAGATAATGTCAAGTACTATGGTTATGTGGCGAGTTACCAATTAGTCCATTTTCTATCTAAGTCCCATCAGTTGCCTGCATTTTAAAACATTTTAACCTGAAAGTCTGGACATCCATCTTAACTGGACATATTGGAAGTGGGAGCATCCTCATGTTTCCTGGCCCCAGGGGAATCTGTTTCCTGCAGAGTAGCAATTGCTTGGATCTGAGCAGCAGCTATTCATTTGGGTGGAACATGTGTGTGTTGGTCACCCAGTCATGTCCAACTCTTTACAACCCCATGGACTGTAGCCCGTCAGGCTCCTCTGTCCATGGAATTCTCCAGGCAAGAATACTGGAGTGAGTAGCCATTCTCTTCTCCAGGGGACCTTCCCAACCCAGGGGCCGAACCTGGGTCTTATGCATTGCAGGCAGACTCTTTACCATCTGAGACACCAGGAGCACGGGCCATCTATGTTTCCATAAACTACCCCCCCTTGCCCACTCCAGATTTTTCATGTTGGTTTGTGTGTCTTGACTCTCCACCCAAATCATTTGAATGAAACTGCCTGGGATGTTTTATTTGTTAAAAAATTCTTGGATGTGTGCCTGTTATGCACCAGACACTTAAAATACATTATATGAACAAAACAGATAAAGCTCGCTGCTCTTATGCAGCTTAAATTTTAAAATTAAAATATAATAAATAAATTATATCATATGTTAGTATGTGGTTAAATGCACCTAAAATAATAAAAAGAATAGGGCAGAAAAAGAGGAATCGGGAGCGGGGAGCGTCTTGCAGTGTTAAGTTGGCTGGGCTGGGTGTTGTGCATTCAGGGGATGATGTGCAGGAGGTCAGGGCAATAAGCTGGGTCTGTACTTTAGGCAGCACTTTCCACGTGGAGGCATAGACTGCACGAAAGCCTGAAGGCCCTTGAGGACTGGCAGGGAGTGAGTGGAGTGGAGTGGAGCCCGCAAGGGGGACAGTGTATGAAATGAAGTCAGTGGGACCAGGTTATGCAGGGCCTCGTAGGCCATTGTTAGGAATCTGGATTTGCCCCGGGTGAAGCACGATCATTTCAGGCCTTTGAAGAAAGGCTTGAAAATCGATTTTAAAATGATCCCTTGGTCTGTTGTTTTGAAAACAGACTCTAGGAGAGTGAAGGTAGACTAGGGAGACCTTCTAAGAGGTTCATGTCATAATCTGAGTGACAGACCAGGAGGTTGAGAGGTGGTAAAATGCTGGATATTTTTTGAAGTTAGACCACTGGGATTTTTATTTAATTTTTTTTTTTTTTCTTTTTTTGGCCACACCACACATCATATGGGGCCTTGGTTCCCCAACCAAAGATCAAACCTGTGCCCCTTCTCGTAGACGCGCAGAGTCCTAACCACTGACTGCCAAGGGGTTCTGCCCCTGGGATATCTTGATGCTGAAATGATGAGTTGTAAAAAAAAAAGAAAAGAAAAAAATCAAGAATAATTTAGAAGTTTTTGGCCTAAGAAATTGGAAGAATGGGATTGAGACTTAGGGAAGATCACAATTTCAGTTTAGGGTCTGTTGAGTGGAAGGTGTGTGTTGGATATCTAAGTGAGGATGACTGGGGGTGTTTGGAGGGAAAATTAAGTCATCCTGGCCAGTGAGGTGCACAGAGGGGCAGGGATAGAAAGAGGGTAGGAATGGGGCTCCAGGGTGAGCCGGGCTTCTATTGTGTATGTGGTGGGGGACTGCTGAAAATTGTGACCCCCCCCAGGAGGTAACATGATTGTATTTGTGTTTTAGAGCAGTTGTTATGCTTGGCAGGTGAAGGATATGTGGTAAGAATGTGAGAGAAGATTAGGTAGGAGATGCCAGCTAAGTTCATTGTTAACTGGAATAGATATAAATAAATTGGTCAAATCTCTCTGGAGAGCATGTGGCAAAATCCTCAAAAACATGCAAATAATTATGCTTAAGTTCATTGCCATTTTCTTTGTATGGGTCAAAATTAGAAATAATCCAAAAGGAGAGAGGTGATCAGTTAAATATGTTATGACGTATCTATTTAATGAAATACATGAAAGTGGAAAAGTGTGTATATGACATTGGAAGATATTTGTAATATGTTGAAGGAAGAAATTACAAAGCAGTGAATCGTTTATTGCTATATTTGTAAGGGATAATAATTATCATCATTTCGAATGCTTATCAGAGGTCGGGTATGCTGCTAAACATTTTACCCACATTCTGTTTAGTATTCCTTGCAGTTTGCTGCTGCAGTTTAGTTGGAGTTTACTCTTAAAATAGTCTCATTTTTTTAACAGATCAGGAAAGTGAGGCTTAGCAAGCGTAAATAATTTACTTAAGGTTATCTAGATAGGAAGTTGTGGAACTGGAATTTGAAACCAAGTCTATAGGACTTTAAATCCAGGTCTCTTTACTGTTAGCCTCCCTTACCCACAGAGCACAGAAAAATTCTGAGACGGATACACACACACCCATATATATATGTAGGTATCCCAAATCCTGGGCTTAGGTGTAGTAATAAAATGAACATGTTTTACTGCCATTATTACATATGTTTAATATATAGCTTTAAAAACAGGCTTGGGCTGAGCTAAGTCCCAGCTTTGGGAGGTGACTTTTGACTGTGAGCCTATAAGACCCTTATCAGTGAGATGGTAAAACTGATTGGATGTGAGGAATGTGGAAGAAGAAGGAATCTAGAATGACTTGCTGATTTTACCTTGGGAGACTTTGCCATTAAGATAAAACATCCAACAAAAGGAACAGACTCTGGGGTAGTCAGTTTTTGGCATTTGGGGTTGACATGCCTATGTAAAAGTTGCCTACATGGGCCTGAAGCTCAGGGGGATGGACGGAACTGGAGACATGCACTTGGGACCAACATAGAGACTGTACTTGAAGCCATAGAGTGATTCTTGTTACACAAGTGGGTACATGGGGTAAGAAATGAAAAAGAAAATAAAAAAGCAAAAATGCAAATATTCAAATAGTGGGCCATGGAAAAGGAACTGGTAGAAGAGGCCAGGAAGTAATAGGAAGTAAGAAAAAGTTGAAGGTTGTGTTGTAGCTGCCCTGGGGCATAGTATCAAATGCTACAGAGAGGTTGAATAAGGTTAGCCTTGGATAAGAGATCATCTGGATTTTGCATTTGAAAGGTTAGTTGTGACTTTCCCCAAAGCATTGTCAGTGACTGTTGGTAGAAGAATCCATGATTGCTAGGGACTGGAAAGCGAAAGATGAGAGATTGTAGACAATGAAAATTTATCAAGGTAATATATATATTTTTTAAAGCCCTCTGTATACTGTTAATGCTAACTGTATATAGCAAGGTATTCCTGTTGTTAAGATATGCTGGACTAGGTGGATTAATAGTCTGAACCAGATTGTAAGGGACACACTCAATCTACTTAGCAAGACCAATGTTTATAATGGCTGCAGCATATTAATTGTTTGGTACAAATGTGAATTTCCAAGTACTAAGGAGACTTATCTATTAATTACAACAGGAGGAAACACTTGGTGAAAAATAACATAATTATCGACCACTTGAAAAGAACCATTTTCTGATTACCTTCAACTTGAGTTAGGATTGATACCATATATACACACACACACACACACAGACACACACATGTGCATATATATATAAACACACTGCATCAAGCACCAGAAGTCATATGGCTTGATATAGCCCTAGCTTTGCCATTAATGAGACGTTAATGGCAAATCACTTTCTCTCTGGGTCTCAATTTCTTCTATAAAATGAGAGTAAGAACAGCTTAATGGTGCTTAGCCAGAAGTATGCAGTAGGGGCCTCTGTAGGATTATTTTTTTAAAAAAGTAAATAGCAAAAAATCCTGACTAGGCCACTTCCTGGACCCTGTGAATCAGAATCTCTCAGCACAGGGCATGCACATGTGTCTTGTATTAAACAACTGTCAGGGTTTAAAAAAAAACTGTCAGGGTAATTTCCCCCCATTTGGTGTACATGTGTTTGTGTGCATATATATTTAATTTTATTATGGGATTTTTCTAACATACACAAAAATAGAATAGTATGTGAACTTCCATCAACCTATCACCAACCATCAAACACATTTTTATATCTTGTTCCATCTTGTCTTCCACACCATTTTTCCTTTGAGTATTTTTAGAGAAATCACAGACCTTTCATCATTTCACCTGTAATTACCTTATTTTGCATCTCTGTTTAAAAAGGATCTTGGGCAACTTTGATGAGCATCTGGTTATGAATTGCTGAATCACACAGGCTTCAAGTCCACTGTGGACTTAGATCTGTGTGATTTTTCTTCTATCAGTCAAGTATACCTCTAAAAGTAAAAGGAAACTCTGCATTTATGAGAGAGCATGAGCACAGAGCAGGGCTCTGTGAGATTCTGTGAAATAAGGCAGGCTGCTCATTCCATCTGCCATCATTATAGAGGAAACAAAAATTTTCTTCCCTGAGGTTGAGTTTCAGTGTTAACTCAGGATGATCTGCTGGTCACACCCTTAATTAACAGTTGAGGAACTTGAGCTCTAGAGTTTACATGACTTGCTACAAGTTCCAAAATGATCTTGTGACATTTCTGGGGTTTTGGACACAAAGAAATCTGTTACTCTCATCTTCTGCCATTTCAGAAGAATCCTGGAGTTGGCAGCAGTGTGGTGTCGACTCTGGGTCATTCACAGCCGAGGTTGTGTGTCTAATCACAACTCTGTTCAGAATCCCATTTGTGGTTTCATGTAACAGCTCAGACCCAGAGCATTGTCACAGGTATTGTTTCAAGCGTCTGCCTTGGGTCTAGAAACAGTGTCCGGCTCTACTTGGGGGGACCCAGATGGAAAATCAAATCACAGTATCAAGCATAAAATCTTATTTCTTTCAGATGTTCTCTGATTTTTTATAGTGCCTAAAAAAATACCATATTAAAAGTGAAAAATATCAGAATTTATTTCATTGTCAATTAAGTGCTTATTAATGATAAAACTTATTTCAGACCTTTCTTTAAAATTCTCTGTGTCTGTCAGGTGGATAAAAGTTTAAGCATTTGGGTTACAAAAGCCCAATTAAAATTAGACAGTTTAAGATAACAGAGAATGATTTTTGTATCTCCACCTCCAATCAGACTAAAGTGATAAATATGTCATTTTAGTTGAAGATACCCTGCTAAAATGTCCTTGTTAAATTTTCCAAAATACATATTATATCTGGCCTTGTTTTGAGAAAGTTGTATTTCCAATTTGCCCTTTTGAAGACAGAGGGGTTTTGTGGGTTTTTTTTTGGGGGGGGTAGTATTAAAAGATGTCATCTTTACATTTAAATTATCTTTTAATTTAAGAAAGGAAATCAATGTTTCTTCTAAGGGTCTGGCATTAAATTTCTAATCTCTAGGGTATAAAAATATGAGTAACACAGTATTTGTCTAGACCTTTTGAAAAAAATGCTAAAATCATTGTTTATTTTATCAAATAGTAAGAAATAAAATCCTGTTTTTAAAAATATACTTGACTTCAATATGTAGAACATATGAGGACCATATGAGATTATTTTCTCTATTTTAACAGCCTTTGCATACGTAAGAAATTAACTGTTTTGTAAGTTGTAAAATCCTTTGTGACTAATTTTTAATCACATGTTAGTCAAATAATGCTCTTTTCCAGTCTTTTTGTGCATTATAAAACTTCACCTCACAAGCACACCAAAAGAATTCTAAGAAGTAAGGGACAGAGTCAGCTGCTTGGACAAACAAAATGTGAACTAGGAAGGTTACAAAGATTCTACTGCTCACAGGTTTAGTTCTTATTGTGGCTCCAGCTAAGAGCAAACAGTTTGGCTTAATGATTGGGCTGCTGCTGCTGCTGCTAAGTCACTTCAGTCGTGTCTGACTCTGTGCGACCCCATAGACGGCAGCCCCCCAGGCTCCTCTGTCCCTGGGATTCTCCAGGCAAGAACACCGGAGTGGGCTGCCATTTCCTTCTCCAATGATCAGGCATGTTGTGTCCATTCAAAGCTTGGCAGCTCAGTGTAATTAGTATACTAACATCATTAGTATTTGATACACCATGATTCTGGAGCTTGATAGTAATTGTTGTGCACTATTTAAATGAGAACTTTGACATCATTTACTGTTTGTCATCTTTAGTAAATACCATTTTTCTATCCTTGTCAAGATACCCGGAAAAACTTTCCAGAAACAACTTTTAAACGCTTCATTTTTAACTATTACATGTATCAGCTAAGCTCATTTCTCTTCCAACAATAAAGAGCAGAATAGATTCAAATTGAGCGAGGCTCACAATCTTTTTATTGTAGTGTAGTGAGAATTTGGATGAGATGTATTACCATGGAAATAAACACTCTTGAGAATTCCGTCTCTCCCTCCCTCCCATGAACACACACACATACACACACACACACACACTTGAGGGAAAGTGTAGGAAATGTTTAATTTCATAGCCGTAAGCAACCTATACACAAGCTACTCCCATATACTGGCAAAACCAAAATACAGCAATTACCTGACTTTTCACATACACTTGAGAACTCTCAAGTGCCTTCAGATGCTGGTACCTGGGCCTCTTCCTTCTAAACTAACAGTCAAAGAGAGCCTGGATGCCCGTGAGAGGTAGGTGCTGTCTGTCGGGTACAACTTCTCACACCATCCTGATCACACTGTTGTATTTTGCAAGAAAACTTGGCCATACTCTCCACAGTATGATCCCTGAACTCATTGGGGAAGTGTAGCCGTGGTCCTATTATTAGGGGTCTTCAGCTGTTCTTGGGATGCCTTGGGGGGAAAGTGACTGCGTTCCCAGGCAGGCTCATGCTAATGTTGGCTACTGTCTGCAGGACCAGATAACTGAATTATCCCTTGTAGCATCTTTAACTCCTTTCCTCTGTTCTTTTTCCCTCCCTGTCTTTTCTCAGTAGGGAGGGGAATAGTGGTATCATGTGGTAGACAGAGGCAACTTAACTTTTTTCTTTTAGACAATATTCTTAAGACTATTTTTTGCTATTAAGGAAAGTGCTCATTGCTATAGTTTTATTCTGGAGAAATTTTACTTCTATTAGCATATGATTTTGAGTGAGACTTTTTCTTTTTCTGCACTATGTGCATGCAGGATCTTAATTCCCTGACGTGGGATCAAACCCATGCCCCCTGAATTAGGAGCATAGAGTTTTAACCACTGGCCCCCCAAGGGAAGTCCCTAGTGAAAAATATTTTTGAGTGACTCATTTAATCAATAAACATTGATAGATGGCTACAGATGTGACTCAGATGTGTGGCATGTAACTAGAATACAAGTGTCATAAATTAGGATCTCCATTATAAAAGAGATTCAGTGGGAATTTCGATGGAAAGAGGAAATTCCTTTTGATTCTGTGGAGTCAGAAACCATCTATGGAGTGTTCCACAGGGTTTGAGGTATGTGAGCTTGACCTTGAAAAATGGATGGATACCAGGGGATATTTCAGAAGGGGAGGAGAATGTACATAAATACAGGAAAGCATGGGTATTTTCAGCAAATTTTGACTGTTATTTTTTTATGCAAAGAATGGAATGTGCCACAAGGAATAGTGGGGAGAGGCAGGGAGCAGAGGAGGGTTGCTATATTCCTGAACTCTCTGTGGCAAATTTATTATTTTTCTGGGTCATTTTGATTTTATAATTCATTTATTGTAGGACCTTCTATATTTAAAAACTTAATCATATCATCTTACTTCACTTTAAATGTCAGTATAGGTTTTCCTGCCGTTTTTGATAGTCTAGGGTTATAGAAGATGTAATTATGGAAATAATTTCTGCGACTATGACTTTCACCAAAGAAACCCTCTTTGTCAGGATAGTTGGCACTATGACTTGAGCGGAATTTCCTAACTTTTAAATCAGCATAAAGTAGGTGCTGATCTACAAACCCTAACCTGCTATTTAGGACCCTCCTATAGTACAGTAATAATAAACTAACAGAAACCAAAATACCAATATTTTTTTCACTGAGTAGGCACGGTCAGTTGGATTTTATGAATGCAGACTCAGTACTTCCGGCTGTTGCTCTTAGAGTTATCACTCCAACATTCAAGTTATCAGGCCTAGCTTATTGTTTCTCACGTCCTATGAGGAGGTGAGGCCAGGAGTTGAGGCCAGGCCAGCAGGCAAAATCACCGTAGCAGGATAGAAGCTAGAGATGAACCCCAAGGGAGAAGTGGGTATAGCATAATCCTTGAGTTATAAGATGCTTCATTGACTGAATAACTGCTTTGGAAAAGGATGGCAACAGTACCACATGAAATGCCCCCATCATTGTAAGAATCTGCTCATTTTCCAAAATACTACAGATGAAAATAAAATGTGTCGTAGAATCAAGGAAAATGGCAAATTAGCCTTGTAAATGAGAGGTGAGGTGGAGGTCAGAGACTCGGTAAGGTATCAGGCTAAACTACAAGCCCCAGAAGCTGGAAGTCAACAAACAAGGCAGGGGTCCAGGCTGGATGGGAGAAATTGAGCAGGAGTTGAGGGGTCCGGGCACAGGCTGGGATCAGGGATGGACTGACACAGCATCCCTAGGGAGAGGACTCAGGCCAGGGTGCTGGGAATGCAGTCCATCCCCAGGGAGAGGACTCAGGCCAGGGTGCTGGGAATGCAGTCCATCCCCAGGGAGAGGACTGAGGCCAGGGTGCTGGGAATGCAGTCCATCCCCAGGGAGAGGACTGAGGCCAGGGTGCTGGGAATGCAGTCCATCCCCAGGGAGAGGACTCAGGCCAGGGTGCTGGGAATGCAGTCCATCCCCAGGGAGAGGACTCAGGCCAGGGTGCTGGGAATGCAGTCCATCCCCAGGGAGAGGACTCAGGCCAGGGTGCTGGGAATGCAGTCCATCCCCAGGGAGAGGACTGAGGCCAGGGTGCTGGGAATGCAGTCCATCCCCAGGGAGAGGACTCAGGCCAGGGTGCTGGGAATGCAGTCCATCCCCAGGGAGAGGACTGAGGCCAGGGTGCTGGGAATGCAGTCCATCCCCAGGGAGAGGACTGAGGCCAGGGTGCTGGGAATGCAGTCCATCCCCAGGGAGAGGACTGAGGCCAGGGTGCTGGGAATGCAGTCCATCCCCAGGGAGAGGACTGAGGCCAGGGTGCTGGGAATGCAGTCCATCCCCAGCTGGATGGCCAGTGGGCAACCCCACGCGATTTGTCTTTGTGTGGCTTGGAGGGGCCTGCACCCTTTAGGGCTTCACCGAGTGGTCAGATGAGGGCGCAGCCTGTCTCTATAGGTGAAACCGGTGTTTGGGATTCGTCTGGGGGAACAATACCATTGTCATCGTACACCATCCTTTGCTCCTTTGATAGTCCTGTGCCGTATCACTTTTCTTTGTTATTCCCATACTACATCTCAGATGTTGCTGAGAAGCAATCTTATATCTTTTGAGGACACCTATGTTTTTATGCAACCTGATCTAAAAATCATCTTATTTTTGTTACATGTTGGAAAGTATCACATTAATTCCACCTATGGTATATTTATACTTTGTTAAAAAAAATTCAAGACCATATACATTAAAAAATGATGCTGTGAGCACAAAAATTATATTGTACACCAAAGGACTTGTGTCTTATTTATTTACTGGCTAAGTAAATAAATTTGCTAAGCACCAGTAGCACGATGCCGTACTCAGTAGATGCTTAGTAAATTCCGGTTGAATTAAACAGGGTATTTGTAGTGTTTAAAGTGTTATGTTTAAACATAATTTGTGCATGCTGTTTGGTCTAAGGTTTGTTCAAGAACATGTGGTTATAAATAATGTTAATATTTATTTTAGCAGAACCATTAGGACTTAATTAAGCCTAATATTTTTGAATGCCATAGTTGATGTTTTGATATTATGATCCTCAAAATCTTTCTTTGATAGCCTCCCAAATACATAAAATGTTCTTAACATCTGTGGGCACAGGATTTAGAATGAGTCTTCTCAGGTTCAAAGTGTGCAGTCACAGTGAGTCCTTATCAACCGAGTGAGCAGCTGACACAATACAAAGGTATTGGGAATGTTTCATTTATTTTAATACTCTCAGGGACAGAATTTTTGTGAAGTTTTGTGAATGTGCAGGAAGATTTTTTTTTTTAATGCATACATTGCAATAGCCCGCAAAGTAACTTCATTCTGATTCAATTTCATAAATTGCTACATGAAGAAGCACCCTCCAGTAGATAATACTCAGAAATCAGCATTTAATATGGCAGTAATGGTTATTGCTGTCATTCTTTACATCTTTAAAAATAATTAAGCATTACTGCACAGGCATTATAAAGTTCCCCTATCACCATTAAGAGGATATTTGAGGTTTGATGTAATTTAGTAAATGACATTATACAGTAGTTAAGGTTTTTATGTAGTGAAGTAAAATGCATAGTAGTTAAGCACACTTACCGTATAATGCATTGTACAGAGTTACACGTTCCAGCTGCTGCCAGCTTTGTTCCAGTGTCATTATTGCCTTGCAGGCTGACGTTCCTCAGGGAGTGATTCGCGTACAAGCTCCCCATCTCTCGAAAGTTTCCATGGCAATACAGCTAACTGAAGAACTCAAAGCCAGTGATGTACTTGCCAGGTTTCTCAGCCAAGAAAGGTAGAGGCCTGTTTTGTTTTAATTATTCCATGGTATCACTCACTTGCTCTCTCTCCCTCCCCTCTTTTTTTCTTTTTTGTCTTCCCTTTTTTTTTTTTAAACGATGGCTGGTGTGAAGGGCTTAAAATGTTAGCAGAAGAAAAAAGGAGACTTAAAAATAATAATGTTGGAATGAGTCGAGTTCATTGCGTGTAGTTTGTGTTCAAGTTGAGCCTGTTGCAGGCAGGAGGTCTGAGCATTCCTTCACTGTGTCTGCAGTGGACTTGGCGCATGACATTACTCAGTATTCTTTCCAGAATATGGTGATTGGAGGTTAATTACTATGTGTAGTCTGTTAGGAAAACCACTCATTGGGATACAGTGGAATTAAAACAAAAGATACAACTTTTTCAATGAAATATAGTGAATACAAAGAAATGCTTAAATTTTAAGACAGAAGGTATAAAGAATTCAGAGGGGACCACTGGCCCTTGGAGTTCTGAAGTCACAGGACCAGGCACCCCATCCTCAGTAGAGACCACCAAGTCTTCCCCTCTGTTAGGGGCTGATGAGGCAGGAGGAGTCCAAAGGGAAGACATTGGCATCCCTTTTAAGCTGGAGGACAATTGCTCTCCAGTGTTGTATTGGTTTCCACCGTATAACAAACAGTGTGAATCAGCCATCAGTATACATGTGTCCCCTCCCTCTCGAACTTCCCTCCCACCTCCCCAATACACACTTTTTGAGACATGTTTGAGATGTCTTTTCTTGAATTTTGGAGGTTCGAACAGGGTATGGCTATTTCAGTGTTCAAGTTCTTATTTTTAGCTAAAATTATATTTTAATGCTCTCCTTTCTCATTTCCACTTAAACAAATCTTAACTTTTTTTTTTTTAAAGACAGAGACCTCAGAGGCATTAGCTGTTTAGCTTCTTTATACTGATTTCATCTCCCATAGAATTTAATCTCTTCATTCTTTCATTCAAGTTTTCTGTCAAAACTTCTCCAGTTTTAATACAGAACTGCATGTATTTAATATGTCTCTGCTCTGTCTATGGCCCTCTGCTAGATGTTGAAAAGGGTATAAAAAATATTTTAAAGTGTCTTCCCTTGCGGTTTGTAAATTGGAAGAAAACATGAGCCTGTGTAGTTAACAGATGGTGATGAAATAAAAGAGAGGCTTATTGGTAATTCTGGGCTTAAATTCCCCTCTCAACCACACTCTGAGGGAAGTACTATCATTACCTCCATTTTACTGATAAGAAAACTTGAGACTTTCACGGTCACATGTCACCTGGGTGTTGGAGCTGAATTCTAAATCTGGGGTTTGTCCCCAAAGGAAGTTCTTTAATCCCTCTCTTTACTGGCTCGGGAACCAAGAGGTCATCATGGGTCTGGGGACCACTGATGTAGAGTCTGGGAGTAGATGGACTTTGGGGGGATTAATTCCTGGACCAGTTGGAATTTGGGGGAGTAGGATTAGGTCCTGGGAGCAGTTGGGGTTTCTTGGATGTCTTTGCTCCCTAAAAGGTCTCTCTGCCTCGAGGAAATCAATCCACTTCCTCTCTGTTCCCTGAACTGACCAAGTAGATGCCATTCTCCCCACCGGGAATGGCTTCCCATCCTCTCCCAAAGCGTGTACCTGAAGGTCTGGCCAGACTTCAGATATAAGTGGCTCTTCCAGGCTGGACATAGTTTAATTTATGCAGTGTTTACTTGCAGGACCCAGATGCTCAATTTAGTCTGCAGTTGTGCTTCTCTACTTGTAGGTAATACGAGGTGTGACTCTAAAGTTGTATGATGCATTCCACTGTGACTTTTATAGTTAGGGTAGAGTAGGATACTGGTTCAGTTCAGTTCAGTTGCTCAGTCATCTCCGACTCTTTGCGACCCCATGAATCACAGCGCGCCAGGCCTTCCTGTCCATCACCAACTCCCAGAGTTTTTGGTAATGGAGGATAATGGTAGACATATTCTTATAAGAAAGTACTAGTTTTGTGACAATTGCCCTTTGTCTATTTGGATTTACTGCTTGTGGTGCTTTTATTAAGCAAACATTTGCTACCCACTAAAGCCGAATCCTTTCTTCTACCCCCTCTCCTTTCCCCATCCTGCTCCACCCAAAGGGAAGTCTAACAAACTTCTTGGTCCATTTGCCTTTTCTCTTTCCAGTCCTCAGCCCTTTCTTTTATGCTTGGGGATGCTGGGACCAGATAATACGGATCCAAATACCAGATTTTCCTGTTTTATGTTAGGCTAGTTTTTATCATCTCTGTAAGTCTCAGGTCCTCATTGTAAAAGTGGACCTACTTAAAGTCATGTGATAATTAAGTAGGAAAATGACCATGAAGTACACAGCATTATCTGTCTGGGCCATCTAATAAGTGATGTTTTCAATAAATACTTACATGTATCTTTTCTTCCATGACTGTGCCCTCCTTCTTTGCCTTCCACTTGTATAGGGACAATGGGAAACCCCACTTCCCTCCATCCTTTTCCTCCCCTGCTTTCTCTACTGAAGCCAAGAACACACAAGTGACATAAAGTAAACATGCAATAAATGACACATTCATTCACCAGTCTTTGGTAATAGCTGTTGCCTTTTCTTTCATTATGGATTGGTTGATTAGTATTAAGTGAAAGCTAATGTATACCAGGAAATCTAGTTTAGGTTTCTTTAAACTAAAATAAGAGTATAAATATTGGAGAAGCAATCTGAGAACAATAACCTGACTAGATTTTTTTCCTAGTCTCCCAAAACATTCCATTTGGTTTTCATGAAAATAATGACTCTTATTATAGTTTATCAGGTTATATGCTATATTAAAAATGAAACTGTAATCATTAAATTATTTAATTTCAAAAATAAGCATACACCAGTTTGGAAGCAAGGTGAGTTGTCTCTTGGTCAGGATATGGCTCAACAGGGGGTATCGTAAGCTTGAGAACGCGCGTAGCCCTGAGTGGTCAGGGTGCTGTGGACAGCAGAGAAGATGGAGCTGGGTAACGAGAGGAACCATGAATGGTGGGTTAGGAGAGCTTCTGCTGCATCACATCTTTCTAATGGTTTGGGGAAAAGTCAGCCCTGGTTTTCTCTTGTCAGTTCCAGGGAGTCTGTCCTCAGTGTCTCTGTGAGTGGTTCACAAACCCTGCATGTGCATCAGAGTCTACCAGAGACTGTTTGAAAACCAGATTCTAGGGCTTGATCTAGGCATATAAAATCAGATTTTCCAGAGCTCTGAATCTGGTTTTGGCAAGTTTTCTAGATAATAGAGATTTTTGTAAAGCACTGAATTTTGCCACTGTTTAAACCTAATGTTCTGGAGACTTTATTCTTTGAAGAGTGTAAACCTGTAGATGCATTCTACTTGTAAAGTCATCATAATGAGTATTTGGTTCTATTTTGAGAGCATTTACCTCCCATATTGGAACAGTTAGCACAGGGAGGCTTATGAACTGTGCTGTATTCTTTATATTCATCTTGTACACGATTAGAGTGGTCAGCACAGCAAACCTGTGAGAAATACTATTGAATAAATGCAATGTGCAGACATTTCTCCTTAGAGTTTCATGAGGACCTTTTTGGCCCCTATGCAAAATAGATGACCATATTAATAATTTTACAGACAGCTAAGATGTTACTTTTCTTTTTAACTTTACAAATTTAGGTACTGATTTATTATTTCACCTTTGGATGTACGATTCCATTTGTTTATTTTAATTTACAGGTGTGACATTTTTATTACTGTTCAACACATTTAACAGATGGGAAAATACAAACGTGTAGATAATTACAGTATGTCTAAGTTATGAATTTCCCATACAAGCTAGAATTCCCCAAGCACATTAAAGTGATTTACTTGCAAGCTGTCTGATGATGCAACTAATGAGTTTGTTTTGTCCCTGCTAGTGGAGTTGCCCAGACTCTCAAGAATGGGGAAGTTTTTTTGTATGAAATCGGAGGAAATATTGGTAAGCACATTTTTTTAAAAATCTTTTGTTCCATATGCTTATTTGACATTGCCAGTGGTTGTTTTTTATATCTTCGGGACAGAAAAGGGAATTTGAAGTAAAATATAACACTCTGTAGACAGTTGATGAGTATTATAGTTGATGAGATTTTTTTTTTTTTTTTTTTATGATGTGGCCTTTCTGTTCTGGCTCTTTAGAGCTCCTTCTATGTGGACCCTGAGCCAAAGGCAAGTTCCCTAAAATAGGAATAACTGCTGAAATGGTCAATGAATTTTTTCAAAACCTCTTTTTTGTGTGTGTGTGCTGAGAGCACATCTTAATAAAGGGAGTGAGCTTATTTAAGACCAAGATGATACTTTTATTATGGTATAGTATTGGGTATTGTTTAGTGAAAGCAGAAGTTATTTTGCTTCTATTGATTGCCTACTACATATTACACATATGTATACATACACACATTGGTACCTTATAAAATAGAAATAGGATAAATGGATTCGTTTTGACCATGTCTCATATTTTATTTGCCCACTTATAACTATCAATAGGTTGTACTCATCTTATTAAAATTTAAAGTAAAACTTCCTTCTTTTTTTGATCCTTCAAATGGTAAGAGTGAAATTGTCAACAAATAAATTCAAAATAGTCATTGAAAATACCTTAAGATAAGTTTTGTAGAATTCTTTTCTAGGACTTAAAAAATTTTAGTAAATATTGAAACTTGAATACAAGAATATGAAGTTTCCTTCAAAAATTTAAATAAATCACAATTCTACTAGAAATCTGGATTGTTAACTCTGTTAATCAAGTATTAGTATATTTGAGCATTTGCTATTAGATATTGGGAATTAAGCATGTTTTCTTACTTAATAAAGGTGAATAAACTTTTAAGGAACCATTTAAAAGCCCATCACAGACAGTATTTTCAACTTCCTAACTTCATTTGAACCCTATGCATTTGGAGAAAGTGAAAGTGAAGTTGCTCAGTCGTATCCGACTCTTTGCAACCCTGTGGACTGTAGTCCACCAGGCTCCTCTGTCCATGGGATTTTCCAGGCAAGAATACTGGAGTGGGGTGGTGCCATTTCCTTCTCCAGGGGATCTTCCTGACCCAGGGATCAAACCCAGGTCTCCCGCATTGCAGGCAGACACTTTAACCTCTGAGCCGCATTTGGAGAAGGATTACTCAATTAATTTTTCCATTATTGGCCCAAGCCTTATTATGGGAGGTGGGAAAAAATGATAACTGTTTCAAAGTGTAAGACTCCAGAGTTAAACCATGAGGCTTAAATTTAAAATTGCCTCTCCATCTCCCCACTCACTGTATTAAACTGATGTAACATCTCTTTCCCAGGGGAACGCTGCCTCGATGACGACACTTACATGAAGGACTTATATCAGCTCAACCCCAGTGCTGAGTGGGTTATAAAGTCAAAGCCGTCATAGAAGATTTAAGCTGAAGATAGACATAAGGACTCCCTTAATCATACTTGCTGGGTCAAGAGTGTAAACAAAATAAATGGTGGGACTCTTATTGTTCAGATATACCCTACTCTTGAATAGTCACACACTGAGCCTTAATAAGTTCTAGATTTGTGCTGCTGCCAGATTATGTTAGTTATTATTATTCACATTAGAAAAAAATCTCTGGAGTGAGAAGAAAGGCGCTTAATTAGCTTGCAGGCTATTTTCATCCACTCCATGGAATGTGTCCAGATGCGACATCCTTTTTTAATATGAAAATATACTCTGTTCCTCCTCTCTTTCTGTTCTGAAACGATGTATACAGTAATGTGGATTTTCACCCTTCTCTCCTCCTGATGCCTGCCTTCCCCCAGATGGGTTTGTTTTTCAACCGGAAAGGTAACCGGGATCAGGTATGGCAAGATGTGAAGATTGTACCTCTGGAAACAGACTGAGTTCAGCAATATTTCTGTCTCTATCGTACATTAATATTCATCTCTTTGAGTCATTTGTTCAGACAGTGGCATCCCACTCCTTACTGCTGTATCACATGAAGAGACTTGCATTTTTTTTCAGTTCAGCTGACATATGTGCTCAGAACTGTATCCAATATCAAGAAAATAGAACTGTCAGAAACTGCCAATTATTACTGCACTGTTTGAGACTTACGTACTCAGAATAAATAAAATATATCCATGTGGAATAACTGGATTATGGATAATGAGAGAGTGGAAGATCATTTCGTGTATGCTGTAGTCTCCTAAATGAAATTTAAAAAGTCGTAGCTGGCTTTACCTATTGTCGTATTAGCAGCACAAATACGTGCAGTAGTGTGATCCCGTCATTGTTGAGAATGTGTTCTGCTGAAAGAGGAACCTTTTTTTTTTTCTTTTTACTCATAAATGAGTTGCAGGAAGAATTATTCTTCTGAGTATGACACCATCATATGAACAAGCTTTTTTTGGTGTACTTATTTTAGTCAGAGCAAATTTATTAAAATGCTGTGGGAAGACCATTCCCAGAGATTTTAATGCACAAACCATATTATGATAAGAGATGAGCCTCCATACTGTAAATAAGAGGAATGAAGTGAGAGAGAAATGTTCCACATTTTATGAGTTTAGAGTGTAGTGAATAAAAGTAATGTACATGAATGTTGCACAAACTGTGTTTATGATACTTTTTAGTAGGACTTTAAGAAACATTGCGCATTCTCAGAAGCTCTTGATGTCAATCTAATTAGGAGGGGAAAATGCTGCTAATGAGAACAGTCAAATTTTTAATTTTTAATTAAGAGCAGCCTGTGGATATGATCACTTAAATACCTTTGTGATGATTTGTGCCATTGCTTTTTTATTTAAAAAATTTTTTTATAATTAAATGCATTTTTCTAAATTATCTTCTCTTGGAATTTATTATGTTTAACCTGATCTGTTCATGAGTATAATAATGGGCTATTTTTGTTTTGGTTAAAAGCCACTTCTGCTCTTTTATTTCTCCTATTTACTGCTCTTGTGTAATTTTTAAAGTGGGAAGACACATGGGAGGTGTAAACTTGTTTCATTCCTCAGGTTTTTCCTTATGAAATTTCTATTCTTTAGGGTTTTAAAAAATATGTTGTATTATTCTCTTTCTGATTTTTGACAATGTAAACCTATACAGCATATTAAAAAGCAAAGACATCACTTTGTTGACAGAGATTCTTATAGTCAAAGCTATGGTTTTTCCAGTAATCATGTACGGATGTGGGAGTTGGTCCATAAGAAGACTGAGTGTCAAAGAATTGATGCTCTCGAACTGTGGTGTTGGAGAACACTCTTGAGAGTCCATTGGACTGCAAGATCAAACCAGTCAGTCCTAAAAGAAATCAAGCCTGAATATTTATTGGAAGGACTGATGCTGAAGCTGAAACTCCAACACTTTGGCTTCTTGATGCAAAGAGCTGATTCATTGGAAAAGACCCTGATGCTGGGAAAGATTGAGGGCAGGAGGAGGAGTGAGTGGCAGAGAATGAGATGGTTAGATAGCTTCACTGACTCAGTGGACATGAATTTGAGCAAGCTACAGGAGATAGTGGAGGTCAAGGGAGCGGAGCCTGGTGTGATGCAGTCTGTGGGGTCGCAAAGAGTCATATATGACTTAGCGACTGAACAGCAACAACAAATATTAATTTCTCAGTGAAATATTTTATTAACATTTTTGTTTAATGAAGACAGTATAAAAGCAAAATCAAGTGCTTAGAATGTAAGTTAGGAGTGAATAAATGATTTAAATAAATGGCTTCCTAGGGCGTATGTCAGCCAATTGTCATCACAAATAGTACTCGTGGCAGGAAACCGGGAGACAGAGGAGACAGAGAGGCTTTTGATAATGAAGAAGTACCAGATATTGGCAAATAAACATGAAAATGCCAATTTATTTTTTGAGCCCTTCTTAGAATTCATGACCTGTGTTCACTGACACTGAACAATATTGCATTTAAATAACCAAGAAAATGTCTATCTACACTTTTAAAGAGGAGAAACTTTATAATGTATAGCCTCGGGGACTTTCCTCACGGTCTAGTGGTTAAGACTTTGCACTTCCAGTGCAGAGGTCACAGTTTCAATCCCTGGCCAGGGAAATAAGACCTCCCCCCTCCAAAAAATAAGTGTAGTATATAGCCTCCAATATAACTGCTCTGGCATTATCTCAAATGCTTTTTCTGTAATTTTTTTCTAGTGAATTTTAAATCTCAAGTTAGATTAGATTTTCTTTTTTCTTTTTAAGTCTTTCCTGAATTTGTTACAATATTTCTTCTGTTTTATGTGTTGGTTTTTTGGCCCCAAGGCATGTGGGATCTTAGCTGCCCAACCAGGGGTTGAACCCACACCCCCTACATTGGAAGGCAGACTCTTACTGCACCACAGAAAATTCCTTAGATTAGCTTTTATTTGTATGTGAGGGGAAATTAAAACAACAGATCTATTTGCTTTGCATCTCAAATATCATAACTGTTAAGTTACTGGTGAAAATTTGCTGTTATTTGTAGAAAACTAGTTGCCCTGTTAATATTTTGGAGATGTTTCCTCTTCTCTGGTTATTATGATTCTTTACAATTGAACAATATTTACTTACTCCTGCTGTAGAATTCAGAGTTAACTCCTGGCTAACACTCTTTAGGAAAAGCAATTTATTTTACTGACTTGATGGGATTTTTCATTCCTGTCTTTTCCTACTTTTCAAGTTAGACTGTATACTGCATTGTACTTTTTACTTCATTGTCCTGATCTCTCACCTATTGATCAGTAGGTGGCACTCTTGGTCAGGAATTCCTTTGCAGCTCAACTATGGGAAGTTTTGAAAGTGAACCTGAGTTCATGATAGGAGGTGAAGACTCAGTGCCAGGTATCTGCAAGACAATTAGGTAAGAACAGCATGGATCTCTTGGATCACTGTGAAAATTGTAAATAGTGATTAATGCCAGGGTTTTCATATTCAGTCTGTTAGTCTGCTTTTATCCTTGTTGAGTGGAGGGGTGGGGTGGTTTCTGAGCCACAGTTAAATGTTTTGTCAATGTCTGTTTCAAGCGGAAGGATCATAATAAGAGGAAGACAACAAACCGGGAAATTATAAAGAGGGACATAATGACCAATGTCTTTAGTATATGCGTGTTTGTTTCTCCATTTACTGAGTACCTACATATATGTGCCAGGCAGAGTCTACCCTTGAGGCACATCAGTGAGGAGATGAGCTCTGCTGTCAAGGTGCTTCCATTCTAATGAAAGGAGACAAATGAATTGATAAATACAGTCAGCCCTCCAAATCTAGAGGTTCTGTGGGTCAAAAATATTTGGGAAAAAAAGAATCCAGAAAGTTTCAAAAAGCAAAACTTGAAAATTTGCCAAGCTCTGGCAGCTATTGATATTTACATAGCATTTACATTGTAGAAGGTATTATGTGTTGTAGAGACAACTCAATATATGGGAGACTATACATAGGTTATATGCAAATACTGCACCGTTTTATATAATGTATAATACTTGAGCATTTATGATTTTTCTATCTTCCAGAGTCCTGGAACGTGTCCTCTGCTGATCAAAGGGACAGTTATAAATAAAATTATATAGTATGTTGTAAGTACAATAGAGACAGAAAAATGAAGAGCAGGGTAAATACAACAATGGAGGAATAGGCTCATTCCAATAGTAAACTGGGGGTCTCACTGAACATTTAAAAACTGAGCAGAGGCTTAAAAGATGTGAGGAACTTGCCACACGGATATCTGGAAGAAAGCAGTCCAGACAGGGAATACCCAGGACAAAGGTCCAAAGGCAGAAATGTGCCTAATTCACCAAAGATTAGCAAGGAGGCCATCATGGCTGGAATGTAATGAGAGCCCCTGAAAGTAATGGAGGGAACACTGGGGTGGGCTGGGGAGTGAGACCTTTGAGGGCCTTATATTAGGGTGACCATAATTCATTCAAATCAAAACATTTTTGAGAGTGAATCAAGGCACTGTTGCTGAGGGCAGTAGCTGCGGAGTGAGAAGAAGTGGTCAGGTTCTGCATAAACTTGGGAAGGTAGAGCCTAAAGGATTTCTAGTATGAGAGAGAGTGATTTTCAATCAAGCATAAGCACAAGAGTTCTGATGTGAGCAGTAGGAAGAATGCACTTTCCAACAACATCAATAGGGAAGGTGAAGTCAGGCATCTGGAGGGAGGAAGGATTCAGGAGTGCATTGTGGATGTGTTGAATGTGAGGTACCTTTTGGACATCCAAGTGGCAGTGTCAAGTAGGCAGTTACCTGTGCTGAAATTCAGGAGAGAGGTCTGGGTTGGAGTTACTGGCTTGTAAATGGGATTGAACCATGAACTTACATGGGATTGCCAAGGCCGTGAGTGTGCATGTAGTAGACAAAATCACCAAGAGGTGAGCCTTGGAGCTACCCAATATTAGAGGTGAGAAAAAGGAGAAGGAACCAGGAAAAAAAAGAAGGAATCATTGAATTATCAAGAGATTATGATGTGCCTGATCACATGGACCACAGCCTTGTCTAACTCAATGATACTATGAGCCATGCTGTGTACGGCCACCCAAGACGGACAGGTCATGGTGGGGAGTTCAGACAAAATGTGGTCCACTAGAGAAGGGAATGGCAAACCACTTCAGTATTCTTGCCTTGAGAACCCCATGAACAGTATGAAAAGGCAAAAAGATAGGACACTGAAAGATGAACTCCCCAGGTCAGTAGGCCCAGTATGCTACTGGAGATCAGTGGAGAAATAACTCCAGAAAGAATGAAGAGAAGGAGCAAAGGCAAAAACAACCCCTAGTTGTGGATGAGACTGATGATGGAAGTAAAGTCTAGTGCTGTAAAGAAAAATATTGCATAGGAACCTGGAATGTTAGGTCCATGAATCAAGGCAAATTGGAAGTAGTCAAGCAAGAGATGGCAAGAGCGAATATCAACAAAAGCTAGTACAGGTGATGGGATTCCAACCGAGCTATTTCAAATACTAAAAGATGATGCTGTGAAAGTGCTGCACCCAATATGCCAGCAGTGGCCACAGGACTGGAAAAGGTCAGTTTTCATTCCAATCCCAAAGAAAGGCAATGCCAAAGGATGTTCAAACTACCACACAATTGCACTCATCTCACACACTAGCAAAGTAATGCTCAAAATTCTCCAAGCCAGGCTTCAACAGTAGGTGAACCGTGAACTTCATGATGTTCAAGCTGGATTTAGAAAAGGCAGAGGAACCAGAGATCAAATTGCCAACATCTGGTGGATCATCAAAAAAGCACAAGAGTTCCAGAAAAACATCTACTTCTGCTTTATTGACTATGCCAAAGCATTTGACTATGTGGATCACAACAAACTGTGGAAAATTCTTCAAGAGATGGCAATACCAGACCACCTGACCTGCCTCCTGAGAAACCTGTATGCAGGTCAGGAAGCAGCAGTTAGAACTGGACATGGAACAACAGACTGGTTCCAAATCAGGAAAGGAGTATGTCAAGGCTGTATATTGTCACCCTGCTTATTTAACTTACATGCAGAGTACATCATGCGAAATGCTGGACTGGATGAAGCACAAGCTGGAATCAAGATTGCTGGGAGAAGTAATAACCTCAGATATGCAGATGACACAGGCCTTATGGCAGAAAGTGAAGAAGAACTAACGAGCCTTTTGATGAAAGAGGAGAGTGAAAAAGTTGGCTTAAAGCTCAACATTCAGAAAACTAAGATCATGGCCTCTGGTCCCATCACTTCATGGAAAATAGATGGGGAAACAATGGAAACAGTGAGAGACTTTATTTTCTTGGGCTCCAAAATCACTGCAGATGGTGATTTCAGCCATGAAATTAAAAGACACTTGCTCCTTGGAAGAAAAGTGATGACCCACCTAGACAGCATATTAAAAATCAGAGACAACTTTGCCAACAAAGTCCATCTAGTCAAAGCGATGGTTTTTCCAGTGGTCGTGTATGGATGTGAGAGTTGGACTATAAAGAAAGCTGAGCACTGAAGAATTGATGCTTTTGAACTGTGGTGTTGGAGAAGACTCTTGAGAGTCCCTTGGACTGTAAGGAGATCCAACCAGTCCATCCTAAAGGAAATCAGTCCTGAATGTTCTTTGGAAGGACTGATGCTGAAGCTGAAACTCAATACTTTGGCCACCTTATGTGAAGAACGGACTCCTTTGAAAAGACCCTGATGCTGGGAAAGATTGAAGGCGGGAAAAGAAGGGGACGACAGAGGATGAGATGGTTGGATGACATCCCTGACTGGATGGACATGAGTTTGAGTAAGCTCTGGGAGTTGGTGATGGACAGGGAAGCCTGGCGTGCTGCAGTCCATGGGGTCTCAGAGTCAGAGACGACTGAGCCCTGAACTGAAAACTGAAAAGAGAGCAGGAGGGAATTCCCTGATGGTTCTCAGTGGTTAGGGAATTCCTAGTGGTTGGTCTTCCTGGTTTGGGAAGATCCCCTGGAGGAGGGCACGGCAACCCACTCCAGTATCCTTGCCTGGAGAATCCCCATGGAGAGGGGAGCCTGGCAGGCTACAGTCCAGGGGCTCACAAACAGTCGAACACGACTGAGCAACTCAGCACAGGACTCAGTGCTTTCAATCTCTGGTCTGGAGACTAAGATCTTTGCAAGTGGCGTGGTGTGGCAAAAAAAAAAAGATAATAATAATCAGTAGCAGTAACTCTTCCTCAGGGCATATGGAGCACTGTAAAGAGCACAAAAATCATTTCAGAACTTCTTTTCCTTGGTTCAAGTGAGGTCAGCTTAACTTTAAAAACAAACTGACATAGGGACAGAGTTCTCTCCCTGCATCTCAGGCCAGGAGGCCCGGGAAGAAGGCAAACTCTTATTCGATGTATTTTCCATACTTGGCTCCTTTTCACTCCTGGGATGGTCATGGGCGTCTTCAGTTGGCAATCCCTGGTCTAGCAGACAGAGGTCCCACTATATTGTCTTTACTTTCCTGAGTCTGTGACTTCTCAAATTTCATATTTAATAAATATAGCAATAAGAATTTTCCTTCCATTCCAGTTAGTCTCATATCTTAAAATCTGGATTTGGCATTTAGGGTCTTTTTTTTTTTGGAGGGAGGGGGTGGTTTTGTTGTTGTTGCTTGTTTTTTGTTTGGTTGGTTTTTCTCTTCTGACCTAAAGTATTGTCTGGGATAACTTGGATCTGCTAGAAAGGGTTTCATGTGAAATACTAGAACGCACTTCCCTCCATGTAGTTATTTTTTAAAACTCCTTAAGACTTAAGACGTCTTTGAGAGGTTCCACTGGCTTTTTCACACATACCTGCATACTGTGTAAGAGAACCAGGTTGGTTGCAATAAAAGCTGCTTCTGTGGTCTTTCCCGCTAAAGCCAAGACACTCTGGCTTTGACACAAGCTAGCTTTTTACCTTGGGATTTCAAGTCTTGATTTCCTAACCGAAGGCACTCAGGTAAGCTTTCAGAAGAAGCAGTCCCCCTCCGCTGTCCTTACTGCTCTTGATGTTCACCCCTCATTGCCCCGAGGCAGCTCGGTTCTGTCTTCTGTTGCAGCTCCTTCACAAAATGACAGTTTTCATGTCATCTCTGCCTAAGTCATGATCCCCTCTGGCCAGGGCCAAAGTGAACAAGGAATTTCCCAGGAAGGGAATTTCCTAAGGAAAGCTATGAAGAATGGCACAATTCTGAACAATCAGTTAAAATGTTCTTTTTTCACCTGACAGCAGCCTTGTTACAAGTTTTGTTTTTTTTTTAAGGGAAGTGATTTCATCAGTACTTGTGGCTTTAAAATGCTCGTTTCTGTGGGCGAAGTCTCGGTGCATCTTGCCTTTGATTGCTTGTGTCACACAGTTTGTATTCGGCATTTCTTCTAAGAACTCTACTGAGAAAGAGAAGAATTAACTATTGAGAGATTGTGTATCACTTTTGTCCGGGAATCTTGAGACACATTCTATGAACATGCTTCATTCATCCTCATTCTTGTCTTCATATTGAGAGGGAAGGAATTCATATCCTTCATCATTAAGAAATTATTAGACATTAGTAGATAATGCCTTAAAGCATACTACGAATTCAGTGAAGATGTTATTATGATAAGGAATAATTTAAAGCTTCAGTAAGAACTGTAACTATTTGTTACTCTTTCTTCTTTCCTTTGCTTTCCGAGCATTTTAGCGCTTGCTCGTAGGGCACTATGGTTTTTATTGTGGTGATGTAAAAACCAATCATAGGGTATGATGATTTTCCACAGGAGATTAGATTTGTGGGTAGTGTTAATACAGGCTGGTGTTAGGGGAGGTAGTCTCAGAAAATGACTCTCTGATTTGAGGGAGGCAGAAATGGATGCTACTAAATACTTTATTTGTAGATAAAATGTACTGGGGGGCATAGAGAAAAGGGTATCTAAGCTGAAAGCTCAGTTAGGATACCACAGATTGATCCAAGCTTGAAGGGATAAGATTCAGAGTTAGCCCTATGGCAATGACAGTGGAGGAGAATGGGTTATATTGATGTTGCAGAGTTTGGGTCAAGAGGACTTGTTGATTCCACTGTATGGGGAGGAGAGAGGTCTCCAAAAGATCGTTAGGAGGAGATGGTGGTGCTTTATATTGAGTCCTAGAACAAGGTAAGTACCAATTTGGGATGAAGGGGTTGGGACAAGAGAGAGGTATGTATTATGGGTGTGGAAAGGAGAGAAAATGAGGAAATGCTGAGGTGTGTGAAGAATCTAAACACATTTAGAAGGTGTATATTTAGAAAGTGTGCACGAAGGTGATAGTAAAACCATAGGAATATACAGTCCCTGAGGGTATATAGACAAGAGAGGCTGCTTTGGGGTATATCTCCCACTTAAAGGGTCTTAAGGAAGAGCATTCAAACCACAGTAGTAGTGTCAGAGGGGGAAAGTCATTGACGTTAGGGAATGCAGCTGGTCTAGTAAGGAGGGAATGGTCAACTATGTTGAATAATTGAGAGAAGTAAGCCAGATGGATTCATAGAGACCAAATTGTTGTTTAATTGCTAAGTACTGTCTGATTCTTTTGTGACCCCATGGACTACAGCTCACCAGGCTCCTCTCTCCATGGGATTTCCCAGGCAAGAATACTGGAGTGGGTTGCCATTTCCTTCTCCAGGGGATCTTCCCTGACCCAGGGATCGAACTGGCACCTCTCACATTGCAGGTGGTAGATTCTTTACCGCTGAGCCACCAGGGAAACCCTGAGACCAAGATTGGATGTAAATAGGACTTGGAAGCTGTCTCCCCTGGTGGCTCAGTCAGTAAAGAATCCACCTGCAATGCAGGAGACACCAGTTTGACCCCTGGGTCAGGAAAGATCCCGTGGAGAAGGAAATGGCAGCCTATTACAGTGTTCTTGCCTGGGGAATCCCATGGACAGAGGAGCCTGGCGGGCTACAGTCTGTGGGGTCATAAGAGTCAGACATGACTTAACAAGTAAATCACCACTATTGCCAGCACTTGGAAGCTGCTGAATTTAGTTGGGATAGTTAAGACAAGGGGGAAAAGGAAGACATTTTATCAAAGTTTCCTTTTTCTTTCATATTTTACAGAGAAAACTTGATCATAAAATAGTTTTCACATATAATTTTCTAATTCTGATGTTATCTATATTTCTATACTTAGTTCAAGAGCTTCTTGATCCTTCTTATCTAAAATATTACTCAAAAATAATTGAATGACTTTTGAAGAAAACTGAACGAGACTAAATGAAAGAGGAGAGTGAAAAAGTTGGCTTAAAGCTCAACATTCAGAAAACTAAGATCATGGCATCCAGTCCCATCACTTCATGGCAAATAGATGGGAAAACAGTGGAAACAGTGGCAGACTTTTTTTTTTCTGGGTTCCAAAATCACTGCAGATGGTGATTGCAGCCATGAAATTAAAAGATGCTTACTTCTTGGAAGGAAGGTTATGACCAACCTAGACAGCATATTAAAAAGCAGAGACATTACTTTCTCAACAAAGGTCTGTCTAGTCAGGGCTATGGTTTTTCCAGTGGTCATGTATGGATGTGAGAGTTGGACTATCAAGAAAGCTGAGCACCAAAGAATTGATGCTTTTGAACTGTGGTGTTGGAGAAGACTCTTGAGAGTCCGTTGGACTGCAAGGAGATCCAACCAGTCCATCCTAAAGAAGATCAGTCCTCAGTGTTCATTGGAAGGACTGATGTTGAAGCTGAGACTCCAATACTTTGGCCACCTGATGTGATGAGCTGACTCATTTGAAAAGCCCCTGATGCTGGGAAAGACTGAAGGCAGGAGGAGAAGGGGACGACAGAGGATGAGATGGTTGGATGGCATCACTGACTCGATGGACATGGGTTTGGGTAGACTCCAGGAGTTGGTGATGGACAGGGAGGCCTGGCGTGCTACAGTTCATGGGGTCACAAAGAGTTGGACACGACTGAGTGACTTAACTGAATGAGACTAAAGAACTGTACACAGAAAATTATAAGACACCAATGAAAGAAATCAAAGATGACATAAACAGATGGAGAGATATTCCATGTTCCTGGATAGGAAGAATCAACATTGTGAAAATGACTATACTAATAAATGTAATCTACAGATTCAATGTGACCTCTCAAATTACCAATGGCATTTTTCACAGAACTAGAACAAAAAATTTCACAATTCACATGGAAACACAAAAGACCCCAAATAGCCAAAGCAGTCTTGAGAAAGAAGAATGGAGTTGGAGGAATCAACCTTCCTGACTTCAGATTATACTACAAAGCTACAGTCATCAAGACAGTATGGTAGTGACACAAAAACAAAAATACAGACCAATGGAACAAGAAAGAAAGTCCAGAAATAAACCCATGTACCTATGGGTACCTTATTTTTGACAAAGGAGGCAGAAATATACAAGGAGGCAAAGACAGCCCCTTCAATAAATGGTGCTGGGAAAACTGGACATCTACATGAAAAGAATGAAATTAGAACACTTCCTAATACCACACACAAAGATAAATTCAAAATGGATTAAAGACCTAAATGTAAGACCAGAAACTATAACTCTTAGAGGAAAACATAGGCAGAACACTTGATGACATAAACCAAAGCAAGATCCTCTGTGACCCACCTCCTAGAGCAATGGAAATAAAAACAAAAGTAAACAAGTGGGACCTGATTAAAGTTAAAAGCTTTCGCACAGCAAAGGAAACTATAAGCAAGGTGAAAAGACATCCCTCAGAATGGGAGAAAATAATAGCAAATGAAACAATTCATTTCCAAAATATACAAGCAGGTCATATAACTCAATGCCAGAAAAACAAACAACCCAATCAAAAAGTGGGAAAAAGACTTAAACAGACATTTCTCCAAGGAAGACATACAGATGGCTAACAAACACATGAAAAGATGCTCAACATTGCTCATTATTAGAGAAATGCAAACCAAAACTACAATGAGATATATCACCTCATACTGGTCAGAATGGCCATCATCAAAAAGTCTACAAACAGTAAATGCTGGAGAGGATGTGGAGAAAAGGGAACACTCTTACACTGTTGGTGGGAATGTAAATTGATACAGCCACTGTGGAAGACGGTATGGAGATAAAGAAGTTGTGGTACATATACGCAATGGAATATTACTCCATAATATTCCATTCAGAGTCATAAAATGGAATACATTTGAGGCAGTTCAGATGAGGTGGATGAACCTAGAACCTATTATACAGAGTGAAGTGAGTCAGAAAGATAAATACTGTATTCTAACACATACATACGGAATCTAGAAGAATGGTACTGAAGAATTTATTTACAGGGCAGCAGTGGAGAAACAGACATAAAGAACAGACTTATGGACATGGGGAGAGGGGGGGAGAGGGTGAGATGTATGAAAAGAGTGACATGGAAACTTACATTACCATATGTAAAATAGATAGCCAACGGAAATTGACTATATGGCCAGGAAATTCAAATGGATTCTATCAATTTAGAGGGGTGGGATGGGGCAGGAGATGGGAGGGAGGTTCAAAAGGGAAGGGATACATGTATGAGATTCATGTTGAGGTTTAACAGAAAACAACAAAATTCTGTAAAGCAATTATCCCTCAATAAAAAAATTTTAAAAGAAAAAGAAATACTACAGATGAATAGAATTAGTAGTTAAAAACTTTAAAACACTATCTGTTCAAAAAGTTAAATAAAAAGAAAAAAGAAAACTGAATGAAAGATGAAAAATTCCCCAAGGACTTTGCCAGTCCTTGAGAGAGATTATTAATTTTGTTTAATTTTGATGATTTTTAAATTTAAGATTCTTCCCAAGTTTAAAATCAAATGGTGCTAAAGTAAGTGTGTGTGGAAGCTCGTCTTAAAGGGGCTGATAACACTGTACAGTAAAGCTTCTTCCGCATTAGCAGCTCTGTCAAAAATACCCTTGGTTCGGAGTCTCTTCCTGCCTTTCTGCATTGCCATGTATAATAAGAGTCATTGCTCTCCCCACTTTAATGTATCTAGCAAAAGCTGAGGAATATATATTAGATAAAGTGGAAAATATGATGCTATGTAAGACAAGATTTAGGACAAGTGTTATAAGATTTGTTTCCAAATTCGAATTATGGAGAGGTAAACAGCATATACTGAAGTGCTTGTAATTCTCCAAATTTTTTTATTCACACACCTTCTAAAATAATTTTTACAAACTGTGTATTTGTTTGAAATACTATAGAATTTAAAAATATCTTGCATATTTTTAATTAAAATGCAAAATCTTTCATAAGTGTAAATAACTGCAAAGGACATTATAATGTTTCAAGAGGAATTTTAATACCATAGTGACTTGATACCCTGTTATCTATTTTAAGAACTGCTTAAAATGTCTACATTAATGGTAAGATACTTTAAAGTGTTCTGTTTTTTCTTTGAACCTCTATTTCCATTGTACTTTCTCCTTACAAATTTATCCTAAAGTAATCTAGTCAATGGTACAGATTAATGCATTTCTCTGCAACAAAAAATTATATATACTGAAGTTATAGCTGATCCAACAACAAAAATATATCATAAAATTTGATGATAAATACAAAGTTTGTTTTATTGAAAGTGGGGCTCTTAATGAGAAAAGGAGTTTTAGCTTTTTCTCAGCTTAATTATCTATGTATAGATATTGCTTATCCCTAATAAATTTAGCATCTTCTATTTTTCAAATATATATATATATATGAACAGAGAAGCTGTTTACATACAAATATAAATTGGAATTTAAAAAAATTAGTTATAATAGTGATAGTTTTTTAACTCCCTTAAAAGTTTGTTGAAAAACGTTAGTTGCTTCGTCCAACTCTTTGCAACACTATAGACTGTAGCCCCGCATGTTCCTCTGTCCATGGAATTCTCTAAGCAAGAATACTGGAGTGGGTAGCCACTCCCTTTCCCAGGGGTATCGCATGCCAAAAATCATAATGGCCTATTAACAGATTATTTGTAAAGATCTACCAACTAATAGGTCCTTCTTACATTTATTGAAAGCAAACAATTTGAAACAATCTGACTTGTATATGGATTTGGCACCCAACTGTTTTGGTAATTCATTTTGTCAGTTTCTAAGAAGTATGCCAGAAAAATTATTACTGACTCAAAGAGTGTAAGAATATTTAAAGCTTTTGTTGCATGTATTGTCAAAGTTAAGATGAAGAGGTATTTGGGTAGAGGTAAACTTATATATGTATTTGAGATGTAAAAGTGGTTTCTCAAACTTCTATACCAAATATACGTAAGTACAAGATTCTTTTTTTTTTTTTAATTTTTTTTTTAACTAGTTGGAGGCTAATTACTTCACAACATTTCAGTGGGTTTTGTCATACATTGATATGAGTCAGCCATAGAGTTACACATATTCCCCATCCCGATCCCCCCTCCAACCTCCCTCTCCACCCGATTCCTCTGGGTCTTCCCAGTGCACCAGGCCCGAGCACTTGTCTCATGCATCCCATCTGGGCTGGTGATCTGTTTCACCATAGATAGTATACATGCTGTTCTTTTGAAACATCCCACCCTCACCTTCTCCCACAGAGTCCAAAAGTCTGTTCTGTATTTCTGTGTCTCTTTTTCTGTTTTGCATATAGGGTTATCGTTACCATCTTTCTAAATTCCATATATATGTGTTAGTATGCTGTAATGTTCTTTATCTTTCTGGCTTACTTCACTCTGTATAATGGGCTCCAGTTTCATCCATCTCATTAGAACTGATTCAAATGAATTCTTTTTAATGGCTGAGTAATATTCCATGGTGTATATGTACCACAGCTTCCTTATCCATTCATCTGCTGATGGGCATCTAGGTTGCTTCCATGTCCTGGCTATTATAAACAGTGCTGCGATGAACATTGGGGTGCACGTGTCTCTTTCAGATCTGGTTTCCTCAGTGTGTATGCCCAGAAGTGGGATTGCTGGGTCATATGGCAGTTCTATTTCCAGTTTTTTAAGAAATCTCCACACTGTTCTCCATAGTGGCTGTACTAGTTTGCATTCCCACCAACAGTGTAAGAGGGTTCCCTTTTCTCCACACCCTCTCCAGCATTTATTGCTTGTAGACTTTTGGATAGCAGCCATCCTGACTGGCGTGTAATGGTACCTCATTGTGGTTTTGATTTGCATTTCTCTGATAATGAGTGATGTTGAGCATCTTTTCATGTGTTTGTTAGCCATCTGTATGTCTTCTTTGGAGAAATGTCTGTTTAGTTCTTTGGCCCATTTTTTGATTGGGTCATTTATTTTTCTGGAATTGAGCTGCAGGAGTTGCTTGTATATTTTTGAGATTAATCCTTTGTCTGTTTCTTCATTTGCTATTATTTTCTCCCAATCTGAGGGCTGTCTTTTCACCTTGCTTATAGTTTCCTTTGTAGTGCAAAAGCTTTTAAGTTTCATTAGGTCCCATTTGTTTAGTTTTGCTTTTATTTCCAATATTCTGGGAGGTGGGTCATAGAGGATCTTGCTGTGATGTATGTCGGAGAGTGTTTTGCCTATGTTCTCCTCTAGGAGTTTTATAGTTTCTGGTCTTACATTTAGATCTTTAATCCATTTTGAGTTTATTTTTGTGTATGGTGTTAGAAAGTGTTCTAGTTTCATTCTTTTACAAGTGGTTGACCAGTTTTCCCAGCACCACTTGTTATAAGATTCTTATAATTTTGATGTAACTGTTAGTCATTTGGCTAGGAAACTACATGTGAAGGCAATAATAAAGAGTAAGAAACATAAACCTATATAGGTAGAGAAATTGAGTGACTAAAATTCCAGAGATCTTATGGTTGGTGAATAAAAATTAAAGGGAAAAAAGCACCTTTCAGTCCCAGGACAACATACACTCAGCCTAGAAGGATCTTTTGGCATCTGAGCTCAGACTGTAAGACAAACTTGCAAATCTCCGAATGGGTGCAAAGGTAGCAGGTACTTTTTAAGGATGATAAGTACAAAGTCAAGGATTTGAGGGAAGCATTAAATTCAAATTTAAGACGTAAAATATATTACTAAGATGAACCTATATTAGAAGCTTGGTTAGACGTTTTGTAGGTTGTTCCATGGAGACAAAGACCCTGTGACCTGTTGTGAGTAAAAGGTACTAAGCATTTAGACTTACCAAAGGGATACTAAAAAACCACAGAGACGGCACCCTGTGGAGCTTTGGTAAACAAACCCACATGAGAAGTCTGCATACAAGTAAATGAGGTAAGTTATGTGAATAAACTCTTCAAGGTGTACCCACCATTTTATGAACATTAGTTATGATGATGGCAGTGGTGATCATGCTGTTTTAATGGAATCAGAGCAAGTCCAGAGTAAGACTTGCCGAGATGGCCTGTGGGATGCTGTCAGCTGGAAGAGTTTATGATGCTTCAATGTGAATGTGAAGACAGAGAGGCGAAATCATAAGTCATAGATCTAAACATGAAGTGAGCATCAAACTGTTACAGTTGGTAATGTGTCTAAGAATGAGATCGTCTCTACATTGAGAATAGAGTCTTTTTTCATCTGGTATCTGCAGTGTTTAATTTGGTAATTCACATATGGTAGGTACACACTGAATGTTGGTTATTGTTGACCTAAAGAAACCCAATAGACTGCCAGTTGTTTCTCCAGCAAAAATGGGTTTTATTAGGGATCAACAAAGCATTATAATTCAGATCCCATATATTGCAACTAAAGCTCCTGTGTGCTGCAACAAAGATAAAAATATCAAAGACTCCGCAAAAGGTATCTAAGACCGATCATAGCCAAATAAATAAATGAATATTTAAAAAAAAATGTAATTCAGGATTCTCAATCCTGGTGAACCCCAAACGAGTTCCCAATGAAAATGGAGTGGAGAACTCTTTTAAAGAGGGGAAAGAATAAGTTGAGAGGGTTACAGCAAAGAGTCCATTGAGGAACCGAGATTTGGAAGTACAGTGGCTTTTTTATTTTTGGCTACGTTTTGACAGTTTCATTAGCTGAGCTCTTGCCGGCAAGAAAAGGACGTCTTCTTGTTGGGCTCTGCTGTTGTCCTCAGGCGTGAGAGCTCCCCCTTCTGGTGGCCTAGTGTGTGTGCATGCCATGTCGCTTCAGTCATGTCCAACCCTTTGTGACCTTGTGGACTGTAGCCTGCCAGGCTCCTCGGTCCCTGGGGTTCTCCAGGCAAGAATGTTGTAGGAAGGAGGACCCCTCCCAGGGACCCAAGAGTGGGCTCTTGTCTCACACTTGGGAAAGAATTGTCCGAGGAGACATGTGCTGGCAAAGCAAGAGATTTTATTGGGAAAGGGCGCCTGGGCAGAGAGCAGAAGGGGAAGGGAACCCAGGAGAAGTACGCTGTCTTGTGGCTTGCAGTCGTGGGTTTTATGGTGATGGGAATAGTTTCCGGGCTGTCTTTGGCCAATCATTCTGACTCGAGGTCCTTCCTGGTGGTACACACATTGCTCAGTCAAGATGGAGGCCAGCAAGAAGGATCCTGGGAGGTGGTCAGACGCGTGGTGTCTCCCTTTGACCTTTCCTAAATGCTTCCGGTTGGCGGTGTCTTAAAGGAGATCTCATGAGAAGGCCCTGAATGGGGTCAGCAGGCGGCCATGCAAAGCCTGTCATGCTTAGCACCTGCAGGCCCTGTAGCTCACAAGTAAGTGATCACTCCTGACTATTTGCCTTTCTGTGACAACATGCATGAGGCTTAATTGCTTTGTCAACTCTAAATTCAGCAATATCGTTGTGATATTGTGATTTATGGTAAGAAAATATGAATTTTGTCTTCATTTCCATTTCTGGTACAGAGCTCCTGAAAACCTTGGAATTCCCTAATAATGAGAGCAATAAAGGTATCTTTTGTTATGTTAATGAGGTGATTTGGAACTCAGCAAGGGACGGAGCTGGTTGCCAGGAGAAGCAATTGTAATTAGTGATTGGGAACTTTCAGTGCCTCCCCCAACCTCTTCATTTGCCTATCCTGGATCTGAGCTTACCCTTTGGCTTTTGGAAAATTGTATTATCTTTTTTTTTTTTTTCTTGATCATATGCAACTTACAAACTCTGGCTGTCCAAATCCACTGGGAGGGCTCAGCAACATGGGCTGTCTTGGTAATATCTGAGATTGTCTTCAGAGTTGTGTTTATTGACAAGAGCAGTCTTGTTATTTTTAAGTGGTTTTTTTTCATACTCTGACAATGCCTTCTGGAGAAGGCTGCAAACAGCTTTTTCCCACCTTTCATGGAAAGAGGGTTAATGTGCCTGTGTGTTTGCTTAGAGGGCAGCTGCAGCTCAGAGAGCAGTGTTCTCATTTATTCCTGCTGATAGTGAGCCTGGCATTTCAGACGAGCTTCTCCTGGTGCAGCAAAACTGTCCTTCTCTCTCCCCTTGGCTCCTGCCTACTTCTTCCTTGTCCTGCTCTTAGCCTGCTCATTGCTCACCCAGGTCAATCCTTGCTTGAGTCATAGGCGAATATGTCTTTGGTATAGATGACTTGGTATTGACCCTCACATTCCCTGTGCTGTTTCCCTGATGGCCTCTTTCCTTTTTCCCTCACCTTTCAGGATGCTACTTGCAATTCCTTGAAAGATATTGGACTGATAAACATATAAGAAAAAAAAAAGGCTACAGCAATTAATACTAACAATAACAAACATTTGGGTACTTAATTTGTGCCATGCACTGTGTTAGCACTTTGTAAACCTTCTCTCATTAAATTCTTAAGACTCGTGTGTCAGATATTTCTATAATTATCTCGACTTTCAGAAAGAGTAGCCTAGACTCAGAGTTAAAGTAACTTTCCCAATTGTAAACCTAGTAAGTGACAGAGCCAGGACTTGAGCCCACTAGTCTTGCCTAAGTCTGTGCTTCTATACACAATACTATTAAAACTCATCGCTTGGTGACACAAAGGAAGCATTTCTGAGAACCCTCAGCATTGTTCATTTTCATAATATTTAGTCTTTGGCAGCCAAAATTCCCAGTGGTGGTCTGGTTTCTCCTTGTTTCGCTATTATTGAAATCTGAGATCCAAGTTCTCTCTGAGCTCATGGTCATCTCTTACTTCCTTTACCAGGAGGTATTTACAGACATGTTTTCTTTGCCTAATCTGACAGTGCAGAGGCCAGGTCCTTGTCCCAGTGTGATTATGTCAATGTTTTATTGGTTTTTTAAACACCTTGTGTTAGATGTAATCGAAACCCTATTTCCTTTTAAGAAGCATTTTTGTAATTTTGTGTTAGCACTGGATAGCTAAAATCCAATTCAGAGCTACAGTGCCAGTAGCCAGCACAGTTTATATGCTCAACACAGTACTTTATGTGTATTCTCATTGATTCAATGCAATAGCCAGATGAGGCTGATAATATGAACTTCATATTACAGAGAAGAAACTGAGGCTCAATAGCAAGCTACTATTTATTCTATTTAAAGTAGAATATTCCTAAAATAATGAAGTGGGCATTTCATGGCACTTACAGTCACCAAGAAGTCTACACCTATTTTACTGTGTTTCCTAGGTTTATCTCCAACTGAAAATAATGGAAAACTAATGTTTCTTAGGTTAAGTTGAAAGACAGTGGAAGAAGATAATGGTAGTGTCAGGCGAGTATAATCTTGGTTCTGTCTCATCTCAACAAAAATTTGAAGCGACAGACATTAAAGCCCTCGGCATGTCACAGCTCTTGGACAGACGGTGTTATAGCTCTTAGACAGATCAGTGTTGCAGCTCCATGTTACAGCTCAGTTTTATTTAGAAAATAGCAGGAAAATACATCCTCGGGGTGTGAGGGCATGCCAACCCAAAGATGCAAAGAGAAGAGAGAGCCCGGCCCTTTGGCTCCGGTTTTTACGTGTTTTTTCCTCCGCCCTGGGCCTGCCCTATGTAAATTGGGCTAGCCAGGAGTGCTGTTTGTTCTACCTGAGATCCTCACTCTGGTCCTCGGTCCTCGGACCTCCCTTTGACCTTCCTTCGCTCTATTTTTGCGGGCTTTTCCCTCCCTTGGCTTTTAGCCACCGCCATTCTGGACTCCTGTTTCCTATTCTAACTACCTAACAGTAGCAATCAAAATTTCCATAAAAAATTGTTCTATTGTAAGAAACAAGAAACCTAATCTTAAGCCTTAGATCTAATATTTGGGAGAACACTAACTTAGACATTAGAAAACAGCCTACTCTCAATTATTGATTTGATGATATTGACCAAATCATTGAGTCTTACTTTTGTTATCTATAAAATGAGGATAATAAGCCTATGTCAGTGAGTCAACCAGTTCAACAAACATCTCCTAGGCAAGCGGTGTGTGCTAGCCTTTGGGGATGCAGAGCAGTCTCCGCCTACAAGGACGTCAAGATGGATTGAATGATAGGATTGTTGTAAAGAGTAAATAGAAAGTGAAAGTGAAGTCGCTCAGTCGTGTCTGACTCTTTGCGACCTCATGGACTGAAGCCTACCAGGCTCCTCCATCCATAGGATTTTCCAGGCAAGAGTACTGGAGTGGGTTGCCGTTTCCTTCCCCAGGGGAATCTTCCCAACCCAGGGATCAAACCCCCGTCTCCCACACTGTAGGCAGACACTTTACCGTCTAAGCCACCAGAGAAGCCCTAGAGTAAATAGTAGTATTACTATTTTAGTATTATAAGATAGTATTTGTGTCAATTAGCCTTCATTAAGCACTGAACGTGATAGATCATGTTCAGAACGTAATGCTAAACCTTTATATGTGATCTTTGTTTCTAATTTCTCTTCTTAAGTGTTTGTGTTTCTAAGCATGACTTCCTTGAAAACAAAGACTTTCTGAAAAGCAATTATAGTTTCACACCCACACCATGCCCTTTTATTCATTAGCTCTCTCTCTTTTTCTATTATTTTGAAAATACCAAGGTTGAAGGAGAGAAGCTGTCAGGAGGAAGCTCTAGGTAAGCATCGCAGCTGTCACATACGCAGTGGCAGAGATTCACAGACAAAACGCAACTCTGAGTTTATTTTGAAGGTAGAACAAATAGGATTTTCTGATGGCTTGGCTGTGAAGTATGCGGGAATTACAAGATTCACTAATGGTTCCAAAGATTTTGGCTTGAGAATGTAGATGGATATGTTTGCCATCATTTAAGATGGGGAAGACTTCAGGAAGAGAAGGCTGGGAATAGAGAGTAGTGGATATTGTATGTTTTACTCTGGGTTATGTTACATTTGAGATATCTATTGGCTTCCAAGGGGAGATGTTAGTTAGGCAGTTAAGAAAAGTGCATCTGAAGTTCAGGAGAGAGGTCTGGGTTGGAGGGTAAACTTGAGAGTCATCACCATCTTTAGAGGCAGGAGATTGCATATGATCATAGAAAGTATGAGCATAAAATTCATATTTAAAAGAGATGAGAGCCAGAAACACAGCCAGTGCACTTCAGCTTTTAAGAAGTCAAGGAAAATGGGGCGAAGAGATAGCAGGGAAACCCAGAGAGTGTGGCATCCAAAAGTGAAGTGAAAAAAATAAAAACAAACCAACTAAGTGAAAAAATTGTATTAGGTAGGAGGGAATCACCAGTTATATCACTGTATCAGGTTTTATTGTTGTTCAGTTGCTAAGTCATGTCTGACTCTTTGCGACCCCATGGACTGCAGCACAGCAGGCTTCCCTGTCCTTCACCATCTCCTTCAGTTCGCTCAGACTCATGTCCATTGAGTCAGTGATGCCATCCAACAATCTTGTCATCTGTTGCCCATTCCTCTTCTTGCCCTCAATTTTTCGCAGCATCAGGATCTTTTCCAATGAGTCAGTTCTTTGCATAGGAGACCAAAATATGGGGCTTCAGCTTCAGCACCAGTCCTTTCAATGAATATTCAGGGTAGATCTCCTTTAGGGTTGACTGGTTTGATATCCTTGCAGTCCAAGGGACTCTCAAGAGCCTTCTCCAGCACCACAGTTCAAAAGCTTCAATTCTTCAGCACTCAGCCTTCTTTATGGTCCAACTCTCACATCCATACATGACTACTGGAAAAACCATAGTTTTGACTATATGAACCTTTGCTAGCAAAGTGATGTCTCTGCTTTTTAATACACTGTCTAGGTTTGTCATAGGTATTCTTCCAAGGAGCAATCGTCTTTTAATTTCATGACTGAAGTCACCATCTGTACTGATTTTGGAACCCAAGAAAATGAAATGTGAATCTGTGTTCACGTTTTCCTATCTATTTGCCACGAAGTGATAGGACCAGATGCCATGGTCTTCATGTTTTAAGTGTTGAGTTTCAGATAGAACCTAGCAAATGTTAACAAGGAGGAGGACAACTGACAGTTAACTGTTGAATTTAGCAACATGGCTATCCTTGGTGATCGGGGAAAGTGGATTTGACAGAATGGCAGGGGGAAAGTAGGATTGAAGAAGGTTTAAGAGAGATGGGGAAGAGAATTGGAAAAAAAATATGAAAATACTTTCAGAGAGTTTTGCTTATAAAGAAGAGCAGAGACATGGGTTAATGGCTGACAGGAGATGTGGGGTCAAGGGAAGGTTGTTTTTCTTTTCGTTTTGCAGAAGGAAAAGGATGCAGTTCACAAAACAAGCGGCTGGCATATGGCTGTGCATGTGGGGTTCCTTTGTAGCACTAGGAGAGACCTCAAAGGATGTTGAGTACCGACACTGGCAACTGTAGGTGGTGGCAGTAGGACACTGAGAAGTTCTTCCCTGGATGCTTCCATTTTCCCAGTGGAAAGTAGAAATCAAGATTATCAGTTGAGAATGAGGATGTATTGGGGGTCTAAGAGGTGAGTAGGTATGAAAAAAGTCATTTAGGGGAGTAGAGAGTGAATGGACTGGGAAATACAGTATGATCAGAAAATAGAATGGTGATTGCAGGGGCTGGGGAAAAGGGGAAAATGGGGAATTATTATTTAATGGGAACAGATATTAGGTCAGCTGAATGAAAGACTGGGAAGTTGTGGTAAGAGAGAGTAGATTTCTGAGAAGACAGGGCAAGAATCAACCAGACCTCAGGAAGAAGTGCCTCTTTGATCAGAGGCTGTGATTCTGGTGAGCTGTTATATCTGTTCCTACCACATTCCATTCTCCATGCTGGAGAAAGGTCATTTGTTGGGAGGACATTGAGTGGCTGTTTTGTGCAACTCTCCCAGAAAGGGGGTGGAATTAGACAAGCTAACTGAACAAATCTGTCCAGAGGCTCTTGTGGAAATGGAGTCTTGGGGGTAGATTCACGGAAGGAGGACCCGTCCACTGCTAATCTAAGCATGAATGAGATTATTCAGAGGGCCAAAAAATTGGGGCATAACCAGTCTTCATTTTTTAAGTGAATTGACTTGAGGAGCCAAGGCAGAACCTCCTCTGTCCTAACCTTTCTCAGCTGCAGCTGCTTCCTCCTGTTCTGTACCCCTGTTTCAGGCCACAGCACCTCCTCCCTCTCAGCCTTTTGCTTGTGCCTTTTGCTTCAGTTACCATCAGCCCCTCTGCGAGACTATCATAGTCCTCCTGCAACTCCATGGACTCTTGCGTGTGTCCTCTGTAAATGGTGTACTTTGCAATTATGTCAGGTTGGACCCTGTACTTTGGGCCTGTGCGGTATCAAAACTGAGCCTCAGTATAATATCAGTACTGACTTCAGGAACTGGGTTTTATGCCATACTCATGAAGTGAAAGCATCTCGAATATAAAAATGCGACTTTGCACCTTTTGCAGAATACTTGTGGAATAGAATCTGGCCATGAATCCGTAATTTCTTTCATATTTTATGCTCAGATTTTAATTTTTCAGATGAATCACTTGCTGAGATTAAAGTAACCTACAGCTAGAGGAATATTTGGAGCCTGTTTCTATTGGATCCAAGAGAATAAGGTCAGTAGAAAAATCAGATCAAAGAAATAGCTAGTGCTTCTTTCAGATCCTCTAACTTTAATGTCTAACTTACCTATAGACAACTACAGTACACTAGACTAGAGTCTTAGAGTGCATTTCCTTTATTTACAGTCATCATGGGAAGTCAATTTGTCACTGCTCTGGTCATGCACTGGAAAATTATTTAATGAACACTGATTTTCTGTGTGCCATAGTGGAGATGGATTATAGTGTCAAAATCAAGCCACTGTGGTTGTGATACTGTCCAGTGCATTCAGAAATTCCTGATTGACCTTCACATGATGAACAAATTCTTGCTGTTTCTCATCATGATTTTCCAAGACTTTCACTAACGTGCCAGTTTGCAGTATTGATCAAGTCAGAATTTTATGCAAGTATTTGCTGCAAAATATCAACTTGTGAATTTTTTTTAAAGGTCAGGTTACGGCTATTACCACAGTACAATTTGTGCAGAAATTAAAGTGATTTCTTCTTATTCACATCCCTTAGAGGTGTCTAAGATGGGCAGAGATTTGGGGCAACTCTGGGAGTGAGGGAGGGGGAGCCTTTAGAGGGCCAGCATTTGGTAGATTTAAGCCAATATCACAGTAGAGAGCACCCACTGGGGGCGAGGATGTTGTTAGGAAGATGGGAGAAAAGTCAGGGATGAAGTAACTCTTCCGTATGTGCAGCACTGCCAAACTCTTTCTCTTTCTTCCCTCTGAGAGGCTGTGTCAGGGATTCATCCAACAGGAGACAGAAAATACACCAACAAATTGAGGAAGCTTAATATAAAGAATTGCCAGGAATGAGCCATTGGCTAATTCAAGCCACAAGAATAGTGAATATAGGAGACGCTGTCAGCCCAGGTGCTGAGTTGGGCCTCCTCAGGAGATGCAGGGCCTCAGAACTCTGCAGGCTGTGGGGGACTGGGGATGCTGTTAAAGGGAGATGCCAGGCCCATCAACAGTTCACAAAAAGGTGCTGGATAGTGGCTCTCTGCTAGGAAACTCCCGGAGGTCAGGGCTTAGTGTGCTGAGAAGCCAGTCTCTGAGATGGTGGCTGAGATGCACCATATTGGACCCTCGGCTATGATATCTCCCGGACAGCGTATGCTGGGGAAGCTGCTGTAGATAGAGGCCACATGCTGCTGGCTCTAGGCCTTGGTGAAAAAAATCACTCACCCTGCAGGAGCCTAACAAAGCTGAACATAGTGGACCAGGCTGAGAAACCTCTTCTTCCTCCAGCATCCCTCCCCCGATAGCGTTGAACAGTGGGACAGCTAGCTATCAGTGGAGAGAGGTGCATAGACTTCAGTTCCACTATTGCAGAATGGAAAGAAAAGTGAGTTTGGAGCCAAGAGGTAATAAATCGATCATATACCTCACTCTAGATGTCTCCCCACCACCCCTCATTCCCTGAATGAGGGTGACCCTGTGCCCTTTGCTTTCTGGGGGAATTCTATTTAAACTAAAACATTTGCTGCAAGGCGCCCTCTTTTGTGCGTAAAGCCCATAGTATGAGACTCAAAGTCTCTCAATGAAGAAAAAGACTTAGTACACGGCATAACATGCCTCTCACATAAAATAATTCCAGCTCTGTGCCAGGTGTCATTACTTTGGACAAGTCTTCACAACAATACGTAGAGATTGATCTGAGGCTCTGGTAGAGAACAGCAAGAAAGCAATTTAGAAAAGCAATAATAAAATGGATGGTGGCGGCCAAAGTCTATTTACAGCGAATTACCTTAAATATATTTGCCGTTTTAGTTTTCTGGAGTGTTTCCTTTGTAATTACATGGAAGTCTCTAAGGAGCTCTAGTTTCTTTATCAGCTCCTTCAAATCACATCTATAGACCACAAGGCAAATAAGTTATTTAGGTCAACATAGTTTTTGTATTTATTTTCTGTGTATATTTCTTAACACAAAAGAAAAGGCACTTTGTCTTAACACAGAAAAGCTGAAATCTGGTCTTTTTAATAGGATTCTCAGCAATTGAAATCAAATCAGAACCTATACTTCTTCACCTACTTGGGGAAGAGATTACTTCTTCAGTGGATTTGAGTAGATTTGCTGGTTTGTTATTTTCTGAGCTAAAGGTTGCCCCTCTATGCACCCTGCTCCAACAGACTCACGTGCTCACAAAGCAGTACAGTAGAGTCTATCCCTTCTGCAGTGGGGCTTCCCAACCCGGGAATCGAACCGGGGTCTCCTGCATTCCAGGCAGATTCTTTTCCAACTGAGCTATCAGGGAAACCCCGAGTAGTAAGTCCCCCAATAAGACTTTTGCACAAGCAAACTGCGTACTTCAGTGCTCAGAAAGGATAGCAAGGAGGCAATCAGAGCTGGAGATGATAGTTCCACGTGAACTGGGATTCTCTGATCTACCCACAGTGATTGACTTGTCCACCCTCCTTGCTTTCATGACTCCTGGAGAGTCATAAAGAAGATAATCCACAATGAAAGCAGAAGAAGCAATTTCTTCTTTGTTTAGTGAGTCATTTGGCTAGCACCTTTCAAACATGAAAATGGACCTATAAGGGAGCTGTTCAAAATTATCAGCACATGGCATTGGACAAATGGTAGTCTTTTGCATCTAACAACATGGTAAATTAGATGCTATATGTATTTTACCAAGAAAGCGATCAAAATGTAGACAGCTAAAAAAAGAAAAAAGGATCGTGATGATTTCCAGGCAGTTCATAATGGTTATTTTTCTGGACTTAGTGATGTTTGTGGTCTTGTCAGCAATTTTCACTCTGCAGTGGTTTCTATTCTAAATATTCATTTTATTAAGAGAAAGTATGGATTAAACACCAGCAGGAAACCAAGAAACAGATCTTCCTTATACGAATAAATGAATATAAAATGAAAATAAAATGAAAGTTTGGAATGACGGAGGTTTCAGAGACATTGAAGGGACATAAACAAGAGTGAAGACAATCAAAAGAGAAGTCTGGTAGGTTTTATATCCATTTTTGGTTTGGGGCAATTATATAAAGGGGAATATAACAAATTCTAGAATTTAAATATACACACAGGAAACCTGTGTGTAACGTTTGGAGAAAAAAGTTGAATAAAAGAATCAAGTCTTAGGCATCCATTAAACTCCTCTCTAGGGAGATAATTCATTTAATAGATACTATCATCTCAGATATCCAACTGGATAACAGTATCCTTCAAGAAATCTTGAGAGATAAGTAATCTGTTATTATATCTCTTATCATGTCTTATTTTGCTAGGAATTAAAGCGTGCTGATATTTAAAAGCTCATTGCTATAAGACTTTCATAATAATAATTATTATTGCTATGATCATTTGGCAGAGAATGATAGGACTGCTTAAAGATTAATAACTAATTAGTTGCCTGGTACAACATTCCCAGGCTGGTATTGACCAAAGCCCATTGCTATTAGACAACTGATCACAACATTGTGAGTTGACTATATTGCAATACAAAATAAAAAGTTTAAAAAAAACTTTAAAAAACAAAAAAAATTGGGCATTTGTACAATAGGCCATCATGTTTTGTTCCCCTAGACTCCAGCCTGAAACAGGAAGAATTTTCTGCCTTAGGAAGTGCCTCTCTCTGATCCTTAACTTTTCCATAATTGTTTGCTTTCCCTAGCTACCTCTAATTTTTGTTGTTTTGCTAGAGTCTTGCTGTGCTATCATCACATGTGCCATGAAACTTAATCACTTAGCAGAGTTGGTTACAGCATGCTCAGTACCAGGAGAGGAGGCAGAATCAGAAATGTGTTGAATCAGCTTCCACTACTGCACAAACTGCTCCCCCAAAGGGAGTTAGACTCATTGGGAACCTGTAATAGTCCAGGCCACCAGGGTACTACTTCATAAATTACTATTTCTTCATGGTAAGCTTTTCTTTTGGTTGCAATTTCCGGGGCTGCTAGTGGTGACTGCTTGCAGTATCCAAAAAAGAGAGAAAGTGGGGCAATGATAGGGAAATAATAGAAGCAGGATCCAGAGCTTGAAATAGTTTTAGGACAGCATAGTTTGCTGACTGTAAAATATGGTCTACTGAGTGGAGTAATGTTGGATCTTTTATCCATCCATCCATCTGTTCACCCAGATGGCAGAATAAATAGTCTAAAAAAAACCTTGGACATTGTGGAGGGAAAGTTGTAAGATTAAATGTAAAAAGGGACACACACACACACACACACACACAGAGAGAGAGAGAGAGAGAGCGCTTCTATGGTGGCTCAGATGGGGAAGAATCTGCCTACCTACGATGCAGGAGACCTGGGTTTGATCCCTGGGTGGGGAAGATCCCACAGAGAAGGGAATGGCTACCCACTCTAGTAGTCTTGCCTGGAAAACTCTCCTTGGAGGGAAGCTATGAAAAACCTGCAAAGCATATTAAAAAGCAAAGACATCACTTCACCAACAAAGATCTATATAGTCAAAGCTATGTTTTTGCCAGTAGTAAGGTACAGATGTGAGTGTTGGGCCATAAAAAAGACTGAGCACTGAAGAATTGATGCTTTTGAATTATGGTGCTGGAGAAGACTCTTGAGAGTTCCTTGGACTGCAAGGAGATCAAACCAGTCAGGGATCAAACCCGCGTCTTTCTTCTCCTGCTTTGGCAAGCCGATTCCTTACCACTTGTGCCTTGTGGAAAGTGGTTGGGAGTCATGTTTTCCCCGATGATGTTTGATTTACATTAGGTCATTTGGTTCTGAAAATCATATTTAAGAGGGGCATTGTACACTGGAATTCTCAAACTGAAATCAGGAAGAAATTTGTTGGGATGTGATCCTGGGAGCTGCTGGTATCTATCTTTCCAGTTTATGAAGATACTTTTCTGCAACATGAAAGACTGAAGCTGATAAATACAGAGATAGATATGGTTAGTCTCTGAAGTACATTCACCAGGAATCCACACTGTTAAAGCTGGTTGCTTAGCACTTCAATTATTCTCAAAATCTTCATCAGAGAGATTGTTATTAGTTTAAGGGACATTAGAAGCATATCTTGGTGAAATGAGTCATGTTCAAGATAGATGTTTGGTTAGAAACATTGTATAAGTTCAAGGTGTAAAAATCCAGGTATCTCCAAAGACTTCTACAGTTACTGTAGTGCTTGAGGTCTATAGCATCACTGGCCCTATGTTCCTCCAGTTCATGGGGGATCCACCCCTGAACTGACTATAAGTCTAGGTAGTTCTTCCATGAGAAGATTATTTCTGTATTGGAGCAAGGTTCTCATGCAAGGTGCAGTAAGGCAAAGACCACAGCATGTAATTATTTTTTTACTTGGTGCTAATAAAGGTGTGCCTTCTCTTTTTCAGGAGTCTGGGGAGCAGCATTTGGCTCATGACTTGCTTGCTTTGTGATACACTGTCTGTTATCGAGGTTATACCTGTGTGGCATATGTATGTTTGTGTGGTATCAGCTGCTACCTACTTCAAGCTACAGGAAGATAGCATTTACCTCCCAAATCTGCCATTTGCTGAATGAGCAAATTGACTCACATCTTTTTGCAACAACGGGATGTGGTTTTAATACCAGTAGCAGATACACATGTTGAGGTTGTAGGCCTCCTACGTGGCAGAGTGCCAGACCTGGGCTCTAGTCATAAAGGGAAATGGGAAACTGACCCATAGGGATGACTTCCTAAACCTAAGACTCTCATCATGATAAGCAATCAATCAGAAACTAAAAAACACACACGGCACTCTACCACCCTGAGATTATTGGGAGCATTAATCATAAATTGGGAGCATTCCCAATGCTCTCTGGATCATAAATTGGGAGTGTTCCTCTCAAGGAATTATATATATTTAGAATAAAAATATAAGTATCTTTAACAGGCTTACAGATTGAGAAGAAGAAGTTGAATACATAAGACCAGAATTGGATATTATTTTAATTACAGGAAGGTGAAATGAACAACAAAATAAAAATTTCAGAAATAAGTCATTGAAATGAAAAACGAGCAGATGGGATACATGGTAGACTAACTTCATTGAATAGGAAATTCATGAAATGCAAAATAGAACCTGAAGGAGCCAGAATACAGTGGGAAAGAGATAAAGAAATGGGGAAAGTATAGAGACAGATTTACTGGATTTACAATGAAATGAAAATTCATTGTAAATGAAATAATGATGCTTATGTCTAGGCTCTTCTCTTGCCCCTTCCAGCAATATGCCTCTCCTCAGTAATGTGTTCATTTTATTATATGTTTCAGTAAAATTTTAAAAAGTGAGATTTGAAAATAAACACTTATTTAGGTTGTGCTGGGTCTTCGTAGCTGCCCAGGGCCTTCCTCTAGCCGTGGTGAGAGGGGGCCGCTCTCCGCTGCAGGGTGGCTCACTGTGGAGGACTGTCTCGCTACAGAGCACAGTCTCTCGGGGCTCAGGCTTCTGGAGTTGGCTCAGTAGATGTGGTGCCCAGACTTAGTTGCTCCGTAGCGTGTGGAACTGTCCTGGACCAGGGATCAAACCCGTGTCCCTTGCATTGGCAGGCAGATTCTTATCCACTGTATCACTGGGGAAGTCCAAAAAAGTATGATTTTAAACTGCAGTTGGTTAATACTGCTATGTCTTTCCATTCCAATCAGACCCCTGTCGCACTTTCCTCATATTGGGTAGTTACGTACATTTTTGAGAAAGTCGACTTGGGAATATTTGGTTTGTGTTTGATGGGATACATTTGTGTAGTTTGCAGTAACCTCGCTTTCTAGCTGAGTTACTGCAGGCATCCCTCGTTCCAGGATTACTTCTACCCCCAGTGGGACAAAGTATCTAGCATCGTGTCACTGAAAAACAGAACCAGAGATGATTTTATGATAGAAAAATATCCTCTAGCCCATGGCACTAAAACAGTAAGGATGATGAAGAAGAAACAAGACTTCTATATGTAGAGTCAGATGGCGGTCTTCCAGTTTACATATGAAGGAAATGTGCTAGCCATTTTCCGCATATATGACAACAATCCTAAACACAGATATTACTAATGATGAGTTGTGGCCCTAAAAGGAACCTTTTTAAAAACAAATAAGAAACAAACTAGAGAACAACAAACCAAAATATCCTTCTATTCCTTCACCTGAAAAAGATATTACATAATTATTGTCATAAAACAATGTGCAGCCAAAAATGAAGGATAATTATTACAGAGATATTCTAGCAGTTCACATACAAATTATATTTTCCCAGAGCTTATTGGGTTTGTAGTATTTGTTTTGATTTAGACTTTGTGTAGCTTTTTTTCATTATAAATATTCAATCTGTGTTTAATTTTCTATTCATACTTTGTATTTTTTTTTTCTTAAAAACTCCCAGGTTGTGCAAATTGCAGGTTCCCAAAACCTGGAAGTATGAAAGATGGGTTGAGCTGTGGAAGATAAAAAGAGAAATTCCAATTTAAGTAGGATTCAAGTGGAGAGAATAGGAGAATTTGGAATAGGCAGTATTTAAAGAGATATGTTACCCAGCAATCCCACTCCTGGGCATACACACCAAGGAAACCAGAACTGAAAGAGACACATGTACCCCAATGTTCATCGCAGCACTGTTTATAATAGCCAGGACATGGAAGCAACCTAGATGCCCATCAGCAGACGAATGGATAAGGAAGCTGTGGTACATATACACAATGGAATATTACTCAGCCATTAAAAAGAATACATTTGAATCAGTTCTAATGAGATGGATGAAACTGGAGCCCATCATAAAGAGTGAAGTAAGCCAGAAAGATAAACACCAATACAGTATACTAACACATATATATGGAATTTAGAAAGATGGTAACGATAACCCTAAATGTAAGAGACACAGATGTACAGAACAGACTTTTGGACTCTATGGGAGAAGGTGAGGGTGGGATGATCTGAGAGAATAGCATTGAAACATGTATATTATCATATATGAAACAGATTGCCAGCCCAGGTTGGATGCATGAGACAAGTGCTCGGGGCTGGTGCACTGGGAAGACCCAGAGGGATGGGATGGGGAGGGAGGTGGGAGGGGGGTGCAGGATGGGGAACACATGTACACCCATGGCTGATTCATGTCAATGTATGGCAAAAACCACTACAATATTGTAAAGTAATTAGCCTTCAACTAATAAAAATAAAGGAGAATAAAAAAGAGATATGTTAGAGAATTTGCTTCAATTGCAAGAAAACTAGTTTTAGATTAAAAAGTACATGAAGTTCTGAACAGCACAAGGAAACCAAATCTTCACCTAAGTACATTACAGTGAAACTACAGAACAGTTTAAAAAGTATTAGAGAAAACAGAAAACTTAGAAAGATGTCAATAAGAATAAAAACAGACTTCCCATCAGTGACAACTGATACAGGAGGACAATGAAGTTGTGTCCTCAAAGTGCTGAGCGAAAATGTTAACACAGAATTCTATACCCCAAGCTGTCATTCAGGATTAAGAAACAAAAACATTTCCAGATATTTAAAAATTAAGAAGTCGACTTTCACTGAAGTGCTTAAATAATATTCCTCAGCAAGAAAACTAGACAAAAGAATCCAGAAGGAAGAGGTGAAAGCCATGAAGAAGTGTAAACAAAGAAAAGTTTTTAAACTGAAATATCTATTTAAGAAAACAAAACAACAACAGAAAAACAGCAGCAACCTATTTTGGTGAATTTAAAAGCAAGGTAGAAATAAAGCACTATACAAAAGTAACTGAAAAAGTGGAAAGGATGAAGATGGAACATTCCAAGTTCTTTCAGGCTATTCTTTTTTCTAAATCAGCTTTAGAGTTTGAGTTGAATATTTTGAGGTTAAAGAATTAACCTTACATTTTAAAAATTAAGATAGATTAAAAATGATTACTGTATAGCCAGAAGGAAATAAGAGAATTATTTATTCAACATAATGCAGGACAAAAGGAGAGAGAGACACAAAACCAAAGCCCGAGGGTCCGGTAAGTATTATTATTTTTATTTACAATTGAGACAAATGAGGCTCAAATTGTTTAAGTGATTTATCTAAAATCAGACACCTAAGTGGTAGGAACCAAACTCTCATCTTCTGCCTTTCAGGTAGGTTATGGTTCTACTTTTTTAATGTCTCTCCTTCGCTTCTGAGTCTGTAATATCTGACACATATTAATTATATTTGAATACTTCCAAAATAGCCCTCAGAGTAAATGTTGCCATCAAATATTTCCTTTCCACTCTGTCTTCTCATCTCACTCTTGCTTGTTTTGGTTGACACAGCCTTCTGCATGCTGCCCACGAAGCAGGAACTTTGCAGTTGCCCCCGTACCCTAAGCTGCCCCCTGCATCCACTTCATCTCCTTCCCTGGGAAATTACCTTACTATTGAAGTGAAACAAGAAGGAATGGAAATGATGTCAGGTAAGGCCTTTGCTTATAAAGTCCATTTTATTTATGGTTTCTGGATTTATCCACAGAAATTTTTGTTGGATTTTGTGGTCCTCTCAGAGTTGAGAAGTTAACTGCCAAGTGTTCTTGCCTGTAGAAGCTTAGCTTGCAAAGTGGTGTCAGTGGCCTTTCTGCTTTTTGCAGCAGCCTCATCTTAAATGGCCCTGCCTAAGTTTGTGTGTGGGGGGGGAGGCGGGAGATGGCGAGGAGGTTGCGGTTAGCTGCGCTTGCAGTTTATTCAACTCAATCCTTGTGTCTGCTGGATTCTATTACATTACCTACATTTTTATCTTGTATTTTGATGTTTTATCTTGTTTGCTTTTATTCTACTCGGTTACGTATATAAGAGAGTGGCTGGAGAGTGATTTAACTGAATTACTTAAGCTCTAGCAACTTGGAAGCATTCTGTGTGTGCGTGCTGAGTCGTGTCTGACTCTGCAATTCTGTGGACTGTAGCCCATCAGGCTCCTCTGTCCATAGGATTTTCCCAGCAAGAATACTGGAGTGGGTTTACCATTTCCTTCTCCAGGGGATCTTCCCAACCCAGGGATCGAATCTGAGTCTTCTGCATTGACAGGCAGATTCTTTACCACTGTGCCACCTGGGAAGCCTATCTCTCTGAGATACAGTGCCTTTTTTGGAGTCATAAAAGCTTGTTTAATGAACCAGTATCTTTTATCAGAATTGTGTTGGCACACATGTGTTCAAATAGTTTAATGTTCTTTTACTTCTTTGGTGAGAGGCAAAATTATATGCAAATCATTGGGCTGACACAAAATAATCACTTTACAGAAAAATAAGAAATATTTAATGTTCATAAAAGCTCTCTTTAATTCTTGTTTTCCATTCACTGTTCAAACCATTTCTTCCTTCACCAGTCTACAGAAACAGCTCTTGTTGAGGTCATCACGTTGTCTAAAAGTGAAAGTGAAGTCACTCAGTTGTGTCCGACTCTTTGCAACCCCATGGACTGTAGCCTGCCAGGCTCCTCCATCCATGGGATTTTCCAGGCAAGGATACTAGAGTGGGTTGCCATTTCCTTCTCCAGGGGATCTTCCTGACCCAGGGATTGAACCCGGTCTCCCGCACTGCAGGCAGACGCTTTAACCTCTGAGCCACCAGGGAAGCCCACGTTGTCTACCTAAAGACTATCTTCTGTCTTTCAAAAAACACATTCAACAGTAGCTGCATCTTGAAACATTCTCTTCTCTTTTTGACATCACATTGGCTGCTCCATGCAGCTTGTGGGATTTCAGTTCCCCAAGCAGGAGCTGAACCCAGGGCCTCGGCAGTGAGATCACAGCGTCCTAACCGCTGGCCTGCCGGGCACTTTCCTCTGACATCACATTTTCCTGAAATCTTTTTCTGCTCCTTCTCATTCTGCCTTGTTGACATCACCTCCTCCATGTCCAACCTATAAATGTGGTGGTTCAAGCCTGGGCCTGAGTCTCTCTGTTTTTCTTTCTTTCTCTCCTTTCTCCTTAGGAGATTTTGCTATTTTTTTTTTTAAGTGTCAGATTCACACCTCTGACTGCCAGCCTGACATATTCATGTGCTTCTTCGTATCTCAAATTCAGTTTGTCCAAAAAGAAGCATGGTTATGTCCCTCACTAATTAAAGATACTATTAGCCACTTATACATCTCTGTCTCATGTTTCTTACTGGCAGAACCCAAATTTTATTTTAATGGACAATTTTTAGAGCAACTTCAGGTTCACAGAAAGATTGGAAGAGATAGGGGATTCCATCCATTTTATTCAACATAGGGTCTCCAGCACCTAGCCAATGTGTTCCACAGAGGAGGCACTCAGTAACAGGTTCTGGATGAGAAGAGTGATAAGCTTTTCTTTTTCTTATTTTTAATAGTTATGTCTATTGATCTTAAACTGGCATTCATCAAGATTAGTTTTTTAAAAAGAAAGGGTGACATAGTGGAAAGGCAGAGAAATGGAAAGCAATCAGAGTAAGAGAAAAGGGAAAGGGTGGAAAAGCCATTTAATAATTTGTCACCCTATGAATCTAACTACCTCATTTTTAGAATGTTTGATCTAGAAATCATAAATGAAGGTCAATATACAAATTTGACCATTTTTATTCCATTTGACTGGGAAAACAATCTACTTTAATTCAGTAGAGATGGCTATGGGTCCAGTGACCATATCCACTTGTATGTGTTTATCAAGCATTTGCTCATAATGAGAAAGAGGTCACGGGATTACTATCCATCCTTGAGACAGGTTTTTAATATCTGTCTTGTGCTCTGGGAGTTGGTGATGGACAGGGAAGCCTGGCGTGCTGCTGTCCATGGGGTCACAAAGAGTCAGACACCGAACTTATTGCCATGAGAAAAGTACTTTATTAATCTTTCAGAAATACATTAGATTGAATCAATTATAGATCTTCCATTAAGATAATTAGATTTTTTTCATATTTGCACTATGTAGACTGCAATAAACATAAACCAAACATTTTGAGTAAACCTTTAAATTACAGAGTCATTTAGATTTATTAGGCAGGTGAAGTTCTTTAAAGGCAGGGAGAAAAAGAAGAATTTTAAAAACATTTAATCAATGGCTAAATAGTTTTTGGTTGTGACAATAAAACTTTCAAAGCAAATACTTGGTTGAGAAATTCATTTATCATCTAACTTTTTGACGGATTCTAAGAGACATTGTAAAATTCTCTTTGGGAATATAAAAAATGCTGTAGTTTCAGCATGCCAATTCATTTTTTTTCCCAATGTCTGTTGTTACATACTTTATCAAAATATGATACTGTCATTCATCAGATCACTTTCTAGAGTCTAGGTTTCAGATCTCCCTGTTTGGATTACCTTTTCTTTTCTGGAAGTCCCTTAAGGCCAAATTCAAGTCTGGGATACAGTGATTTATGGTAAGAAATATAATACACATTTGGTCTTTGTCCATTTCTGGCACAGAGCTCCTAAAACCCTTGGAATCTCTCAGTTGTGAGAGCAATAAAAAAGGGTCTTTTGTTAAGGAGATGACTTTGGAGGGGGTTGAGGGCGGAGAGCAGCTTGGGATAGAGATTGGAGCAGGTTGCCTGGAGAAACTCCAGTCTCCCATCTAAGTACTAACCACCCAACCCTGCTTAGCTTCCGAGATCAGACGAGATAGGGCATGTTCAGGGTGGTAAAACCATAGATGAAACTTCAGTCTCATAGGCACCATCCTTGCCTGAGACTGAGTCACTAGCCAATGGCCAGCGATTTAATCAATCATGACTATGTAATGAAGCCTCTATTAAAAATGTAAAATGATGGGGTTCATGGGGATTCAGAGCTTCCAGGTTGGTGAAGCCTAGGAGATTTGGGGAGTGTGGCATGTTCAGAGAACATGGAGGCTTCATAACTCTTATCCCATCCATGTCCTATGCATCTCTTCCATCTGTCCCTGAATTATATCCTCTTATAATAAACTGATAATCTAGTAAGTAAAGTATTTGCCTGAGTTCTGTGGGTCGCTCTAGCAAATTAATTGAACCAAGGAGAAGGTGGTTGGAACCTCTGGGTCATAGGTGAGGGCCTGGACTTGGCGGCTGGCATTTTAAGGGGGTAGGAGTAGTCTTGTGTGGCTGAGGCTTTAACCTGTGGGATCTGACACTATCTCCAGGTAGATAGTGTTAGAACTGATTCAGTTGTAGGACACCCTGCTGGTGATATGGGGGAAAACCCTATACCCTGGAACTGGGTGCGGAGTTGGTGATCAGAAGTTGGATCAGAGTCAGAATTTCACCAGGGTCTCAAAACCTCTCGTAGTGGCCCCACCTCACCCCTTCTCCCCTGAATCTCTATGTACTCTAGAGTTAGCACTGACTTTGGCTTGTTTTGTCTTGCTGTGATGCTCTAGCCAGTCTTTTGTGTTTCTATGAGTCAACATTCCTTTTCTCTGGGACCACCCCCACCTCTCTGCCGCTAGGGAGGGTTATACAGGTATATTTGTTCTATCTGATTCTTTCCACAACCACACTGATTTGATTGTAAGTATTCAACACTGGAGTCATGCTCAGCCAATCATACTTTCTGTTTAGGAAATTTAAAATTTGGATCAAGAGCAGCTAGTGCTTCCTGTGGGAGTCCTTGAAAATGACTTCTGCAATCAGAAGTTGTCTTTTTATAGGCAGCCACTGCAAGGTATCCCATCTGGAGAGAGGTAAGAATGAAGTGACCACACAGTGGGGAGTAGAGATGAGGGCAGAATAGCTGATGCGGAACCTGGGGGTTTTTAGTCCTTGATTGCACATACTTATGAGGGGCCAGGTCTCTATTCCTTTCCTGGGTTCAACAAAACCCCCTTATATTCTGATAACATACACCCTTGTGTTGATTTGGCTGGTTTGACGGATATACTTATGCACTGCAGAAACTTGGATAAGATATATGCTTCTCATCTCAACAGTGCCTGCATATTTTAGGAGTTGAAAATATTTGTGGAAAGATCAGGAATGATAACTTTTATCTCTTTTCTCAGTGAGAACACCCCCAGGCTCACAATAACTACATTTCAAATCAAATTTAATTCTGCAAGTTCTACTTTTTTTTTTAAGTAATATAAGAAAAATAATAATCTAGGACTTTGCTTTCAGACAGTATTAAACCTAATGCGAATATTTTCAATTTAAAATTGATAGCTCCAAGACTTCTGGCTGGGTGACTTCGGACAAGTCACTTAATTATTTTAAGCCTCTTTTTTTTAAAAAATACCTAAAATGGGGCTGATGACAGCACTGCCATGAGGGGCTGTTGAGAAAATTAATTTGGAGACTGTGTTGTGCCCAGCACGTAGTTGGCATGTCTGTTAGAATTGATGGTTGCAAGTGAGAGAAAACTCTGATAGTTGGCTAAACAACAGAAAACCATCCTGCTATATGTAGCTGAAAAGACCAGAGTTATGACAGCCTTCAGATGAGGTTTTACTCACTGACGATATGGTTTCTCCATTCTGCTCTTCTCAATGTTAGCCTCATCCCTAAATTCCACCCTGTGCTCTCTCGGCAGATCTGGGTTCACCCTGCATGGTGGGAAATTGGATGCAACAGTCCCGGCTGTCACAGCCTTCTGCCTCAGCTCAGGAGAGAGGTGTCTGTTTTCAAATGGGCCATTTCATTCTCACTGGATTTCCTTATTACCTCAGTCAACATAGGGAGGAGAATGGGATGGGATTAACTGATGAATTACCCCAAACCAGCACCCATTTCTTCTGTAGGGATCGTAGGAAGGATAGGTCCCCATAAGTGAAGGGGATAGATTGGATACAGATGTCTTCTTCAACCCAATAAATTCAGCAAATGTACCTTCAGAAGAATTTTAATAGACTATACAATAGACTATACTATCTTCCCCAATATTTTATTACATATGAGCTCTCACAGTTGTATAACTTTCATTAGTCTGTACCTCAATGTAGTTGTTTAGAAATGGGTACTAAGCAATATTCTTAATTGAAAGGTTGATCTGAACAACTTATTATTTGGCCTTTTTAAAAAATTTCATTAGGTTTTTACTTTTCAGATCTTCTAAGGAAATGGGACTTTTGCAAAATTTTAATTCAAAAAAATAACTCTTCATCTTAATGGGATGGATCCTAATGTCTTTGGTCCCTGTAAAATTTTCCTGTTCAATTATTCCTTTAAGAGCTTTGTTCTCCCATGACCCTTACTTTTTGTTACCACATCTTTTCAGAGATGAGCTTATGGATACAACTGAACCTCTTGGCATCTGGTAGAAGCAGAGAATCACATCTGGGAAGCTATTTATTAATCCTCACTTTTAAATATGTTCTAATGCAGTTTAAGAATTCAGTTTAATAGTATACATTACATTGGCTTAAACCACTATTTTTAGATTAGCAATTTCTACAGATTTGTTATTCTAATCTTCCTGAAAACAATTCCTTAATTATCCCCATTCCTCTGTCCCCATTTTATTCTCTCATTTTATTATTTCTGATCATCGCTACTTAAAATTTTTAAACTTGTAACCTACAGAAATAGTTACATTTTATATATGTTAATACCACATACAGGCTTATCTCGTGGCTCAGATGGTCAAGAATCCGGCTGCAAAGTGGGAGACCTGGCCTCCATCGCTAGGTCGGGAAGACCCCCTGAGGAGGGCATGGCAACCCACTCCAGTATTCTTGCCTGGAGAATCCCCATGGACAGAGGAGCCTGGTGGGCTATACAGTTCATGGGGTCACAAAGAGTTGGACATGACTGAGCGATTAAGCACAATACAATATACATTATGACCCAGCATATACACATACACACATATATAAAACAAGTTTTACAAAACAACTTACCTGTACAATTCAACTGGATGTTGTCAGTTCTGTTTTGTTCTATTCCACTCAACTTTATTATATAAGTTGCTCCTTTATAACCCTGTAATTTGACCTCATGGTCCACTGATGTGTCTCAATAATATAACTTGAAAATTATTGCTAAAGTGGTACTTACATACTAGGAGTTTTTAGCCCCAGGGTTTTATGATTGAACTAAAAAGGGTTTTGTCTTCGCTAAAGCAAAATAGCAAATATTTCTGTTTCCACTTAAAAGGACATTATACAAAATAAAATGATTGTTAAAACATTTCCCTTAACTACACAGTTGAAAGCCCATTGGAGCACATCTAGTGGCAGTACATGGCAGTGAATAAAACCAGATAAATATTATCCTGATTCAGCTGTTCAGTGGTTTACGACCCGACAGAGCAATTCTGGGTGCCTTGATGTTTTGACTGTTATGCAATTAATTTCTGCAAATCTGCATCATGAGATGTATAATTTATATTCATCTGATAAAAAATTTTTATATAATGCATAATTATCTCTAATACATTAGAAACCAATTTATAAGTGAAAATAAATTGTTAAATTATATCATTTACTTTTTATTTACTGGGATTAACCTATTCTCAGGAGCAATGAATTATTTTTGAGAAGTGCCTATATGTAGTAGTATAAAAATTCCTCTTTGGAATTGTCATTGAGAAACAATAAAAAATATCAAACTGAACCAAGTGATATTTTAAACCACAAAAATATAAGAACTGCAGATATCAGATCACAGTTTTGACTCATTTTTAATGATATAACACTAAAATCTCAAAGTATTCGTGTACATTCTATATACTGAGACCAAACAGAAGGTACTTATCAACAGATTTTCTGTTACTTATATACTTATTTCCTGTTCCCTGGGTTATATTTTTTTATTTTTATTTTATTTTTTTTTCATTTATTTTTATTAGTTGGAGGCTAATTTCTTTACAATATATATTTTTTAAGATTCTACATATATATCATATAGCATTTGTCTTTCTCTGTCTGACTTATTTCACTTAGCAAAATACCATCCAAGTCCATCCATGTTGTTACCAATGACAAAACTTCATTTTTTTTGTGGCTAAGCAATATTCCATTGTACGTGTGTGGACACACATATGCTACATCTTTATCCATTCATCTAATGATGGATATTTAGGTTGCTTCCATATCTTGGCAACTGTAAATAAAGCTGCTATGAATGTTGGGGTGTTTGTATCTTTTTGAATTAGTGTTGTTTTTTTTTCCCACATATATACCCAGGAGTGGAATTACTGGGTCATATATAGTTCTGTTTTTGGTTTTTTTGAGAAAATTCCATGCTGTTTTCCACAGTGGCTGCGCTATTCCTACCAACAGTGTGCAAGGGTTTCCTTTTCTCCACATCCTTGCCACCATTTGTTACTTCACAAGAAATGTAGCAATGGAGACAGGGTTACAGAATTAAGAAAATTCAATCATACACGAACAAATTGTGTAACCTGGATTTTATTTTTTAATTAAGCTGGGCAGTTTAGCTGGTTCCTCATTCTCCCCTGTTACAGTATAGTTTTCAAAAGGTTAGATGTTTATGACCCCCTGGCAAGTATAATGTGAATCCATGTCAAAAATTTCATTTAACTCATTAATTAATGAGGACACCAGTAAGATACTAAAAGTGGTCTAAAGAACATTTGAGAATCCACAAACACCCACATACACAAAGCAATATAAGGATAAGATTTTTCAGTTAGATACAAAATTGTAACCTTTGGGGTTAACTCTTCCACCAAAAGAAATTATTTACATCTCTACTAGACAAAAATCTACAAGAAATCTTTGATCTGATAAAGCTGTAAAATAGCCCAGTGAAAAGAAAACCAACCCCAGTTTTGCACTGAAAGAACACTTTATAATTTCTTTTGCCTATTTTCAAGTTCTGAATAATTTTTCTGACATATATTACTATTTTTAATGTTGTACTGTCCATAATCCTCTGTACTCACTCCCTTAGTGATTTTAGTCGGTCTTGCAGTTATAAATTATATAAACATTTTGATGACGTCCATATATCAGAATCTCCTTATCCTCCCCACTGCCACCACCTTTTTCATCATTAGGGATGCCAAGGCAGAAGGAGTGAGCTTCAGGGAGATAACTTTCCCAAGTAAAGCAGAGCTCTGATTTGTTCAAGGGTAAAGGAATAGTTCTCTAAATCTGAATAGACACACTGCCCCTCCAGAAAACCTGTTCTCCTGAAAAGTTCAGTAATTTATTGAGGAGGACATTATTTCTTTGATTTATATAATTATAATTAGCTACATAGCTATATAATTACCATGTAGCTAATCCTAATATTCCCCAAGAATGTATAACCCAACTTCCTCTATTGAAGTATGTTGTGGATATTTTGTTTTTTAGATACGAGTTTTCAGAATTTTTTATTTTTGTTGTGCTGGGCCTCCATTGCTGTGCACGGGCTTTCTCTAGCTCTGACGAGCAGAGGCTACTTCGTCCTGGGGGTACAGGGCTTCTCGTCGCTTCTTTTGCTGTGGAGCGCAGGCTCTCGGAGCGTGAGCTTCAGTAGCTTGGTGCAGGGGCCATCAGCTGTAGCTCATGGGCCCTGGAGCTTGCAGGCTTCAATAATTGTGCTGCACGCGCTTAGCTGCTCCGTGGCATGTGGAATCTTCCAGAACCAGGGATCAAACCTGTATCCCCTGCACTAGCAGGCAAATTCTTATCCACTGTACCACCAGAGAAATCTGTGAATATTCTTTTATGTTTTTCAGTCTTTTAATTTTTTTCTGTTCGCTTACACAAGTGATAATAGTCACTGTTCAAAATAATTGATTTTTCTGATGCACATGCCATTCTTCAGGGAACCTGAAATGCACTGATGCTTTAGCTATGTGTGTGTGTATGTGCATGTGTAGAAAGGTTCTGTGATAGCTTGCTAGGACTACCATAGCAAAGTACCACAGACTGGCGGGCTTAAACAACAGATAATAATTTTCTCACAATCCGAGAACCCCGAAGTCTGAGTTGAGATGTCAGCAGTGCCGTTTTCTCCCTGGCGGTCTCTCCTGGGCTTGTAGATGGCCCTCTTCTGTCTTCACACGGTCTTCCCTCTACTCCCATCTGGGTCCTATTTTCTTCTTCTTAAGCAGGTCAGTCACGTTAGATCATGGCCCACCCATTTGACTTCATTTTACCTTAATTCCCTCTTAAAAGAACCTATTTCCAAATACAGTCATATTCTGAGGTGCTGGGGGTTAGAACTTCAACACATGAATTTTGAAGGGAGATCGTTCTTGCCACACTTTCACTTAAGTAGTGGCCCAAATGTCATGTTCACTTAGAAAACGGGCAGGAGTGCCAAATAGTGATCTGAGTCACCACCGTGTGTGTGAAAAACTCCAAAATAATGGAATTCAGGGCCCAGCCTGGGGCACCCCTTACCTTCGCTTGCCCGTGTCTGAGGCATCTACCAGTGCCAGCCCAGCAAACGAGTACAGTGCCTAGGTTCGCATCTTTCTCTCGACTCAACACAGATGAAAAGATTGAAACACAGATAAAAAAGCTGCAAGTCCTGTCCTTTGTAAGTGGTAGTGGAAAAGAAGACAGCACTCTGTACTTGCCAAGACTGACTATTATGTTTTGTTTTCACATTAATTGTAGATACCAATTTTCTATACAAAATAATTCAGTAAATAATGCACATAAAATCAAGACACTTTTCAATTTGTGAAAGTAGTCTTTTTCTCTGTTGTTAAGTGGAAAATCTAGAAGAGTTCTCTAGCTGGAGACAATAGGCTAAATCAAAAAAGAAGAAAATAGTTATGATTTTTAAAACCACTAATTGAAGCTTTAAGTGTCTTCCAGTGTTCTGGTGATTTGGGGCTGAAATCGGCTCTGTTCCTTACTTTCCTTTGTCAGTGGTGTTCACCATGGCAACTTCAATAAAACTCCCCTCACAAATGTTTTTCTTCTAAAGTGCAAAGCACCTTTTTAAAGAAGGTTGACAACCTGGTAGGAATGGGTGTTTGGAAAAGAAATCAAATGAAAAGTATTCTGCTTTCTTCATGATTGCTAGAGGTGGCAGGAGGTGAGGACATTTTTAAGGGTATAAAGTTGGGTGAAAAATATATTTTACCTTGTTTTGGAATAAAAATTGTTTTTTGAGGTAGAAAATTAATTTAAAATATGGTAGAGAAACTTGTCCCTTTCATAACATTTCCTTATTTCTCATCTTAGTATTTGGACTAGCTTTGTATACACAAATTCATGAGCCACTTTGGAATGTGGATTTTGTGTGGACAAATTTATCCATTACCTGATCCCCGGCATTGCAGGAGACCCAGGTTCGATCCCTGGGTGGGGAAGATTCCCTGGAGAAGGGAGTGACTGCCCACTCCAGTATTCTTGCCTGAAGAATTCCATGGACAGAGGAGCCTGGTGGCCTACAGTCCATGGATCACAAACAGTCAAACACAACCGAGTGACTAACATCTTCACTTTTTCACTTGATTCAGTGTAAGCTCTTTGGATCCTGATGGATTTTCTTGGGACTACTTTGGGAAACTTAACTAATGTGGGACTCTGAGCACACCACTAAGTCTCCCAGGGTTCCTTCCAGTCCCTCCCCATAAAATATGGAGGCAGTAGAAGACTAGGAATTCTCAGGCTTAGAATCACATTATAGAAACAAGTGGAGATGTTTCAAAACTGCCAGTGCTAGGGTCTTACCCAGAGATTATCATTTAAGATCTAGGTGATACTTAGATGTCAGTTTTGTTTTAAACAGATTTTTCTTTCCAGTTTATTTTTTTGGTTGCACTGGGTCTTCATTGCTGGGAGTGAGTTTTTTCTAGTTGCAATGAGTGGGGGCTACTCTTTGTTGCAATGCACAGGCTTCTCTTTGCAGTGGCTTCTTTTGTGGCAGAGCACATGGGTTTCAGTAGTTGTAGCATGCGGGCTCAATAGTTGTGGTACACAAGCTTAGTTGCTCTGTGGCATGTGGAATCTTCCAGTATTAGGAATAGAACCCATGTCCCCTGCATTGGCAGGCAGATTCTTATCCACTGTACCATCAAGGAAGTTCTTTTCAAGTACCCATTGCAGTTTTCATGTTTATAGCTAGAGTTAAGAATCACTATATTTATTGATCTCAAAGGATCCTTCCAACTCCCATTTCTAAAGCACTTACCTACAAGTTGACTCCAGCCGGGCTTGACTCCAATAGAAGTGCCAATTAAGTACCTTTGCTTTCAAATTGATGTATCTTTTGTTTCAAGGTTCAAGAAAGGCATTAGCTGTTAATACAGTAGCCTAGCATCTTTATTCCTGCTTATCCATTGATAATCCAGAATCAGCCTACAGTCATGTCAGTGTCTGTATAGAAGTAATATCTTCACTTTCAAGACGCATTGGTTTTCAAATAATTTTATTGCTTAGAGGTTGATCAAAGGCATTAAATAGAGTTGGTATTTTTAAAAATTATTTTTTTCATGGCTGTGCTGGGTCTTTGATGTGTATAGGTTCTTTGTTGACATGTGCAGGCTTCCCCTACTTGCAGCAGAGGGGACGACTCTCTAGCTGTGGTGCTCTGGCTTCTCATTGTGGTGGCTTTTCCTGTTGCAGCGCGTGGGCTAGAGATGCTCAGGCTTAGTTTCTGGATCTTAGTTGATGAACCAGGGATCAAACCCATCTCCCCTGAATTGGCAGGTTGATTCTCAACCATTGGACCACCAGAGTAGTCTCTACATTCAGTATTATATATTTTTATGTGTGTGTGAAAATGGCCAACACAAAGTTAATAGCAGGTTTCTCAAATGACTCCACAACTCTTTGTTGGCATAGTCAATAACTTTTCTCTTTAGAACAGTGGTTTTCAATCCTGATGGCACTTCAGAATTGCATGAGAAGCTTCTGAAAAATCCTCATGCTCAAGGCTATCAGAATCGCTGGACTAGGTACTAATTCTCTGAAAGTTTGACTGGTAATTCCAAAATAGAGCTAGGGCTGAGAATTGCTCTAGAATGAAGTTGTGTGGACAAATTGTGTCAAGCAGCCAGCAAGTGATGAAATGCTGAGTGCATTAGCCATCTCCTTGATTAGAAACAGCACCTCCCTTTCCCCTGTGGATAACATTGTCAAAGAGGATTATTCTTCCTTTGCTAAAATTACCACTGTGTGGAAAACCTATTTTTTTAAATGTTCAGCATTATCAGACTACAACTATTTTCCCTGGTGGCTCAGAGGGTAAAGAGTCTGCCTGCAATGCTGGAGATCTGAGTTCAATCCCTGGGTCAGGAAGATACCCTGGAGAAGGAAATGGCAACCCACTCCAGTATTCTTGCCTGGAAAATCCCATGGACAGATGAGCCTGGCAGACTACAGTCCATGGGGTTTCAGAGTCAGACACGACTGAGCAATTTCATCTCTGTTTCTATTGAAGATGGCAAATGAAACATTTCCTTAAATTGAGGAGTAAAATCTAGGCCTGTCTTCTCATAGATCCCTTTGAAGTTGATTGAAATAGTAAAAAAAAAAGACAGAACACAGAAATTTTTGTAGGAAATGAATTTGTGAGGTTAAATTGCAACTCAAAAAAGACTCAAAGGTGTATGCCTTTTAAGTGTCTGATTTATTGTTTCCTCATAAGTAAAATGCATTTTCCCATTATTCCTCTGTGATTGTATAGATGGTGATAATCATGGGAAACCTAAAGAGCAGAGAGCGTCAATACTGTAGGATCAAATGTGTGCTTAATTGTCATTCTGGAGCTTGGTTCTGGTGTGTCCCCAAAGCCTATAAATCATCATCAAACACGAAAATCAAGTAATTAAGCTCTCTGGCCTGAATGTGATCTATACTCTCTACCTTCAGCATAAAAAGATATTCATTCATATGGCTAGTTAAACTCTCTAATAATGAACCTGGATCAGGGAAATTATTTGCTAATGCTTTTACAAACATAGGTAGTAGGGAGCTGATCCCCTCCCAATCACACACGCCAAATCCACTGCTGCTTTTAGTGACTTCTACAGAAAGCTAAAGCTGACATTGTGGGAAAAGGATGATAAAGGTATTAACTTGTTGCTGTTCAATTGCTCAGTCGTGTCCAACTCTTTGCAACTCCATGGACTGTAGCCCACCAGGCTCCTCTGCCCATGGATTTCCCAGGCAAGAATATTGGAGTGGGTTGCCATTTTTTTCTCCAGGGGATCCTCCCAATACAAGGATTGAATCCAGGTCTCCTGCATTGGCAGGTGGATTCTTTACTACTGAGCCACCAGAGATGTTCAAAATAGAACTAAAAAAAAAAAAAAATTGTTGCCTTCACAAATTACATCTGAGCTCTTCTTGAGATGACTCCAGAGCATGTTACAAATACAGCAAGTTATGATCAGTTGCCTTTTATCTTCAAAATCACACAAAACAAGCAATTATTTAGAATGCAATAAATGGTTTAATAGTTATGGACTTGAGAAAGAACTTGAATTAAAATTCAGTCTGGGATCTGAATTAGCACCGTTGGAATATAGAAAGCATTCAACATGCATGCACAAATTAGTTTTGATAGCATACGTAAATAAAATGTATTTGTTTTACTTGATAATGGTTGTTTTGGAGGACCCTCCTTGGAGTTGAACTTATCTGTATTAGTTGGCTGGGCATGATACAGGTTGAACACCCCTTAGTTCCAGGGCCTTAGCAAAATTCACCTCCAGTGGCTTTCCCGTGCCTTTGGTAAGCTTCAGGGATCGGATGCAACCTCGGAAAGGAATGTTTGTTGTCAGGCCAAACTGGTTGAGGCCATCTGAAAAACAAAGCAGAAAGAGCTCAATTTTGAAATGCAGCTACTATGATAAGAGTGGAGTTTCCCAGGTGGCATTAGTGGTAAAGATCCTGCCTACCAACGCAGGAGACATAAAAGACTTGGGTTCAATCCCTGGGTCAGGAAGATTCCCTGGAAGAGGGCATGACAACCCACTCCAGTATTCTTACCTGGAGAAGTCCATGGAGAGAGGAGCCTGGTGGGCTACAGTCCACGGGGTCACAAAGAGCAGGACATAACTAAAGTGACTTAGCACATATTAAGAGGATATATCAGTCAGCTGTTGGCCTAAGGTGCAATGAGAATGTTACGTGCTTTTGTTCTTAGCTTCGCCAACAGTTGAACTGGTAGAGAAACATTAACTTTTTTATAGCTATGTATTATGAAATATAGTGTTTGCTCAGTCTTGTCTGACTCTTTGAGACCCCATGGACTGTAGCCCGTCAGGCTCCTCTGTCCGTGGAATTTTTCCAGAACACTAGAGTGGGTTGCCGTTTCCTCCTCCAGGGGATATTCCCAATCTAGGGATAGAACTCATGGTAGGTGGGTTCTTTACCACTAGCGCCACCTGGGAAGCCCTTGAAATATGGGGACATCTACAATTAATGATGCCTTTGAAGACATCAAACACAAAATTTTGTTTTGAAGGAACAAGTTGACAGGAGTGACTTAAAATTATTAAATTTTATTTAATGAACTAAAGTAACTGATGAAATAGTTTAAATATTGAATTAGGATGTGGACTTTTAATAGTGACTTTATTATTTCTATTATAAAAATAAATCCCCAAAGGTTAAGTTGGTTATGAGTGCACACAAAATCTTTCTCTTATCAAGGAGACAGTCCCTTCTTTTAGCAGGGCTTCTAGGTGCTAACTAAAACCCCATTTTGTAGACTGTAAATGGAGAAGTATATTATCTCTTTCATAATACTGTGGAGTTTATCCTTACTGAATCAGAAGGAGATATTTCCTTTCTTCCCCTCCAAAAAAAAATTATTATTTTTGGCTGTACCACATGACATATGGGATCTTAGTTCCCCAACTGGGCAGGGATCAAACCTGTGCCCTCTGTAATGCAGGTATGGAGTCCTAACCACTGAACTGCCAGAGAAGTCCCAGAAGGTGATATCTTCAAAAAGCCAGGAGTGACTTTGAAAAGAGGAGCTCAGAATTGGTCCCCATGACTTCTGTATCTTTCCTTCATCAACTGCTGCTAAATATACATTTTGGCTGGTTTGTTAAGGAGAGGAGCTCTATATAACTGTAGACAAAGTTTCCTCTTGCCAAAATACTGAAAGACCATTCCAGGAGTCTGTGTTATTACAGTATTTTATTAAGAGGCTCTTGGCTTATTTCTCATCAAGTTGAGCACTCTTGTTTATGGGCACTTTAAGTAACTCTGGTTCAAATGTTATATTTAATGTGCTGGAGAGGTAGTTTTGAATGCAGATTTATTGCTTGGGTTTCTTTGTAATATAAACTCTATAATAGCCTAAGGGGCAAATTAGCTATGTTTAACCCAATGATTTCCAGAACTTAGGGAAATAAGTTCCATAACATTTTATGATTCCTCTGGTATATTAATTTTTAAAAAATCAGAACACCGTTTCTGGCCCTGATTGCTGTTAAATGTCTCATATTTTTCATAAGCCAAATTCATTTCCTCTAGCCTCCACTTCCCACAAATGAAAGTTTGGAGGCTATCATGAGAAGTCCAGTCCCATGTGGTTTATATAAGGAAAATGCTCATTTTACATGCTGGAAATGTCAGATAAGGTGTTATTTATTGGAGCAGATTCTAAAGTTGGGATGCAAGTAGACTTAAGCACACGTTCTTGGACATACTTATAGAATATAAATGTGTGCAAAACCACTAACGAAATAGAGCAAAGAAATTCTTGCTGGGGTAGGCAACACTTACCGGGGAACCCGCCAACAAACACAGGGTCATTTGTATCAGCAGACGTAGATGCTTGATTTGGGCTCTGGGCTTCCACCTGGTTCCCATCGACTGTCAGCTCAATGCGGTGTTTGATCTTGTTGGCTGTGACTTTATGCCACTGTCCATCACACAAATGCCCTGGGATCCCGGCATCATAGATGGCTGTGAATCGACCGGCGCCATTGTCCACATGAAACATGAGCTAGAAAGTAGGGCATTGAACGGTCACAGAAGGTGTCATTAGAAGGGTATCATGGTGATTCACAAAGTAGAAACGATCTCTAGGAAAGTTATTAGATGCAATAGTTTGACATCAATGTAACTCAGACATATTAAATTAAAAAAAAAACTTGACAGAAATTAAAATACAGATTTAATGACCAGGAGTCACAAATTATGCTGTTTGCTTGTGGATATTGTTGGGAGCAATAGGAAAGATGTGTGAAGCAGATAACAACTCAGCTTTCTGAAAATGTGAAATACAATTTGAGGGCAGGTAACAAAAAAGACATGGTATACATAGGGGAAAATCCTACCACAGGTCTGTTTAGAGGGTGGGAGTTCTTAGGAAGATGATTTATAAATTAATTTGAGGGGATTTTTTTTAAGATTTTCATATTTTAATTGTATATTTTTTCCTTCACAGAATCTATTTTATATACAGGATTGAGAGTTACATAAATTACATTTTGGGGCAAGATCCATGTTGTAGGTACCACTACAACAAGACTTTGAGGCAGAAGGCCAGTTAAATTCCTAACAATTAGGAACTTAGACTGGAGTTCTTGTCTAAATGAGAAAAATCTGTTTTTGGTAACATGGAATGGCCCCTGAAACTTGAGAGGACAGAATTCTTTTGAAGCTGATGTGGAAAAGAAACATACTGAAACATTAAATACAGTCAATTTGGCAAAACATTTGACAAGGTTAAAAAAAAGAAACAAGGGCTTTAAAAACAAGATTAAAAGTGCAAGTAAATAGGTAAAAAGTTTGTCAACTATACAGTGATGTAGATATCAGTTAAGATTTTACTATATTCGGTGGAATGTGTAATAATGGAATTCTGCATACAAAAAGAGCTTGGTGAGAAATCCATGTGGATCGTGATGGAACCTGATACTCTGATGAGCTGAAGGGAACCATGGTTCTATAATAAGCAGGTGAAGAAGTAAGACTTACTCCAACAAGATGCAGTGAAACTGTGTTTTGAAAATCTGGCCAAGCTATTACGTGTTGCTTATTTTCCCCACCGTTTGTCTCTGTGCCCTGCATCTTTTTGCTTTACTGCCTTGAGGATGGTTTCAAGACAGAGCAAGGAGGGAAGAGGCAAAGAAAAGCATATTTCAGAGAAATATGTGTTTTTTCTTCTTGGGAAGGGATGGCACCCTACGAGTGGAAATGTGAACGTAGATGAAGTATGATTCCTGCTGAGGAATCAAATAGGAAAGTTGTGAAATTTCTCACTTTGCCGCCCTCTTTTCACCTATGCACCACAGCACAAAGTACATGTAAACTTGTCTCACTGCAGGTCACTGGTCACAGGCAGGCAGGGAAAGAAAAGGTGTTTAGCATTAGATTATCCACGGTGAGCAAACTGACACAAACTGTGGAAAACTCCTAAACAACAGGAATACCATTCCATCTTACCTGCCTCCTGAGTCTTTCACTGACTAAGTTAAAACCTTTGACTATGTGGATCATAAGAAATTGTGGGAAACTGTTAAAGAGATGGGAATATCAGACCATCTTACCTGTCTCCAGAGAAACCTGTATGCGGGTCAAGAATCAGTTAGAAACTTGTATGGAACAACTGACTGGTGCTAGATTGAGAAAGGGGTATGACAAGGCTGTTTATTGTCACCCTATTTAACTTATACACGGAACACATCATGAGAAATGCCAGGCTGGGTGAGTTACAAGCTGGAGTCAAGACTGCCAGGAGAAATTTCAACAAACCCAGATATGCAGACGATACCATGCTAATGGCAGAAAGGGAGGAGGAATTAAAGAGCCTCTTGATGGTGAAGAAGAGTGGAAAAGCCAGCTTAAAACTAGGTATTAAAATAAAAAAACCAAAACCAACTAAGATCATGGCATCTGGTCCCATCACTTCATAGCAAATAGAAGAGGAAAAGGTAGAAGCAGTGGCAGATTTCCTCTTCTTGGCAGGAAAGCTATGACAAACCTAGACAGTGTGTTAAAAAGCCAAGACATCACTTTGCTGACAAAGGTCTGTATAGTCAAGGTTATGTTCTTTCCAGTAGTCATGTATGAATGTGAGAGCTGGACCATAAAGGTGGAGCACCAATTGATGCTTTTGAACTGTGGTGTTGGAGAAGACTCCTGAGAGTCCCTTGGACTGCAAGGAGATCCAACCAGTCGATCTTACAGGAAATCCACCCTGAATATTCACTGGAAGGACTGATGCTGAAGCTCCAATACTTTGGCCACCTGATGCGAGTAGCTCAGGAAAAGACCCTGATGCTGGGAAAGACTGCAGGCAGAAGGAGAGGAGGGTGACAGAGGATGAGATGGTTGTGGTAGCATCACCAATGCAATGGACATGAACTTGAGCAAACTCTGAGAGATTGTGAGGGACAGGGAATCCTGGTATGTTGCAGTCCATGGGGTCGTGAAGACACAACTTTGTGACTGAACAACCACAACACAGAATAAGTATGTTGAAAACACAGAACACTTGAGATACTCCAGAAGGATGAAAAGAATAAAATTAGCCTTCTCTCAACAAAGAACAGAGCAATGCTTCAAAACAGAGCTTTCTACTTGTAAACAACAATACCATGAAGAGGCAGGAATATGCAGACGTGATGCTCACCTTTTCATCAATCATTTCAATACCCATTCCATCCATTTTTTGGCTGCTGATTCCCAGAAGAACTCCAGTGGTTCTAGTTGTGCGGAATTCAAATTCTACAAGAAGGTCCAATCCCACTTTGAATCCATCAACTGTAAAATGAAGATTAAAAGAAATGTGTATTCAAGTTTAGGAATTGTGAATTCAAATTCATACAGTGCATCGGTTTTACTAGCTTTCAATTCATGTGTTAGACAATTATAAGTTCTAGACTTTCACATGACCGACACCTCATAGTTGTTTTCTTGGCTGGCTGCCTTCCTAGACTATAAATTCTGTGAGGGCAAGGACTTTGTCTATAATGCTTACCATTTTATTCCTAAGCTTATAGTATCTGGCACAGAGTGGAGGTTTAATATGCATTTGTTGAATCAGTGAATGAATGTACATTCAGATTGACTCCAAAGATCTCAGAGCCAGGTGTGACTGATAGAAGTCTTGCTATTGGATGAAATCAAGCATTTCAATGATTTTTCACTAAAGTTTTACTGCTACTGCTAAGTCACTTCAGTCGTGTCCGACTCTGTGTGACCCCATAGATGGCAGCCCACCAGGCTCCCCTGTCCCTGGGATTCTCCAGGCAAGAACACTGGAGTGGGTTGCCATTTCCTTTTCCAATGCATGAAAGTGAAAAGTGAAAGTGAAGTTGCTCAGTCATGTCTGACTCTTAGCGACCTCATGGACTGCAGCCCACCAGGCTCCTCTGTCCATGGGATTCTCCAGGCAAGAGTACTGGAGTGGGGTGCCACTGCCTTCTCCGAAAGTTTTGCTACAGCACTCTAAATGATTCCACAACAACCTGAAAAGGCTCAAATATCCCCAAACATTTTATTTATAAAGAAAGCAATTGCAATTTTGAAGGAGAAGATTCTGGGACATAAATAGGCTTTTCTAGTTTATCAAGTTAAGCCTTTTCTCTGTAATATTCCATATTTAATTCATTGGTTTATTTCATCTTTTAGCAAGTATTTAAGACATGCTTCTTAGAAACAAAGTGATTCATTAAGATCAGGCTAGACTATATCACCTGCATGAAATATTAGGGAGAAACTTATGAAATTTTTTTCCAGGTCTCATATTTATTAAGCAAAAAATAAGGCTATGTGTAACCACAGTTATCTTCAATGAAGGGAGGCACCTGTTATATGAAATACTTTTTTTTTTCCTACTGAGAAACTTGATGGATTTGGATGAATAAAAGTGGATTCAGAACAGATTTTGAGAATGAAAGGTAGAAGAAGCTGAACTGTCCTCGAAAAGAGAACAATTGTGTTTCTGTTCCAAAGAAGAAATAAGGAAAAGAGAAGAGTGACGTGAAGCAGGTCAGCAGAGGACAGGGGGAGTGAGGAAACCATGGAACCCCCAGATACTGGCAACTGGAGAGCTTCTAAGGACAAAGATGTCAAGGGTTTAATTAAACTTGTATCGTTTTCCAGTGACATAACCTCCTCTGACCACCCAAGTCTTATATAGCTTGTATTACGCTACATGTTGAGGTGATGGCAGGAGTTATTAGAAACTAGGGATGTTGCACATTTTCCAGTCCAGTCTGATCTGGAACCCAAAGAGCCCACACAAGACGGCAAGTCAATCTGTGGATATTAACTGCAGAGGCTGAAGCTGAATCTAATCTGACCAAGCTAATGCCAGATATCTGAATTTGTAGAAAACTTGAAAAAAGCTTTGGGCTTTCACAGAACATGGAACTTGGGGTTTAACATAACCCCCAACATTTCAATATTTAACTCATTCTGTGTTTCTCTGTTTTCTGCTCTGCAGAGGGGACGTTTCTCACTTATTGGAGAGCTCTGCTCTTCTATCTCCAACCTTTGCATGTATCTTCAACTCATCTTTTAAACCCAACCTCAAATGTCAATTCCTCCATAAAACCTTTCCTGATTTTCTCAACCTAACTTAATCATTTTTTAAAATATCCCCAGAACCTTGCTTGTATGTCTTCTACAGTTTCTAGTTTTTTTTTTTTAACTTGTTTTCTTATTTCTGAGCATGAAGAATCTTAATCATATATTCTTGAAAGAAGAAATGACATCTTAATTATTTCTGTTCCCATGTAACTGCTACATATTATGTACTCAATTTTTTTTCTAACAAACAAATGCATGTTCCTATGGTAACTATAGGACTGAATGTATCTCAAAGTATGTTATATCAGATTTTTTTGTTATTATGTAGAAGTTATTTCATATTTTTCTTTCCAAATTGTATATTCACTGTCAGTGATCCAAATCTGGACTAGAAATGCTCACTGGAAAGAGGGAGATACTAAAAGAAAGGGAAAGGTTTCTTTCCCTGTGCATAAGGGGAGAACAAGAAATGGAACCATGCAAGGAACTGAAGAGAGAAAGAAAGAAAAATACTATCTCATCTCCAGAAAGAAAGGCAGATGGGGAAAACTGAAAAGTAGATACATTATACAATAGAAACATATGATCCTTCTTGTAAAATTACATTTTTTTTTTTGCTATTATTGATTTCCAGGGAAAGAGACAGAATAAACTCTCCAAATAGCCTTTTACTTTATTTCTTCTGTTAGTTTTTGTTAGAATCTGATGCATTAATCTTTACGAGGCATTTTAAAAAATTACTCCTACAAGTTTTTATTTCTGGTTTAAATAAAGGATGCTAGTTTAGGGACCCAGGGACTTTTATCTTCCCATACAAACCAGAAGTCAATATTTGCACTTAGTTAATATTCAACAGGAAGGAGATGGAAGCACCTCACCTGCTTTGGCAAAACCTGTTCCATCAAAATATGTTCCTTTCTGAGCATTTGCAAAACACGTCCCGACTTGGTAGCTGGAGGTTGGCTGTTCAAGATCCACAGGCGCTTCCACCATGTGAAGATTTCTAACACAGCCGTCAATGCTGTAGGTCACCTAAACGTTCAGGTCAGAAGAGACACAGGCCAGGTTTTAGCAGAAGTCTGCCTTTATGTGGAATGCAATCACTGGTAGGGTGCTCTGTGTTAGCAATCATCAGCTGATTGGCCTGAGGCATCCCCAGACTCCCTGGATCAGCCCTGTCCCCGAAGGCTTCAGGGCAGGGCTGCAGGAATCCCATGTCCTGCCTCTCTACTAGGCTGCATCTAGCTGGGGAACATGACTGCTTTGATATTCTAAAATACTGCACACTATATCTCTAGTGGGACCCCTGGTTTGATAAAGCTCTGGGCCCCCTCTGGATATTGTAACTTGTAATTAGTATGTTTCTATTTCATGTTTCGAGTGACAGTTTATTAACCTTACTATATATACTTCTTTTTTTTCATAATCTGTGTTCAAATTCTACTTGAAAAGATAATTAGGTTTGGATCAGTGCTTCTTCCTTGTGAAAATCTAATGAAAACAGTGGACACTTTCCTAAGAAAACGCACATATACTTGAAACTTGAAAGCTTGCATGAAATGTTCAAAGTTTAGGGACTTTAGAAATAAATCAGTCATCCTCTGCTTCATTATAGTTTATTTGGGTTAAGGGAGGCAAGTTAATTACTCTTGCCACTCTCATTCAGAAGGGAGTGTTCAGAAAATCTCATTTTGATTAGCCTGGGTATCATAGCCAGTAGCTATGAAAGGAAAGGAATACTGATCATCCACAAGAGGAGTTAAACACTGAGAATTGTAACCATCATGAACAACTGTCTTTGATGAAGAACAATCACACATCATCACATGTTCTAATCTGAGCAAAGAAATGAACCACACGTGTGTGTAGCACATTTTTAAAAAACACTAATCCCTTTCTTAAAGAAAATAATGCTTTCCAAAGCAAACCAGGATATGTGGTCTGGCAAAAAATTACTGTGAATATTGATTTACAAAATTGGGAACTTTAAATTCTGAACCCAGTATTGAACAAGATAGATACAGCATCTCTCAGTATTTGCTAAATCTCTATTCCTGAAAGAGTACCATCAATATCATCATTATCATCTCTTTTGTTGTCTTAGTACCTTCTAGACACTTGGTATTCTTCTGAGCATTTTTAATATACTATCTCATTTAATCTTTCCAGCGACCTTGTTTGTTTGGTATTATTATTATACTATTTTACATAAAAGGGGACTTTGTCAAAGAAAAATTAAGCACACAGCTACTTAACAGTTAAGCATGTAATCAAACCGAGGGAGTCTGGCTCCAGGGTCCACACTGTTTTTTAATACTGTCTCTCATAGATCTATCTAGAAAAATTGTCACTTTTCAGGAAAGATGACTTTCTATTCATCTATCTGAGTCAATGTGATCTAATAATTCAAAATTCATTCATGACTCAGGCATCTATTTAGGCAACAAAGGAAACAAATTAGATACTTACTGGACCAATTCTTCGAGTAGTATAGTTAATGGGTAGCCCACCAACATACAGCATTCCCACAACATCCAGAATATCAGCTTTCTTAGGACTGATGGTTCTGTTGGAGGCATCATCTACATAAATAGTTCCTTCTTGCTTAACTCGCATAATCTTAATCTACCAAAAGAAGAGGAGTCATTCATTTCACTCACAGATAATTTCAGATATGCAGAGTATAAGACATAAGAACTTTCAGGGTATTCCTTAGGAAAAAATGAAGTAATTTACTGAGTGCCTAATATGTGCTAAACCCATGATAATAAGTGGAATTAAGAACATCTCAAAGTCTGTGTTTTCCATTAGTACCATCTCCCAAAGAGTACACAGTCTTTCTGGGTGAGTTTTGGATTGCAGACCCTTCCACAGTTGCTGGGTGAGCATATGCATCCAGAGGTATGCTTGTTGTAAGGAAACTTGCCCCTGGAGAGTCCTGTCAAGAATTAAGTGGGCTGCAAAATTCATGTCCAATTTCAGAAGTGCATTAGTTTGATTGAGCAAAGCCTGGTCTCCCCAGCACAATTTCAGATATGCTACATCCCTCTGCTTAATAGGCACTTCTTGTGCAGAATTGGAGGATGGGTGCTGTGTCCACGTTGCACTGATGTTTCTGCAGCCGCTGATTAGTACAAAGTCGGGAGAAAGATGGAAAGCTGACTGGGGCTGAAATTACAACAGTGGAGTGACTTATCTTCTGGGGCAGAGTGAAGCAAATGGTGTGAAGACTAGCTTGAGCATAAAATCCCTGAGTCTGAATTTAGGAAAAGGAGTATGTAACCCTGTGAAACGCTGGAGGACAACAATGGTTTAAAAACAAATCTACATCAGGATTAGAGTAATTGAAGACCTTATTTTACACTTATCTATGCTGGCTTTGGAAATGATTTTTAAAAAACCCTCTAGGATAAAACCCCTCCTTCATTTGGTTACTTAGAGCATTTAAACTATCTTTCTTAATCCCAGCCTCACTGTGGCCTGACAATATGTCTCTTTCTCAAGTATCATATTTATTATTCTATTAGCCAGAGATTAGAATAAACTGTAATAGAGCTCCTGCATAAAATATTTGCTAGTTATAAGCTCCCTAGAAAATTTCTTATTTCTAGATAACACACTAGTTGACTTTGAGTTTATATCATTTTTTTTTCAGGTTCCTTGGCTTTCTATATGATATGACAAGTTCAAGTATGTTAATATGTAAAATCCAATAGCTAATAATATCTTACTCTAAAATTTTAATTGGTCCACCTAGGGAAGCTTTACTTAATAGGCTACAACAGGTGCAGAGACAAATTCTGAGTGAATTTTGTTTTAATCAGGCAGTATATTATCTACTTGCAGTCATGCCAAAGAGGACAGTAAGCTGGCAAATGAGCCTTCTGTGCCCATAACAGTACCAGCTTCTGGGTGTAAGGCCAACATTTAAAAAGTTGTTCCAAATGACTGTTGGTGGAAATAGTGCCCTAGAGGACTTTAAACGCGGTGTGGCGGATTCTCAGCTCTCAGTGTGCCCAGACCTGCAGGGGTGGGAGCGGGAGAAGGGAGCTTTAAGGCTCATTTTAGTGTTGCTAGCTTTTGAGTTGGTCAAATATTATTTCATAAAAGAGAGGCCATTTTAGCCCCTTAAAAATGGGAAAATAGAATTTCAGAATAAATATTATTCCTTTACATTGAATACATAGAGCTTCATGATCAACACATTCCATTGTCCCATAATAATACTTGCATGCATGCCTGCTCAGTCCTGTCTGACTCTTTGTGACCCCATGGACTATAGCCCGCCGGGCTCCTCAGTCCATAGAATTTTCCAGGCAAGAATACTGGACTGGGTTGCCATTTCCTTCTCTAAGTGCTAAACCTTAGCGTACTGGGGATGTCTTCAATTGCCTGGTTTGTGGACAGATGTTTGGGAACCACAGCTATATTGCAATGATGGAATCTTGGGGTACCATGATGAGGCATGTAAGTGTTCCACTATAAACCTATCCAGGCCTGACCCCATTTTCCTAGGTTGGGCAGTTGTATATGGCACTTGCTTTATTTTTAGCCCCTGCCACATTTCAGTAGCACCAGAGTCAGGGTCTGCACTGGCAAAACAGTAGCGGGACCGGGGGAACGCTGATGGCTGCCCCCGGTAGCCCCGCTGTCGGGTGCTGCTGGCATGCTGGGGCCATTACCTTGTGCCACCGGCCATCATTGATTTTGGTGGGGATCATAGTGCTGGTGTTACCACTGCCCAAGTCATAGCTGAAGTAGGGCAATCCATTTCTCAGCTGAACTGTGGCAAAATCAGCGTGGTTGATCCGAGCCATGTAGAAGAGCAAGCCTGATTCAGCTTCAGTTCGCACTTCGAATTCAATGGTGAGACTGTGAAATAAAAGTATGCAAAATAAAACAGGAATAAGAGCGTTCTTACTCTAGCATAGGGTGTCATCAGATCATGGTGCCTTTTCATAAAGGATGCACACATACTTAGTCGCTCAGTCGTGTCCGACTCTTTGCAACTGCATGGACTGTAGTCCACCAGGCTCCTCTGTCCATGGAATTCTCCAGGCAAGAATACTGGAGTGGGTAGCCATTCCCTTCTCCAGGGGATTTTTCCAACTCAGGAATCAAACCCTAGTCTCCTGCATTGCAGGCAGACTCTTTACCAGCTGAGTCACCAGGGAAGTCATTTCATAAAACATAGCAAAACCTTTTTAGAGGTGAGGACTTTCCAGGTCTGCTGAGTTTCTAAACTGGGCTTCTCGGGCTCAGATAAATATATTTCTATTCTTTACTGTACTCAGTGAATTAAAAAATCTCACCTCATATATTAATAAGTCTAGTTAATTAAACTTGAATAAACACATGCTTAGTACTTCCATTTATCAGTTCTTATCTAATATCTCAGAATAAATCATACCGGTTTTTAACTTTGGTGTCATCGAATGCAATTGCAATGTGACTGTTTCTCGAAAGCCCAAACTGTTTGCTCCCTATCAGGAGAGCTGGTTCTGATTCTGCTGCACAAGGACCCTATAAAATACCAAGGAGAGAAGAAGCAGAGATTATGGACTATACTCTTTAAAATGTAATGTTGCTGTCTAATGGTTTCTTATATTTCAGTTTCATGTTCTCACATAATCTCTAAGTTTCTTAGAAATAAAAGTGGTCTCTGATTCATCTCTGGAATCTACTGCATAGGAGGTACTTACTATTAAATGTTCCATAACTGTGAATCCATTTTCTTATACTGTACCCTTGAGTTGCCAAAGGAATGTGCTCAAAAATATGCATTGATTAATTCATGTTTCCACCATCCTTTAAAGTGTTAGTCGCTCAGTTGTGTCCAACTCTCTGTGACCCCATGGACTGTAGCCTGCCAGGCTAATCTGTCCATGGAATTCATGGAATTATCCAGGCAAGAATATTGGAGTGGGTTGCCATTTCTTTCTCCTTTAAGGAAAACTATTATTTATACTTCTAAGAAAACTGGAATTTCCTTCTCACTTCTACTTCACTGATGAAGAGTTATCTGCTTAGACGATTGAACAGGGAAAGTGACAAGCTAGCCGCTACCGGGTTGTAAGAGTGGAAAAATATGTTCTTTCTTCCCCTCCCCGTTTCTGTCTCCCACTGTCTTACTTTTTCTTGAAAATTATCAGTGCTAGAAGATTTCTGTGAATTTAGACTTTCAAGTTGGTGTTTCTCAACTTGCAAGTCAGCCATTCAGGCCCTTAGCCTGTTGCTAGGCAACACCGCACAGTTTTTAATGTAACCCACCATATACCATTTCATCTGCCACTGTTCAAAGATCAGCTTCCTAGGGTGCTTACAAGGGAGATCTCGCTGCAGGGCTAGCTTCAGAGGCAGGCTACCTGTGCAGTCACTGAGCTTAATGCCCTGCTCTCACCATTTTGAAATTCTTAATAATTTTTGAACAAGGTGCCTAGCATTTTCGCTGGGCTCTGGGCTCTGCCAACTATATAGCTGGACCTGGCTGGGTGGACCTTACTTGGCTACAATAGCCCTCAGCTCAGTAGATAATCAAGGCTTCTCAAGTTACCAAAACCATCTTTCCCTGGTCTCTACTTTGACAAAATAATTCCAAGTACAAGCTGCTTAGGAAGTCTTTTAGAACACGAAGTACACTAGAAAATAAATAACCCGCATGCTCCCAACACTACATCTGTTTTTAGAGATCTGCACTTAATAGCACTGGTCGGGCCTCTGCCCCAGTGCGTGCTGAGCCCAAGGTGGGCTCTGGATACAGGAAGCTCTCCCCAGAGACTGTACCTTGGAGATGACTCATCAGCGCACAGGAAATTTTTCCTTGATGAGGAAAAGCCTTGCCCTCTTTTCTCTAGAGCTCAGTCAAATGCAGCACTCTGCTACAGCAGGTAAAAGGCTTTAAGTGTTTTGAAATGCTGTAAAATTAGCCTTTATGGAAGTATTTCCCCGACCTAGCTTCCCAGGAGATGGTCAGTCACAAAGAACAGACTGTGGCTCAAATTCACACAGATATGCAAAAACTCAGCGGGTAGGACAGAAAAACGCTGTCTATTCATGCAGCTCTGACTGGGCCTCTCTTGGAATCAACACATGGCACCCTTCTTATTACACTGCCTGCAAAAAAGAGCCCACGTGGAAAGATCTGGGAAGCTTAATGTCTCAGCCTTCAGTGATGCTCTTAATAGAACTGGATCATTTATCAGCCTCTCAATATTTTCTGTAGAGACGACCATCACAACACACGTAAGTAGCCTGCAGTCCTCCTCAGAAACCTTGAAGAGAATCTGACCTGCTGGGAGCCCATCAAAGGGCAGAATTTAGCTAAAACATCTCTAAACCCTCAGCTCTGAAAACTGAGGTCTTGAAAATGTCACTTTATGTGGAGGAATTAGGGAACTATAACGTGTAGCCCTAAGGGCTTCCCTCATAGCTCAGTTGGTAAAGAATCCGCCTGCAATGAGGAGACCCTGGTTCGATCTCTGGGTCGGGAAGGTCCCCTAGAGAAGGGAACAGCTCCCCACTCCAGTATTCTGGCCTGAAGAATCCCATGGACTGTATAGTTCATGGGGTCACAAAGAGTCAGACAGGACTGAGCGACTTTCACTTTCAACTTCCAACACGTAGCCTTCAAAGGGAACCGCCAGCAGGTAATTTCCCTTACTGTTCACATCGTCTAGTGGCTGCATGTATATGTTAATATAAAATGACTTTTCTAATGCAGTTTTTTAAATGATCAAAGTGGCAACTGTAAAGATTAGGTCTTTTACTGGTGGCAGCTATGTGTGGTCAAGAGGTTTTGTCTTGACATGTTCTGAGCACCATGGTTGGAATACCATGTAACCTTGTTGACCGCTAGACGGGACGTGATTTTGACACTGGTCTTGATCTGAACAGCTCTGTTACATGTTACCAGATTTTCTAGATGAAAAAGGCCTTGCTTACATTATTTTACCTTTGACTTTGTTTTTTTGTTTTTATAGAAAAACCTTTGACTTTGTAAGAGTCCTGTTAAGAAGGGTTACATGATACACCCACTTGAAAATTAGAAAGAACAGTATTACTTGAACAGGCTCCTGCTTCACTTTTGCAACAGGTGGATCCTGAGAAGCAGGTGGAAACAGTGGCTAATAAAACAGTGTTCTTGACGGGTAAGTTTTATAGAAGACATTGATAGCAAATGCATTACTCTCTTGTTGCCGTTGTTTCATCGCGAAGTTGTGTCTGTCTCTTTTGTGACCCCTCTAGGCGCCTCTGACCATGGGATTTCCCAGGCAAGAATACTGGAGTGGGTAGCCACTTCCTTCTCCAGGGGATCTTCTCAGCCCAGGGACTGAACCTGTATTTCTGCACTGGTAGGTGGGTTCTTTACCCCTGAGCTACCAGGGCAGTCCATCACTCTGGTAAACTCAAAGTAGAAAGCCAGTATATAAGTTCATTTTTCTTTAAGGATAGCCCAGTTGATGTTTACTATCATCAATTTGCAATGGGATGGATATGGAAACAGCTTAAATAAACTAGCACGTTCTTTTATAAAATTGGCAGTTGAAACAGGACAGAGAAGTGCCAGTATAAGAAAATTCTCTGTGTCTCTGCTTCAGGATTTAAACGAGAAGACAATTCTCCAACAGTCTCTAGTCTGGTAATGTTTCTGCTGCAAGCCTCAGCGCCTCCTCTCTCTTGGTTAAACGGAGATGGGATGGACTGTGTCTAAACTGCTTTCCTGTGGGAAGATCTGAACCCAGGCCTGATATTCCCAGAAGGTTACCTGTCGTATCTCCTCTTCCTCCTCCCTCAAACCCCTCAGAGGGTAGAGTGCCCACTTGGCCACTCAAGTGGCTCTTTTCTTTCTAATCACATTTTGAAGAGGGACCATGTGAGATGGGATAGAAAGTGCCCCAAGGTTTGCACACGAGTAAAATGATTTTGTCGTTAAAGTCATCTTCAACCCTGCTTCCCAAAGAAATTTAAACTAAGGGTCTTCTAGTGAGAAAATTTTAAGTAACCTTTAAAGAATAGTTGTTGCAAGATGAATTGTCTTCCTTCAAGCCAGTGGGAACTCTAGGGGAGGCATCATCTTTATGGACGTGACTTGTGTTATTTTGGAAACACTGATCTCTGAAATGTGTTAATAATACAAATATCAGGGGATCATCAATCTCAGCACGTTACAATCCTGCCACCTTGTGGGGACTCTTTAAAGTACATATGGGGAAAATGTGACGGGACAGGGTGTGCTTGCCCCATGTGCATCTCTGCGTGGCAGGTGACAAGATGCAGGCAGACAGGACTTGGGTGGGGAGTCTAACCATGGCCACGCACCTGTTGGTGAGAGCAGCGATGCGGCTGGAGATGACTCTGAAGGAAGCTGTGCTTCCCATAGCCACGTTTAGGCAACTGGATAGCGCCTCGGATTGGCAATGGACTTCACATTTTCACCTTCATCCTGTCACTCAATTAATTTCAGATCAGAATAAAGCAGGGGTCACTTCCAACTGCTGACTGTTGGGTGACATTTGGAAATGAGTTATTGGATTCAGAATGACATAGGATTGGTGGATAAGCATTGCTTGACTTTAGATTGGTGCAGAGTAGAGACTTTAATTGTATTGACCAAAACTGGCATCTCTGTTCTTCAAAGCACCAAATGATGAATGATTTAAAACTTGCATAATTGAAGTATAATCTGCAAAAATACTGATTCACTATGCTGTATACCTGAAAATGATGTAATATTGTAAATTAACTATACTTTAATAAAAATTAATTCAAAAAGTAGCATCATTTTCTTATTTCATGAGTCAAAAATTCTAAACAAATGACTAAATGACTTCTTCAAAGTCAGATGCGTCTTTGTGATGCTCTTCTTTTGGCATGAATACTAAGCAGAAGATAATTTTTACAGTACAGACTTTAATATTCTGAAATACAAAACCGCTGTTCAAGTTGTTTACTGAGAAACTGAGTTATGTTAACTCTCTGAATATAAGCTCTTTTGGTAAACAGTGGGCATTTGCAGTTCCATCTACACACTAATGTCTGAAGAGTAATTCTTTGTGGTATGGAAAATGTATGTTTCCCCTTTAAATACAAAGCAGTATCCAATCGATTTATTGGCCAGGACTGTACTTAGCTTTTAAAGTCACAGCATTAAATCTGCAGGAGGAGTAGTTTTCCTTTGCTCTATTCTTTTCTACTTCTTTTTCACAACTCCCCCAAGAGCCCTGAACTGCAGGGACCCCTCATGGCTATTTATCCACTCCTCTTAGTATTCACCTCTTAGACTTTGAAATTCAAAGTTCAACATTCCAATATTCAAGTTTAAGCAAACAAAAAAGAACAACCATGCAGCCAGCGCATTGTATACAAATCCACACAGGCCACATTGGTTGCAAAGACTTGGTATACATGGCATATATACCTGCATAGAACTTGTCACATTTTGATAATTTTCTGTAGTACTAGAAGTCCACAGTCTTATCTACTCTTATCCCTGCTGTCCTCCATGAGAAATATCCACAAATAGAATATGCAGAAATGTTTTTTTATCCAGCACTAAACAGGCTAAAGAATAAGAGAGCAGTATGAAGAGAAGATAGCTACCACACTACCAAATGAGATAATATGCGGAAAACATGCGCTCTGATCTATGATGTTCTGGCATGTATTAATAATAGGATTGACATTAATCCATTTCACAGGGCAGGGCTTTCTCAAAATACTCTTAAATTGCCCTGGAAGAGAGGGAACATTGTCCTTGTGCTCTAAGTTGCTGGTGGGGACAGGTATGACGTCGTAAAGAAGGAAATGAAAGAAAGAGAATAGGAGAGGATGCTGTCAACTGTGCTGGAACCAACAAGGGACACGTGGATAGGTATAGTTGCCACTTCTGGAATTAACATGTAAATCTTAATTCTTAAATGAATTCCTAAAATTCTGAATTTTGATTTAAAAAGAGAAAATGGTGAGAATTGAAACTGATAGGAGACTCGAGAGATAATAACCATATCACGCTGGAGTTCATTTAAACCCAGAATGCTCACCTCCTTTCCCTAACCCTTGCTCTCACCTTAGAATTGTGAAAGGTTAAAGTAACTAGTTCTCTTAGAAGAAGGGTGGAGTGTTACTGTGAGCAGCTACTTTGCACACAGTGTATAATTTAGGCCATAATAATCCTTGTTATGCCAGGAGAATGCACTGGTCATAGCAAACACTCTTTTTCAACAACACAACAGACAACTTTACACATGGACATCAGTCATCAAATGGCCAATACCGAAATCAGATTGATTAGATTCTTTGTAGCTGAAGTTGGAGACGCTGTATACAGTCAGCAAAAACAAGACCAGGAGCTGAATGTGGGCCAAACTATCAGCTTCTTATAGCAAAATTCAGGCTTACATTAAGGAAAGTGGGGAAAAACCAGGCCAGCCAGGTACGATTAAAATCCCTATAGATACACACAGTGGAGGTGATGAATAGATTTAATGGATTAGATCTAGTAAACAGGGTGCCTGAAGAACTATGGACAGGGGTCTGTAATATTGTACAGGAGGCAGTGAACAAAACCATCCCAAAGAAAAAGAAAAGCAAGAAGGCAAAGTGGTTTTCTGAGGAGGTTTCACAAGTAGCTTAAGAAAGAAGAGAAGCAAAAAGCAAAGGAGAATGGGAAAGGTACAGCCAACCAAACACAGAACTCCAGAGGACAGCAAGGAAGACAAGAAGGCCTTCTTCTATGAACAGCGCAAAGATATGGAGGAAAACAGAAGGGGAAAAGATTAGAAATCTCTTCAAGAAAATTAGAAATATCAAAGGAAACTTTCATCCCAAGATGGGCACAATAAAGGACAGAAATGGTAAAAACCTAACAGAAGTAGAAGAGATCTAGAAGAGATCAAGAACAGATAGAAAGAATACACAGAAGAACTGAACAAAAAAGATCTTAATGACCCAGATAACCACGATGGTGTGGTCACTCACCCTGAGCCAGAAATTCTGGACTGTGAAGTCAAGTGGGCCTTAGAAAGCACTGCTGTTAATGAAGCTAGTGGAGGTGATGGAATTCCAGCAGAACCATTTAAAATCCTAAAAAATGATGCTATCAAAGCACTGCACTTATGTCAATTATATCAGCAAGTTTGGAAAATCCAGCAGTGGCCACAGGACTGGAAAAGGTCAATCCTTATCCTACTTCCCAAGAAGGGCAGTACTAAAGAATGTTCAAACCACTGGACAATTGCACTCATCTCCCACGCCAGCAAGGTTATGCTCAAAATTCTGCATGCTAGGCTTCAGTATTACATGAACCAAGAACTTCCTTATGTCTAATCTGGGTTTAGAAAAGGCAGAGGAACCAGAGATCAAATTGCCAACATCTGCTTGATCATAGAGAAAGCAAGGGAATTCCAGGAAAACATCTACCTCTGATTCACTGACTACGCGAAAGCTTTTTACGCTAAAGCTTTTGACCTTGTGGATCAACAAACTGTGGAAAACTCTTAAAGAGATGGCAATACCAGACCATCTTACCTGCCTCCCGAGAAACCTGTATGCCGATCAAGAAGCAATGGTTGGAACCTCGTATGGAACAACTGACTGGTTCAGGATTGAGACAGGAGTATGACAAGGCTGTTTTTGTCACTGATCTATTTAACTTATATGCAAAGCATGTCATGAGAAATGCAGGGTTGGATGAGTTACAAGCTGGAATCAAGATTGCCTGGAGAAACATCAACAACCTCAGATATGCAGATGATATCACTCTAATGGCAGAAAGTGAAGAGGAACTAAAGAATCTCTTGATGAGGGTGAAGGAGGAGAGTGAAAAATCCAGCTTAAAACTAAATATTAAAGAAACTAAGATCATGGCATCTGGTCACATCACTTCATGGCAAATAGAAGGGGGAAAGTTGGAAACAGTGACAGATTTCCTCTTTTGGGGCTCTAAAATCACTGCAGATGGTGACTGCAGCCATGAAATCAAAACACATTTGCTCCTTGGAAGAAAAGTTATGACAAACCTAGCCAGCATATTAAAAAGCAGAGACATTACCTACAAAGGTCTGTCCAGTCAAAGCTATGGTTTTTCCAGTAGTCATGTATGGATGAGAGTTGGGCCATAAGGAAAACTGAGCACTGAAGATTGATGCTTTTGAACTGTGGAGTTGGAGAAGACTCTTGAGAGTCCCTTGGACTGCAAGGAGATCAAACCAGTCAATCTTAAAGGAAAGCCACCCTGAATACTCATTGGAAGGGCTGATGCTGAAGCTGAAGCTCCAACACTTTGGCCACTTGACACAAAAACTCATTGGAAAATGCCCTGCTGCTGGGAAAGACTGAAGGCAGAAGGAGAAGCAGGCAACAGAGGATGAGATGGTTGGATGGCATCACCGATTCAGTGGACATGAACTTGGGCAGACTCTGGGAGAGGGTGACAGATAGGGAAGGCTGGTGTGCTGCAGTGCATGGGGTCATGAATAGTCAGACACAACCTGGCAACTGAACAATAGCAACAATCCTCAGAGTAAACATTCTCCTCTTTTTCAGCAGGGTTTCCTCCGTTTGGAGAGGACGAGGCAGTTATTCAGCGAGCCCCCTGAGTTCACTGAGTAAGGGTAGGCGGGCCACAGCAGGTGAGCAGGCAGACCTCTATCATGGATCACTTGGATTAAAGACCTAGTTTGTTTCCTCAGTGACTCTCAATCTGGTTGAGCTGAGAGGGGCTCACGCAGCACGTTTCTCTTCCCCAGGGAGGAAATCAGCTACATAACTGGTGGCTGTGGAGAAATAAATGCTGAAAAACCATTGCTTTCCAGTTTATCTTTTAAAACATTTACGAAAGCAAAACACATTTAAGAATATTTTTCTGAAATGATGAAAATCATCTCTGGACCATATCCATCATCTGTTGTTAGCATCTGATGCATTTTTTGAAAAGGTTTTTTCCTTACATGTTTTTCTAACTATTGATATAGATATGTTGATGCAGAATACGGAGTCTTATATCCTGTTTTCCCCACTTAACATAATGTCATAAGTATGTCATTTTATATTGTTTCGATTGAAAGATTTTAAGTACAAGAGTATGGTGACATACTAAAACTTGAATTTTATGGATCTGTTTTCACACGTCCAGGTACCACTAACCTAGATGGAGGTTAACGGTGTCCCCAGACATGCTTCTAGTTTTCATCTTGGAAGCTAGCCAGTTGTGTTTGCAGTCCATATTTGGCATTTATCCTGACTGACCTCCTTGCATATTGGTTGCTGTGCTATTTATGTTAATATCTACTTTCTCAGATATGTCTCTCCATTTCTGTTTCTCTAGTATGCTCTTAATACATATTTGAAATAAATGTCATAAAATAAATGATGATATTTTATTCATCTTTGCATTTTGTAGGCTCTTAGTAAATATTTGTTATAAAATATTATCAAACCTTTAAATAGCCTTTAAAAAGTAGAGACTTCTCTCCACACACAAAATAATAATGAATGAAAATGAAAGAAACCAAATTAAAAGAGGAAATATATATGGTCCCATGATCTGAAACTCTGAAAATATGGTACAATGCAACAGAGATGAAAGATTCTAAAATACACAGATTTGGCCACATAGTCATAAGTATTACAATGTGCAAGTCTGCTGTCTATGAGTCTTTCTACACCAACCCACAGGACTGTTACTCTACCTCTCTTTTGGTTTTGTCTTGTCTATTAAGTGGATTGTTCTTTTTTGTAGAAGTTAAACATACACTGCTGAGAGAAAATGGAAACTGGAATTAAAACAGAAAGTTATAAGAAAACTTAAATGAGTTAAAAATCTCTAGTCCAGATGCGAAAGGATCTTTGTTCTCAGAAAAAGGAGGAAAATGTGATCTCTAGAAACCAATGTGATCTCTAGGATACGCTAGAGATCTCCTAAAAGGTTGTGTTTTAGAAACACAACTAAGAAAGGTAATCACTAAAAAGAGAAAAAGAAGGTCCAGCAGGGTTATTCATGAATAAACCAGACCAGTTCAATGTGTACTGGCTGAGACATCTGACTTGAGAGAAGTTCAAAGGCCCTCAAGGTTTTGGTTGACCGAATACAGTACCTAATGAGGAATTAATGGCATGGGACATCTGTTTAAAACATTAAAATGTTCTCATGTGTATTAGTAGGATATGATGACAGACCAGCGGAAGGAGGAGCTCTGCTGTCCTCTGAACTGTGTACTCCATTTTGAGTGGTATGGTCTATTCTAGGTGCCATATTTTGAAAGAGATATTTCAAATATAAGAATACCATCAGTGGGAATAACAAAATTAGAAATTAAGAAAAATGCTTGAGATAATGGAATATTTAGCCTGAGAAAGGAGAGCACAGCTGTTTTCAAATGCTTGAAGGGATGTTAGAGAAGATAAAAACTTAATGTGTTTGGCTACAGAAACACAATCATTACATGGAGGTTATAGGGATGTGGTTTTACTTCATTATAACCAATGGCTTTCTAACAACTAGAGCCTGCCCTATTGTAACACTGGAAGAGCTTTGTCAATGGAATGTTCAAGCAAAATCTGTAAGTCCACATCAAGTATCATATAAAAAGATTCATGTATTAAGATGGCAATTGGACCAGCTGGTCTCTAGGGCTTCTGCTTGTTATAATTCTAAGTTAGTTGTTCAGAATTTAGGATATACTTTCCTTTAGAATCTAAATGGATATTTGCATCCAATGTCTAAAAAGCTTATTTTACCCACAGTGTTTTTAATTCTTTAATTGACTTGAGACCAAGGGACAGATATGAAGGATAACAGTTCAGAGAGTGGTATATGAGGGAGAAGGGGTAGGGATCATTCACCTTCCCTTTGCTGGGAGAAATCTAGCATAAAGCCATATTATGGAACCATTAAGGAAATATTCTAAAATCCATGTGGCATGGTGTTAGAAAGTGTTCTAGTTTCATTCTTTTACAAGTGGTTGACCAGTTTTCCCAGCACCATTTGTTAAAGAGGTTATCTTTTTTCCATTGTATATCTTTGCCTCCTTTGTCGAAGATAAAGTGTCCATAGGTTCGTGGATTTATCTCTGGGCTTTCTATTCTGTTCCATTGATCTATATTTCTGTCTTTGTGCCAGTACCATACTGTCTTGATGACTGTGGCTTTGTAGTATAGTCTGAAGTCAGGCAGGTTGATTCCTCCAGTTCCACTCTTCTTTCTCAAGATTACTTTGGCTATTCGAGGTTTTTTGTATTTCCATACAAATTGTGAAATTATTTGTTCTAGTTCTGTGAAAAATACCGTTGGTAGCTTAATAGGGATTGTGTTGAATCTATAGATTGCTTTGGGTAGAATAGCCATTTTGACAATATTGATTCTTCCAATCCATGAACATGGTACATTTCTCCATCTGTTTGTGTCCTCTTTGATTTCTTTCATCAGTGTTTTATAGTTTTCTATGTATAGGTCTTTTGTTTCTTTAGGTAGATATACTCCTAAGTATTTTATTCTTTTTGTTGCAATGGTGAATGGTATTGTTTCCTTAATTTCTCTTTCTGTTTTCTCATTGTTAGTGTACAGGAATGCAAGGGATTTCAAAATGGATTAAAGATCTAAATGTAAGACCAGAAACTATAAAACTCCTAGAGGAGAACATAGGCAAAACACTCTCCGACATAAATCACAGCAAGATCCTCTATGACCCACCTCCCAGAATACTGGAAATAAAAGCAAAAATAAACAAATGGGACCTAATGAAACTTAAAAGCTTTTGCACAACAAAGGAAACTATAAGCAAGGTGAAAAGACAGCCCTCAGATTGGGAGAAAATAATAGCAAATGAAGCAACAGACAAAGGATTAATCTCAAAAATATACAAGCAACTCCTGCAGCTCAACTCCAGAAAAATAAATGACCCAATCAAAAAATGGGCCAAAGAACTAAACAGACATTTCTCCAAAGAAGACATACAGATGGCTAACAAACACATGAAAAGATGCTCAACATCACTCATTATCAGATAAATGCAAATCAAAACAACAATGAGGTACCATTACATGCCAGTCAGGATGGCTGCTATCTAAAAGTCTACAAGCAATAAATGCTGGAGAGGGTATGGAGAAAAGGGAACCCTCTTACACTGTTCGTGGGAATGCAAACTAGTACAGCCGCTATGGAGAACAGTGTGGAGATTTCTTAAAAAACTGGAAATAGAACTGCCATGTGACCCAGCAATCCCACTTCTGGGCATACACACTGAGGAAACCAGATCTGAAAGAGACACATGCACCCCAATGTTCATCGCAGCACTGTTTATAATAGCCAGGACATGGAAGCAACCTAGATGCCCATCAGCAGATGAATGGATAAGGAAGCTGTGGTACATATACACCATGGAATATTACTCAGCCGTTAAAAAGAATTCATTTGAATCAGTTCTAATGAGATGGATGAAACTGGAGCCCATTATACAGAGTGAAGTAAGCCAGAAAGATAAAGAACATTACAGCATACTAACACATATATATGGAATTTAGAAAGATGGTAATGATAACCCTATATGCAAAACAGAAAAAGAGACACAGATGCACAGAACAGACTCTTGGACTCTGTGGGAGAAGGCGAGGGAGGGATGTTTCGAGAGAACAGCATCGAAACATGTATATTACCTAGGGTGAAACAGATCACCAGCCCAGGTGGGATGCATGAGACAAGTGCTCGGGCCCGGTGCACTGGGAAGACCCAGAGGGATCGGGTAGAGAAGGAGGTGGGAGCGGGGATCGGGATGGGGAATACATGTAACTCCATGGCTGACTCATATCAATGTATGACAAAACTCACTACAATATTGTAAAGTAAATTAGCCTCCAACTAATAAAAATAAATGGAAAAAAAAAATCCATGTGGCAGGTCTCAGTCATGTCTTAGGAGAAAAGCAACTCCTCGAACTAATCCCCAGATGACTGATAGCCTTTCACTTGCGAGCTGTGCTGTGTGATTTGAGGCATTTTCTTCTGTGAAATGGGGCTAATAATACTTCCAACAATATAAATAAACAAGAAATGATTAACAACTTGTGGAAATCAAATGAAATAATGGATATACTATGCCTGGCAGAGCACTGGACAGATACTAGTTCCTTAGTAAACGCAGAGATTTCTCACAGTATCTGGGGCTTCCCTGGTGGCTCAGTGGTAAAGAATCCACCTTGTCAATGCAGGAGACAAGGGCTCAATCCCTGGTCTGGTAAGATCCCACATGCTGCAGGACAACTAGGCCCGTGAGTCACAATCACTGAGCTTGTGCTCTAGAGCCCAGGAATCACAACTACTGAGCCCATGGGCTGCAACAGCTGAAGCCCCGAATGCCATGGGGCCCATGCTCCACAACTAGAGAGGCCACCGCAGTAAGAAACTCATGTACTGCAACTGGAGAGCAGCCCCCTTTCCCTGCAGCTAGAGAGAAGCCCACAAGAAAGAACCTTCCTACAGTATCTATGCGTGCATAACTTTTCTACTTTTCAAAGAACTTCCACATAAATCATGTCATTTGATTCTTATAATAATCCCATCATTAGGCAATGTAGGTATAATACCCACATTTTACAGAGGAGGAAATGATGCTTGGAATAAACGGCCAGTTTGGCTTCTCATTTAATAAATATTTCTAGTGACAATGAGCACACCACTCTACAGAACAACTAATTCCATCATGAAAACTAACGAAAAGAACAAAGTGTTGGAGAGTTTCAAAATCGGCACTCAAGGTAACATATTCCACCTGTCAACTGGCAAATATCATAAGTACGGTGCATGTGCTGTCAAGAGCAGTGTGAGATCTTTGGCGGTGAGAATGAAAATTTGTATAACCTTTGGAAAAAGCAATTCCTGTATATCTGTTGAGAATCTTGGGTATATTCTTCACTTGGCCTCATAATTACCCAACGAAGAATCTATTTTAAGAACATCATTAGCAACAATGAGAAAGTCTGACGTACAGAAGAGCTGATTACAATAGTTTCTAGTAGCAAAAAACTGGAAATGCTCTAAATGGTAGCTGCTCAATGAGGAAGACATAGAACGAGCTGTAAAGACGGAGTGTCGCCACAATAAGGAATCAGATTGTATAATCAGACCCACTGGATTAAGATTCCTGTCCTGCCGCTGACGGACTGTCTCTGGGTTTATTATTTAGGCTAACTAATTCTTAATTTACTCAGCTAAAAATGGGGTGATGATATATATGTATACATTTTAGACAGCTGTTAGGAAAATTACTTATAATATTGAACAGAAATTGTTTAAAAGCTGTCACTATGACCATTACTATATGGTAATTATGCCATTTATTAAATGTTTAGTATAATGCTAGGTGTTTAACAAACATCTTTTAAAAAACTCTATACTCACTGTACAGATGAGGTAACTGAGGGGAACAGATTGGCTAAGTAGCTTTCCCAATTCATACAGATGTGCTGGGATTTGAACCCAGGCAGTCTGACTCTGGACCCATGTTCTAATCAAGGATATACTTACTACCTTCCATTCTATGAAGAATTTTTTATGTCTCTCTCACACAAACATACATATACATATACATCATATTAGACATACACATTGGCAAGATGTTTAGAAACAGTTTTACCTATGTACAACTGGTTCTTAAAAACAGAATACCAAGTTGTATACATGATAGGAGATTTACTGTGTAAAATGCAAATAAAAGGGGCTGAAAATTGACATGATTACCTCTGGGTGGTGCTAGTATAGGTGAATTTTATTCTTGACTCCACAGACATTTCTGTGCTAACTTTTCAACTGGAAACATGTGCCACTTTATAAACAAGAAGATTAAAGGAGACCAGAAATATAAATGAAAGTAATTCAAGGAAGACGTAGGGAGAATAGGTTTTTATGATAGGTGACCCTTCCTCTAGTTCTTGCAGTAGAGTTTACTAGATGGCCTGAGTAACCTTCTTTCAGAAAGTGACTACAAACACGGGGGTAAAATGAGAAAGCAATGGGACATAAACACTTACGTGTGTCAGAAATGGGGTGGGTGCGGGAACCGTTGGGGTGGGAACCGGCTCTGGCTGGATAACCGTTTCAGCCGTAACTGCTCCAGCCTCCTCCTCAGGGGGTTCCTCATGGGCACAGCGACCAATGTCTGCGTTTTTGAAGGATACAGGCTGTGCAAAGTCCATCGGGCTAAGGGAACATAATAAAAGTTCAATACTTTCTCTTATTTTTCATTGTCCTGCTTCCCTACTGTTACATCACATTTCCCCTTTCCCCCTTCAAAGGTCATCAGTGCAATTAAACAAAAATTTGACTTGAAGATCTTCATTGTTTCCCCTCTCCCTCACCCCATGGTTTTGGATAATGTAGATGCCATAGTGATCCTCCTATGAAAAAAAAATTGTAACAAGGAGATTCACTTACACAGAGTTTATAACAAGGTTCCATATACAGCCTTCAAAGGGAGGAATATTTCTGAGTGGGGAAGGTTGAAATTCAGGTGGAGCACCCCCAATGAAGAGCTTTTTAACTTCTATTGCCTGTTCTACTGTCAGATTTTGCATATGCCTTCTGTCTTCATCCACTTGAACAGTAAACACGCTGATAAAATATTGAAAGTAAACAAGTGTAAAACACACAATGTCCTATACAACCAGAAATCAAACTCTCTCCTGCCACCCCGCACCCCTTCTTCCAGTAGCTTTTAAGAGAGCCATATCTAAAAAAAAAAAAAAAAAAAGAGAGAGCTATATCTGATGATTAGGAATTTGACACTTAGCAAATGATATTGTTTCTCAGGATATTGTCCCTCTGCCTTCCTTGTTAGCTCTCCTAGAGAGTTTCTTGAAATAAGGCAGTGGTGTAGCTACAGCATTAGCCTCTGATGGTGTTGACAACAGCGGTCCTACACATGAGCTGGTGGAGTGGAGGCTTCCGTGTGGGGTTGTAATGTCTAATCGTATGAGGCTCAGTCGGTTTAGCACGGCATGGGGGCACATTTTGTTTGGCTCTTTATTTCTTGGTTTGTGCCAGCTATTATCTTCTTGCTAGGGGACAAACTGTACTCCTGAGAGCTTAGATTGTAGGAATCAACAGCAAACGCTTAAAGGATGTTTTATAAAGAATGTAGCTGCTGGCTTTCGAATGGAAGAGGCAGGCTAGAACACCATGCTAATTGTTCTCTGCAATGATTTTCTTTAGTGGCTGTTTCATTACTGTCCTTAATTTGCCTATGAGAGATAACTTACACATTACTAATTGAGAACCTCACGCTACTTATTCACTCTGTGGATCCTGGGGAAGAAAATCAGGAGGCAAAGAATTCTGCTGATGAAAATGACCAAAGGCATTTTCTCTTTTGTTCTAGAAGCAAGTTTTAAACTTCAGTCCCAATAGTCAGCATGGGGCTGTTAGTCATAAGTGTCAGTCAATAGCTCGAGGATCATGAATGGGGATTACTACAAACTAATTCACATCTGGAGAGAAAATCTGAAGTATTTAGGCAGCAAACTCAGTTCTAAAATGTTATGTTACTTGATTTTATAAAGAAGAAAAACCACACATAGAGTTAGAAACAATAAATCAGGGTTAAGATGCTCTGAAATGGCACTGAACAACGTGCCCACGTTGAGACAATTCAAATTTAAGAGAATAGAAGAAAGAACAGATATTGCTGTGGCTTAAAATGTCACTGCTCAGGAGGCATGGAGGGAGCAGATTGGCTTTAGTTTCAAAGGCAAAATAGGGGGAACGATATATTGATGTTTTGCCAGACTCCGGAAGATTGTGTTGGCAAAATTCAAGAGTTTAACCTTATTGCTAAGAATGTGGGTGGTTTTATGAGACTTTTAGAAAACCACTCACTTCTGGATATGTGTGACTCATTGAGAAGTACCCCTCAGACTCCCTCTTTTTTTTTTTTCCATTTGCTAAAAGTAATCTCCTATGTGCCAGTGTTCCTCAGGGTTTGAATGAAGGGTTTAAGCCACTACTAAATACTGTCCGAGGAGAGCAAATCTCTGCTTTTGATTAGAATTTTTAAAGATCCAGAGTCTCTCGTCTTTCTCATGTGGACCCTCTCTAGCCTGGTTCTGCCCCTCAAGACCACAATAATGGCCCTTTCTTCCTGGGTCACAGGGTGGAGATGCAGAGTGAGTATGAATGTTCAGAAGAAACAGGCTGGACTTAAGCACTAGTATGAACTACCGGCCAATGCAGGAGACGGAGAGACACAGGTTCCATCCCTGGGAAGATCTCCTGGAGGAGGAAATGGCAACCCACTCCAGTACTCTTGCCTAGAGAATCCTCATGAACAGAGGAGTCTGGCAGGCTACAGTCCATGGAGTCAGAGTAGGACACAACTGAAGCGACTTAGCATGCATGAAAGCTTAGTAGCTGTGTGACCTTGGGTTAGTTATTTAATCTTGCTCAGCCTCATCTGATTCTTTTATAAAAGGAGGATGAGAACCCCGACTCTGAACCATGGAAAACATTAACTAAGGCATTGCACTGAGGTTGTATTACTTAATAAGGACACTGTTAAAAGACTATAGTTGAATCCAGTTTGTATTTTACATCCTGGGAGCATCAAATCTAGGTCATTTATTTAGCACTTTGTAAAGAGGGATTATTACATGTCCTTTATGATTCTGGTGTGTTTTTTAAAAAATATTTGTTCAAAAATTCTTTACTATGGACCTACCAAATAGCATTATAAGAATCATTACAATACTATTAGTATTGTCATATGTCAGCTGTATTTCCTTAAAATTTCAATAGTTGAATCTTGAAGTTTTATAATATTTTATTACTTATATTCATTTGTATGAAATATTGATCCAAGATTTTTTTTTTCAAATCACCATCAAATGAACTGCATACATGGTAAAAATATTAAGAGGAGTGCCCTAAAATTTACAATTTACATGAGAAGCAAAACCTGAAATTTTTAAATTGAACATATTTTGGATGGTTAGAAAGAAATAATTGGGTTGCAGTATTCAAATCTTGGTCCAATTCTGGAAACCTCAAATTACTCCTGAAATATTTTGCTTCAACTTTGTGGTCGTTAGCCTAATTCTGTGCCTGTGTGAAGATGCTTTCCTGGAGAATACCTATGTGCCTAAGCTTCTCCTCCAGGCTCTTAGGGTTTACTATTTTTATCCAGTTAGTACTACTGGCCATTTAGGTGGACTCCAGGAGGAAGATCAGAGGGCCAAGCAGTTATAAAAGGCAGAAGATCACTGGAGTACTGGGGAATTAGACACCAAATAAAGGAGGTGAGATTTTTGCAGAGGAAGGAGTAGAGAAGGAAAGAAGATGAGAAAGGAAGCATAACGAGAGTAAATACTGAAAAGCTTGCCTCTGTTTGGTAAAAATCTACTAATTTTATGAGGCGGTATTAAAGGTATTAAAATTACTATCTTATCCAAAGTTCGAAGAAAGGAAACAATTGACATTTACAGTCTAAATAGTGTTGGAATAAAGCAAGTATTTCCAAGTTAACAAGAGTATCATCATCACCATCAAGTAATAAAAACCTCTGAGGTCACAAACAGGGTAAGAATAAATACCTAGCAAGCACAGATAGAGGTGTGAAAGTCAAGTATATCTGGGTTTAAATCCTGCCTGTTATTTACTAACTATGTGATTTGGGGTAAATTAGTTAATATTTCCTCATCTGCGATGAAAGGATATGAATACATATCTCATATATATTTAGAATAACTAAAGGACATAATTTTTGTAGTATTTGACACAGGGCATGCCATAAAATTGATATGAAGCATTAAAATATGTTTCTAGGTGATGTTCTTAGGGTCATTAGTGATCTCCGGTTAATCAGTTAATTGAAGCACTTGCTTAAAGGATAGGTGATAATTGTTTTTTGACCTCAGAGTGCTGAATGAGACATTATGGTGGCAAATGAGCTCTTGTTTTGCCACAGAGTGTAGTGACAACACACTAATATGTCCAATACATTATCCTTTAATTAATAGCGAATGGCACAACAGTTTGTTTATATGGTCAATTAACTGAATGACCAGTTTTCAGGGATGTACTACACCGAGCTTAATCAAATAAAGCTTGGACTGATGGCCAACAGCTGTGACGCTGGCATAGTAAAATACCCTTCTTGAAGAGACACCTGTTAAAAGGACACCTTAGCATAACATCAAAATGCACTTGGGAATGTCAGAATCCTTTCTCTACAAAATAACATATTTTGGATGATTTTTTTGGCCAACTATATTTCTCAGATCTGCATTTGCTTCTTGAAATTATCTAAAAACTTAAAAAAAGTTTTTCCTACAATGAGAAGGACTAACATTTGGCAAAGGACCTGAAGTAAAGTCTAGAAGACTTGCAAAATCAGTATTCTAGAGCATTCCTTAAGGTTCAAATGAGAAAATTCAGTTTGCACTTCTCTTCAGAGACCCTGACTGCAATATGTGCCTAGAAGATTAGTAAATGTTCTTACTTTGTCCAAATATTGATCCCTCATTTGTCTTAATCATGGTTTCTAAACATTTCAGTTAGTAGATACTCAGTAATTGAGCATCAATTCAGCCCAGAAGATAATGCTCTATATAACAGAAAAATGCAAAGCTTGGAAAGTTTCTTTACTTACAAGACATTCTTATTACTTATTTAAACTATTGTCCACACAAGGGGATGATTAGAAAATGGTGGTCTTTATGTACAGAATAACATCTGCTTGCTTGAACTTTTGCTACACCTTCATACTGTTATATTTAAAAGCATTCTCTATATTTTGAGGTTTCATCAAGTTTGATTTCCAGTTCTTTTCTATGTTTTCAGTCTAATAAATGGGTCGTTGGCTTGGAGGTCTGGAGTCTCTGGGCTTCTGTTTTTCTCCAATTGTCTTTCCAAACTCACTGGGCTTGTGTGCTTCTTTGCTCAGTCATGTCTGACTCTTTGTGACCCATGGACTGCAGCCCACCAGGCTCCTCTGTCCATGGGATTTTTCAGGCAAGAATACTGGAGTGGGTTGCCATTTCCTTCTCCAGGGGATCTAACCCACCCAGCGACAGAATGTGCATCTCCTGCGTCTCCTGCATTGCAGGGGGATTCTTTACCTGCTGAATCAGCAGGGAAGCCCCTTACCTGAGCTGTATACACTTTGATTGGAAAAAAAAAATCAAATAACAACAAATGACTTTCTCAATAAAGTAAGTATAAAGTACTTCAGCATTCTGAAAACATAAGACATCAACTCATAACACTAACAGCCAATTCCCTGAGTCAGGGCCGGGAAGCAAGTGCTCTGGGGGATCAGCGGAGAGGCATCCTCTGTGCACCGGTGGCAAGCCACCAGCCCCTGCCCCTCTCAGCCCCGGCCCCTCACGGAGCTGCGGCAGGGACCCCGGGCACCCTGGCAGGGGCCAGGCGCGAGGCTCCGGGGCTCCTGCCGCAGCCGTCCTGCTCTGATGTGGGACAGATTTCTAAGCAGCTGCCATAACTGCTTTGGAACCCGAATGAAATGGCAGCTGCCAAAGGCTGCGGGCCCCAGCTGAGCCGCTCTGCGCCTTTCACCACCCACATATGCTTTATTGGAGAAGAGAGTATTTGAGAGGTGCGGAGGGAGAGATTTTTCTTAGCTATGGCTTCAGAAGATGCATTTGGTGTTCCAGAGGTGGAGAGGACAGCTGCTCAGCAGAAAAACCGTTAAGAATAAAACTCCTAAGGGTCAGGGTAAATGAAGTTCCCAAAGTATGAAATACAAAGAAGATAAAATTGAGCTACTTGACACTTGAGCGATGCGTCGTCTGTCCATACACACAAAGGTCCAGTTAAGGTGAGCAAAGACGTTCGTGTTAGTTACGACAGGGCAGTCAGTTGCCAGAACAATCGTTACCCTCTAGTTCTCTCTACATGAACAGAATGCTCTCTCCCGTCGTGAAACAGACTCGGCTCCGGTTTGACGACAATTTTCCTCATTGTGCGCGCGCCTGTGGAGAGATGCACTTCCAGACGGCCCTTGTTCAGGAAGATCGCATAATAGACCTGCAACAGCAAATGGCTATTGAAGACGAAAGCAGTCTCATCTACGACTTAGCTTAGTTACCTGAAAGAACGGCAGATTCATCTGCTCTGAGAGCTTACCTGAGAAGTTAAGACTCAATATTTTCTTACAGAGTATTTAAAGCAGCTGGAAATAGCTTTACAATCACTTACCATTTTTGCTTGTTAGGTGATGTGGAAAGGGAGGTAGTAAGAGAGCCATCTCTGCAAAGCAGATTTGCGATGCTGAAAGGAACAGCTGTGCTCGCATTGGGCTTCTAATTCACAAAACCCATCAGGAAACAAAGGGGGTTGATAAAACCCCTCTCCCTTGCATTCACAGATGGACAGCTAGCTTCTGGAAATCAGGTCTCACTCCCAACCTCAGGGCATTTGGAGCATTAGATTTCAATTCCTTCTCCAGGCTGTTGGAATGGATTGCCATCACCAACACGTAACTTGCCCCCCACATTTAGAAAGAAGGCAGACAATTTTTCATCCACAAACACGATTGCTTTCTTCTTGCCACTGTTACTATAGCAACAGCGTGGTTTCTGAGATCAGTTTATGAACCCCAGGGAGCTTGAATGCAGTCCTCATCCCCAAAGCTGACACTCCTGTGTGCTCCTTTTCTAGTGGAGCACACGGCCACCTGCTACACTCCATCATTTGGTCCTCCGCCGGTCACCACAAGGAGGTGGAGATGGTTTCACTCAAACATCACAATGTCTCCAGTAGTTTACAAAATCAGCAGTGCTGCTGTGTGTCCAATGCAAAATGGCCCGAGGACCTGGATTAGTGTCGCCGTCCATCAGAAAGGGGCAACTGCCATCTAAGCACTCAAAGTTTTTTTTTTAGCTGATTGAGGTCTCAAACCCCGTTAGCAGAACATAATCACAAATGACCCTGTGGGTATCAAAACTGGTAGCTTTGAAAAATAAAGTATGTCATTTAACCAGTTTGATTCTATAAAAGAAATGAATTATTTAACATTGCTTCCTCTTTCAGACAGCAATAACAGTGAGATTTTAAAACAGATATCCATTAAAATGTTGAAGCATTAACATGTTATTTCTAATTTGTACTGTAGCACTTAATATTTTCTCATTTTAATTGTTTTAATGAAAAAGTTTTATTTTAAGAACTATCCTGACAACTGATGATCCAAGACTATTTATTTGGTTCTGATGAGGAGAAATCTGAAACTGAAAGGCAGTATTTAATTACTTGACTGTGATCCAGGGCACAGATATCCTTTAGTGAAAATCTATCTCAGAATGTTTGATCTGGTCCTTTTATTATAATAACTGGCTTATTTGTAGCAGTGAGAAAATAATTTTTTTTTTTTGGATTAAAAGGAAAAGACATTAGGAGAACGTTTATTTTTATTATACTTATTCTGTACTTGTTATGCACAATATAAAATGAGATAAAGCACCACTTCTCCCTCTAATCTTCAAAACAAAATGTTTTCTGTTTTTTTCTTCCCAAAGAAATTCTTTTCTCCCTTAAGGTCATAGGTTGTCCTTTTACATTTTCTTCTAAACATTTTAAAGCTTTTTCCTTTCATACTTAAGACTTTAATTCATTGGGAATTAATTTTTCTGTTTAACATGAAATAGAAATTACTTCATTTTTTGGTTTTCCTAAATGGATAGCAAATTGCCCCAGAATCATTCACTTAAAGGTTCACTTTTTTCCTGATTATGTGCAATGCCCCCTACTGCCAAATGTCATTTCCATCTAAACTTGGCTCTCTTATGTTCCACTGACACAGTTATCCACCTATTAATACTGCACAACCATGATTCAAAACTGCTAGGACAGTCCTCCAACTTATTCTATTTCATAACTTTCTTGGACTTTTGATATAAATTTTCGAATTAATTTGTTCTGATTTACAAAAAGATAAGGTGGTATTTTCATTGAAGGCAAACCTACATATCATTTTATGGAGAATTGAACTATTTTTAACACGGAGTCTTTCCATTAACATAATGACTTATTAGGTAGTCTGTTATACATTTTCAATAAATTTTATAATTTTTCCAGTATAGGTCTTATGTTTTTTTGTTATATTTCTTGTTAAATTATATGTTTTTTCTTGTACTATATTTACTCATTCTTTTCTTATTGCATCAGCTAAGACCAGTATAGCAATAATATTTATCTTTTCTTGGGCTTGATTTTATAGGAAATGTTTATGCTTTCCTATCATCCTCTTTTTAATTTACTAAGTCTTTTGTTATTGTTATTTTTGATCAGGAATGGGTGTTTAATTTAGCTACAGGTGTTCTCTACATCTCTCAAGATGATTATATTATTTTCAGACTTTTTACTTTTTATCTGTAAAGAAACAGATAATGCAAGTTACTCATGGTTGTACATTTTTGGATTTTATGTCAGTACAGGTGAATGACATGAGGCACTGGCCCTCCACACAGTCAAAAATCAGAGCATAACTTACAGTTGGCCCTTCATTTACTCAGTTCCTCCATACCAGATATTCTGTATCCTCACTTTTAATCAACCTTGGACCTTTAATACTGTTGCATTTACTATTGAAGAAAAACTTCACATACAAGTGGGCCTGTGTCATCAAACTCATATTTTCAATGGTCAATTGTATTTTGTTATTTTCTTTTTTTGGTGGTGGGGAGAAAATAATATTATTATATGCTATTATTAAATAGTGGTTTAAATTATTAAACTTTAAATGCTAAAAGTGATTTTAAAAATCCTATAATCACAAGCAATACAACCTGATTTACAGGGATGCATGCATATTTATAAAGAACATATTTATAATGTACTCTATGCTTTGGCCATGGTAGACTAGGTAATTCCTAAGAATCCTTTCACTGAGAAAAACTAGACTAAATGGAAAAAAATGTGTTATCTTTGAAAGTGTGATTGAAAGTATTGGAGGAATATCCATGCAGTAAAAGACTTATGGTGCCTAGATGTGGACACTTAAGAGATGGCTTTAATAGAACTGAATGGCTAGAGGGTATGAAAACAGACATTCACAAAGCAGACTCTGTGTAGGCTTTATTTTGATGTCACTATTGTGCACGCCTGCGCTGGTTGCGTTCTTTTTGTCTTCTCCTACCCAGGTCCATTCTTTGCTTTCTTCGTGTCCAGAGAAGGTGGAGCAGTTAGGCGCCAACAGACTGCATCATTAGCTAGTGAAACTGATCCAAAGGGAATTTAAATTTAAGGGTCCCCTTGGATATCTACAGAGTTAGTAGGAAACTGGACTTACAAGAGAATACTAATACAATTTGAATATATTTTAAGCTTTCTCTCTTTGTATGTTCAAACTCATATGATATACGGATGTAAATACAAGTGCACCTACACCTAGAATTGACCAACAGAAAAATCCTTGGGGAGATAATTGTCCTAAGAAGATGATAATAGAAATAAATGATACAAATTAAAAAAATACAAAGACAATTTATAAATCCTAAATACCTCTCCTGAGTCTCTTTGTAAAATAATTGTTTATGTAAGCATTAGGGAAAATGCATTATTAATTAGTTATTGTATTTTTTATTAATTATTATTTTTATTGTATTAATTAGGTGTTGTAATTACCTGTCCAGTTTGCCGTCGTTTTCTCCTAGGTGGAATGGGTGTCCCTCCACTTCCCAAGAGAATGATCCCAGACTCATTCTTGGTGCTGAAGGACAGATTGATTTCTGTTCCAACATCAATAGGCACAGGAGACAGCTCTATAAAACCAGGTTTGGGGAAGCTAACCGTGTAAACGTTCTTCAGTAAAAGGAAAGAAGGGAAGAAAGATTAGAAATGAATGAACACTTAGTTTCTCCATCTCACTCACCCTCTCAATGCGCTCAAAGTTACTATGAAACATATTGTCATGCACAACAACTCAGAATGCATGAAAACTCAGTTACGCTTAAGAGCAACTTAAGAAATATTATTCCAAACTGTAACATTGAATTTCCTGAACAGTTTAAGTTAAAATAAAACTTTGGGGTTCTGCTTTTATTCTAAAACTTTTGATTTGAAATATAAAAGACTATTACTGATTATCACTAATAGGTAACATTTTCTTCTGATTTAAATCTATCTTGCTAAATCTTCCTTGAAAACACTCTCATTGATCCCTTGAATCCTTTTACCAATTAATTGCTTATGTTTTATAGCTGAGTCTGACCGTAGTCTCTGTCTGCATTCTTTCTCAGTGATGAGTCCAGGGTAAAGATGTTCATTGCTACTAAATAAAGACACTCTGGAGGAATTTTTTAAAAATCAGATACAATTTAAATTTTAAAAATAAACCAAATATTTCATAGTTTAATTTTCTTAAAATGAAAACAGTATCAGTCTTTGCTGATAAAATTGAAACAGTAACATTGGAGACAGCAACAAAGTACAAAAGCTAAGAGTGTAAAAATCACTCCCATCCCAAAGCTGTGTAGAAGCATAACTTTCTATCTATATAATCCATTCATTCGTGTATTCATGCAGCCATGCAGTCATTCACTTGTTTTATTTTTTACAACCTTGCCCCTTTCCTCTCTCCTCCTCTCTATATTCATACTGAATCATGACAGGTACGTTCATTTGTAACTTCTTTTTCTCACTTTATATGTGGGGGATATCTCTGTCAGAAAATTTAGATTTCAATCTCACTTTTAGTAGCAGGTCATTCCATTGTAGGAATGTGCAAGGATTTATTTAAGCAACCCCCTGTAGTTGGGCATTTAGTGCTTAAAATGTTCATTTGAAAAGTCCTGGATTTTGCTGGAGTGAAAACAAGGAATCTTTTAATGCAGGCTATTTTCCCCAGCCGTGTTCCAGGCCAAGTTAAGTGACATAAATGTTATAAAATGTATAATCTGTTTTTGATTCCAATTTTCAAATCATAGAGTCTTGGATAGTTCAAATAAAACTACTGTGCAGACTTTTTAATATTTATCAAATATTTCAATTTCTGCTTCATATTTTAGTTGCAAATAATTCCTGATTACTGAAAAGTACCTTTACAGAACCATCATTTCCAAGTATACAGGCTATTCATTTTCTGGACAGTTTTCCATTCTCATGTATATACCTTTTGCATGTGGATGAGAGTCAGGCTTTGGAAGATTAAAACTCCGAGCAAAAAGAGGTCAATATGGATTCTTAGGGATTAAATTCTGTACATACTTTCCTTTTTCCTGTCCCCAAGCTTCTCAGGGTGGGTGTCTATGGCTATTTGCAGGTCAGAAACTGTAACTAGGCACAATGAAGATCCCAAAAGTTCTGTTCCAGTCTTTAAACCTCATAGCTCAGTGGTGATTTTCTCTTTTTTTCCCAAATCCCTTTGTCTCCCATCACAATGCCTTAAAATAATTTTAACTGGAGGAAGCAGCTAAAATGAATAGTTGGGTCATATCAGGATAATTAACGATTTATAAGTATGATTACCATTTTATTTTTATTTGTTTTTATAAAATTTCCTATTTATTTATTTATTTTTGGCTGCTCTGGGTCTTTGTTGCTGCGTGCACACTTTCTCTAGCTGCAGTGAGCTGGGGCTACGCTCGAGTTGCCGTGTGTGGGCTTCTCATCGTAGTGGCTTCTCTTGCTGTGGAGCATGTGCTCTAGGGCACAGGTTCAGCAGTTGTGTTGCTTATTCTCTGAAGCATGTGGGGCCTTCCTGGACCAGGGATGGAACCTATGTTCCCTGCACTGGCAGGCAGACTCTTAAACACTGAACCACCATGGATGTCTGGCATTTTCTTTTTAAAAACAAACTCATTACTTTTAGAATTCCAGATGGTGATTGCAGTGATGAAATTAAAAGATGCTTGCTCCTTGGAGGAAAAGCTATGATCAACCCAGACAGCATATTAAGAAGCAGAGACATTACTTTGTCAACAAAGGTCCATCTAGTCAAAGCTATGGTTTTTCCAGTAGTCATGTATGGATGTGAGAATTGGAGTATAAAGAAAGCTGAGCGCAGAAGAATTGATGCTTTTGAACTGTGGTGTTGGGGAAGACTCTTGAGAGTCGCTTGGACTGCAAGGAGATCCAACCAGTCCATCCTAAAGGAGATCAGTCCTGGGTGTTCATTGGAAGGACTGATGCTGAAGCTGAAACTCCAATACTTTGGTCACCTGATGTGAAAAAATGACTCATTTGAAAAGACCCTGGTGCTGGGAAAGATTGAAGGCAGGAGAAGAAGGGGACGACAGATGAGATGGTTGGATGGCATCACCAACTCGATGGACATGAGTTTGAGCAAGCTCTGGTAGTTGGTGATGGACAGGGAAGCCTGGTGTGCTGCAGTCCATGGGGTTGCAAAGAATCAGACATGACTGAGTGACTGAACTGAATTGAAAAATTTACTAATATTCGATGATGATTCTTATCAGATTTTATTGGGTTAATCAATAAGTTTGCTCAGGTTTTTCTGTAACACCTTATGGAAAAGGTGGACTTCCCTGGTGGCTCAGATGGTAAAGTGTCTGCCTACAATGCGGGAGACCCAGGTTCAAACCCTGGGTCAGGAAGATCTCCTGGAGAAGGAAATGGTAACCCACTCCAGTATTCTTGCCTGGAAAATCCCAAGGATGGAGGAGCCTGGTAGGCTACAGTCCATGGAGTCGCAGAGAGCTGGACACGACTTCACTTTCACTTTCATTTTATGGAAAAACCTAAACAAAATTTCTGGCCAACCAACATGAGAGAAAAGCTGTGACTTGTGTTTCTCTCTCTTATGGGTTAGTGCCTATTGAAGAGTCGATGCAGAATAGTCAAGTGGAATCAGGGGCTGCTAGGCTGCTGCGGCAATAAAGAAAAGATACTGAAGATATTGATAACAGGGGACTTTGCAGTCCCATCAAAGCCAAGTCTTTGCAGATAGCTCCCGCTACATGCCATTTTCAAAGAAAAGGTGGCTTGACTTCTAAGCTGTGGACAAGTTGTTAAATACCAATGATCATGGTATAAATTATTACTTGTTATTTGAGTAAACTAACAGATTCCAGAAAAAAAAAATTAAGATTGATAATAAAGCTATATACAAGACAGGAAGATAAACTAAATCTAATACAGATGACATGATAATGAGGAAAAGACAAAAGTAGTGCTGGAAAGGAAGAAAGAACCAGAAAAGAGATTAATATTAAGAAGTACATACTATGAAGTGCTGTCCATGTGGAAAGGAGTTTGGAATCTTTTATAATACTGTTTTCCTAAGTTTAGTTGATCATGATAATTTTTAGAAGTACTTCAATCTTGCTTTATCATTTATGCAGAGCTAAGGCTAGGGTTCCCTGGTGGCTCAGACGGTAAAGCGTCTGCTACAATGCAGGAGACCTGGGTTCAATCCCTGGGTTGGGAAGATGCCCTGGAGAAGGAAATGGCAACTCACTCCAGTATTCTTGCCTGGAAAATCCCATGGACAGAGGAGCCTGGTGGGCTATAGTCCATGAGGTCGCAAAGAGTCGGGCATGACTGAGCAACTTCACTTTCACTTTCAAGGCTAGGGTTGGGGCTTCCTGGTGGCTCAGTGGTAAATAATCTGCCTGCCAGCACTGTTTACAATAGCCAGGACATGGAAGTGACCTAGATGTCCATCGGCAGAACAGATAAGAGAGCTGTGGTACATATACACAATGGAATATTACTCAGCTATTAAAAAGAATCCATTTGAATCAGTTCTAATGAGGTGGATGAAACTGGAGCCTATTATACAGAGTGAAGTAAGTCAGAAAGAAAAACAGCAACACAGTATATTAACGCATATATACGGAATTTAGAAAGATGGTAATGATGACCCTATATGTGAGACAGCAAAAGAGACAGAGATATAAAGAACAGACTTTTGGACTCTATGGGAGAAGACGAGGGTGGGATGATCTGAGAGAATAGCACTGAAACATGCATACTATCAAGTGTGAAACAGATCACCAGCCCAGGTTGGATGCACGAGACAAGTGCTCGGGGCTGGTGCACTGGGAAGACCTAGAGGGATGGGATGGGGAGGGAGGTGGGAGGGGGGTTCAGGATGGGGAACACATGTACACCCATGGCTGATTCATGTCAATGTATGACAAAAAACCACCACAATATTGTAAAGTAATTAGCTTCCAATTAAGATAAATAAATTAAAAAAAAGAATCTGCCTGCCAGTGCAGGAGATGCAGGAGATATGGGTTCAATTCTTGGGTCAGGAAGATCCTCTGGAGTAAGAAATGTCAGCCCACTCCAGTATTCTTGCCTGGGAAATTCCACGACAGAGGACCCTGTTGGGTTACAGTTCAAGGGGTCGCAAAAGAGCTGGACACGACTTAGCGACTAAAGAACAGCAAGACTAGGGTCAGTAGGAATTTAAAACAGATTAACAAGGACTGGTCCCTGTAATAGACCCAAACTAAATAAGTGAAATCTGATATGAAGGTATTTAGGAAGCCATTAAGAAGAGACCAACCTCCAGTGAACATCCTTTGGTAACACCAACATAATCAGGGCTGCTAAGTATATTATACGGAGTTCTTGAAATTTCAATATCTTTGAGGCAACCAGAATATTTCTTCACATTTACTTCTGGCCTATTGAAAAGTTAAATGGAAAACAAAAGCAATATCGTTAGGACAGTGGCAGTATAGTGTCTGTGACTATCGGATGCAAGCCATATGGAGCAAACGGATGCACAGGCAGGCGTATGTCTCTCAAACTGCACAGGGGCACATATGGACCCAGAAAACTGTGTTCCATGAGCTACTGGTTGGATAGGTGGATATTAGCACCAACTTGCACAAGGAGTCTTTATGTAGCTCTTCTTTCTCTCCTTTTAAAAAATAACCTCAACTATTGCATCTCAATACAAGGTATAGAAATTAACTGACTTCTTTGGAAGTGCTTCATATGCATAATGAAATGTATTTGTTTTTTTTCCACCCAAGAGCAGATACTTGTACCGGACAGCATAATCACACTATATAACAAAAAAATATTAAATAAAATCTTGCTCAAAATTTAAAAATCTGGAAACATTTATTTTGAAAAGACAATATTTCTGCCATTGAGACTTTTTTTTGAGGGGTTAGCTGAGAATAAGATAATGTCATATTTCTCTTTAAAAATTTTAAGTCAAATAAAACCTGAGAAATATTCTTTTGGATTACAGTTTCAAAAAAGATACTTTAAGTTTACAAATTGACCCTAAAGTATTTATTCTGTATTGGAGCAGTAACAAAATAAAGCAACCAAAGGACAAAACATACATTTAATTTTTCCAATAAAGTTGAAAATGGCTTCAACATCCAAAAGACACTTGAATATTTACTTTTTGCTTACTACTTCTTAAAAAAGTATAAACATGCTGGCATGCAGTAAGTGCTTGATAAGCACAAGCTAACAGGATGTTAACGGTGACACTTTTTTCATCCATAGCAGCATTGTCCAGTAGAACTTTCTGTGACGGTAGAAATATTCTTTCCTGCACTGTCCAAATCAGTAATGAGTAGTCATATATGGCTGCTGACACTTGAAAAGTAGCTTGTGCCAATGAGAAACTGGATTTTTATTGCTATTTAATTTTATTTTCTTTTCTTTTTTTGGCGACACTGCATGGCATATAGGATCTTAGTTCCCCAGTTAGGGATCAAACTCACGCCCCCTGAGGTGTGAGTGTATAATTTTAAACACTGGACAGCCAGGGAAATACCATTTTTTAAAAAGAAATTTCTTTAATTTAAAGCTAAACAGCCAGTGTGGCTAGTGGCTACCATATTGAATGATGCAGGTCAACAGAAAGAGAAAAAATAATACTTTTTTTAAAAATGTTAATAAGCAACTCTAAGGGCCTTCCCAGTGGCTCAGTGGTAAAGAATCCACCTGCAATGCAGAAGCTTCAGGAGACGCAGGTTTGATCCCTGGGTGGGGAAGATCCCGTGGAGGAGGGCATGACAACCCACTCCAGTATTCTTGCCTGGAGAATCCATGGACAAGGAGCCTGGTGGACGACAGTCCACAGGGTCATAAAGAGTTGGACATGACTGAAGTGACTTAGCGCGCACACAAGCAAGCAACTCTAAAACGTGTCCAATCAATACCAAGGTATTATACTTGGTTGGATAATGATTAACTCTCTCCTCACTGTCCCATGGGGGCAGGATTCCTTTTTTGCCTTAATAAAAAACACATGGCATTAGGACAAACAGGGAGGCCAGCAGTCAGACGCCTGGCAGTGTGCATCCGGGGATTTATCTGCTGTTTCTTCCTCTCTGGGACTGTTTTATTTTCTTTGATCATTTCCACTTGTTCCCAAGGTCTTCCCTTCTGTTCGGTCAGCTGGTTATTATAAAAACATGCCCGCTGGACAGTGAGAATCTTGCTTATATATCCTTCCTGTGTAAAGGAAGCCAGTGAACTTCATTCTCAACATTCATTTGCTTCCATGTTTGTTGAGAGGAGGTCTGATTTATCACAAGTTTCTCAGAGGTCTTATCAATAAAATAAATCACTCCTACAAGTTACACACTTCATTGTTTCAGGGAAATACAAAGAACTATTTCAAAACACAATGATTCAGCAAGCTCGACATTATGAAAATCACAGGGGATAAGTAATCACATATGGTGATCAGACTCCTAATGGTAACCACAGGCCTCTGTTTCCTCTGTTTGCCTCAGAGGCAAAATTACAAAGCTACACAGTGTCATTCCAGAGCCTTATTAGCATATACTTTCATTGAAAGCCAGCCTTTGCCTTTTAGCCATCTCAGCAAACAGCACTTGACTGGTCCGTGATGAAACAACTTATTTTTTTCCACACTTTCAGTTCTACATAGTCTAGTTTCTGGTATTAAAAATCTAGCCTTTGCTTTGAAAATTTCTTTGATCAGCTCAGCTTCACTATGTCCTTTTGGGAAATTTGGCACTGTTAGGTTTTGAAATACCAAAACAGTCAGCTGTAACTCTAGCCAGACTGCGCCAGCCTTGCACACATCTCTGGTGTTTGATCAGCCACTTACAAGGGGCCTGATGCTTAAAACTTCCAGGCTAATACTGCCCGCCTGCAAATCGGAATTGAGATGCTCCTGAGTAGCTAGGATGACTGTCTGCAAACTTTCTCATCATTAATGCAAACATTTGTTTTACATACAGTATTTCTAGAGGCTCCTTTTATCTGACTCCATAAATTCTAAATAAACAAGGCAATAAAGAAGCAGCTTTGCCAAGAGGTGCAAGGGCCGTGTAAACATGTGCATCTTTGCAGGCTTGCAAAAAGCAATCTAAGCATTTGGGGGCACAGTTGCTTATTCAGCAGATAGTACAGTACCTGGGAGAGCAGAGTCTGAGGTTCAGCCCAGAAGATCACTTTGTTCCCCAGAACTAGATTTGTGCCCATAAACCTGACCCGCTGCCCTTGGCCTGCGCTGCTGCAAGTGTGCGCTAGAGGGCACTGTGCGTGGGCTGTTGAACAAATAAGCAGAGCAAATTCATCATCACGGCTGGTGAAACACGTCAAACTGCAGCTCTGTGATGGTGGGTAAGCAGCAGCATTTTTGTAAGCAAAGGGCAGCATGAGAATCATCTCAGAATGCATCACTTGCTGGTGAAATGTACTATGAATAAAGCTGGAGAGGAGTCACTCTGCTTCTGCATCACCGCTTTATCTAAGAAGCCACACTGACCCAACCCATGCACTTGAAAAAGGCATGCATAAATTTAAATTTTACCTTGCTTTCATACTAGGTCAAAGGAAAGAGAAAAAAATGATTTACTTATAATTGCATTTTCATTTAGTAAAACAATAAACTATAATCATAAATCTTTTAAAACAAAAAGCATTTCACAGAGATCTACAAAGGAAAGTAAAATACCACAAGAAAGGAACACAGGCATACACCCTGACTGTAAAGAAAATAGAATCCAGTGGTGACCATCTCCCACACCATTCTCTTAGAAAATTTTTATTTTGGAATTGAATTTAAAGCATTCATGTTTATCATTTTTATGAATGGAAAATGAACAAATGTTCCCGTGCTGTAATATTCATGAGTAGCTTATAAGGAGAGCTTATTGCCTCTTTGAACTTAGCTTGAACTTAATACATATAAAATAATTCATGTCCATCACATCTTTTGCACTTTATCATATGAAGATCTTGCCTGTGGGCAAATCACAGCTACGAATGCATGGCTCCTTGAACAGTCACAAATATATGTCTCACAAATAAATGTCTAAAGATTGTTTTGAAATAATGTGTCATACCATAGTAATATTATAATTATGAAATGCTATACTGTGGAAGTAAAAAAACATTGTGGCAAGAAAGACTCACTAGGTATATAGTCTGCAAACTATTTAATAATACATAAACCCATCTCAGTTAAGTTAACATATACGCTTTTGTGGATAATTCCTAAAAATCACTTTATGGTAATTAAAACTACATTACCACCAGAATAGATGAAGCGATCTTTGGATAGCCTGATTTTGGCTACATTTAATTCACTCATAGAGAATTTAGTTAGTAATCTGGCAAAGTAAATCTTAGACTTGAACAATTTGCTAGATCCCCAGTATTTAAATAGTATCTGGAACATAGTAGATGGTTATCAAACACCTGTTGAATGAATAAACGGATTCTGGAGTAATAACTATGCCACTATTCAAATACATTTGATCTGCAATAATTTTTCTGACCAGACATTTAAAATATATATTCCTAACACAAGTACAATATCATGTGGATGAATGCAGAGCCAGTTTATCTGCATTAAACTTATCAAATTATACACCTGATAAACTGAACAGGTGTCTGGTTTATGAATTTAGATACAGAAAGAAACACAAACCTCAGTTTGCATGCTCAATATCATAAATGAGACTGAAGTTCCACTGCTTGTTTGAGAAATATGAGAAGAACTGACCATCAACCTTTTCAGTTATTCTGAGACCATTCCAATTGTAATGTGTCTTTTTAGTATAGAAACACCTACGCAGGACTTTTGTAATCATGAAAACTAGCAAACTAAACAAAATAAAACTTAAAAATATGGTGGTCTACAGTTATAGTAAACTGTTATGGTTTGGCCAAATCAATTCATCCCATCCAAATCAGATTCAATTAACTTTTATTGAGCACCAAGTACTCTATAACTTTTATTTCTTATAGGCTGTTTTGTAACAAGCAGGAGATCAATGAAATATCACATGAAATATTTTCTGACACTTTTAAATTACTTTTATTTTGGAATTAATTAAACTATTAAACTAAATATATCCCCCCATCCTATTATCTAAAAAATATATGTGAAGTTTTGAAAAATATCGACATGGGCAAGAACAACTAACACTGCTTAGCATCAAGTACATGGGAACGTCCCATTACACTATTATCATGCTCGTGCTTGGCCATAAAGTAGGTTACACTCACAGTGTCCTGGAACACTGCCTAGTTTTCAGAACACTCGGCAGAGTCAGTGCACCATTATCTCTGGTGAATGTACAGCAGAAAGGCAATTACATTCAACTCCAGTTTCCACCTTTAATAACTTTATAATTCTTTTTATCTGGACTGGAAAGGTAACAGTGATTCCCCTCCACCTCTTCAATAAAGATATCCAATTAATCTCTGGTTTTTAAAATCCTGGTATTATTTTAACATGTAGTACAATTTTTTAGATTAGGCCTTTTCTGCAACTAAAGGTTATATGATATTCCTGTTATAATTAAACTTCAGAACTCTAGTGAGCATAGTGACCATTTAATTAAAACTTAATCCTTAGCCTTAAATATACATCAAATTACCTCAAGTTTCTCAGTGTTGGCAGACCACCAAAATATATTTTGTCATCTGCTTTCAAGTCAAGACCAAAGTTGTTTCCCGGAGATGAAGTTGCTATGTTCTCCTCCTGGTTAGTATCAATATCTACAATTGATATGTTGGCTGCAAAGGAAGGAGAAAGTTTCACATTTTATTTGAGCAATACCAACCACATCTATATCATTTCTGCTTCTTCAAGATACTTTTACTTTAATTCTCAAATTAACAGTGTAACTATATACAGCTTTTTAATAATTGCAGAAACTACAACATCAATAAAATACATTGTTATACGATCCACAAAGAACGCATGAAAATAGTGGCCTGAACAGAAACCAGTCAAGATAAAATAAAAATGTTTAGATGGACAACAGAGAACTCATTGACACAGCTTTCCATAATACAAGTAGTTAGAAAATAAAAATAATTAACTAATGATAGGATAAATATCTAACTAGAAATCAGACTATGAATTAGAAATAAACAAAATTTGTGATTCTGTCTGTACATTTCAGTATCCACAGAAGTACTGGAGCTGAGGCTCATCCCTAGAGGAATGAGGATGACGTGATTGTGCCTGGAAGTGGAGAGATGGGAATGTTTGATTTTGCAAGATAATAGGATCCACATCCATTGTTAAGTTATATTTTAGATGGAGGATGCTGAGAGTTTCAAGAGAGGTACAGTTTTCATTGCTTACTGCTTTTCTCTCAGGTCTCTAAATATATTCCCAATATGATGAGGATAAGAATTTAGAAATAGAAAGGAAAAAGGAAAAAAGAGAGACCCTTTTCTGTTTAAACTGCTTTGTTCAGAGAGCAGATGAGAACACTTTATCTCACTGATTCTTACCCTCTTCATTCTTAAGAGTCAGGCTAGGTTCTCTCTGAATTATGTGCTATCGCACCATAATATTTGCCTAGGCCCAACCTTTAACTGCTTCATATATTTTGAATCCTTGATGCATATTGAGGCATCAGTTCATTAACAAGACAAATTTGGCCTCTAAATCTTTCCTGGATATAACATCTGAATTAGCAAGGGTCTAAAAATGGCCACTCGAACCAATGAGTTTTAAGGGCATTTCAAAGTGTTTATTTTTGGCGCATTAGTTTCTTGGATATTGCTGGATCAAATAAATATGACAAACACTAGGTTAAGCAAATTTAAACACAGATCTTAATTTTATGGTTGCTCAGATCTTGCAACACACTAATATGAAAAGTAATGCTTCAAAAAAGGGACATAGAACAAGCAGTATTTCTCGTTTGTTTGATCTTGAAATATTATTATTTTCTCCCAACTCACCATTTTTTAGCAGAGTGTTCTTTGAAAAATAAAGAGAAATATCAAACTCCAAAATTCCATTGTAATCTGTAGCTCTTCCATTTCAAAAGGAAGTATCCTCAGTAAAACCAAACATAACTACCTTAAAAAATATCCAAAATAAAATACCCAAACCTATTAACGCCTCAGATCCTCAAAGAAGAACTTTACAAAGATAAACAAAAAAAATTACTTCAAAAATAACTGCCTAATTAAAAACTATTAAGCAAGTTAAGATTTAAAAAAGTTAATTACTTTCCAGCACATATCAATTTCATACTCACATATCTTTTTGACCAGACTGGCAGCTAAAATAAAAAAGATTTATAAAAATGTTTTCAAAACTTTTTCATACATATCCTTTTTTTAAAAAAATCCAGATCAGGAAATAAGTTTTCACATAGGGCTGTTGACTGGAATGTGAAAATAGGCTTTTTTCTATAGACCTGGTATACATTTTAATAATGTCTGTGAAAATGAGATGTTGTCTGTCTATCATAGGCAAGCCAGTGACTGGAGGTAGTTTTCCTCCTTATCCCTGAGTGAATATATGCATTTTTAGAAATCATTCTAAGAAAAACTGATTAAAAAGTAGAAACACAATTGAAGTGAAACTCACTGGCCCACTGAAGTATTAGCTTTGGTATTGAGACGAAGGATGGCATATTTTTACTGATTTAAGGAAAGGGTTCTACTCTGGCCTTCATGAGTGACAGATGTGGAGCGGGTTCTGTTATGGAATGCTAACACTTGCTTTTATTCCTTGCCCTATTTCTTTCCCTTACAGAACAGCAATTAACATAAATTTTAGAGTTGATGAGTTCAGACATCATTTATGGGTAAACAGGGAATTAAGGGTTTTATTCAATACTAGACACAGAGTAGGAGCTTAACAAGTATTTTCTAATCAATACTGAGTCGTTATAAAGGAATCGTTTTCACTTTGGCAGGTCTTTTCTTCTCTTAGTCCACTGAAAAGCTAAGTGATCAATTTTGCGTCCATATCAATGCACTTGGGGGGACATGGGGCACCTCTATTAGTGGCTGTGGTTCTACTAACTGACTCAGAAGGTGGGAGTGCTTCCTGAAAAAGACAGTTTGAACTTCACAAGGGACAGTGCTTTTACAAACTAGCTGAGAATAACTTGTGTAAAACAAATAATCAGGTATCTGAAAAGGAGCAATAGCCTTACTTGAATTCCTATCTCACTACTCCATGGATTCTGACCTTGCTAAAACCCACAGTGTCCTCTCTACATCCAAACCCTACGGGGTCCTTTGGTCCTTCAGTTCAGTTCAGTTCAGTCCCTCAGTCGTGTCTGACTCTTTGCGACCCCATGAACCGCAGCACGCCAGGCCTCCCTGTCCATCACCAACTCCCGGAGTTTACTCAAACTCATGCCCATCGAGTCGGTGATGCCATCCGGCTGTCTCATCCTCTGTCATCCCCTTCTCTTCCTGCCCCCAATCCCTCACAGTATCAGGGTGTTTTCCAGTGAGTCAACTCTTTGCATGAGGTGGCCAAAGTATTGGAGTTTCAGCTTCAGCATCAGTCCTTCCAATGAACACCCAGGACTGATGTCCTTTAGGAAGGACTGGTTGGATCTCCTTGCAGTCCAAGGGACTCTCAAGAGTCTTCTCCAACACCACAGTTCAAAAGCATCAATTCTTCGGCACTCAGCTTTCTTCACAGTCCAACTCTCACATCCATACATGACCACTGGAAAAACCATAGCCTTGACCAGACGGACCTTTGTTGGCAAAGTAATGTCTCTGCTTTTTAATATGCTATCTAGGTTGGTCATAACTTCCTTCCAAGGAGTAAGAATCTTTTTAATTTCATGGCTGCAATCACCATCTGCAGTGATTTTGGAGCCCCCAAAATAAAGTCTGCCACTGTTTCCACTGTTTCCCCATCTATTTCCCATGAAGTGATGGGACCAGATGCCATGATCTTAGTTTTCTGAATGTTAAGCTTTAAGCCAACTTTTTCACTCTCCTCTTTAACTTTCATCAAGAGGCTTTTTCGTTCCTCTCCACTTTCTGCCATAAGGGTGGTGTCATCTTTATATCCTTTGGTCCTTACCTTAATCCAAATCTGTGCAGTATGTGAGGTTAAATTTTCCATCCTTCTAGAAGTTTCCTCCTTTGACTTCCATAATACCAACTTCTCCAGCTTCTCTTGCCTTTCCAACCTCATTCTCAGTCTCCTTCCCTGGGACCCTATTTTTCTGAACACTTCTGAAATGTTGATGGTCACCAGAATGCTTTCATTTGGCTATTTGTCAGGTTTCAGCTATCTGAGTAGCCTCAAGTTTATATCTACTTACTATACATTGACCACTCAGAAATATACATGCCTGGACCTGATTTCTGCCTAAAAAAATCCACATTCAGCAGGTGATTCATTATATACCACCCCAACTGATATTCTGAATTAAAATGGTTATCTTTTTCCTCCCAGATCTGTATTATTTATTTTATCTGGTAGCACTAAGACCCCTATCCAATCTCCTAATCAGTCATTTTTTCTCTTCACCATTCTGTATCTTACCCATCAACAGCCCTACTAATTTCATCTCCTAAATAACTCTATTATCTGTCCTTTAAGCAATTAGTTACTTTATTTTTCAATGTGTTGCATGGCTTTATGAGCTTCCCTGGTGGCTCAGTAGTAAAGAATCCACCTGCCAATGAAGGAGAAGCAGGAGATGTGGATTCGATCCCTGGGTCAGGAAGATGCCCTGGAGAAGGAAATGGAAACCCACTCTACCATTCTTGCCTAGAATATCCCAAGGATGGAGGAGCCTGGGGGCTATAGTCCGGGGATGGCAAAGCGTCAAACACGACTGAGTGGCTGAGCAGACATGCCTTAGGAACTCAGCTCCCTGACCTGGGGCTGAGCCCAATAGCAGCGAAAGTCTGGAACCCTAACTATCAGGCCCCCAGGGAACTCACTCTGTCCTGTTTTAAAATACTTTTATCAATGTCAAACTGACACGGTATAATTTGTCCATGTTTAAAATGTACAATTTGACAAGTTTTGAGATCTCTATACATTCATGAAATGATCACAGTCAAAAACTTGAGCATGTCAATCACTCCAATAGTTTCCTTAAGACTCTTTGTCATCCTTCCTTCCATTGTCCCTCCCAATGAAACCCTATCCACAAATATCCTCTAGCTGCTTACTGTAGCTATATGTTAGTCTGTGTTTTCTATGTAATTTTTACATAAATGTACTTTTTTGTCTGACTTCTTTTACTCAGAAAAATTATTTTGCTATTAATCTATTTTGTGTGCATATTAATAGCTCATTATTTTCTTTTACCACTAAACAATATTCCATTGTATAGATATACAACAACTTGTATATCCATTCAACTGCTGATGAATGTTTGCACTGTTTTTTGTTTTTTTGAGTATCACAAATAAAGGTGCTATAAATTTTCTGGTCTAAGTCTCTCTATGGATATATACTTTCACAAATCTTGGGTGAATACTTAGGAGTGGAATGGTTGCTTCATATGACATGTCTATATTAAACCTTTTAAGAAACTGCCAACCTGTTTTCCAATGTGGCTGTACCATTTTTACATCCTTGTCAGCAGTGCATAAGAATTCCACTTGCTTGACATCCTTGCCAGCCCTGGGTATGTTCAGTCTTTTTAATTATAGACATTCTAGTAACTGTATAGTGGTATCACATTGTGGATTCATTTTGCACTTCTCTGCTGTCAAATCCCACTGCAACTCTTATTTCAAGCCATCATTTATCTCCTGTCTGAACTATCATTGTTCTTAATTGGTCACTCTGCCTCCAGTTTAACCTTCTGAAAATTTACTTTTCTTATTTCTCCTCTCTCTGATTATTTCCTTATAGCTTCCTTTGTGGGGTCTTCCTTTACTATACTGCTTCGATATTGCTGTTTGCTCCAGGGCTTTGGATAATCTTATTCTAGATAAGACTGGTTTTTCTCATCTCTATTAAGCTACAACTATTTAAAACATAATGCTTTGCAGCCATCCATCTCTCCCCTAGAACTCTGTTAATCCTCAGATGCGCATAATGAATTGCCTGTCAATTAAACAGCTTCCTTAGGTTGCTAAAGTTACTAAGAGTTTAATACAACAATGTCTAAAATAAAGCTCAGCTTCTTTTCTAAAAACTATGTTTCTTCTTGCATCCAATTGCTTGGTAAATGGCACTGATATATTTTCTTGTTATTTTAAGAAAAATAAAGGAATTATTTAAAAAAAAACTTACTCTTCACATTGAGTAGTTCATAAAGCTTCTCAATTTAAAAATGCTTAATATCTTTCAACTCAATTTTTTCCTACTCATTCTTATAGTTTCATTCTCCTTGGTCTTCCGCTGGTTTCCTGCAGATTGTAATAGGATCTGAAATGGTCACCAATCTACCCTCCAAGTTGCTGCTAAAGAAAGTTCACTAAAACACAAATCTGGCAGTATCACACTCTTGATTGAAAGTGTTAGTAGTTCTTTCCCTATAGCTTTCAGGAAGAGTTGAAACTCCTTACAGTAAGTCCCCTACATACAAAGCTTCAAGTTGTGAACTTTCAAAGATGCAAACGTGTGTTTGTGTGTCCAGTCACGTGAGCTAATTCATGTTCACAGAGCACACTGTCACGCGTGTGCGTCCACTGCACACTTGTGTGTAGTTGCGGTCTTGTGTACCTCACTGCACAGGACTGTATAGAGCACAGTAGTGCAATATCTTTATTTCAAGCTCTGAACATGTGCCATCAGCGTCAGGTGTGAATCAAACTGCAGCTTGCCCTCTCCGCTGTCTCCGATTGTTGACAACACTTCAGCTCTACCGTCTCCCACCTCTTTCCCCTCCAGTCAGTAAATTTTCGTGCCTGCCCACTTGATGCCAGCCCTTGTATGCCAGCTGTTGGACTGTACCCTGTACTTTTCAAGGTTTTGTACTGTAAGGTTAAAAATACTTTATTTTTGTGTGTGTGTTTTGTATGTACTATTTGTGTGAAAAGTAACGTAAACTAATTACAGTACAACACTACATAGCCAGTTGTGTTGGCTGGGTGTCTAGGCTAACTTTTTTGGACTTACAAACAAACTGGACTTACAAATGTGCTCTTGGAAGAGAACTTGTTTGTATGCAGGAGAATTACTATAGTTCAGCTCAGGCCAGTGCCAGGTCACCTCAGTCATGTCCTACTCTTTGCGACCCTATGGGCCATAATATGCCAGCTGTCTCTGTCCATGGGACTCCCCAGCAAGAATACTAGAGTGGAGAGAACAAGATGGCGGAGGAGTAGGTGGATATGGAGTACATCTCTCTCTGCAAGGATACACCAGGAATACACCTTCAGACACAAAAGTGCATGAAGAACACCACCTGACCAGGGGAAAAGGATATATTGAACCATGCAAAACTTGAGATCAAGCCCTGAGTCTTTGGCTCAGGAAGGAGTTTCAACTCTTCCTGAAAGCTATAGGGAAAGAACTTGGAGCCCTGGCTCTAAGACCCTAGACTACTGGAGAACTAATCCTAGGAAGTATCAAATCGTGAGAAATCACACAAATGAAACCACTTGAATACAAGACCCGGCATCACCCAACCACCAACAGCACCCCGTGAAGGATGCCTCATCTAAACAACAAACAAAACAAAAATACAAACCCAATCATCAGCAGACAGGATTACCAACTCACTCAGCCCTGCCCATCAGAGGAAAAACAAACAAACAAAACCTCAGCACAAATCTACCCTACATGAAGCTTACACAAACCTCTGGACCAACCTTAGGAGGGCAGAAACCAAAAGGAAGAAAGAATTCAACCTTGAAGTCTGGGAAAAGGAGACCTCAAACACAATAAGTTAAAAAAAAAGTAATGAAAAGGCAGAGGAATACTACACAAATGAAAGAACAAACTAGAAACACAGAAGTCCAAGTAAATGAAGAGGAAATAGGCAAACTACCTGAAAAAGAATTCAGAATAAAACAGTAAAGATGACCAAAAACTTTGAAAACAAAATTGAGAAAATGCAAGAATCAATTAACAAACACCTAGAAGAATTAAAGAATGAACATACAGAGACAAACAACAAAATTACTGAAATTAAAAATAGAAAGACTCAATAGCAGAATATCTGAAGCAGAAGAATGAATCAGTGAGCTGAAAGATAAAATGGTGGAAATAACTTCTAAAGAGCAGAATAAAGTAAAAAGAATGAAAAGAACTGAGGGTAGTCTCAGAGACCTCTGGGACAGTATCAAATGCACCAACATTTGAATTATAGGGGTCCCAGAAGAAGAAGAGAAAAAGAAAGGGTATGAGAAAATTTTTGAAGAGATTATAGTTGAAAATTTCCCCAACATGGAAAAGGAAATAGTCAATCAAGTCCAAGAGGCACAAAGAGTCCCATACAGGATAAACCTAAGGAGAAACACACCAAGACATATACTAATCAAACTAACAAAGACTAAAGACAAAGAAAGAATATTAAAAGCAGCAAGGGAGAAGCAACAAGTAACATACAAGGGAAACCCTATGTGCTGAATAGCTGATCTTTCAGCAGAAACTCTGCAGGCAAGAAGTGAATGGCAGTATATATTTAAAGTACTGAAAGAGAAAAATCTACAACCAATATTATAGTACCCAGTAAGGATCTCATTCAAAATTGATGGATAAATAAAAAGCTATTCAGAAAAGCAAAAGTCAAGAGAATTCAATACCACCAAATCAGCTTTACAACAAATATTAAAGGGACTTATATAGTCAAGACATACAAGAGAAGAAAAAAGATCTACAAAATCAACCCAAAACAGTAAAGAAAATGGCAGTAGAAACATATATATCAATAATTACTTCACGTGTAAATGGATTAAATGCTCCAACATAAAGACACAGACTGACTTAATGGATACAGAAACAAGACCCATATATATGCTGTCTACAAGAAACCCAATTCAGACCTAAAGACACATGTGGACTGACAGTGAGAGGATGGAAAAATATATTCCATGCAAATGGGAAGCAAAAGAAAGCTGGAGTAGCAGTCCTCATATCAGACAAAATAGATCTTAAAATAAAATAAAACATCTCTTGTAATCACAAGAGATAAGGAAGGACACTACATAATGATCAAGGGATCAATCCAAGAGGAAGATATAACAATTGTAAATATCTATGCACCCAACATAGGAGCAGCTCAATACATAAGACAAACACTAACAGACATAAAAGGAGAAACTGATAGTAACAAAACAATGGTAGGAGACTTAAACATCCCACTCACACCAATGGACATATCAGCAAAACAGAAAATTAATGAGGAAACAGAAGTCTTTTTTTTTTTTTTTTTTCATCCCACCCTCACCTTCTCCCACAGAGTTCAAAAGTCTGTTCTGTATTTCTGTGTCTCTTTTTCGAAACAGAAGTCTTAAATGATACATTAGATGAGATGGATCTCATTGATATCTTCAGGACATTCCATCCAAATGCAGAAGAATACACCTTCTTCTCAAGTACACATGGAACATTCTCCAGGATAGACCACATCTTGGGTCATCTATCAAACCCCAGTAAATTTAAGAAAATTGAAATCATATCAAGCATATTCTCCAACACTATGAGACTGGATATCAATTACAAGAAAACAACTGTAAGAAACACAATTACATGGAGATTAAACAACACATTTCTAAATAACCAACAGGTTACTGAAGAAATCAAAAGGGAAATCAAAAAACTTCTAGAAATAAATGACAATGAAAACATGACATCTCAAAACCTATGGAATGCAGCAAAAGCAGTTCTAAGAGGGAAGTTTATAGCAATACAATCCTACCTCATGAAACAAGAAAAACAATAATATAGACAATCTAACTTCACACCTAAAACTACTGGAAAAAGAAGAACAAAAACACCCCAAAATTACTAGAAGGAAAGAAATCATAAAGATCTGAGCAGAAATAAATGAAAAAGAAATTAAGGAAACAATAGTAAAGATTAATAAAACTAAAAGTTGTTTCCTTGAGAAGATAAACAAATTGACAAACCTTTAGCCAGACTCATCAAGAAAAAAAGAGAGAAGAATCAAATCAACAAAATTAGAAATGAAAAAGGAGTGGTTACAAAAGACAATGCAGAAATGCAATGAATTATAAGAGACTATTATGAACAACTATCTGGCAATAAAATGGATAACCTGGAAGAAATGGACAGATTCTTAGGAAAGTTCAATCTTTCAAGACTGAATCAGGAAGAAATAGAAATTATGAACAACCCAATTACAAGCACTGAAATTGAAGCTGTGATCAAAAATCTCCCAAAAAAACATAACCCCAGGACCAGATGGCTTCATAGGAGAATTCTATCAAACATTTAGAGAAGAACTAATGCCTAAAAAAATTGCAGAGGAAGGAACACTTCCAAACTCATTCTACAAGGCCACCATCACCTTGATACCAAAACCAGGCAAAGAAAACACACAAAAAAAGAAAACTAGAGGCCAATATCACTGAAGAACATAGATGCAAAAATCCTCAACAAAATTTTAGCAAACAGAATTCAGCAACACATTAAAAAGCTCATACACCATGATCAAGTTGGGTTAATTTCAGGAATGCAAGGATTCTTCAATACACACAAATCAATCAATGTGATACACCATATTAACAAATTGAAAGATAAAAATCATATGGTCATCTCAATAGATGCAGAAAAAGCCTTTGACAAAATTCAGCACCCATTTATGATTAAAACTCTTCAAAACATGGGCATAGAAGGAACCTACCTCAACATAGTAAAGGTCATATATGATAAGCCTACAGCAAACATTATTCTCAATGGTGAAAACTGATAGCATTCACCCTAAGATCAGGAACAAGACAAGGGTGTCCACTTTCTCTACTATTATTCAACATAGTTTTGGAAGGCCTAGCTACAGCAATCAAAGAAGAAAAAGAATTAAAAGAATCCAGATCAGAAAATAAATAAAGCTCTCACTGTTTGCCGATGACATGATACTCTACATAGAAAACCTTAAAGATAGTACCAGAAAATTACTAGAGCTAATCAGTGAATTTAGCAAAGTTTCAGGATACAATATCGATACACAGATATCACTTGCATTTCCATATACTAACAATGAAAAATCAGAAAGAGATACTAAGGAATCAATACCATTCACCACTGCAACAAAAAGAATTAAATATCTAGGAATAAACTTACCTAAGAAGAAGACAAAAGAACTGTAAACAGAAAATTATAAGACACTAATGAAAGAAATCAAAGATGACATAAATAGATGGAGAGATAGTCCATGTTCCTAGGTAGGAAGAATCAATATTGTGAAAATGACTATACTACCAAATGCAATGTGCAGATTCAATGTGACCCCTATCAAATTACCAATGGCATTTTTCTCAGAGTTAGAACAAAAAATTTCACAATTCATGTGGAAACACAAGAGACCCTGAATAGCCAAAGCAATCTTGAGAAAGAAGAATGGAGCTGGAGGAATCAACCTTCCTGATTTCAGATTATACTACAAAGCTACAGTCATCAAGACAGTTTGGTACTGGCACAAAAACAGAAATATAGGCCAATGGAACAAGATAGAAAGTCCAGAAATAAACCCGAGCACCTATGGGTACCTTATTTTTGACAAAGGAGGCAAGAATATACAACTTCTTCAGTAAACCTCTTCAATAAATAGTGCTGGGAAAACTGAACAGCTACATGAAAAGAAAGCAATTAGAACAGTTCCTAACACCACACACAAAGATAAACTCAAAATGGATTAAAGACCTAAATGTAAGACCAGAAAGTATAAAACTCTTAGAGGAAAACACAGGCAAAACAGTCAATGACACAAACCAAAGAAAGATCCTCTATGACCCTCCTCCTAGAGTAATAGAAATAAAAACAAAAGTAAACAAGTGGGACCTGATTAAACTTAACAGCTTTTCACAGCAAAGGAAACTATACGCAAGGTGAAAAGACAACCCTCAGAATGGGAGAAAATAATAGCAAGTGAAACAATTGACAAAGGATCCATTTCCAAAATACACAAGAAGCTCATACAACTCAATATCAGAAAAACAACCCAATCAAAAAGTGGGGAAAAGACCTGAACAGACATTTCTCCAAATAAGACAGACAGATGGCTAACAAACTCATGAAAAGATGCTCAACATCACTCATTATTAGAAAAATGCAAATCAAAACTACAATGAGATATCACCTCACACCAGTCAGAATCAGTTCAGTTCAGTCACTCAGTCGTGTCCGACTCTTTGTGACCCCATGAACCACAGCACGCCAGGCCTCCCTGTCCATCACCAACTCCCAGAGTCCAACCAAACCCATGTCCATTGAGTTGGTGATGCCATCCAACCATCTCACCCTGTGTCATCCCCTTCTCCTCCTGCCCTCAGTCTTTCCCAGCATCAGGGTCTTTTCCAATGAGTCAGCTCTTTGCATCAGGTGGCCGAAGTATTGAAGTTTCAGCTTCAACATCAGTCTTTCCAAAGAACACCCAGGACTGGTCTCCTTTAGGATGGACTGGTTGGATCTCCTTGCAGTCCAAGGGACTCTCATGAGTCTTCTCCAACACCACAGTTCAAGAGCATCAATTCTTCAGTGCTCAGCTTTCTTTATAGTCCAACTCTCAGATCCATACATGACTACTTGAAAAACCATAGCCTTGACTAGACGGACCTTTGTTGACAAAGTAATGTCTCTGCTTTTTAATATGCTGTCTAGGTTGGTCATAACTTTCCTTCCAAGGAGTAAGTGTCTTTTAATTTCATGTCTGCAATCACCATCTGCAGTGATTTTGGAGCCCCCCCAAAATAAAGTCAGCCACTGTGGTCATCATGAAAAAGTCTACAAACAATAAATGCTGGAGAGGAGGGGGAGAAAAGGGAATGCTCTTGCACTGTTGGTAGGAATGTAAACTGATACAGCTACTATGGAAGAGGGTATGGAGATTCCTTAAAAAACTAAGAATAAAACCACCGTATGACCCAGCAATCCCACTCCAAGGCATATACCCTGAGGAAACCAAAATTGAAAAAGACACATGCATCCCATTGTTCACTTCATCACTATTTACAATAGCTAGAACACAAAAGCAACCTAGATGTCCATTGACAGATGAATGGATAAAAAAATTGTGGTACATATACACAATGGAATACTCAGCCATAAAAGGAAAAGCATTTGAGTCAGTTCTGATGAGATGGATGAACCTAGAACCTACTATACAGAGTGAAGTGAGTCAGAAAGAGAAAGAGAAATATCGTATTCTAACACATACATACAGAATCTAGAAGAATGGTACTGAAGAATTTATTTACAGGGCAGCAATGGAGAAACAAACATAGAGAATAGACTTATGGACATGGGGAGAGGGGAGGAGAGGGTGAGATGTATGGAAAGACTACCATGGAAACTTACATTACCATAAGTAAAATAGATAGCCAGTGGGAATTAGCTGTATGCCTCAGGAAACTCAAACAGGGGCTCTGCATCTACCTAGAGGGGTGGGATGGGGAGGGAGATGGGGGGGGGGAGGTTCAAAAGGGAGGGGATGTATGTATATTTATGGCTGATTCATGTTGAGATTTGACAGAAAACAACAAAATTCTGTAAAGCAATTATCCTTCAATACAAAAATAAAAAAAAAAGCTTACTAGAGTGAATTGCCATGCCCTCCTCCAGGGGATCTTCCTGACCCAGGGATGGAACCCACGTGTCTTAATGTCTCCTGCATTGGCAGGCAGGTTCTTTACCACAAGCGCCACCTGGGAAGCCCAGTTTAGCTCATAAGGCCTTTTATAACCTGGCTTTGTTATCTCCAGCCTAATCTGATCATTCTCTGCCACCATTCATCCTCTTAGCCTATGGACTGTCTTATAGTTCCCAAAGCATTTGCCAAAGTGTGTTCAGCCAAATGCTGATATGGTATGGAAGATTTTGGTGATCAGAGAAGTTGCAGAAATGCCAGATTAGAGTCAAACATTTTTCTGAGCTCCTGTCCAGAGTCTGTAAATGTGCCTTGAGCCTCTCTTGCTTGGGAAAAATGTATACAGACAGCTATTCCAATTAATTATACAAATGCAAAACCAGTTCTTGTCCAAACTGAGGAGTTTTTCCAGGGTCTCCTATTCCAAGGAAAGGAGTTAGAGAATGATGTATGATGTTGTATTAATATTATGCTCCCCGAGGCCTCCAGGCCTTCACACAACGTTCAATTTTCTGAATTGTCCAAAGGAGTTTTTCACCCCCAGAACTCCTCAGCTCCTGCCTGTGCATCAGGGCACTCCCCTGAGGGCTGACTTCTGGATCTGACTTGAGTGTTTCTCTCTTCTGAGATTTCTAGCCTGCTGTACATGTCTCCATATGGTAATTAGTTTTACTCTCTAACTGCTGATTGACTTGTCTGTCTTACCCTTTAGACTGCAAGTTCCTTAAAGACACGGGCTTATCACAGACTTCACTTTGTTCTTGCCTAATAATGGCATCCCACTCCAGTACTCTTGCCTGGAAAATCCCATGGACAGAGGGTCCCGGTAGGCTATAGTTCATGGGGTCGCAGAGTCGGACACGACTGAGCGACTTCGCTTTCACTTTTTTTCTTTAATATTTACTGGGCTTCCCTAGTAGCTCAGCTGGTCAAGAATCCCCCTTGCAATACAGGAGACTGGTTTGATTCCTGGGTTGGGAAGTTCCCCTGGAGAAGGGATAGGCTCCCCACTCCAATATGCTTGGTCTTCCCTGGTGGCTCAGATGGTAAAGAATCTGCCTGCAATGAGGGAGACCAGGGTTGGGAAGATCCCCTGGAGAAGGGAATGGCTATCCACCCCAGTACTCTTGCCTGGAGAATCCTTAGGGACAGAGGAGCCTGACAGGCTATAGTCCATGACATGACTGTAGCGGTATCTGCCAAACACCTAGTAAGCACAGCACGGTACTTACTACGTGTTTGGCAGATACGTGTTAAACATAGGAACGAAAGACGGTGCAAGGTTATATCTAAATTTTTGTGAAATGTCACACCAGCATATTCAAAATGAATTAAGTCTAATTATATAAACAGAAGCATCAAAGTTTCATTTGTAGATACGAGCAAGGCCATAGTACCCAGAATTAGGGGGATTATACTAAGATAACAATAACATCACACTGACACCTAATAGTCTTGGATTTCTGTCTTGGTTGTAAGACTTTATGTATAAATGTGTGGGACCACATATAAGCTTCAGTCTACATTTTCTTTTCGCTAAACCAGAACAAAATACATGAGCAAATGAAGTAATGTTTGGGAAGTGTTTTGAAGACATCCCAGAACCATAAAAATGTTACATTATTATGAATTATACATAAATTATTATACATACATACATAATATGTATGTATGTAATTATGTATGTATGTATAATTATAATTAATGTATGTATAATTATACATACATTTATACACATATAAATACATACATACATAAATTATTAATTGGCACTTTCAAACAGCTAAGAATTGGTAGCCTCGCTCTGTTGCCTGTACGAACTCTACCTGTGGGCCATGCTACAGGAAACTTCTCGGCAAAATGGGAAGAAAAGGAAAGCATGCAAGCTTTTCAAATCTACTACAGGATATAATTTTACAAGTTGTAAGTGTTTTATGCTTTCAAATTAAGGTCTCACTTTCAAAAGAAAATGACAGAGTACCATTTGGCTCTTCAATCAGTCATGTCTAACCCAAACCACCTGTAATCTAAGCCAAAGAAATGACTGTATCAATTTTTCACAGAATCTGTGAGTACCTAAAATGACAGACAGGGTCTTCTTCATGATTAGGTACGTGGGAGCTTTAGATAGCATGATGAAGGCTCAGAGTGCATTATTACTATAAAAACTCACCTTGTTTTTGAATTCTTGACAAGGTGAATGATTTCCATTTCCCGTCATTATGGTTTTGGTTGCTGACCACGGAAGCCACTCCTGAACCCAGATCATAGCTGACTTTTATGCGCCCATCAGTCAGCTCCACACTCATGAAATCCCTCTATGAATAGAGGAAAAATACACCAGTGATTAGACACACAGAGAAATATATGGGTATTCCCTTTGTGGGGTTTGTAATAGGCCTTTATGGTTAAATTACTGAATGTGTTGATCTGTAAGTGAAATCCATTTTTGGAAATAGAATCAGTATCAGTATTTTATGAATGTTTGTGGGTGTGATGTTATGGTGCAAATGGTCAAAGCTGAATTACTAGGATGTATTCTTTTATGACAGGAGTAAAGAGTGGGTTCCTTTGAAAATGTATTAAGCAAACTAAACAGGATGTTCCCAGAAAGAAGTTACTAGGAAACACTGACCTGGAAAAAATAATAAGGATATTTAGAACTACCTTCTCACTAAGGTGTTTAGAAGAAGGCTAAGGAAGGGTGTTTTTCTGCTGCAAGTTTCCTTATAGAGAGAATCTTTACTGGGTGTTTCTTTCAAAGAATTATAAGGCAATTATTCTGAAAATAAATGATAATTAAATTATATATGTAATTAAAGTTATTGATGGGAATACATAAATACTATGCAGCACTCTTTGCTATGCACACTCATCCGACTCCTCTGAACAATAACGATAATTCAACAATAACTGATAACTGCGTTGGAACCTTACAAAAAAAGAAGCAAACCACATCTTCAATTGTGAAAGATCAACTGTGCAAATCTTTACCAGGTCTCGTGTGGCAAGGTACATCAGGAGAGCACTTGAAGAAAATGTCCTGAATTTGAACAGGACAGTGGAGATGTTGGGGTACCAGCGAATGGGGCGACTGACCAATGCATAGCCTTCTCCATCAAACTGAATGGTCCCCTCACTATCTTCCACCTGTGGACTGAAGAGAGACATTTCATGTGAATCAGACGATGTCTACATGGCCCATGCGTTTTCAATACATCGCACTCTATCTTGTGAGACTGGGCTGTGGGCTGTTATAGGGCAGGGACAAGCCCAGATCCATCTTCCATCCTTCCCCTTCTCTCCAGTGCCACCATCAGGCCAGGTAACCACCATCTCTCACCTGGACTTCATTAGGTGTTCAATAACCAGGTCAATGATGTTTTAAATCCTTTTGCTGAGGTGCCTAATGGATGGTTATGTCGGTGCTTAAGTGAATCTTAGTGGTGTGAACCAGAGGGATTTTGGGACATGCTGAGAAGGCGTTATTACATTTACCAAATACATAACATAACACGGAGTAGGGGCTGGATGAAAAGGGTAAAGGTGGTCGAAAGGTGCTAACTTAAAAGCTGTAAGAAGAAAAGCCATGATGGAATATAGACTCCTATTCTCTGAATTCTCCAGCTGGATTTTCTGGGACATATTAGATTCAGACAATGAACGGCTCCTCTAACTGTGTGTGTTTGTTGATCTGTCTTCTTCTCCAGTATGTAAGCTCTATGAAGTGCTTATGGGTCAGGCTTCATGTCAGGCACAACCTCAGCATCCAGTGCAATACTTGGCTCATAGTAGAAGCTGGTAAATATTTGTGGAATGAGGGGGATATCAGTAAATCAAATTGCCTCACAGAGAATACATGTTCAATCAACACTGGTTGAATAATTAATGAATATCTAAGACAGTTCTTGTAAATATAACGTTTAAAAAGATTTCTTTTTCAAAAGAAAAGTTATCATCTATCTTACCTAACTGATGTTAACAGCATAAGTTTTGATTGTGGAGATATTTTTAAACTTTAAATATCTGCATCTTGGTTTATATTTGAATCTGTGAAACTGGACTGTTGTATGAACTTGACAGTAGAGAGGAGCTATTGAGAAATACAGCAATGCAAAATAACAATAACTGAGACTATTATTTGTTTGAAATCTTGGCTAATGAGAAAAATAATAGTGTACAAACATTAATGGGCTTGTAGAGGAATAACTGTTTTGCATTTTAGACAAGTTGGCTTCCTCCCTGTTTCTGGAAAAGAGAGAAATAAAACTCTGAAGACAAAAGGCAGGGAAGAGTCTTATCTGTGTTCTTCACAATCATGTAATTGTAAGTTATATTTAAACAGGTATAAAATCAGATTGATATAGTTTTGCATAATGTAGCTTAAAGCTTAAAAGATGCTTTTTCAATATTCATGAAAAGTGTTAACTGAAAGGCTTGAGGGACGAAATCAGCCTATTAACAATATAATTTATAGTGAATAAATTCAGTGAATAAATGATGAATTTGGTCACCTTTCATCATTATTAAAAATCCATTAAAATCTGGAATATCATGATGTTAGAGATAAGAAAATGTAATGTAAACTCTGGGCTTCCCCAGTGGCTCAGATGGTAAAGCGTCTGTCTGTAATGCTGGAGACCTGGGTTTGATCCCTGGGTCGGGAAAATCCCCTGGAGAAGGAAATGGCAACCCACTCCAGTACTCTTGCCTGGAAAATCCCATGGACAGAGGAGCCTGGTAGGCTACAGTACCAAGTAGAAGGTCCATGAGGGTCTCAAATACTTGGATTTTGAATTATGTACCACCATGCTATCAACAACAACCCCAGAAAGGGTGTGGGGATCACCACTGACAGTTTCCCAAATGCTTTGGCCCAAAGCATTGTTACTTACAACTCAAAAAGAAAAAAACATAAAACTTCACTACATAATGTCAGAATAAGCACTGGAATAAAAAACATGTCACATTTGTATCCTGATGTTCTTATGGCCTTAATCTATTAATTTCCTCAGCACATAATGGAAAGAACAGCAGCGTAGATGGCAGGTAACCTGGAGTCTGACACGGAATCTCAGAGTCACGCAACACCTCAGGTCTCTGTCTCCACTCTGAGATGAGAGGTTTAGATCAGTGGACGATTTCTAAAGCCTATTCCCACTTCAACCCTGTAAGAGACTTTTCTGTTCAAGCAACAGACAAATCTGCAAGCAGGAGTTTTGTACAAGAGCAGCAAAACATATGGTTGTAGACCAGGCTATTTTAGTTCACTAACCAAAAACCAGGTAAGGGAAGTGAGTGAAGTCGCTCAGTCATTCGTGTCCAACTCTGCGACCCCATGGAGTGTAGCCTACCAGGCTCCTCCAACCGTGGGCTTCTCCAGGCAAGAATATTGGAGTGGGTTGCCATTTCCTTCTCCAGGAGATCTTCCCAACCCAGGGATTGAACCTGGGTCTCCCACATTGCAGGCAGACGCTTTACCATCTCAGCCACCAGGGAAGCTCCAGGCAAACCTGGCTTCAAATTGGTGACTTTGAGGTTGGGGAAAAATGAATCTTTCCAATCACAGTCCATAAAATTTAAACAGCTCATGTTTTCAACAGCTAGAGTTTTCCTATTCATTTTCAATATATTTACTAGGAAGAGTGACTATTCTTTTATAATTAATAAATGATAATCTCACAGCCTCCAGAAAGAAAACCACAACCACAGAAAGCTAACCAAAATGATCACATGGATCACAGTCTTGTACAACTCAGTGAAGCTAGGAGCCATGTTGCGCAGGGCCACCCAAAATGAACAGGTCATGGTGGAGAGTTCTGAAAAACATGGTCTACTTGAGACGGGAATGGCAAGTCACTTCAGTATTCTTGGCTCGAGAACTCCATGAACAGTATGAAAAGGCAAAAAGATATGAAACTGGAAGATGAGCTTCCCGGGTTGGTAGGTATCCAATATGCTACTGAGGAAGAGCAGAGAAATAGCTTTAGGATGAATGAAGAGGCTGAGCCAAAGTAGAAACAATGTCCGGTTGTGGATGTATCTGGTGGTGAAAGTAGGGTCCAAAGTTGTAAAGAGCAATATTGCATAGGAACCTGGAATCCATAGGTCCATGAATCAAGGTAAACTGGAAGTGGTCAAACAGGAGATGGCAAGAGTGAACATTGGCATTTTAGGTATCAGTGAACTAAAATGGACAGGAATGGGAGAATTTATTTCCGATTACTACCATTGGCAAGAATCCCTTAGAAGTAATGGAGTAGCCCTCATAGTCAACAAAAGAGTTGGAAATACAGTACTCAGGTGCAATATCAAAAACAACAGAATGATCTCAGTTCATTTCCAAGGAAAACCATTCAACATCACAGTAATCCAAGTCTAAGCCCCAACCTCTAATGTCAAAGAAGTTGAAGTTGAGTGGTTCTGTGAAGACCTATAAGACCTTCTAGAACTAACACCAAAAAAAAAAAAAAAAAAAAATGTCCTATTCATCATAGGGGATTGGAATGCAAAAGTAGGAAGTCAAGAAATACTTAGAGTAACAGGAAAGTTTGGCCTTGGAGTACAAAATGACACAGGGCAAAGGCTAGCAGATTTTTGCCAAAAGAACACACTGGTCATAGCAAATACCTTCTTCCAACCACACAAGAGATGACTCTATACATGGACATCTCCAGATAGTCAATACCAAAATCAGACTGATTATATTTTTTGCAGCCAAAGATGGAGAAGCTCTATACAGTCAGCAAAAAGGCCTGGAGCTGACTGTGGCTCACATCATCAGCTCCTTATAGCAAAATTCAGGCTTAAATTGAAGAAAGTAGGGAAAACCATTAAGTCATTCATGTATGACCTAAGTCAAATTCCTTATGATTATACAATGGAAGTGACAATAGATTCAAGGGATTAGATCTGGTAGACAGAGTGCCTGAAGAACTATGGACAGAGGTTTGTAACATTGTATAGGAGGCAGGGATCAAGACCACCCCCAAGAAAAAGAAATCCAAAAAGGCGAAATTGTTGTGTGAGGAGGCCTTACAAATAGCTGAGAAAAGAGAAGCTATAGGCAAAGGAGAAAAGGAAAGATATACTCATTTGAATTTAGAGTTCTAAGAATAGCAAGGAGAGATAAGAAAGCCTTCCTCAGTGAGCAATGCAAAGAAACAGAGGAAAAAAATAGAATGGTGAAGACTAGATCTCTTCAAGAGATACCAAGGAAGCACTTCATGCAAAGATGGTCACAATAAAGGACAGAAATGGTGTGGACTTAACAGAAGCATAAGATATTAAGAAGAGGTTCCTAGAATACACAGAAGAACTATACAAAAAAGATATTCATGAACCAGATAACCATGATGGTGTGATCACTCATCTAGAACCAGGCATCCTGGAGTGTGAAGTCAAGTGGGCCACAGGAAGAATTACTATGAACAAAGCTACTAGAGGTGACGTACTTCCAGCTGAGCCACTGAAAATCCTAAAAACCAATGCTGTTGAAGTGCTGCACTCAGTATATCAGCAAATTGGAAAACTCAGCAGTGGCCATAGGATTGGAAAAGGTCAGTTTTCCTTCCAACCCCAAAAAAGGCAGTACCAAAGAATGTTCAAACTACCACACAGTTGCACTGATTTCACATGCTAGCAAGGTAATTCTCAAAATCCTTCAAGCTAGGCTTCAACAGTACTTGAACTGAGAACTTCCAGATGTTCAAGCTAGATTTAGTAAAGGCAGATGAACCAGAGATCAAATCTGCTGGATCATAGAAAAAGCAAGAGAATTCCAGAAAAACATCTCATTCTGCTTTATTGACTATGCTAAAGCCTTTGACTGTGTGGATTACAACAAACTAGAAAATTCTTAAAGAGATAGGAATAGCAGACCACCTTACCTACCTCTTGAGAAACCTGTATGCAGGTCAAGAAGTAATAGTTAGAACTGGACATGGAACAAGACTGGTTCAAAATTGGGAAAGGAGGACATGAAGGCCTGAGATCTTTGCAGAATTGATAATTAGCGATGCTATAGTCTTACATAATATGCATGGCCGAAAGGACATTTAAATGCTTTAGATGTCTGGTTGACAATAAACTTTTGAAAATTCTACTTATAAATTTACTGAAGAAATGTTTAGGGAAAAGTTGGTGTTGATTTGTGAGTAGCAGAATGATAATGTAGACCTCATTGTCCTTCTACTGAAATAATTTTACAGACAACATTCTATATTAGATTTTATCAAAGATTATGACCAAAACCACTATAAACCATGAATGGATCAGATTTTCAAATTGTCTTCAATGCTAAGTTGAAAAGTTCATGATGACCAAAAAAAAAATAGAAAGATGAAAGTTAAAACTTTTGGGGAGAGTATATTTTGAGGCTACTTTCTTCTATAAAACTCTAGAGACATTGAGAAGAAAATGTGAAGTACTCTCTGCTACATTAATGGAGAATTTAGGTCCTAGCAATGTACATGTTCTCTTTATATTAGAAATAAAAACTATAAACTCCTTAGCACCTAATTATTTTAGAGTTACTATGTGTGTTGATTAAGCTTCCAGGTTTTAATTTACATTTTATAGCTTTAACTAAATATAATTAAAATTGGTGTAGGCTCAGTTGATCAGTGGCCTTTAAGTTTTTATGCAGAGAAATCCTGTACTTCTACTTAATTTTTTATGTACTCTATTCAGGTTTATATAAAATATTTATATATGCTTTATATACTTGATAAATATTTTTGAACTCCAACATTCTAATCTCTATCTTATACTTAATGATGGTTATTATGAAACTTTGTCCTGGTCTATCTTGACCTCTGTTTTTCCTTTCCCGCTTAAAATCTTCAAGCCCCATGGGTTTCCACTTGAAATACTTACCGGATGCTATGTGTCATTTCATAAACCCTGTAGGAGACAAAACCTGCAGTATGGTTCTCTATTTTCTTGTAAACATAAACAGAGTGAATCCAGGCTCTCAGGGGCCTGCAGTTTAATCAGTTAGGGAGAGCTTTCTTTAAGTAAAACTGAAATATGACTATAAAAGAGCCACAGACACCCAACACTTACTGAACACAAAGGTGAGCTAGAGTGGAAAGAGATAGTAGTTTTAACTGACTGAGGCTAAAATACCTTGCTGTTGTTATTTAGTCACTAAGTCACGTCCAGCTCTTTGCAACTTCATGGACTGTAGCTTGCCAGGCTCCCTTGTCCATGGGATTTCCCAGACAAGAATAACGGTGTGGGTTGCCATTTCCTTCTGCAGGGAATCTTCCCATCCCAGGGGTCGAATCCTCATCTCATGCTTGGCAGGTGGGTTCTTTATCACTGAGCCACCTGGGAAGCCCTGAAATATCTCACCTTTGCAAATTTTACAAAAACACACGGCTGTGTCCAAGTACTAGGGTACTCCCCAAGGCCTTGGACAGTGCCTACACAAACTGGGGAGAGGACTCGAGGTCACTTCGCTTCCTGGTAAATCCACCTTTGGACACAATCACTTCAAACTTGTTGCTTATCATCCACATGGTAATGGAACACTGCACAATAAAATTAAAGCTTTTGTGACGCACAGGCCAGACAGACGTTGGGAGAGTCCTCCTCTTAACTAACCTGATGGTACACCCTTTGCAGTCACCTTCTATTTCTCGGAAATTCCACAGGCCTATAGGTTTGCTGTCAAAGTATGCTTCTCCCATGCAGCCAGTGAATGTGATCACACGCACAGCATCAGCCTTCTGCGGAGAGAAACATATTTGTTAGAATTTCACAAAAAAATCTTAGGAGAATCCATGCTGGTGTTGTTTAGTTGCTTCAGTAAGTAAGTAAGTGTCAGTCGCTCAGTCGTGTCCGACCCTTTGCGGCCCCATGGACTGTATAGCCCGCCAGGCTCCTCTGTTCGTGGGATCCTCCAGGCAAGAATACTGGAGTGGGTTGCCATTCCCTTCTCCAGGGGACCTTCCCGACCCAAGGATTAAACCCGGGGTTTAGTCATTTAGTTGCGTGCAACTCTTTGAGAGCCCGTGGACTGTAGCCCACCAAGTTCCTCTATGAGATTTCCCAGGCAAGAATACTGGAGTGGGTATTTTCTTCTCCAGGGGATGTTCCCAACCCAGGGATCGAATCTGCATCTCCTGCGTTGGCAGGCGGACTCTACCACTGAGCTACCAGGAAAGTCCTACAGTATTCGTGAGACTTATTATCTGAGCAGAAGAATCTTGAGTAGTTATTATCCACTCTTTGTAAAAATCTTGGTTGTGTACATATTCATTTTTTAACTGTATAATAACATATCTTCGGATCCTGGTTATTCTGTGCTATATCGGTTTATCACCATTAGTAAACAAACACTTCATGTTTCTGACTAAATGAACTGCTTATTCTCTTTGAGATTCTGTTTTCTTCTTGGTCTATAACATAGGATTATTAGGACAATTATATAAGAGAATTTATTTATGGTTCCACATTCAATGCCTGGCACAGAGATGGGTGTTTAATAAATGCTAGTGCTCCTGCACCACTAAAAAGATTTCTCCCCAGAGATTACGAGAAAGGGTTGTTGTTGAGTTGCTAACTTGTGTCTGACTCTTTTGTCCATGGGATTTCTCAGGCAATCATGCTGGAGTGGGTTGCCACTTCCTTCTCCATAGGGGAAATGGTAGATACTGACAAAGGGGAAAAAATGCTTGCATAGAGATTACCCTATGAAACTGCTGTCCTGTTTTTCATTTCCTTTTACATTCAAGTAGGACCCTGTGGTTGTTGCTTGGGGGCATACACAGCACAGAGCCTGACATCTAATAAGGGCAGAATAAATATTTGTTGAATTACAACCTTAGTGTCATTCTTACAGGGAAAGGTCTTTTTTTAATTTTTATTTTATATTGGAGCATACCTGTCTGCCAATGCAGGAGAAGCAAGAGATATGGGTTCAGTTCCTGGGTTGGGAACAGACTCTGGAGAAGGGAATGGCAACCCACTCCAGTATTATTGCCTGGAGAATTCTATGGAGGAGCCTGGCAGACTATAGTCCATGGATCCCAAAGAGCCAGACATGACTGAGCACATACACTATAGTTGATTAACCATGTTGTGTTAGTTTCAGATGTACAACAAGGTGATTCAGTTATACATATACATCTATTCCTTTTCAAATGCTTTTCCCATTTAGGTTATTGCAGAATATTCATCTGAGTTCCCTGTGTTACACAGTGGGTCCTGGTTGGTTATCTGTTTTAAATACAGCAGTGTGTACATGTCAGTTCTTGGTATATAACACTCAAGAAGGAGGAGAATGATTCAGTTCTCTCTAGAGAGACTTGCTGTACTTTAAACAACTGTTCGTTTTGGTATTGATAATGTTACAATTCCACAACACTCTGTCAAAGTGAATCCACATTTATCTGAGTAACCTGGAAGGAAAAAGTGAATTGATATATTTGGGTTTTAGAACAAATATAAGAAGATAGTCATGGAGTAGTTAAACATTTGTAGTTATAATTTAGATTAAACTCATGAACATATACATCTTGCTACTGCTATAATCAAATGGGGCATTGCCATGGAGAAGAAATGTTGGTCAGACACAGACATTTACAAGTCAAGGACAGTCCTTGGGATTCTCTGTTATCTGTGGAAGCTTCCCTTAATTTTCCGAAGGCTGATTATCCTACTTGTGAATTCTACTTGCTTTTTGTTTTTCCTCTTGCATTATAAAAACTATACCTGGGGTATTTTCCTGCTCCTGTGAATTTTCATTAACATGTCGATTTAGTTACTTGTTTCAGTTTTTGGTTCATGTAATGGTATGTCAGGAACCTTGAAACTCTTGGTCAAAATGATTAAGGTTTTCTATAGATTGCATTTGCCTTTACTTTCCCCCCCTCATTCTGGCATAAATCAGTTTCTTTATGCCTGCTGCTGCTAAGTCACTTCAGTCGTGTCCGACCCTGTGCGACCCCATTGAGGGCAGCCCACCAGGCTCCTCCATCCCTGGGATTCTCAAGGCAAGAAGACTGGAGTGGGTTGCCATTTCCTTCTCCTTCTTTATGCCTGGTGACATCTGCATAATAAGAATTATTTAAGGTGCAATTTAAGGTGTGACTACCAGATGGTAAAGAATCCTCCTACAATGTGGGACACCTGGGTTTGATCCCTGGGTTGAGAAGATTCCCTGGAGGAGGGCATGGCAACCGACTCCAGTATTCTTGCCTGGAGAATCCCATGGACAGAGGAGTTTGGTGGGCTATAGCCCAGAGGGTTGCAAAGAGTCAGACATGACTGGAGTGACAACACATAGCACCATATCTTAGGCATTTGTTATAAACTTTATGCATATAATCTCACTATTCATTGTGGTAGGAAGGGATGGTGGTTAAGAACAGAGATTCTTACGCGTGGTAACAAGTGTTCAGATTCCAGTTCCACCACTGACTGTCACATGATCTTGGGTGAATCATTTAATTTATTTCTTACATAGATTTCTTAAGTATAAAATGAAGCTTCTATCTACATTTTCAGGTTCTTATAAAAATTGTTAATTCATGTAAATTACTCAGAACATTACTTAGCACATAGTAAGGATTATATAAATGATATGAGTTTATTACTGCATATTATCCTACAGTATGCAAGCAGTGTAGATATTTTAATCTTACTATTCTAGTTGAGGAAACTGGAGCCCAAGGGGTTAAGTGACTTGCTTAAGATCATATTTTAGCAAGTGATACATCAGGGAACTCAGCCTGGATTTAATTTCAAAATTTCTTTCTGTTTTTTTTTTTTGTGTGTGTGTGTGTGCATGCTCAGTTGCTAAGTTGTGTCTGACTCCTTGTGACCCCATGGACTGTAGCCCACCAGGCTCCTCTATCCATGGGCTTTTTCTGGCAAGAATACTGGAGTGGGTTGCAATTTCTTCCTTCAGGAGATCTTTCCAACCCAGGGATGGAATGCATATCTCCTGTGTCTCCTACATTGCAGGCAAATATAACTCGGTGCTACCCCTGTATTTATCTTTCTGAGGAGGAGAGAAATTGGCAATATGATGGTATATTACTATGTACCATATACACTTATACGCAGCTCTAAGAAAAGAGGGTGATTTTAACGTGCAGGTATGGAACCCATTCCAATACTTTAGAATCACATCTCATACACAAAGCAAACAAAACAGCCTCACTTCATATGAAGCTGACTTCTCATAAATTTGGGGTCACCCTGGCTTTTCACATTTTCTGACTAATCTTATCCCAGGATGATTCTGACAAGCTCAGGATTACCCATTATATTTGGTTGTGCTCTTACATCTCACCCACAGGTCGTTTTCCAACACCTAATTCCATCTAATCAACATGAGCGTCTTTAAAATGCAGGCACTTTACAATTTGAAATGCACAAGGACCTGTCACGAAGCAATTATGAATATTAAGTGCACTACTCAATAAGAATGAGAAGAGCAACTTAAAAACTTTAAAAATCGGATCATGATTTGAAGGCTTATGGCTCCTGTGATATTTCCCAAGGTATTCATAAATCTTTTAATTAGATATGAGTTTGAACTTCATAGCACTTCATATCAATAAATCATACATTGATTCAGAAAATGAGGTATCGTTAAAAAACACTTTGCTCTTGAGGTAACTAAAATAAGAATATCAAAAAATTGATGCCACAGATTAGGGCAAAACAATAAATGTGTAAGTAAATACACACAGGTTTAAAAAGATTGTTTTCAGATTGGATATTTGAGGAAGAAAATTCTTACTCAAAATATATCCATGTTTTCATAAAAACAAATTAAGTAAAAAGCTGTCAAGTTTTGCAGTGTTGTGTCCTGTCTTTGCCCAAAGTCACGATGCCAGGAACTGTCTACAGAGATGGATGGGGAGAAGCACATTACCTTCAATTTCCCAGTCAAGCCGCCAACAAACAGCATTGCATTTGCATCCACATCGAGAATAGTGTACCCAGGAGGTGATGCTGAATGGTATGTACTGGGCATAATACTGGCTTTGGGTCCATCCAGAGCTCTCACAGAAATAGTTCCATTTCTCCCAGTTCTTCCAGGGTATGTGTTGGAATGAAATGAGAGAAAATAGAGAAAAATGAAGTATGTATCACATTTCTGATCACTTCAGATTTAAAAGATATAAAATGTAGAGACTTGTTTTGGAATTTAGCTTCAAATATTCCAGATTCATTAAACTGCAAATCAAAACCCAGAGTCTGATCTCTGCTGTATGTTTACCATCAAATTCAACCAGAACCACTGAGCAATATACCCTGATTCTGACTGAGTCCGTTAATAGGAAATGACATAGTAGCAACTAGCCGATGGAATGGCTAGTTGGTTAGATGGACAGTCTTTTCCCTTTTGCTTTACAAAACAATGTGCTATTTACCTACATGGACTGTTTAAATAATGCTATATTACTTCATTTAGCATTTTGCCTAATTTAATTCGGCAAGTGAACTCTGAATAAACCACCCTTCTGCATTATAAGCTGCATAATTTCTCCTAAAAATCCCTGACTATATCTTGGATTCAAATTTGCTGTAGTTGTTCCTGGAATCATGCATCACTTACTGTTTGGCAAACCATCTTAATGTGTACACTGTAACATCCAGGCTTCAGAGTTGTGCATACAAATTGCACAGAAGAACTTCACATTTAGATTCAATTAACAGAATTTCAGAAGCTATTATTATTGTATTTCATTCTTTTTTAAAATTGATTGGTTCCCATGAGTTGTTAAACATGAAAATCTGAACTCTTTTCTGAGACAAGCAGTTATAACAAAACTTTGTCATTTTTCTCTCCCTGCCGTCTCATTTTGGTAAGCTTTCTATCTTTGAGGGTGCAGCATTAACTGAAATACATGGAAAAATAGAATGAATTTATCAAAAAAGGTTCTTGTTTAACAGAATATATCTCTTCTAATAGAAGAACTGTACTTTGCAAATATAAGCATTCTTAAGTCCTGTAAAGTACTTAATCCCCCTACCATCACAAATGCAAGCATTTTATCTATTGCTCTCTCCTCCCTGTCTTTGTCTCTCTGTCTCTCTCTCACAGTTTTATTTAAGATCTTAAAAGGAATTAAAGATATTTCTTCATATTAAGTTTCTTCAAGAAACGTTTAATTATGAAAAATTAAACATATTCACACATAGGATGAAATTCTATGTATCCATACCTAGATTCAACAATCACCAGATCTTTAAGTCCTCTGTACCCAACTTTGATCAACTTCCCTTGGCCTTTAAAAAAACCTCTCTGTTTTGTATATAGTAGGCAATTGAAAATGAGAAAAAGGAGATGAGAAATGAAGAGCAAGTATCAAGGATAAGAATGGATTCTACAAGTAATCTGCACACTGTTAGAAGTTAATTAATTAAAGCATCAAAGACAGAATTAATCAATTTCCTATTCCTTTCATGTTAAATAGTGGGGGCCTGATACTATACACTCATGCCAGCCTGTAGATAACTACACAGTAAGCCAAGGCTGCTGCGGAGACTAGAGGAGGAGCTTTGCACCAAAGATAGGCTGATCCACCAAAGTGAATCAGCTATGCATTTACGTATCTCCCTCTTTGTTAGATCTCCTTCCCGTTTAGGTCAGCACAAAGGCCTGAGTAGACTTTCCTGTGTGGTCCAGTAGATTCTCACTAATTACCTATTTTACACATAGCAGAGTATATATGTTAAAACATCAGACAAGGGATTACTCTCCCAACTACACAAACAGCCCATTCAGCTCAAAATAAAAAAAGGTAGCTCTTATGCTCTGGATTGTATTGAATGAGGGCAAGTCTCAGTACTTTTTCAGGTGACAGAAAACAACTTAACCTGAATGTTTCTATGGAACAATCAAATGAGGGGGTCAGAAAAGACTGGTCATTCTGTTCAGTATCTTGAAAGTTTGTTAGCTCCTAACACGTTCTACAAAGATACCATCACCCACACTTAACATGTATACAATATAAAATATCTGTATACAGTGTAAAATATCTGTTACATACCTACACAACTACCCTCTTGAAACAGAAATAAAAATTTTCATATGATCTAGGAAACTACTTCAAAATTCTGTCAATGATCTTAATCTCTATTGAGATAGTTACCTCGATGCCTCAATACGGTACCAGTATGAGTCATCAATAGTTAAATCTGGGTACTCGACACGCCCAACTCCAGATCCAACATCCCAGAGGAAGCTTACTTTGCCTTTACGCATTTCTATAGCTAGAAAGTCAATCTAGTGCACAAAAACAAAACAATAGGTATCAGATATAAGGCACCATGAAAAAGGAGGCCAGCAGAGTCTTCAACGGGTGCTATTTACAGATTTGTAAAATAATTAGAAGCATCACAATAAAAATCCCCAAATAAGATGATTTACGATTATTTATTAAACAATAAATAACTTTACTACTGTATCTTAATAATACAATGTCCATACACATGTATGATGCAGTGCTGAGGCAAACATGTTAATTCAACCAATTCTAGTTAGGTCTAACATTGAGACAAATGATTCTCACACTGATCCTGGAGATAAAAGCAAATATTTGGGTTCAGAATTCATCATTTTCACCATGGGTGCTGACATTTTTGAGGGGCCAGATATGATTTTTCACCCAAGGTGATCCAGAATTTCTCACCTAAATTCCAAGTATTGATTTATGTGATCAGTGTTCTGTTGAAAAGTCATTCATTTTGGAAGGTCTCCATGCATACAAAGTCACATGGGTCAACTGAAAGGAACTAGAAGTTTGGGGTGAGCTCGTCTAGATACAATTCCTGTTATTTCAATTTGAGTCATAAATTCAACACAAATCAGAAGAGTTTTCACTGATAAGAAATCAGTACACAATTTTCCATTTCATTTCACATGAACGTGAAATTTCATTGTTCATTGTAATTTCTAAATTACATTCATTGTAATTTCTTAAAAGTTTTTTTTTAAAAAAAGCTTTATCCCTATTAATCTTTTTTCTTGAATAGTTGGATCTGAAAATTTAGTTCAAAAATAAATGTTGGTGTACTTACACATGAAAGCAGATGTGCCTAAGCACTGTAAAAAGTTTTCATTCCAATTGCTTTCCAATGACACGTCAGAACTTTGTGAGGTAAGATTCTGAGGTTTTCAAATCTGCAAGGCTACCTTATTTAATTTTGGGGCAATGTCATTAGAGTCTATACATTTCCCACACTACCGGGATTAACCTGACTGTACACACACACAGTGGGCCACAGAAAAGGTGAATGTTAGACTTACAAATTTGGCACTTCCAAGATAAAAAAGGAGGTTGTCTGCAACAGCCGTCTTTACATTGACAATGATATTATTGTAGCTTCCTTTCTTGATTTCTGGCTTGTATGTTCGAATGCAGTCACCTCCCGAAGACACAGACACTTTGATCTTCAAGAAAAACAACATACAAAGAACCAAGGCTAAATCTCTCAGAAAGTTTGAAGTAGCAAGTAGCTCCAAACAACCACAGAGCCGTCATCATCTCTTCTTTGAAGTTATTTTCTATCGTCAAATAGTATCACTAAATGCCCATATGCAGACACCATTATACTCATTAATGATGGCCCAGAAAAGCACCTTTCCGCCAGCATCTTGACAATGAGCTGTTCACAGTCCCATGGTTTGCTAGCCCATCACTATTTTTGGAAGCATTCAACTAACAAATTCTTACCTTCATACCTTACTCCTTTATGAATAGCAGAACACTCTCAAAAGATGATTTTACATGAAGCTAATGGTACAGATCTTCATTCGGGTAGTTTAATGAAATTTTATAATTCAAATTTCAGTGATTGTGGTATCACTTAAAATAGGAAATCATTTTTCTTTTAATTTTTGAGAGGAAATTACCGACCTTCCCATATTCTTATAGTTGAAAGAGGCCAACTAGATTTTGTTCTAGATGTTCTAGCAATAAGAAGGATCTAATCATTCCACTCTGAGCATACATTTCAGAATAAATTATACCTTTTTATTAAGCTGCCAGGAAATGGGATAGAAATAATTTCCAGTGGCTAGCATCACTAATGTATTTAACAGCTCCTTTTCTTTTGACTGGTACTTCAAAAATTACTATAAATTGCTAAGAAAGAAATTCCTATGTGAATAGAGCTGACACTGTTCATACCAGTTTTTACTTACATTGAGGGAGCCTTTCTTCAATCACAAATAACACTAATTGATTATTCCATTTAATTTTCTTTCATTCCTGTGTGCCATCAAAGGGGTGTTTTTAGGACAGCAATGCAGTTGCTTGGACTCAGAGAGAGATTCTGTTAGTTTGTTAGTGTCAGTGCTCAAAGTAGGAGGTAGAGACACATAATAACCTCTCTACACCACTGATTTAAATTCCTGGCTTCCAGAAGCCTCTTAGTCCTCACTGGGGGTGAATTTTCATTTTTTCATTCCTTATGGCACTTTTCACACATGGGAGAAAGCCAAGGGGTATGTATCACTGTTACCTCCATAAAAGGGCTGTGCAGACTCCAAGGAGATAGCCTAGGACACCAAACCAGTCTCCTTCTTCTGGTGAGATAAGGAGGTATCCTGAAGAGTCTAAGAAGGGATGGTGTAAGACAGTACCAGGACCCCTCGCAAGGGTGGTGCAGACCACAAAGAGGATGTGCTGGATTCAAAATTGGTTAGATTCAAAAGAGAAAGCTAAGGAGAGATTTTTGGTCCCCAAAAATATGAGAACTCTTGGGGATATAGCAGATCTCTTGAATCTCCTACAGATCCAGTGTAAGTCATATATTTGTACTGTTTCTTCACCTAATTTGCTTTCCAAGCTGTACCCCCAAGTAAAGAAAAGAGTGCTGAGAAGAAACAGGGGCTCTGTGTGAGGCCTGGGCTGGAATCACCTAAGAAGCCTGCTGCTTAGACGGCTCTGCCTGCCCTTACCTTTCCCCTAAGAATGGGACCCAGACTGCTAACTGAGCCCAGTACTGAAGGCCACTCGGTCACGAGTATTTGCCTTAAAGTGCTGCAGATTTTGTCTTCCTGCTTACATGGTTTTCAGTTAAGAGGTTAGTTCTTTGCTTCACAAATGACAGGATTTCCCTTCTACATAAAATGCTAAGAGTACATGAATCAAAATAAGTTACAGAGAAATAGAACCAGAAAATGGATAACTTTTACTCTGAAGTTAATACTATAAAGCAGATGTGCAGTAGAGGTTGGCAAAGGCTGTTACATGATAAGTTGCAGCTATACAAAGTGTTATCCAGGGGCTTAGAGATTAAAAAAGGGATAAAGTGAAGCAAGAGAAAGGTAATCGAGTGAAGGGCAGGTAGGGAAAATGCAGTTCTCAGATATTTTTGATGTTCAGGAAGAGGTATAGGATACAGTGAGTTTTTAGAATTTGCAGCAACTGAACCAAAATCATCAGCAGAGATCTTGTCACTGAGCAAATTTAATATCTGAAGTGGGCTGTAAGTGCCACCGACATCATAAAAAGATCAAAGGGAAGAAATCAAGATGTGACGGGAACTCATGAATCAAACTGAGTAACGGATTGAACTATCTCTGGCAGGAAATCATATCCAAATTCCTGATGGGGCTAGATTAGGCATCAAAAGTAACTATGTGTGTAATTTGTTTTATCTCTATTTCATAATGACTTATAGGGTTGGCCATAGAGCTTATACAGGGCTTCCCTGGTGGTTCAGTGATAAAGAACCCACCTGCAAGGCAGGAGATGAAGGCAGGTTCGATCCCTGGGTCGGGAAGATCCCCTGGAGACAGAAATGGCAACCCACTCCAGTATTCTTGCCTGAAAAATCCCATGGACAAAGGAGCCTGGAAGTCCACAGGGTTGTGAAGAGTTGGACACGACTGAGGAGCTGGGCACGCATGCATGCATGCATATGTGTTATAAAGAACACAACATATTAATAGTAATATTTCTCAGCTACTGCTTAGAGAAGAAGTGACTGGATATGGGTGAAATGCATGACTGCTTACGATGAGTTTCTGTCCTTGCATGGGTATACTTGGTAAAAATGACAGGGGTATTACATGACTGGAATGTTGAAAAGGGGGTTCTCAAAGTGTATTAGACAGAGCCCAGTACAGAAGCCTAATTCAACTGGTGAAACTTCATCTGAGGATTGAAAGTCTGAGAGAGTAGCCATTTTAGAACTAAGGGTGTTTAATGTCTCTAGGAGTTACAATTCATCTGCTTTATGGCAGCTTTACTTATTGAAAATATATGGTTCTCTGAACAAAATGGTGTTGTTATACCCAATACACCAGGAATTAATCTTGTAAAGTTATTTATTGCTCAACTCTTACACATTTGTACAGAAACTCTCTGGACTTTCTGTTCTCTGGCTTGCAATGTTGAACATACCCTCAGTATCTGCTCAAAAATATTGGTAACCCATTGGTAGCTACTGATTTCTCCATTTAAATACCTTGTGTTTTGTTTTCCAATTATAAACGTTTCTTTTATCTATCTTAAAACAAGTAAATCAAAGGGCATTATTTATACATTTCTCTAAAAGAAATCACTGACATATAATCCCTCTCATAAGAGGGGAGAGACTTTTGAAACACAAATATCCTCACGTTACTTTTTTCTATCAATTATTATTTCTTTTCTTTTTTTTTTTTTGGCTGCATCAGGGAGCATATAGGATCCTAGTTTCCTGACCAGGGATTGAACCCAAGTGCCCTGTGTTGGAAGTGCAGTCTTAACCACTGGACCTCCAGGAAAGCCCTGTATCAATTATTTCTAAAGTCGATCCTTAATAAGACTTCTAAACAAAAATCAGTAAGAAGTAGGTATCTCTAAGGCATTTCTCATCCAACATTGTTTACCAATTCATCATCATGAACTCAATTAAACATTATTGAGAATTCCATTATTATATCTATTGGATTTTCACTGCACTCTTTCATCCAATTAACTAGGCCATTCATTTAAAAAGAATGTCAGCCGCTCAGTTTCAGAGCCAACAAACCAAAAGAAATCTACTTAAAAATAAATATCTTTAATTTCTTGGTCATACTGAGAATGTGTTAGGGCCACATCCAGACACTCATGCCAGATTACAAATATATTTCTAAACTAGGAAAATGTAATCTTCAATGAGTATAAAACCCACTGGAAAAAAAGTTGGTTGCTCACAAATTTCTAACATCTTAAAAAAACAAGGCTCTTTGTTGTTAACTTCAGTTTCAAAAAGTAGTTGAAAGTTTCCTTAAAAGGCATGGAAAATGGATATTTTTCAAGCATTACTTTTATACCTTTCTTTCATTTTTTTTTTTTTTTTTTTTAATGCTGTAAAGGGTGAGGAGAAAGGGAATCCTTCTGCATTGTTGGGAATGTAAATTGGTACTGCCACTTTGGAGAATAGTAGAGAGGTTCCTTAAAAAAATAAGAATAGGCTCATCTGCTTCATTAGAACAAACTCAAATGTGGTCCTTTTTATGGCTGAGTGATATTCCATTAATGATGCAGGGAGCCCAAACCTGGCGCTCTGTGACTACCTAGAGAGGTAGGATGGATTACCTAAAGGGGTGGAAGGGTGGAGAGAGGTTCAAGAGGGAGGGGACACAGGCATGCCTGTGAGTGATTCGTGTAGATGTATGGCAGAAACCAACACAACATTGTAAAGCAATTATCCTCCAATTAAAAAAAAACCACCTAAACATACAACTACCATATGATCCAGCAATCTCACTCTTGGGCATATATCTAGAGAAAAACATGGTTCAAAAGGAGACATGCACCCAAACTTCACTGCAGCACTGTTTACAACAGCCAAGACATGGAAGCAACCTAAATGTCCATTGACACAGGAATGGAGAAAGAAGTGGTACCCATATACAATGGAATATTACTCAGCCATTAAAAAGAATGAAATCATGTCATCTGAAGCAATATGGATGGACCTGGAGATATCATACTTAGTGAAGTAAGTAATTTTGTATTTGGGGACAGGTTTTATGTATTTATATGCCAGAATTTTATCTTTCTTCCCAGTGGGTGGGGATGGGATGAGGAAGCACACATAATTGATGAATATATGGGCATATTTTAAAATTCCTTTACAATGAAGAAATAATAAAAATGTCCATATCTTTCCACTTGGTAACTAAGTCAAAAACTGTGGCTAAAAATGTGATTCACAAGCTGGAATCAAGATTGTCTGGAGAAATACCAACAACCTCAGATATGCAGATAATACCACTCTTATGGAAGAAAGTGAAGAGGAACTAAATAGCTTCCTGATAAGGGTGAAAGAGGAGAGTTAAACAACTCGCTTAAAACTCAACATTCAAACATAAGATTATGGCATCCAGTCCCATCACCTCACGGAAAATAGAAGGGGGAAAAGTGGAAGCAGTGACATATTTTACTTTCTTGGGTTCCAAAATCACTGTGGACAGTGACTGCAGCCATAAAATTAAAAAACTCTTGCTCCTTGGAAGGAAAACTATGACAAACCTAGAGAGCATATTAAAAAACAGAGACATCACTTTGCTGACAAAGATCCATATAGTCAAAGCTATCTATGGCTTTTCCAGTAGTCACGTATGGACGTAGGAGTTGCATAAAGAAGACTCAGCATCTGAAGAATTGCTGCTTTTGAACTGCAGTGATGGAGAAGACTCTTGAAAGTACCTTGGACTGAAAGGAGATCAAACTAAACCTAGAGGAAGTTTAATTTGGAGATGGGAGGTTTGGTTATCTACAAAGATTTCAGATTTCAGTTTAAGCACAATAACATGAAAACTGATATTCATTCTATTTCTAGAAGAATCACAAGATGACTTCACTAAAGTTTCAGATTGGCATTTACAATTCTGTATGGCTCATTAAACTGTTATCTTTCAGAAAGTTTGCCTCTATATTTATAGTCTTATAACTGGATTAATAAAGAGCAAAATTTTGAGACACGTAAAGTGCTTCCTACTCTTATTCCAAAAAAGTATAGAAATTGTAACCAAATTAATTTTTGGTTGCTTGGACTCAAATAAAAAAATATATAGAAAAAAATGGTTCATCTTTGCTATTATTTCTTACAACCTTGTCTGTTCATTCTTTCTTCAACCCCATTGGTTGGCCTTTTTTGCTTTCATCAAGAGTAAGGAGTTCTCATCCATGCCTGTTTAGTATACAAAAATAAGGCTTCCATTCTTGCAATCTGTATTAACTCTATTCAAACTATAATAAAATATATCAGAACTTTCATTTCCAAAACAGTAGGTGGTGATTATTCTTCTCAAGAAATATCTTTTGAAATATATGGGAAAAAATCTAATCTTCCATTCCCCACCTCCCCCACAAATAGCTTCAAATTAAAGGAAAAGGACCAAAGCGCATTCAACAAGATACATTGGGGAAAGTATTTTTTCTGGGAATAGTACAAACATTACAATCATTTATTAATACTGAAAACAGAAGGAACTTACGGAATTAGCCTGTTTTCGGGCTTGGTTTATCAGTTCTTTTATCTCAGAGATATTTTTCTTCAGGTTATCCTCAAGCTCCTTGATGGGTTTAAGTTTGTCCATCAGTCTATCGGCTTCTTGTTCTAGATTTTTCACAGTGGCACCTGCATCTGCGACTGCACAGAACAACATGAGTGCATATCTCACACACACACACACACACACACACGTATACACATACCCAGACACATGCACAAACACGTGTATATACACACCCAGGCACACACACATGCGCACACACACACACATATGCACAAACATGCATACATATACACACACCCAGACACATGAACATGTACAAACACACACACATGCTGCACACACAGACACACTCAGAAATGAACACATACAGACACACACAGAAATGAACATAGCAGTATGCTTAACTAAACAATTGAAAGGATTGCATCTTATCCACAAGGCAAAGGCAAGGCCAGGGCAGTTGAAGCAGTCTGTGGTAGCAAATGGAAATATTTCAGTTGGGACCCAAGTAGGCCAGAGGAGATGATGGGACGCAAGTAGGCCAGAGGAGATGATGTTAGAGAAAGAGGGCTGACAACTTTGGCTTTGGGATTAACGTGCACATCAGCATTAAAGATGGAGAATATGATCAGCTTAATTCAATGATTAATTTTTAGCTTCAGTCCCCAAACTAACCTTCATAGCACAGAAATTGAGTCAAAGAATCAAGGAATTGGAAGCATCTTTAAAATGTCACTGAGTCTGTCCAAGCCAGAACTGTACTTAAATCAGGGTTTTCACACAAAATTAGTTTTTTTTTTTTTCTCACTGTCTTTCTTTGTACATCTTAAAGAGAAAAGCTATTAAAACGCCTTCTGAAAAACATTTCAATGCTTAGCAACCCTCAGACTGAAGGCCTATGTTATACTTTATATCTTTCATGCTGCAGTTCATTTTTGTTTTGAAAAATAGTTGATTCTCCTGCTCTCTACATTAGGTTGAATCACATTAAACTGTCACTTTTGTAGCTAAAATTTAAAGGAGGTTGAATATTGATAAATTAGAAAGGGGTTTAACCCTAAAACAATTGAAGGTTATTACTGATCCTTAGACTTCCAGCTTGTATTTTTCATAGGGGGGCACATGACACATGGAAAATCAATTATTCTGTCCCTAGGATGCTGGCAGCCTTATCCAAACTATGTCATTTATTATCTGACCAAGCATGTACTGTTCTGTTTTCTGTCACTGTGACTCTGATGAAAAAGTGAAACTGCTTAAGGTCCAAGGTTACTGGCCCTGATGAACTAGGAGTGATCTGAGACTGAATCTTCAGGAATAAATCAAATGAGTGCAAAAGGAAGTAAGTAATATTTTGAAGCATTTTGAACTCATGCTCACAAATATGAGTTATATTGTTCATGATGTCTAAAAAGAACATAGGTCTATTATTAACCTTAATCATAGAGCTGCTAGATCAAGGACTATTTTCTCCTGAAATGAGGGTTATTGAGTTCAAAACTCTTGTTACATAATTGTATAGGGAGTCAGCATAGCTACCCCTTCAGTTTTACACTTTAAATAAACCATTTGTCCATTTTTTCCCTTCCTTTAATTCCCTAATATTACTCTGATATTCTTCAAATCATTCTAGAAGTGAGAAAAAGGGATTTAGACTTAGATTCATGGAAATGAAAACATTGTTATGCAGGGACTAGGCTTAGACAAGTAATAGATCCCTTTCTTTTAAAGCTCTCAGAAGTTTTTACCTAATGGAACCTGGAAGTCCCCTTATCCCTTGCTATTCCCCCGCCCCCCATCTTCTGGAACAGTCAAAGTAATATAGAAATTATCTTCTTGAAGGTTTTCAAAAATAAATCACCTGTGATTTTGAGTCTGATGTTCTCTTATGCTGTAGTATTTGGAAACTTCTCACTTTTTCCTATGATTATTTGTGTAGATTTTAAAATTACTTCTGAAGATAGATTTTGATAACAATGTTTTACTAGAAAACTCTCTCTTTTAGAGTTTAAAATATATTAGCCTAGAGTTTTGCCAAGTCCTCTCCTATGTGCTAAATTTCTTCCCTTATCTAGTTGTATCTCCTGCAGAACTTTGCCTATTTGTTCTTCATTTTCCTTGATTTAAGCAGGTCAAGCATTTAAAATATTTTATCTTTATATTTCTAAAGATACATCTCTTGAATTTATCACATCTATTATTTTCTGTCTTCTAATTTATTAACTCTTTTTCATCTTCTTTCTTTTAATTAGTTATTCTGTCGGACCCTTAGAGTTGATTGCCTAACTTGTTTATTTGAAAGCTTTTTAGTAATATAATTGCACTCATTTTCCACTGAGGATAGACTTGGTCATATTTCTCAGGTTTAGATATGTTCAGTTTTATTTTCATTATTTTCTACCCTGAAGTTTTATTTTTGACTTGGAATTTAAACTATGAGGTGTTTAAGACAGATAATTTTTATATCTCAGCGACTGCTCATTTGGTAAGACCTAATTTTATTAATTCTATTTTATGCTTCTCCAAGTATAATTCTCTTGAAGTTGAGAATAATTGCTTGTAAGGAGTGGGGAGTGAGCTTCGGGGGAAAAGCAACAACAACAGTGTAGATCTGATCTACTTTAATTCCGCTAGAAAGAAGTCATTTGGACTTCAGTGACTGCATTTGTATTATCAGAAGCATCATAATTCAATCAAATCTATGGAAGAATTCAATGTTCTATTTTTACATGGATAACATATTTCACTAATTTTTCAAACACACATTCACACACTAACTCCTTTTCTATATCTAGCATTCTTACTGTGACACTGGAAAGAAGAGTATCCAATGTTTAAAGCCATACTAAAACATGGAAACATGCAAAGCTGAAGCTTTTTGTAATAAGCAATCAAGCATAAAAATTACTAAAAGGTATGCAAGTAAATATATACATACTGATTTCTGCAGGTAATTTCATATGGAAGTAAAACAGAGAAAAATAGAAAATTCATGAGAAAATATTTTTCATAGATATTATAACATAGTAACTGTCAAGAAAAATAGTACTTTTCACAACAGGTGCTAATTACAAATTCACTCCATTTTAAATCAAACAAGAGTTATCAAGTAAAAATCCACAAAATATGTCACTTAGCAGGCCACTGTTCATATTAAAAGGAGTTTTATTATCATGTTCTAATAAGATAGAAACAGATCCAGTGTAATTAGTGTTCATAGATATTATTTCTTTTCATAGATGATAGAATCACAAAAGGGAGATAAATATTATATAAGGCCACTCTCATTTGAGAATCAGTCTGAAAATGAATGAAATGATAGCATAAAAGAGTATTATTTACTTTAAAATATCTTTTCATTCATTTTTTTGGGGGGTTGGATATTGTGACTTGGCATGCCTGTGAACCAGTTATTCAGATGGAATCTGAACCACCAGGGGAGCCTAGCTCTGGGCTTACACAATAAAAGCTGAAAAACTGTATGTCTTCTCTTTCCCTCCCCTGAAGAAATGACGAGGAGTGAAACCCTTTTCCCTAACTCTGAAGGGCACTTAGCTATGTCTGCACTCCTTGCCCAGGAAGGAGTTAGGTTAGCAGTAGCTATTATTTCAAAGTATCATGAACCTTTGATCTGAGTCACAGATGCTGAAAAACCAGGCTCCACTCCCCAAACAGTGTTTGTAATCTGGATTATACAGTGTATAACGTCAATAACTGTGTTTTTGTTATTACACTCTACAAATGTTTTAATTCCCAATAACTACACTGTTCTGTATAAAGAAGGTTAATCTCTTGAGACTGTGAAGTACAAAGAATCAAGCATCTCCTTTGGTACAAGCATATATGAAGATAGCATTTTATCACTTGAAAGAATAAAACAATATTAAAAATTATAATGCTTATTACTTAATAATTTAAATTACTATATTTAGTTCTCCCACATTTTCTCAGTAAATCCATATTTAACTCAATATAGTTTAATGCAATATACAAAAGACATGAAGAAATATTCTTGATAAACTAAATATTTTAATTTCCTGATAATGTTAATGAACTAGAATCTTAAGTAATAAAAGACCAGTATTTTCCAAACTTGAATGCATTCAAGTTGATCCCATTTAGTATTCTCTTCTAACAGGCCTGCTAATTAGAGTGCTCCTTGACCTCTTGGTTCCATGGAATTTCAACAGCTCTGAGGATATAATTTCCCAAGTATAACTGCATTTTCAATTACACTGAAGGATTAAAAAGTATTTGGCATCCCTATGCCAAATACCATGCAGGCTTTGAGAATTCTTAATTTCCTCTTATCGGATGAAATTTGAATAAGATAAGCTTGAGTGAGGAGCTGGGAGTCTTATATTCCAGTTCTGGAGCCGCAGGCATTCAATTGCTGGGGCCAGTCTATGAAGGGAGGAGGGCAGACTGCATCACTATGAGGGCCCCTTCCTGCTCTAGCAGTGATGAGCCTAGGATACTTATAGAGTGTGAAGAAATAAGTGCAATAATCAAAGTGAAAAAGGAGATCTTACTGTTCTTCGAAGGATCTTTTACCACAGCGTTTGTTTTGGCTACGCTGTCTGCTAGTTGATTGTAATTTTTCTTCAGGCCATCAAGGTTCTGGTGAAGATCTTTAATCTGTGCCAGTACATCTTTAGCTGTGTCGTTGGCTTGTCTTGCTTTGTCTTTAACGGCTTGCAGTTTAGTGGCTGTGTCTGTAAGCAGAAGATGAGAAACAAAACAAAGACTCTGAAGTCAGTGGCTTAATCCACGCTTGTCAGAGAGAGGCTGCGCCTGGCTGACCTCAGGGACTCAGGCATGAGGGAAAGGCTGAACTCTGCCTCAGTCGGCTACAGCAAATGAAGCACACTTTCAGTGAAATTGAATTTTCTCAGGGACCTTCGTTATGAATACCTGATTAGCCCTTAAAATAGCAATGTGATTATTCTAAAAGTTCATTGTGGAAGGCGATATTGTGATTTGCTGCTGAACATATTAAAGAGAGAAGTTTATCCATCTGAATCATATAGGCTCATCGAAAATAGTTTTAACATTTAATCTGCACTTCCAGGGTTTGGGGCGGGGAGGGAACGAATGTCTTTCAATTTTGGTGGAGAGAGACTTTTTCAGGTATATTAGACCATGTGTTTGTGTAAACAATTTATATTTGTTACCAGCATTGGATGTTTTCTATGAACATATTTACTACTGAGGAAGTGACATGAAAATCAGTAAAGTTACTTAGGCTTTTTAATGATAAAAAAGTAAAAAAATCATTAAGGTTTTAATAGTTCCTGTTTGGTATAGACGTGTTTCCTTCACCATAATTTTTATAAAAAATGTACATTGTACATATATTTACGTGTCTACTAATATGTTGTAGATTAGTGTTAAGATCACAGCCCCTGAAGTTAAACTGTGAGGTTGGAATCTTATGTCTCTTTTAACAACGGCCCTCAGTGTCCCATCTAAGTTTGTCTGTTGTAAAGTGGAGATAATAATGCTGTTCACCTTGTAGGATTAGTATGAGGGTAACATACACTTAACGCAAACATGCTGAATAAGCCTTGCTTAATAAATGTTAGCAACTCTTGCTACCTTTGTATCATGCTATTAAAATATAAAAATAGTATCTCCAAAACAATAATGCTTTCAGTAACTAATAACAAACATTAACTCCAAGTAACAGGTAATGCGTAAAAAGATATTGTAGACATGGTTCAATCTTAACGTCTTAATGTTTTTGCCAAGAAAAGTGTGCTGAAAGGCAGCTGGTTCTTACCTATTACTGTAGGTACCTTGTATGTGCTAAATTGCTTCAGTTGTGCCCAACTCTTTGTGGCCCCATGGACTATAGCCCGTCAGGCTCCTCTGTCCATGGGATTCTCCAGGCAAGAATAGTGGAGTGGGCTGCCATGCCCTCCTCCAGGGGATCTTCCCGACCCAGGGATCAAACCTGAAGCTTTTATGTCTCCTGCATTGGCAGGTGGGTTCTTTACCACTAGGCCACCTGGAAAGCCCTGTAGGTACTGTAATAAACTGCAATTTTGTGGTAGTAAATGAACATTTTAGAGGATAGTGTCTGTATGATATTCTTTCACACCAATGTACGATTTCCTGGGCTGAAATGTGGAAGAACAATACAATGACAAGATGTCTATTATTTTCTTTTTTTGTAATTTATTCCTACAAATGTCAGTTAACAAATGATACACATCCTGGTGAAAAGTGTTTCTTAGCTTCTCATTCTTACACAGAATTCCTAAGTAGAAAAAACCATTATCTAATAGCCTGACAATGGTACAAAGATAGTGCTAAGAAATACAGGCAGAGGTGGAACATTTTTTAAAAGTTCATTTCCATTAGGATAGGATAGCTTGCAGTGTCTGGAATTCTTACCATTTGGAATGGCTGCTAGCTTGTCCAAAGTGTCATTCAAAGCTCTCAGGAGATCCCCGTTTCTGATATTGGCATCGTCTAATCTGGCTGTCAAGCCATTCAGCTGGTCATCATTTTCTGTGAACAGAAAACAAAAAAGGATGAAACAATTTTAATCCTCTCTGAACTTACAGATGGATATACAATTTCAGGTTATTTTATAAAATTACTTGTTATTGGGGCACAGTTTCTTTACAATGTTGCATCGTTTCTGCAGTACAGCAAAGTGAGTCAGTTATACGTTCACATGCACCCCTAGTGTTTGGGTCTCCTTCCCATCTAGGTCACTGCAGAGCGCTGAGTAGAGGTCACTGTGCTATAAAGTAGATTCTCACTAATTATCTGTTTTATACATAGTAGAGTGTATATGTCAATCCCGATCTCCCAATTCATCCCACTCCTGCTTCCTCTCTTGGTATCCATACATCTGTTATTGTTTGTGTCTCTATTTTTGCCTTGCAAATGAGTTCATTTCGTGCATTCATCAAAAGTGAGTGCATCATTTTTATAGATTCCACATAAAAGCAGTATTATACAATTTCAGGTTATTTTAATATAAAATTATTTAATAAGAAAGTTAATTTATTTTAACTTATTGGCATCTGTATACAAATATATTTCAGATCAGATTATATATTATATAAATTATATATATTTCAGATTATTATATTATTTCAAATTATATATTTCAGATCAGATTATAAAATATGTATTTATATGACTGTGTGACACACAAATATATTCAACAATTATATTTTCTCTGGTAACTTATTGTTATTTGACTTAATTTGATGGTTTTCTATGGAGAAAAACTTTGAAAGATTTGGTCTTTTATTGCATGTATAATGATACCCTCTTGATATCACTCAAATTAATGTCATTATTTTCAAAACTTTATTATCAAAATGGATCACTGAATTAGTTTTTAAAAATCTCAAGTAGACATGACTGTTAAGCAGAATCTCCCAACTTTACTAAACATCACTTAGTAGTATTTGAAAAAAATAAAAATCAAAGGAATGAAAAAACAGCCTCTGGCACATTTTTGTTTTTTTATAGAGAAAATAACATTTTACAATTTATTTTAAGTAGGGTTTATATAGGTTTTTTCTTGCTATTTAGCATGCTTTCTTTAACATTAAAATGTATCATTTACTGTGGAAGTGGAAGGGTCAATTGCTCAGTTGTATCTGACTCTTTGCAACCTGATGGACTGTAGTCTGCCAGACTTCTCTGTCCATGGAATTCTCCAGGCAAGAATACTGGAGTGAGTTGCCATTCCCTACTCCAGGGGATCTTCCTGACCCAGGGATTGAACTTGGGTCTCGTGCATTGTAGGCAGATTCTTTACCCTCTCATTCACAGGGGAAGTCAGATAATGTAATATTACTAGTATAAATTGCCCAGCTTCTCTCCACTAATTTTTTAACATGTTCAAATGTTAAGTTAGTTTGTATATAACATTGTATTTTATAGCAGATAAAAACCAGGAATGACACAAGAAAGACAGATAACGATGGTGTGAAGGATGACGCACTAAATGATGTACTTTCATTTTACACCTGGTTGTGCTGGTTAATTTGCTTTTTCTGTGCAAATATTTTTGTTTTTTCATTTAAAGAATTTAAAGAAAAAAAGTAACTTGAAACGCTGAAGACCATTATCTACCAACACCGACTGTTGCTCTCATCACTTTCCTGGTACCCAGAGTGGGCAGACCAGGAGACTACCCCTCACTGGACAGAGCAGAGCAGTTTTGATTGGATTGCGTGGCCACCTCTTGCAGAGGTGGTGCATCTGGCTTCTGGGAGGAACGGAACAAGCCGCTGGCAGCTTAGGGAACAATCTTTGTCTTTATTGGCGTTCATCTGGGAAGACTAGCAAAGGGAAGGGAAGATAGATGGAAGATTCTTAACTATCAGTGTTCTGGATGTGATAAAGAGTACTGAGCATATTAATTAATGATCCACTCCATTTCATATCAGGGTTTTATAGGCAGACGAATTACACCACTGTTATACCACGGTAATATAAGCCCATAATATTGTTGGAGGCATCTGCTTTTAGGTTCCAAGCCAAACACCTAACATCATAGAAAAATAAAGCATAAAATATTCCAGAAAAACATGGCTCTAAAACATCAATATGTCCATTCCAGTCACTAAGATATTATTTTCAATGCTAGTCCTTCAAAATATACTTTCCAAGTAATTAGATTTTCTCCTCTGTCAATCACAATTTATCTTTCTTTTAATACTTCTGCTATTTTCACTGTACTAAAATAAAATCTTTGAATAGGTTATAGAAAGAATACTTTTTGAAATAAAGACAATCTCACTATGACTGTGATATCTATACAAATTCCCTGAGAATAGTTAAAGGCTGTTCTTTTGATAATAATTTAGAAGCCTTCATCAATTAGGGAAATGGAACAGTACAAATTTCATTTCTTAGTTTCTTGATTGGATTTGACTTTTTAAACAATGAAACATTTAAAACGTGCTGGCAAGAAAGATATTCATGTACAACTGAGAAAACCATTAATTTAAAGGGCATCACTCGGTTTATACTATTTTATGAATTCTGATAACAAATACTGGCTGAACAATCAGGCCAATTATTCAGAACAAAGACTGATTTGAGGAACATTGTTACTGCCATTCCTCAAGTTTCAAAGCAGTAATTTTGTTCCTCTGCTTTCTGTACTAGAAAGTAAAAATGGGAATATTCTGAGCCTGTTCTGATTTCTTTGTTTCAGGATTTGACTCTTTTCTTCTTAGGTTATCCTTTTTTATACCCTAATTATTTTTCTCTGAAGTACCTTTTAGAATTTCTCAAACCAAGTCTAATCACTTTATCACTTTGTCAGTCTAATTCTTCAGATAAACAGAAGTTGTGTGCAGAAAATAATTGCTGATTTTAAAGTGTAAAACTTATAAAATGTTAGCCATGCAAAACTAGGAAAATAAATGATCCAAGGCTGCCTTTAAATGAAGATACCTGAGGCAGAGATTTCTATAATCAAAATGAAAGGAAGAACGCATGTGTAGCAGTTTGAATGGTAACATGGACAAAGAGAGAATTATTGGTAGTTAAGATAAATCCAATCCAACTCTTACAATTTCTGATGAACAAGAAAAGGAGCCAAATTATAATCCACAGTACTACCTTGCACACCTTCCTCTCCTTATTTCCTCACTTTTCATACCCAGTAGCTACAGCCAAGTCACCTATGCTCTCTCCAGATACAACATCCACTGAACCTCAACGGCTAACTACATACACACGCTCTAATTTTGGCGGTCCCTTTCTCATCCACTCCCACACACCAGAAGACAAGTGTCCAGGAGTGAGTTTGGCAAAGACAGAGCTCATAAACAGAGAAAACAGGCAGAGCAGCCAGGCTGGACTGTGAACACGCCTGACAACATCATTTCCCCTTGTTGTGTAACATCGAATGAGGTAGACGTATTCAGAATGAAAATCGCTAGACAGAGTTGCAAGTTACTTCCATTAATAATAATACTAATTTACTCAGGTTGACCATGTTCCTGTTACTGTGCTGAACGTATTAGAGTTTAGCTAACTTGGAACTGGTAACATTAAACTATGTAATAATTCAAAATAAAGCTATTACAGGTATTTCTTTGATCATTGATGATGCATTCTTTTACATAATCTAGCCATTAAAGTAGTATAGTGCAATGAAATAATTATAGGACTTAAAGTTGGAAGATGTGGCTTCAAATGTCATTTCTATCCATTTTTACAATGTAAAATGAAGATAATTTCATATGACTGTTACGAGAAACCAGTTGAAGGATGTATGAGGAAGTATTGGATTTATTATGCAGTTATTAAAAGGTAACAAAATAATTTACATTGGTTGGGTAATTCATATTGGGTCGAGAACTGCTTTGGTATTTTTGCCAGTTTTCAGTAATGTTATTTATGATTTACTTTCTTCTGTGTTTAAAGTGCATCATCTAGAATCTGCAGTTGTTTATTTTCCTTCTATATGTTCTTAATATATAGCCCCCATTATCAACTAAATATAAGAATGATTTTACATATTTTAATGGGAATGTTCTATTTTGACTATTCAAACACATCTAATTAAGTTCCTCAAATGCAATTTTTAACTTTTTACTCACATGAAAGTGAAAGTCACTCAGTTGTGTCTGACTCTTTGCTAACCCCATGGACTACACATTCCATGGAATTCTCCAGGCCAGAATACTGGAGTAGACAACAAAGCACAAATAAATACCTTGAGAGAATCTCTCATTCATAAGGGTGAAGTTTGAATTGTTTTCAATATTGAAGGGTCTAGTTAAATGGAACTACTGCAAATTATCATATAGATAACATTTTGCAAACAAAATTTTCATTATCACGAAATTTGTCTTATGAGCTACTACTTAAACTCAGTATCACTTTTGATTTGCTTCTTTATCAAAAAATGGAGGAATGGCTTCTCTTTTAAGATTTTTTTATACAAATATTTTACAAAGTAACAAATATGTTTCATCTTTTGTTGTAGAGGCTCCTTCTGAATTGTTGCTATTTAGTCACCCAGTTGTGTCTGACTCTGCAACTCCATGGACTGCAGCACACCAGGCCTCTCTGTCCCTCACCACCTCCCGAAGTTTGTCCAAATTCATGTCCATTGCATCAGTGTATCCAGCCATCTCATCCTCTGATGCCCTCTTCTGCCTTCAATCTTTCCCAGCATCAAAGACTTTTCCAATGAGTCAGCTGTTCACATCAGATGACCAAAATACTGGAGTTTCAGCTTCAGCATCAGTTCTTCCAATGATTATTCAGGGTTGGTTACCCTTAAGATTGACTGATTTGATCCCCTTGCTGTACAAGGTACTCTCAGGAATCTTCTCTAGCACCACAATTCGAAGGCATCCGTGCTTCGTCACTCTGCCTTCTCTATGGTCCAGCTCTCACCACAGTAAGTGACCACTAGGAAGACCATACATAGCCTTGACTATATGGACCTTTGTCGGCAGAGTAGTGTCTCTGCTTTTCAACACACTGTCTAGGCTTGTCATAACTTTCCTGCCAAGAAGCAAATGTCTTTGATTTCATGGTTGCAGTCACCATCCACAGTGATTTTAGAACCCAAGAAGAGGAAATTTGTCACTACTTCCATCTTTTCCCCCTCTATTTGCCATGAAGTGATGGGGCCAGATGTCATGATCTTTATTTTTTTTAATATTTAGTTTTTAGCTGGCTCTTTCACTCTCCTCCTTCACCCTCATCCAGAGACTCTTTAGTTCCTCTTTGCTTTTTGCCATTAGAGTGGTATCATTTGCATATCTAAAGTTGTTGATGTTCCTCCTGCCTATCTTGATTCCAGCTTATAACTTGTTCAGCCCAGCATTCCTTCTGAATTAGAGAGCAGGTTAACTTCTGCAGTGCTTTTATCCACAGTTCTGCAGCAGAGTTTGGAAGAGGTAAGGGATCTGTATGAGGTCACGTGAACACCTTGATTTTGACCTTTCTGGTAATGAGAGATTCCTGCAATGCTCATCCATTCACTCATGTATCAAACCTTTTTTAGGGCCATGAATGTTAATGTGTCACCTCTACACCATGGCAAAAGGCCAGTGTTTGTATTCAGCAGTGCTTAAGAACATCATCTTTGGAACCACATTAACTTGGGCTAGTTAAAGTGTTGGCTCTACTATACGTATGCAGTGTATTCAAACAGAATTTCTTTGAATTAAATGATTCTATTGTAGCTTCCCTGGTGGCTCAGATGGTAAAGAATCTGCCTGCAATGCAGGAGACCTGGGTTCGATATCTGGGTCAAGAAGATTCCCCTGGAGAAGGGAATGGCTACCCACCCCAGTATTCTTGTCTAGATAATCCCATGGACAGAGGACCCTGGCGGGCTACAGTCCATGGGGTCGCGAAGAATTGGACTGAGCAACTAATACTTTCACTTACATACAAAAATGGTAACTTGACTACATTTTATAATATGATTACTCTATGCATGCGAGCCCAGCCACTTAGTCATGTTCAACTCTTTGTGACCCCATGGACTGTAGCCCACCAGGGTCCTCTGTTCATAGAATTTCCCAGGCAAGAATACTGGAGTGGGCTGCCATTTCCTTCCTGACCCAGGGATCAAACCTGCATCTCCTATGTCTCCTGCATTGGCAGTTGGAGTCTTTCCCACTGAGCCACCTGGGAAGCCCTTGATTACTCTATACAATTTATTAATTTTATTATATTATATTATGTTTTTACCTTTGAATGTTTTGAGAACATAAGAAGTAAAATTTATCTCAAGCCACGTTACTGTAATTTTTCATCCACTTACATGAACCTGCCCTCAAGTCAACCCCACCATTGAGCGCATGATCCCAACACTCGTAGTGAAGGAAGAGCAGGTGAGTAAGGAAGAAAGCTGGGTGAAATCCAAAATCCCATTCTTGTCACTGGCCTCCTTTCAGTGGATTTGATGAGGCTGCTCCACCCAGTCTTTCCATGCTGGGGCACACCTAGCCTGCTTCCATCACATTTTTCCTATGCTTACCTTTTCCCAGTTGCTGTCACAAGTTTGGGATATGTCCTATCTCTGATTTCCTCTTTTGCCCAGACATGCCCCTTACATGTACCATGCAAGGGAACCCCTAAGATCAGTAAATAGGGCCTGTGTTCATAGGAAGGCATGTTACTGGGAAACTTTGTCCTGATTGAAAAGTGACAAATCTGTTCTTGTCTGCCTTGGCCACAGTGCTCACTAGGCCCTCAATAGCTGTTCGCTGGAACGGAACATGTTCTCCCTCCCACCACCAGATTATAGTTGAAGCCTGAGGAGAGGAGAGAAGGGGGCTTTGTCTGGTGGCTCAGACACTAAAGTGTCTGCCTGAAATGTGGAAGAACTGGGTTCAGTCTCTGGGTCGTGAAGATCCCCTGCAGAAGGAAATGGCAACCCACTCCAGTACTCTTGCCTAGAAAATCCCATGGACGGAGGAGCCTGGTAGGCTACAGTCCATAAAGTTGCAAAGAGTCGGACACGACTGAGCGACTTCACTTTCACTATTATCTCCAAAGTCTTAAGATATCAGGATAGAGGACAGTCTTTTCTTCAGCCAGTTGAATGAGAAACCAAAATATCCAGACATCAAAAACTCCACGTGGTTTTTCTAGGACAAGCTCCAAAGCCTGAGTGTGGGTTTGCAGGCTCCTTTTGTTTTGGCCAGCAAGGTATTCTAAAACAAATGTAATTTAAATATCTTTAAGTGAGACAAGTACTTTCTGGTTCTATTAGTTTCTGTCATTCTGTGTTTGGCCCTTATTTTGCCACTTCTCATTTAAACTCTGAAACCAAGTCCAACTTTATTTTCATTTCTCAATTTTCTCTATTCATACACCTAAGGAGGAACTAAAACTCTGCATGAGGAATCAGCAATTTATACAGGAAAAGATTAGCTTGTTCTCTGGACTACAATAGGCTAGGGGATCCAGGGTTGGTTTTATCCATTTAATCCAAAATTATTTTTTTGTCAATGGAATGGCTTGTTTGTCTTTCACTTGCATACTTTTGGGAAGGCAGATTCTGGCAAATGGTAGTATGCAAATTAAAAAAAAAGAAAACAAAATCAGTCCTGGGTGTTCATTGGAAGGATTGATGTTGAAGCTGAAAGTCCAATACATTGGCCACCTGATGTGAAGAGCTGACTCATTTGAAAAGACCCTGATGCTGGGAAAGATTGAGGGCAGGAGGAGAAGGGGACAACAGAGGATGAGAAGGCTGGATGGCATCACCAATTCAATGGATGTGGGTTTGGGTGGACTCCAGGAGTTGATGATGGACAGGGAGGCCTGGCGTGCTGAATTCATGGGATCACAAAGAGTCGGACATGACTGAGTGACTGAACTGAACTGAACTGAGAACTTATTGGAAGCCCAAGAAGTAATTTTTCTAAGGCAAAAAAAGATGTCTAATGCAAGGAGTTAAAACTGATATATATACATACAATATAAATATATAATATATATTATATATGTGTATATTATACATTATATTAATAATTATGTATTAATGTATATATGTATATTAATATATTATATATTATATATGCATTATATACATACATACATACACACACACACACACACACACACACACACACATACATACTGGGACTTCTCTGGTAGCTCAGTCGGTAAAGAATCTGTCTGCAGTGCAGGAGACCCCAATTCAATCCCTAGGTTGGGAAGATCCCTTGAAGAAGGAAACGGCAGTCCACTCTAGTATTCTTGCCTGAAGAATCTCATGGTCAGAAGAGCCTGGCAGGCTACTGTCCATGGGTTGCAAGAGTGCTTTAGTAACTAAACCACTATATATATATGTATATGTATAATACTTTGGCTGTCCTATGCGGCTTGTGGGATTTGGTTGCCTGACCAGGGATTGAACCCCCACCCTTGGCAATGAAAGCATGGAGTCCTCACCACTGGACTGCCAGGGAATTCCCAAGAGGAGTCTAGTTTTAATAATATAAAAATATTTTTATTTATTATTGGGAGAGAGGAATAGCTACTTTATTCAGAAAGCCAGCAGACTGAGAAGGTTAGTGTCCTGCAAATTTTAACTCCTAAATCATTCTTCAGTTTAATATTACTACAATATTCCTGTTTATTCTGTTTGTATCTAATCTGAAATAATAACACAGACTCTTAACAGGTTAGTAATTGCAAGTGTGTTATATTCATGATTGCAAAACCATTTTGATACATTTGTCTGGTCTGAATGACTCAGTGTCTGGAGGCTCATGGTACAGAAGAAAATATGGATTAATTTGATTAATGTTTCGGGTAATTCTGGCACTGTTCTGTGTTTTGCAGAACATCATAAGTCATACAGTTCATTGATTCCATATCCTTGGGCTTGAGATTAGATCTTTTTATTCAATGTGCATGTCATTCATTTTATAGAGATGTTATCTATTTGTTCCTAAGTAATTAAATAATTTCACTTATTTTGAGCATAATTTGAAAAGTAGGGTTAAATTAAGAGGCAAATAAAGTTAAAAAGTTACTCTACATAAGATAAGGTATATAATGATAGAATTTTAGTATTTTCAGACTTCTAATATACCATCCTCAACTTCAATCTTTGCCTTGTACACATTCCATGAGAGCCTCACCTGGCTATTTTTTTTTTTTTTGACAAAATCCTTTGTCAATCTGCAAAGTAGTATTAATTCACCCAGTGGCATCAATCTGTCTTCTAGCTTTTTTGGTCATCAATTTGTATCAAGTCCCATATCCATCAACAAAACAATTTTTATCTCCATGGACATTCAATCAATTTGATACAGACTGGTCTCAAATGGCAAATGTGCACAAGGGCAAATTTACTTTTTTTTTTTTGCAAATTTACTTTTAATAAATGTATACTCAAAACTTAAAAGGCAAAACAAACTGCTCCTGGCAAGTTCAGGTTCTCTGAAGGCAAGGACAGATAAAGATGGCAGGGAGCAGCTCTAAGTTATTCACGACTAAAGCTCATGAACTAACTGGATTGTACTGACGAGAACCAAGTAACACATTAGAAATATGGAGGGTATACTGCCTCACCATCTTTATTCCTTCTAACTCCAGGCTCCATGGAGAGAGAAATGACTAAATCTCTATTTTAATAGCTGCTGTCAAGTATTTTGCTCTGTAGGGCCTATTTCAGCAGTTCCTGGTGGCAATATATGGCATTTCCCTGATTAAGAGCCATTTTATAACTTGTGTAATTGGCCACAAATCAGGGGAATGTCATAATGTAGCAGGAAAACATTCCCATCTCCGTCAGAGCCTTGGCTTGGATTTCTGGAGGAATTATTACTTGAGTAGTTTGTGGGTTTTCATTACTTTAAATAATGTACTACCTGAAGTACAAAAAAGGACATTTAAACTAATGAACCTTTCTGTCACCTAACCCTGGCTACCACACCTGTCCTTGGATTTCTTTTTCCCTTAGAGAAAAAACTCTTGAAACATAAGATTCTTTTTCCATTTTTATAACACCAGTGTTTGTGGGGAAATAGAGTCAACGACAGGGCTGGGAGCAGGGTGAGGAGACTCAGCATTCCCCTAGGTGTGGAATTCAAAGGGGCCCCCCAAGACTCAGTGTTCAAGATAAAACGTTTTCATGCAGTATTTTTTTAATCACATTTAATTCAAAAAAGATCAATATGAGCAAAATATTAAACACTTTCAATAGAAGCAGAATCTAACCCTGCACTTGTATGGCCGGACCTCCCACCTCACCCTGATCTCAGCTCTGGGCGAGCGCACTGGGGTGAAAGGCATGATGACCAAGTAACGGGGTGACCCGACTCGCCAGGTGAGGAGAGCAGGTCTGACTCTACAGCTATTGTTCAGGCTGAGATGAATGCAGTTTCCTGAATAGGATTATACATATAACGGGTCATATTTCACCTATGATACGCAATCCAAAGCATTTACTGTCAGAGTGCTATCCATAATGGAGACAAAACGTGTAATCCCATGCCAGCCCCTATTGGAAATCAAAGACTATTCATTGAGAGCATTGGCAAATATAAATGATAAAAATATCTTTTCTTCCTAAGGTTAGTAAAGACAAACATTATTCTTTTATTTAAAAAATATGCTTATTTCCTGAATTGAGATAGTCACTGTGATACTATACACCAAAATACAAAGCTAAAAAGAAGATCCTGCTACTGTCCTTAAGAAGATGGATGCTAAGCTCATGGCTGTGATGATTCGACAACTCTGTGAGAAAGGGGTACACAGAGGAGGCATGTAATCCAGATGGGGTGCCAGGCCTCCCAGAGATGATAACATTTGGACTAAATCTTGAAGGTCTGGTAGAAGGTAGTTGGTTGGAAAAAAGGGATGGGGAGGAGTTCCAAAGAGAAGAATGAACACTGCAGAATGTGGAGGTTTGAAATGGCAGCAAGTTTTCAGAGAGCATGAATATCTCAGTAAGGCTGGGGAGCTGGATGCAAGGCAGAAAAGGGGAAAGAATGAGACCAAAGACAGAAACAGGAGGCAATTACATGAGAACAGGAGATATTTGAATGAAATAATAAATATAATAACTTATCTAGAATGTGGGCTGTATTGAATTTTTAATGCAAAACCCATGCCATATCAAGGCAGATATTTTATGCATTTTGATCTTTGAATTAGGGATAAAATACACAAAAATGTATTTAGGAGGCAAAAACTTTTTCAGAGATGTGCCCCACTAAATCAAAAGCTGCACAAAGATATTTATACTTATTCACTCATTTGTGACTATAATTTCTAAAGTCAAAATAGGTGGCATTTGATGCTCTTTAAAAGTTGCCATACTTTAAAAATTAAAAGTTCCTCTACTTAAGACACAGATGAAATGATGTTACAGAAATTAGGTTTAAAAATTCTGAAGTTAAAAAAAAAAAAATCTGAAGTAATGCCCAGTACAAATTGATGTGTGAAGGCAAAATATAGTAAAACTGATAAGATAGTTTACTTGCATTAAATCTAGATAGTAAAAATAATCGTTAACAACCACGGTGCAACGATTACATTTTTCCAATAATCTGATAAAATATCCTACCAATTACAACTACAATTACACTGAAAATAATAATAAAAAGAGATCACACTAACCTTTTACATCATTTGCTAACTTCTTGGCTTCATTAAGAATTCCGAAGCTTTTCTGAAGAGAACCTTTGGCACCTTCCTTTAATGAACCCTGAGGACCTGTTGCCTGTGGGCAGAAAAAGAAGTGTCACGTTTCTAAAACCAAAGAATGAAGGAGTCGAGCTACCCTGAAGGGAGCTGGTACACCGTTCACCCTTAGGAAAGCATTCTGAACTATGCATGCAGAATAATACATTATCATCATGTATTTGTGATTAAAGTGAGGAGATGAGAAGAAAGTCTAGAAGAGAACCCTTGGGAATCCCAACATTTATTTAAAGGCAGGTACAGAAAGTGGGGCTGGCAAGGTGGTTGAGATTCCAGAAAGGACAAAGGGAACCCAGGAGAGCATGATATCAGAAATCGAGAGACACAGAAGTGGCTCAGAGCGCGGTGAGTGGCAGTGTTGCATGGCCGTAACTGGTTAGGACTGTCCAGCGCTGTCAAACGGCCAAGCAGACTGAGAACTAAGCGCGTCCTTGACTTGATCCCTAAGCACGTCTCATTCCAGCTGTGGGATAAGTGGAGGAAGCATCTCCTGTCCCCTAGGTGTTGAAATGAGGAAGAACAGTGTTCCTCTTCTGAAGGTATCTCCAAGTATTAAAATAAAACCTTCTAAATGACAGGCTCTGAGCCACAATCATCTCCTAGCAAAGATGGATTTGTTGAGGCTTGAACTAAGAGAGGTGTCACAAAGATAATAGAGTGAGATGGGAAAGGATTGCTTAAAGTAAATGTTTAGTTATCTATTTTAATAATGTTTGCATGTCAAGAGTCATTACATACCAAAAGATAAACCAAATAGGGTCTTACAAATTTAGATCTTGTAAATTCTAAATTGGAAGAGTATTTCAGAGTATAAGAAAAGCTAGTGAATGCTAAATACTTACTGTTGAAGTTATAAATCTGAACTCAGGTTAGCCCAGACATAATACTCTTCAACTACATTTCCAGTGGTTTAACAACATTTTTTATCATACCATTTGAACACTAAACTAGGAGAGATTAGAGATTGCTACTGTTGTGGTAAAATTTATTTTAAGGTGTTATTCCAACAGCTTTCACTTAAATAATCTATTGCTTATAAAACAGATTGATTAATACTATGATATCTACAAAAGGCCACATTGGAAACATCTACATAAACAAAAAGAATCTGTGCATTTATATCTAGCCTTTGCAAAAAGAGCTGCCTGACAACTCTGACAAATTATGCTGTGGGAAGTGGACACTCTCTTCAACTGAGAATACAGAAATTCTTGGTCCTATGGTGTCTGTGGGGAATTAGATACAGTAACGTCATTTAAGTGTCATTTATTTTGAAAAAAAGGTAAGAGTGTCAATATCAATGGCACAACTCCAATGTACCTTACTCAAAAAAATAAGCCTCCATTACCTACTCAGCTTCATATAGAATTGTTCCAAATTTATATGCCATTCTTACTCCCTTGGTTACAGGTTTCCTGAATCAAAACAGATTAGAGAAAGGAAATTACAAAGAAAGAAGAATGAAGATTCTCTAAGCACATGAAAGCAGCCGAAGTAACAGCTGACAAAGTGACAATGAGGAAAGAACACCGACTTGGAGAATCTTTAAATCTCAGCAATCCAAATCTATTTGGATAAGGATGAAACAGGCTTCAGTAGATGCCAATATTGACAATGATGATCCGGAGCCATCAGGATAATACTAGATGGAGCTAGACAAAGCAATCAAGCAAGGGAGCAAGCTTTCCCCAGAGTCTTAAGGTATGAATTCCTTTCTACAGGACCATGGTCTGGTGAGAATCTAACAACCAATATTTTACAGCTGATCTTGGATATGCAAAGGAGGCAAAGGGGTAAAGGAGGGAGATAGAGTTGACTTGCTATGCATAAGAAAATTAATGAAATGACGGGAGAGAAAAGAAGGGCCGGACAACATGAAAAAGGCTAGTCTGAGCTGTGGAAATTCGGAGGGACTAGGAAGAGTGATGGGCAATGTTCACTTTTTTCTACTTTCTTACACTTTTCAACAGTTTCAGTGAGGTATAAATAACCTTACCATACTTAAAATTTTCAATTTGATAAGCTTTGATATTTATACACCCATGAAACCGTCAAACAATTGAGGTAGAGAACATACTCATCATTTCTTTTCATACCCTCCCTCCCACTCCTCATCCTTCCTTATCTCCACATAAGCACTACTATGGTTTCCAAAACTTTTAGTTTGTATTTTATGGACTTTTATATATTAGAATCATCCAGTATGTAGTACTCTTTTGCTTGTTTGGCTTCTTTCATTCAGGGTAATTATTTTGACATTTATCCATGTTGTGTGCGTATCAAGATGTGATCTCTTTTTTATTTACATAAATACATGTGTGTGTTCCATTGCTCAGTCATGTCCAACTCTTTGTGACCCCATGGACTATAGCCTGCCAGGCTCCTCTGTCCATGGGATTTTTTCCAGGCAAGAGTACTGGAGTGGGTTGCCATCTCCCACTCCAGGGGCTCTTCCTGGCCCAGGGTTCGAGCTGGCATATCTTGCATTTCCCACCCTGGTAGGTGGATTCTTTATTACTGTACCACCTGGGAAGTCCCACATGGAGATGTCCCAATCTATTTATTCATTCACTTCTTGATGGACATTGGATTACATCAGCTTTGGCTATTCTAAACAGAGTCACTATTAACATTTGTATACAAATCTTTGTATGAACATATGATGATTTCTCTTGGAATGAAAGACCTCTAAGTGGCGTGGCTAGACTATTTGGTGGATATATGTTTACGCTTTTAAGAAACAATCAACATGCTTTCCAAATTATCTGTACTATTTTTAATTCTCACTAGAAGTGGGTAAGAGTTACAAATGTAACTATATCCTTGTCACTACTTGATATAGTCGGTCTTTTTAAGATTTTAGACATTCTAATGGTGTGTACAACATTTGGGTTTTAATTTGCATTTTCCTTGCAACTAATTATGCTGAGTATCTTTTCATGTGCTTTTCACCATCTTCTTTGGCTGTGTCTGTTAAAATTTTTTGTACAAGTTTTTATTGGGTTATTTGTTCTTAGTGAGTTTTGAAAGATATTTATGTATCATATGGATACAAATCCTTCATCAGATATGTAATTTGCAAATACATTCTTCTAATTTGTAGATTATCTTAATAAACGGTTCTGTGTTTTAACATTGTCAGAATTTTTCCATCTAGGTTTATGAGGGATATTGGTCTATAATTTTCTTTTTTTTCATAATGTCTTTGGTTTGTACCATAGTAATACTGGCATTATGGAATGACTTGGACATATTTCCTCATTTTCAATACTCTGAAGAATTAATTACTTCTTTATAAAATGTTTGGTAGATTCACCAGTGAAATCATGTGGAACTGAATTGTGTGTGGTGTTTGTGTGTGTGTGCGTGCGCATGTGCAGGTGTGGATGTATATAAGGGTTTTAAAATACAAATTTAATTCTTTAATAAGTATAGGGCAAAGAAGCACTCCAAAATAATAAAGAGCTGATGGCATAACAGCAACGTACCAACAGTCCAGGTTTAAAAGACAAGTCTTTCATGTGATGACAGAATGGAAAAGACTAACATGATATGGGTGAAGAGAACTGCTTCAGTTTGTTGGAATCTGGAGAGTTCCTTTTCCAACACTGCTTAGTAAGTCACTGAAGCACATCAACAATATCAGGCCTGTTGATGAAGCAGCATTTTCCAAGCTAATTATACTTCATACATATTTATAAGCACCACATCTGAGTTTCTGAGCCGTTGTCTACAGCATATGTGAAATATAAATGAGGTTCTTAAGAGTTGCAAGATATTTTGTTTCCTGCTTTTTAGAGATTGTATTTTTATAAATAAGTTATTCTCTCTATATATATACATATATATATATATATATATAAAAATTACCTAAAATCTTTTATTACATCACACAAAATAGGATCTAGTAGTATATATAGGTTGCTACATGTTTTGTTAGCTAATAAATCATTTATGGAAAATGTGAGATAATTTAAATCATTAGAGAAGGAAAAATACAAGAAAAAAACCGATAAAGTCTACAAAGATTTAACAGAGGCTTGGCACTTAATTGGCTTTTAATACATGTTAGTTTTCTTCTTTCTACTATTTGTTAAATATTCATAGTGACTTGTTAAGGCACCATGTCATTGATTAATAGCTGAATGAATCGATTGATTTACCTAATAAAAGTTTATAGCTCGTTCAAGGAGAAGGAAATGGCACCCCACCCCAGTACTCTTGCCTGGAGAATCCCATGGACAGAGGAGCCTGGTAGGCTACAGTCCATGGGGTCACAGAGTTGGACACGACTGAGTGACTTCACTTTCACTCTTCACTTTCAAGCATTGGAGAAGGAAATGGCAACTCACTCCAGTGTTCTTGTCTGGAGAATCCAGGGACAGAGGGGCCTGGTGGGCTGCCATCTATGGGGTTACACAGAGTCGGACATGACTGAAGTGATTTAGCGGCAGCAGCAGCAGCAGTTCTTTCAAGCACTGGAGTAAGCTCTGATATTCACAGACGGAATGACTGCCTTCTCTAACCGAAGTGCAGTGGAGTGGTAGAGTGCAGTGGCAAAATTCCTTATACAGAAAATGATTACTGCCACAATGGAGCATGGAAATATCTAGGTGTGTGTTGTCAGAGGAGGCGCTCTTAGGGAAGAAGATAACCCACATGTGACTGATTTATTATTTAAATAAGCAAATTTTAAAGTTATTGTTTGTATTTCTTTCTATATTCTTATTATTTTTCTAAGTGGCCTTCAAATAACTTCTTTATTAGAGATAAATTTCCTGAATTCATTGAAAAAGTTGGCACTAAGGAGAGACATATAATTGTTGTTTGTTTTTGTTTTCTATAGAAAGTACTAGCTGAAAATTCATCAGCATGGTTTATAACTTATTTTGTTATGAAATAATTTATTTTAGAAGACAAGTCTTGCACATTTCCAAAGGGGATAATTTGTCAAGATAATATGTGACTTAGATGATTATAAACTTAAAATATTTTTAATAAAGAAAGCTGTCCAAAATGTGCAGAGGTATATGTAAGGACTGATAATTAGCCGCAATGTGTTTATGTAAAATATATGTCAGAAAAAATTTATATTTGGGCATGTTAGACTGTTGCTAAAAATTAGGGAGAAATTTCTTACTATAAGAAAACAAGTTCTTAGAAAAAATGGTGGGTCTAGTCTTGTATATATTTTAAAAGATATAACTTTTGAGAATATTGAAAAAATGTATGTGATGCTAATTAGATATATTAAGCTATAAAAACAGTTATGCAAAAGTTATCCATTTGTACAAAAACCATCTGTACAGGAAACGATATGGACAGATAATATTATAAAAGTGATCGTGGTTAGTGAGATTATACACATTTTAGATTTTCTTCCTTTTGCTTGTCTGTATTTCCTATTTTTGTATACTGGATATGAACTGCTTTTGTCATAAAAGATCACTTTCAATTTTAAAATAAGAAAATCACCGTGTATTGATTTTAAATGTGTTTTTAAATAACCTACATTTCAAAAATCTGCAGGATACTAAAATGAAACACTAAATCAAAAATGAGTTCAGAAACAACCCAAAGGAATGACTCTGGTCAAAAATCTGGTGAAAGGCTGTAGATCCTGGCATCACATAATATCCTAAGATGGGACAGAGGTTAAATGAGCCTCTGGAGGACTGAAGGCAACTGAGAAAGGAGACCAAATGATGGAATAGAAAGCCTCTAAAAATTACTTATGAGAATTTAGAATTCATGACTGTGAATTTGCAGCTCGATAATACCAAGAAAGACAATCAAGAGAGGATTTAAAAGTATATTTAGGCCTCTCTGGTCATCTAGTGGTTAAGAATCCACCTGCCAATGCAAGGGACATGAGTTAGATCCCTTGTCTGGGAAGATCCCACATGCAGTGGGCAATTAAGCCTATGGGCCACAACTCCTGAAGCCCATATGCCTAGAGAATGCCTAGAGCCCCGGCTCTGCAACAGTGAAGAAGAGTCCCCTGTTCTCGGCAACTAGAGAAAGGCCACAGCAATAAAGACCCAGCACAGTCAAAACTAAATAAATAAATCTTTTTTTAAAAAAAATAGTATATAGAATAAACCTGGCTTAAAACTCAACATTCAAAAAACTAAGATCACGGCATCCGGTCCCATCACTTCACGGTAAAGAAATGGGGAAAAAGTGGAAACAGTGACAGATTTTATTTTCTTGGGCTCCAAAATCACTGCAGACAGTGACTGCAGCAATGAAATTAAAAGATGGTTACTCCTTGGAAGAAAAGCTATGACCAACCTAGACAGAGCATGAAAAGGCAGACGCATGACTTTGCCTACAAAGATCCATATAGTCAAAGGTGTGGTTTTTCCAGTAGTCATGTATGGATGTGAGAGTTACCATAAAGAAGGCTGAGCACCGAAGAATTGATGCTTTTGAACCATGGTGTTGGAGAAGACTCTTGAGAGTCCCTTAAACTGCAAGGAGTTCAAACCAGTCAATCCTAAAGGAATTCAACCTTGAATATTCACTAGAAGGACTAATGCCGAAGCTGAAGCTCCAACACCTTAGCCAACTCATTGGAAAAGACCCCGATGCTGGGAAAGACTGAGGGCAGGAGGAGAAGGGGGCGACAGAGGATGAGATGGTTGGATGGCATCACTGACTCAATGGACATGGGTTTGAGCAAATTCTGGGGGATAGTGAAGAACAGGGAAGCCTGGCGTGCTGCAGTTCATGGGGTTGCCAAGAGTCAGACGTGACATAGAGACTGGAAAACAACAACAGGTATAGTAACTGAGTGAAACAGGTTTCACCAATCACAGTCTGAGCGCCATCGCTCCAGCGCCTCTGGACGCCGCTGACTGTTGCCATGGAGTAGGGACTAGACAAGCTATTGAGGGTGGCATTGGTGGGTATCAATGAGTCTTGATTCTGAGTAAAGACAATGGAGAAATGTCTATTGATTTAGAGACCATCCTTAGAGGGCTTATGCCTTTCTTTCCATTTAATGTCCAGAATCAAACTCAACATGGCAATTTCACTTCCTGATTAGTCCTATATTTATTCCTGTTGGTGGAAATCTCAAGTAGCAGGTCTGAGAGCACTGCTGTCTTGAATAAAATTAGTTTAAATTTACATTGTATTATAGCATCACCCCAAAGAGTTTCTGTGTTGCTGACTAATCAAACTCTTTGATTTCATTTCTAACAATTTATGCCCTGAAATTTTAAATATATCACATTCTGGGTAATAAAACAGAAGCTTGTTTCTCTGCTTCCAATAGATTTTTAAAAGTTACTTACTCAAATCAGTATATCATGTTAGCTGGCTTAAGGAATACCATTTTCAAACACAGATTCAATATTTTTCTGTGTAACTTAGACCCTCACTGACTTTTTCATATTTGCTCTTGCACAAATCAGTCAGTTCTTAGATAAGTTGCTGAATTGCTGATGGAGAAAAAATGCTCACCAGTTTTATTGACAGATTCAATTGTCAAACCTATTACGGATTATACTACTTTTTCCATTAACACTACACTGGTATAGAATTTAAATTCCAATGATTATAGATATTAATAAGAGGTCAAAATTACTGTTTGAATAACTTCTAAGTAATGGCTGACAGAATAAAATACAAGGTATATGTGAGTTAAAGTTTAAAACTTAACTGACACTATATTTTATCAGGCCTTTGATTGCAATGTGTATTCTGCTAATATTTGCAGTTCTTTATGTAGGAAATAAAAACTCAAAAATGACCTTGCAAGTATTCTTTATGTATTTTGGTTCATCCAATTACACAAAGCAAATATTAAATAAGACAGACCGAAGAGAAGCTATGACCACATTTCTAAACAAATACTCATTAGAAATACCTTAATGTTTAATCATACTATTGCAAAATTCACAGTATTTGACTATATGATTTATTGACCAGTAGCAGTGGTATTAAAAGAATTTAGCTACGTAAGGATTCAAAAACTAATTTAAAAAGAAGAGATTATTAGGAATAACACTACTAATATTAAAAGAAAGAATAATAAAAATAATAAGAAAATAAAAAATGTAATAAAGGAAAAGAATAAATAAGGTAGTAAAAGTTGGAAAGTGTTATTTTTACTAACATGACAATAAAAACTTAAATGATAATTTATGGTTTGAGGACAGGCCGGAATTCTATTTATCTTTATTCCTATGTGTTTCATAATGTCTCTATATATGAAGTACAATAAATATGTGGCTTAAAAAAAGGTTTAAAAACAAAGAAAACATTGAAAATGTAGACATGCTTAACACCTCATGTTAATAAACAGTTCAGAAGTTACCTATTAGAAGCACCACAATTGCATCAAAGAAGGATAATTGGAGACTGAATATCAAACCAGGTTAAAAAATAAATTTTAAGCTTTGGGGATTATTAACTATTGGCATTAAGCCAAGAAAGAGATCAGAAGAGAATGTGCAGTTTCTTAGAAAGCTACACTTCAGCTGACACAGCTCAGCATCCAACTTGTAGGCAGATCTTCTAATCCTCAAATTCTGACTATCTTCTTCCCACATCCTGATTAGGAAATTTCAGCACACCCCTTGAACTTAATTCTAATCACTAAAACAAACAAACAAACAAACAAACAACTTACAAGACTACATTTAAATTAAACTACTATTAAACTACATTTAAATAAATATTCATAGACGATTTCAATCTAAGTAGGGAAATAAATTTTATATTTCTTTTGAAATTTTCTTCTCTATTCAAGGAGTCCCTTGTGGCAGTGTAAATATCTAATCTATTCTGAAAATCTGGAGTATCCTAGCCTTTCTAGATTCCTAGTATCAGTGTTTGGAGATGGGAGGGAGCAACTGACATTTAGTGATCAGCTACTGAACACCAAGTATTACCTATATGAAGATCACAGAATCTAGTAAAAGTGAAATTCTCACAGAGTTACTAGTGTTTCTGTCCTCATGAGGGCTATTTTTAGCTTAACTTTTAATTCTGGAGACATTCTCTTTTGGGAAAAGGAGGTAGGAGTTAAACAGAATGCCATGGTCACCAGAACCTGAAGTCACAGAGCAGAAAGCAAGCAGAGATTCAGCATATTTTAAAACTCCTGACGCTGCAGCTGTGCGCTCAGGGTCTGACCCAAAGTCTTTTTTCTCTAGATTATTTTAAGATATTGTTTTCTCTTTCTCTTTGACTTCCATAGTCTAACAATGATCTTGCCAGGTATAGATTAAATTTTACTTCTCATGAAGTGTGAGTGCTTAGTCACTCAGTCGTGTCTGACTCTTTGTGACCCCGTAGTCTGTAGCCCACCAGGCTCCTCTGTCCGTGGGGATTCTCCGGGCAAGAACACTGGAGTGGGTTGCCATGCCCTCCTCTAGGGGATCTTCCCGACCCAGGGATCAAACCCAGGTCTCTGGCATTGCAGATGGATTCTTTACTGTCTGAGCCACCGGAGAAACTCATTTATCGTGAAGGGCTTTCTTTGAGAAGTTATCTTTCACCAGCCCTTGAAAATTTTCAGTCTCTCTTTGACTATTACTACTTCCCTGTTCTCACTCTTTCAACTTCTGAACCCCTGATAGATTTACATTGCTTTTTTACAAGGTATATTCCTTGTCTTTTACACTTCTTTTATATTTTACCATGCTTGCTGCATTCTGGGTAATGTATCAACTCTTTCAATTAATTCATTCTCTTTCTCCCTTGTTTAGCTTTCCCATTAATTTTTAGTTATACTTACTATATACTTTTTATTTTTAGAAATTTTATTTGCTTCTATTATACATTTCCATAATCTTCTGTAGTTTTTCTTATCACTCTTTTCTATTTTTTAACATTGCAATAATTTTAAACACTTTTATTGTATATCCTTTCAGATTTTTGAAAAACTTCAGGATCATGTTATATACTTTGCCTGCCTACCCTCTTTCCTAGTTGATTATTTACGGTGTAGCTAAACAGACCACTTTTCTGTGCCTTTCTAGATATTCTAAGGGTTGCAAGAACCAATTCCTCTCTACTCTGTTAAAATTTTAGCTTGGAAAGTCTTGTACCATGCGAACTTCAATCCATATGTAAAAATATATGGTATAATTTGGACTTCAATCTGTAGGCTTGTGGTTTTAGTAGCTTATGAGAGACATTTTTCACAACTGGGGCATGAAAAGAACCAAGATTCCTTGGCATGCTCTGGTCTAGAGGGAGTGCTCATTGATGAGAAAATTGTTTGGAAGTCTCACAATTTTGCATACTTTCAAATAGTCAAAAAAGACTCCTTCGTTTATAGGTTTAGGATGATGTTTCTGATGTTTTCTCTCCCTGCTCAGGCTTTTAAAATCCAGCCTCTAGACATATGATCTATATTTATGTTCCAAATTCAGTGAGTCACTAAGATGCCAGCTTTAGGATGTGCTATTATGCTTCTCTTGTTTTTATTTTCAGATTACCCTTTTGTTTCCTCTTTCCAAAATAAAGTATGTGTTAAATTTTGGGAGTTAGAGCTTTATCTAACATTTCTGTGAATTTCTCACATTAGGAGGGATCTAATTAATTCAGGCTGCTATGTTATCAGAGCTCCCTGACAATTTCTTTCTAGTATCCTTATTTTCTAACAGGGTTTTTCTCTCTATCAACCTGCTACATAAGAGTAAATTTACAAAAATCCAATTTATTCTCTAGACTCTCAACCCAAAAGCAAGAAAAAACTCCTTTTGAAGTTTCTATGGATTTTTACTCTCCTTACATTAAGGAATTAACAGTGGGAAGTCACTTTACAACAGCAGTTCACGTATTTATTTGGAACAGGTGTCTAAGGCTTTGCTGCTGCTAAGTCACTTCAGTTGTGTCTGACTCTGTGCAACCCCATAGACGGCAGCCCACCACCCTGGGATTCTCCAGGCAAGAATACTGGAGTAAGTTGCCATTTCCTTCTCCAATGCATGAAAGTGAAAAGTGAAAGTGAAGTCACTCAGTCATGTCCAACTCTTTGCGACCCCATGGACTGCAGCCTACCAGGCTCCTCCATCCCTGGAATTCTCCAGGCAAGAGTACTGGAGTGGGGTGCCATTGCCTTCTCCGATCTAAGGCTTTAAACCTACTTAATTTTAGGTGTATTTTTCTCTTGGAAAATTTTTCCAGATTTCTCCCCCTCTCTGTAATTCCTATAAAGTCTACATAACATTTACACAGCACTGTTCTTTACTAACTATCCCACTATTATTTTTTTTATGAGAAAAAGAATTACTTACAAATTACCCTCACCTTCTTCTGCATTTTACATTATTTTTGTTTGGGAAAGATCATGCTGCAGATATTTAGACTCACAGCTTCCAGGAATGATGCATAATTGCATCAGCTGACAGAACATGGTTTGGAGAACAAAGAGGAAGACCACATTGAGCACTGGAGTTGAAAGTCAGTATAAATTCTCAATTTCTAATGCTGATTCTTAGAGAAGATCAGACTAAACACTGAGCCTGAGACTATTAATAACTGAGAAAGAGGGTTCTGGATTAGAGAGTGTGTATGTGAGAGAGAGAGGGAGAGAGCTTTAGACGGTAACAGAGATTGTAGTGTAAAGAAGAGGGTACAGAAGAAAATAAAGAAATCTTCAGCTACCACGGGACATGAAAAAGTGATTCTTTTTATGCAAGATACCTAGGGAAGGTTGGACTGCCTACGTTTTCTACCCTGAAGTGTATATCACAGAACACGTTCCATTCACTCTGAGAAAAAGAGAGAGGGAGGAAGGAAATTAAGAAAGGAAGGAGGGCAACGTTTCAGGTTGACGGAGACTGTGTGGTTATTATGTGATAACTCTTCATGATCTTAACGAACAAGAACAATAGAATCCATTCTACATTAGCCTTCCGTTTTGTCGCTGTTGCTTGCTGTTTGGATATACCAGATTCAAGTGTACATCATCTAAGAACTTCCCAGTGGAAAAGGGCAGAGGGTCTCATCTCCCAATGCCCTGAAACCATGACTACTGTCATCCCAAGGCTCCAGCAGCATATAAAATCTATTCCTCATCTACTTCTAAAATCAGATCTGGTTGATAAAACAGGTTTTAAGTTCACCTATGATCTGGAAATGTTTTTCAAGATTTAATTCTCTGTTGTTTTAGAGTCTGAGGACTTTTTATAGCATCAAAGCAATTGAGATTAGAAAGAAATTACTGGACCTTCATATTCTATTTTTGAAAGAGTGATATATTTCCCTTCTCTTTTTCCTTGTGCCCACCAATGAGAAGTATGAAATGAGATGTTATCTTTGAGACTGTGTATAGGGGAAACAATAATTTTATACCAACAATACAATAATAGTAATTTTCCCACCCAACACTAATGGAAAATTGGAAGTATGAAAGTGTTAGTCACTCAGTTGTGTCTGACTCTGCGATCCCATAGACTGTAGCCAATCAGGCTCCTCTGTTCATGGAATTCTCCAGGCAAGAATACTGTGAGTTGCCATTCCCTTCTGCAGGGGATCTTCCTGTCCCAGGGATGGATCTGGGTCTCTTGACTGTAGGCAGATTCTTTACCATCTGAGTCATAAGGGAAGCCCATTAGAAAAGTAGTAGTGTTTGTTTTTTCATAAAGTTTATGTTCCTATGACTAAGCTAGACAGTGTGTTGAAAAGCAGAGACATCACTCTGCCTAAAAGGTCTGTATAGTCAAGGCTATGGTCTTCCCAGTATGGCTGTGAGAGGTGGACTGTAAAGAAGGCAGAGTGTCAAAGAACTGATGCCTTCGAACTGTGGTGCTGGAGAAGACTCCTGAGAGGTCCTTGACAGCAAGGAGATCAACCAGTCAATCTTAAGGGAAATCAACCCATTGGAAGGATAGATGCTGAAGCTCAAGTTCCAGTATTTTGGTCACCTGATGTGAACAGTTGACTCACTAGGAAAGCTCCCGATGCTGGTAAAGATTGAAGGCAGAAGAAGAGGGAGGGCATCAGAGGATGAGATGGCTGGATGGCAACACTGATGTAATGAACATGAACTTGGGCAAAATTCGGGAGATGGTGAGGGAGGGAGGCCTGGCGTCCTGTGGTCCATGGGGTTGCAAAGAGTCAGACATGACTGGGTGACTGAACAACAACATGCTCCTAAAATAATATTTCATTTTGAGATTTAAATAAATTAAATATGCAAGATAAGAGGTTGTTGCTGTTTACATAGCAACTATACTACAATATTTAGTTGTTTATAGACTCCACCTGCTCACTATTTAATTAAAATAAAGGATCAACTTTCTTCTCACTCATATTTTCCTTTCAATTACATTGTTGATTACATGTGCATTACAAATAGGTAAACTTAAGCAGATTTTTAAAAGTGAAGTGGCTTTAAAAATGTCAATTATGCTTTAAGATTATTCCACCATTCATTTGGGGATTTTTTTCCCTATGTTATTTTCAACGCTTTTTTTCCTTCTCATATTATCTCACATCCATTTTCTTCACAGTAATAATTGGTTGTTTTATTGCTTGTCTAACACGTCTTTTTTCCTCCTTGTATAAATTCCTCTTTTGCTTCTTTGTACTTTGTTTTTAATTCATTAAAGACATTCTTCCTTCTTTGTAGGCCTAGATTCAAATGACTCTTTCATACATAAATAATAAACTTAATCTTACTCTTCTATGTTTATCTATAGCTGTAGCAATAATACCAGCTCTTACATTTATGAAATGCTAGTTCTACCTAGGTAATTGCTCAATTTAATGGCAAATATATTTCTTTTCTAGCACAATAGAACTACATTATAATGAATTATTAAAATTAAAACTTTATTTATTCTGTTCCCGAAACACAGTCTACCAATCTTTCTGACCAAATCAGTCTTCTGTGTGTTTGCTGATAGCCATTTAATAAATCAATGATTCTCTTTAGCCTTTACTTAGCAATTTTTCAGACATTTAATTATTTTTACACAGCTTATGGGGACGGAATAACAATAATAAGTGGACATGCTGTATGCATTAAAACTTCTCCTAGCTCCATGTTTGAGTTTGGCTAGCCTATCATGTATAAGCATCAGTGCTGAGGAAAAGTGAATATTTCATGTTGGCGTGAAAATGAGTCTCCTAAGTGTGAAGTGATAGAGTCAATTCCTAGGTAGGTTAAAAAGAAGGCTGGGGTCCCTGAGGCGGCAAAAGGGGCCTGGGGCTCTCAAATCAGAGATAGAGGTCTGGAATTCTCAAGGAGGAGGAAAGGACAAACACCTTTTCCCCCCTGTACATTCCTTAGTCACATAAAAGGTTTTTTTCTTTAAGCCTGGAACTGATGACTACACAACAAACAACTCAGTTTAAACTCTGTACTAAGGATTATATAACAACAATGTATCCTCCTTGAGGACAGTTTCTCCTCCCTGAAAACCTTCTGACTAATCCTGATATCCTTAGAATGTATATTATGGGAATGGGTCTGGTAGGATCTTTCTATTGTTAAGTTCTAATCCTGTCATTCTAAAATGTAAATTGTGGGAGTGGGTCTGGTAAAATTTTTACAGCCTTGAGACATTCTTTTGATTTACTGTAATAACTAATTAAAGAAGTATATAACTCCCTTGCTAACACTAGTGAGGGGGGCACCTCTGTCCCCCTTCTGATGTCTGTGTCAGAAGCTGTCTCTGTCTCTTTTCAGACTTTAATAAAACTCTGCTGCACAAAAGCTCTTGCAGGATCAAGCTTGGTCCCTGGTCCCGAAGCTAAATCTTCTTTGGAAATCAAGAATTGGACACTGTTCACCATAAGCTATCATCCTGGGGGCTCGTCTGGGATCTTCAGGACAAGGCAAGAACATTCAGAGCTCTAGGCTCTCTGCTTTCTCCATACACAAGTTTTCTGCTTTACTGTACTAGCTCTGTGGTGCGCTTGAGCGAATGAATGACATGCCCTGAGCAAGGCAAGCAGAGCCCAACTCTGTGGTTTTGCGGTGCCTCATAAGGACTGAGTTCAGTTCAGTTCAGCTCAGTCTCTCAGTCGTGTCTGACTCTTTGCGACCCCATGAACCGCAGCACGCCAGGCCTCCCTGTCCATCACCAACTCCCAGAGTTTACTCAAAGTCATGCCCATCGAGTCGGTGATGCTGTCCAGCCATCTCATCCTCTGTCATCCCCTTCTCCTACCCCCAATCCCTCCCAGCATCAGGGTCTTTTCCAATGAGTCAACTCTTCGCATGAGGTGGCCAAAGTATTGGAGTTTCAGCTTCAGCATCAGTCCTTCCAATGAACACCCAGGACTGATCTTCTTTAGGATGGACTGGTTGGATCTCCTTGCAGACCAAGGGACTCTCAAGAGTCTTCTCCAACACCACAGTTCAAAAGCATCGATTCTTCGGTGCTCAGCTTTCTTCACAGTCCAACTCTCACATCCATACATGACCACTGGAAAAACCATAGCCTTGACCAGACGGACCTTTGTTGGCAAAGTAATGTCTCTGCTTTTTAATATGCTATCTAGGTT